>NC_081165.1:20475180-21135180 GCF_012432095.1 Onychostoma macrolepis | reverse complement strand
CGTTTATAATCTATCACGCTGCCTGGGAATTTTTTGTTGTAACCAGCCTTAATTATGAAAATGTTTTTGGCAACAAATGCCATCTGTGTTTCTGAGTTTGTGAACAAAGTCTTCATTTTTTTTTTTGTCTTGAACAAGCTGATGATCTCAAACTCCCCATGCTTTAGACTTGTAGGATGAATTATTGATATGAAATGCATTAAGCTGAGCTTGAAGTGCATTTCTTGTGGTTCAAGACGCTCTTGTTCATACAAGCACCTGTGGGCCTTCACTCTAGTCATATGGCCTTTTTCATTTGTGTGGGCCATTATTATATACATTGTCTAATAATGAGCACACAGCCCATCCATAACCTTCGGCACAGTTAATAGAGCGCACAACAAATTCACTCATTAATCTTCATTGATTTTTACATTAAGACTCTCAGTCCTGTGGTGACCTTACTAACAGTCTGTGCCTGGCAGTTCTCTCTGGAGGTAATATGTAATAGGAATACCTTTCAATGCTGTTGTATTGATTGATGGAATAAGCCTCTTACTCTTCAGCTGAGAAAACAGTGTTATCGGTGATGTCAGCAGAGTTGTGGCACTTAGAGCTGAAAGATTCATGGGATGGCAGTTTTGGAAGTCTTAAAGTGAGGAAAATTCATGGGTCAATGACACGATACTCATTATTTTGTTGAATTTATTAATTTACTCAAAATGCAATTCGTGCATACAATGACAAAGCATTTTTAAAACTTATGAATTAAAATATTTGACTTTTTCACTTTTTTCACCAAATTTAAGTCATGTGCACTCTCAGAAATAAAGATACAAAAGCTGTCACTGGGGTGCTACCTTTTCAAAAGGTACATGTTTGTACCTAAAGGGTCCATAAAGGTACATATTGGTACTTAAAGTGTACATATTTGAACCTAATAGGTACAAAAGGTACCACCCCAGTGACAGCTTTTGTACCTTTATTTCTGAGAGTGTGTGGTGTTACAGTACATCACTTACTCACCAATGGATCCTCTGCATTGAATGGGTGGCGTCAGAATGAAAGTTCCAACAGTTGATTAAAAACATTACAGTAATCCACATGACTCCAGTCCATCAATTAATGTATTGCAAAGTGGAAAGCTGTGTGTTTGTAATAAACAAATGAATCAAGATGTTTTTGACGAGCCCTCTATCCATAATATTGTTTTCTCCAGTGAAAATTGCGATATATCGAACGCGATGATCATGCGCATCTCGTCAGTAAAGCCGGTGACAAGCTACACAATATCGCGTTCATTATCGAAGGCGATTCATCTGCGATAATGAACGCGATATTGTGTAGCTTGTCAGTGATCTATGGCTCTGTGTATTAAATGCCGCTCCATTTGAAAGCAGGTGATGGCGATTTACCGCTAATCACGGAATCGGCTTTACTGACGAGATGCGCATGACAATCACATGCGATATATCGCCCAGCCCTACAAACAAACTCATCTACATCTTGTCCAGACTGGGTGTTGACTTGTTATCATGATGCATTTCACAGTAGGACAATTTATCCTGTATCAGATTACTCTAAACAAATGCTGATCCTAGATCAGTTTCCCACTCTGAGCTGCTTTCTGAAAGAGGTAGAATGACACACTGCTCTACATCTCTCTCTGTCTGGGAGCTTCTGTGTGGGATTTGACATCGGGCTGGATTAGGCTATGCCTGGGGAGAAAATGCATGTGTGTATTTTGCATGTCCACAGCCTCGGTTTGCACAGGGATAATGCTAATCTACCCTAAACCAATAAAAGGGGGACTGTGAAATGCCATTAAGCCAGTGGTCAGGGGTTACCATGAAGGTATTTAGTGTCTGGATCACATCAGGCTGTCGAGGCCGTGCCCTTACTTTCTCTTGTTTGCATAGTCAAATTTCAGTCCTGCTGCATTTCACATTGTATATCAAACATCCCTTCCATTTCATATATACATATTGTAGGTTTTTATATGGCCGGCTGATTGATTTGCTGTGGTGTAAATTAGTTGATGGGAGGGGTGGAGGCCTCAGTGGGTAGATTTCATGTGGAAGTGTTTATTTCCTTTTCCTGAGTTCAGTTTAAACATCTGTGTGCTTCAGGAGAAAGAGAGGAACACACTCTGCTTCCTATCACGGTCGGTGAGTCAGGACAACTTAAAACAATGAGGAAAGCTACCCATTCTTTCAGTGCTCCAAGAAAGGGAAGACCAGTAAAGGAGTGAATGAATGAACAAATGATCTCAACCGCATGTTTGTGCATCCATCTATGGTTACGCAAGATAAATTTGTTTACACTAAGGTGTAACTTTTTAGGATATAGCACATAATACTTTTATGGTGTATGAGAATTTTTGTTGTAAAAATAACTAACATTTAAGTATAAGTTCAGTTCTGTTGGTCACAAGGTTTTTAATGACATTTAGGTTTTATTTAGTATTGTGGTTATCAATCAGAGGGTTGCAGAATGACTCCAAAGTATTTGTTAATTAATTAATAGGTCTATATAAAATAAAATAATCTAAATGAAAATGCTAAAACGGCTAAAATCGAGATGTAAAGTGAAAGCATATTTCTTTTCATTTCCCTCAATAAATACAGTTTTTATTAAACACACTGTTCTAAAAAGTTCTGGAGTCACAAAATAAATAGCGCTTTATTAATTTAATACCAATGCTACCAGTTTCTGTTAATAAATGTTTGAAAACAAGCATGTATTTGTATTGGACAATGGGTGACCTTTGAGTCAAAAAGGTCGAGTACCACAGATTCAGCTAAAGCAAGTTGTGAATCAAATGCTGGCTGTAGAGTTGAATCTTTAGATGGTTTCTGAAGTTAGAGAGGGATCCAACTGTTCTGATAGAGTTCAGATCGTGCCTCTATTGAGGAATGATAATTTGATCTCAGGAAAGTGGTCACTCACAGACCGCAACCTAGAGATACCAGTACCCCGGACGAGGAGTTTTACTCCCAAGAAAACCAGACCTTTTCTGTCCAAGCATGATGTTGTGGAGCATAAATATGTATGACTGAGTGTTTTTTTTTTTTTTTGTGATGCTGTCAGTTAAGTTCATTGACCTGGATGCCATTTTCACTGACAAACCTAACTGAATGTTAAAAATGCTTAACCCCCCCGAACTCTGTACCTTTCATTGGCAAGCTTAAACAAGACACAGAACTCATTTGAAAAGTTAAATCGTTTGTGATAATGTTGTTGGCATCACCAAAGGTTAATAGAGGTCTTTATATAAATCAACAGGGCCCTGGCCTTCTGCTCACTCAAACATTGACATTTTTATTAATATAAGTGGTAAGTAAGGGGAATTGGTTACACTAGTGTTTGTTCATTATGACTGTTCCAGGGCAAAAGTACTTTTCCCCTCAAGCTACAGTATGTGTATCCACAGGGAGAGCTTCCGTCCAACTGGGCTTATGGGGTCTTGTGACTTACTGCTTCTGGTGTGACACAACTGACCTGTGGAGGATGTTGTACAGAATTTCTAATTCGCAGATCAAATTGGATGTTGCTGTGTCAGTATCATAGAGTAATTTCAAGGGGACACATCCTCGTGATGTGGCCCCTCCGCTATCAGACTCACAAAACGTGATAAAAAGCTGACCTACACGTCTTATGCATGACAGTGACACACGTTTCTTATAAATGTTACAACTCAGAGTACAAAAAGAAAAATTATTTCACAGAATTCCAGCTGTTTCACACAATTGTGACTACTACTTATAATTGCAGCTTTTTTTCTTGTAATTGTGACTTTATATTTCACAATTGTAATGTTTTTTCCCCTCAAATCGGTATATCTTTATATTTCATATATGACCTTGTACCTCAACTTTATGACTTTATTTCTTATTTTAAACTTTAATCGGACAATTAACTGTTTAATTTTTTTTACTCTGAGGCGGAAATGTGCACTGTAAAACCGAACAGTGAAATGAATTAAATGAAATGAGTTAATTTCAGTCAAATAATAATGAAAGTTCATTGGACTTAATTGAAATAAGTTCTGTAAACTCAAAATGTCGTTGTAGTAAGGTGAACTTAAAATTATTGCGTTTACTAGTTCCCAGCATGCTTTGCATCAGACAACAAGGAAAATAAATGTAGAAATTAAGTGTTATTTTGTGTGTTTTTGCACAAGATTAACATAGAGAGACATAAATTAGTACTTAAATCTTGTGTTAGGATTTACACAGGTTCCTACGGAGCCCTTTACAGGACATTGTGGTGGGAAAAATTCGGGGTGAATGGAAACATTTTTTTTTTTTCAAATGTTTTGCGTTCTCTCGCAAAACTTTTGCGTTCCCTCGAGAAACTTTGCGTTCTCTCGCAAAACTTTTGCGTTCTCTCGCAAAGATATTTGCGTTCTCTCGCAAAACTTTTGCGTTCTCTCGCAAAGATATTTGCGTTCTCTCGCAAAACTTTTGCGTTCTCTCGCAAAGATATTTGCGTTCTCTCGCAAAACTTTTGCATTCTCTCGCAAAACCATTTGAGTTCGGACAAACACTTCCTGTTTACTTTGCAGCTTGCAGTGGTTACAGCTCATATGTTCACAATGGAGCGGTTCATAGTTTCATTTTGAACTTGCACTCAAAGTAATACAGTCAGTGCTTATTTTGAAGCACGGTTTTGGGACATTCTAAAACGCTTAATGTGGCTTAATGTTTTAAAACGGTGACATTGGAGGACTAAATTCGATAATAATAAATCTTGATAAAAATTATTTTTATCTTCCCCATAGAAAACGCTTAAGGTAGGCTATAATGAAAGGTTCATGCAGCTCGTATGTTCACAATGGAGCGGTTCATAGAGTTTTATTTTGCATGATTTTGACTATTTACATGCAAGTGTTGTCGTGAGTCTATTAGATAACTACACTAGTGTGTGCCAGTGTGCTATTGCTAACTAGTACAAAACTATAAAGATCTGAATGGATGTGCTGTTGATGGAAGCAAGTTGTATATAATTATCATTGTGATAAGTGGGGTGGGATTATGGAAGCGAGGTTTGGCTCCCATTGCTCTCAGCCCCGCCCCGCTTGTCATAAATATTTTAAGCTCTACTAACTTAAAAAAATGTAGTTTGTTTACTCAAATGTTTTGAGGCAGTAAGTTTCCTCAAATGTTTTGAGTATTCTTAACTTATCAGGTTTTACAGTGTTTTGTAGTTTTTTTTTTCCTGTTATAAGAGTGTGTAAGTGTTGGAGATCTTAGTGATTGCTTCCATTCAAGCCCAGGTTGCCAAAGAGATGAGCAAACATTCAGCCGAATGTCAGATACTCAGGGCTGGTGTGTGTTCAGTGATGTGTCAACAGCTCACCTGTCTCAATAGAGCTTTCTGGGGAAGGCTTGGGTGGCTCTTAGATAAAACTCCTTTGTCGTTGTTTTGCTGGTCACATTTCTCAAGATCTGACATTTTAAATATTCAAATATAAATACTGAAATAAAAGCCTGTGAAATCTGATATCTCTTTTCTTTCATTCTTTTACTATCCAATCTCTGTCTTTTTATGTTCTGCTGTTCTTTTTCTTCTCAGCACTTTTGTTTATTGGTAAAATAGACATTGCAATCCTAATTGTAATGCTTTTGTCAATTTTTGGTTAGTGATGTTGCCCCACATTTCACAACATCACAGTCAAGGCGTCGAGCAAGCCATACAAGTTTGGTTAGTGCTTATGAGAGATTTTAGAGATTTTGATTTTTTTTAATGTTTCTGGTCCAGTTTTCCATTAGTAAGTCATTTATAGACACAGTCTGTCTGTCGATTGTCAACCAGTCACACAAGAACTGAAAGGATGTGAAAGATTTGTGATTTCTGAATCAGCAGATGCTTTGAAAGGCAAACAGGCCTGTGGTGAGTGATGGCTGTTAGAACATTTCGCTTCTGCTGGATGGCTGAATAAATCAGCATCTGTCAGTTGTGAATCCGTGAATCAGTTTCAAAAGTTGTGCATGGGTTTCGTCAGTTTATATTAGGCAGATTGATAGCTGAAATCTGGCCTATATTGCTGTCATTATGACACATGGATGTTAAGAATGAGAATTGTACAAATTGAATGATTATGATACAGATTCAGATTCAATGAATGGTTGTTTTTCTCATTTTGAGGAAGAAAGAATGTTTAATCATTTTTTATAACATTCCCAATGTCTTGATTCCCAGCTTTGCTCTGGGTCACAAACTTTGACATTGATGAAGCTTGGAAAAAACCTGGAGAATATCTCCTTTAGATATTATTATACTAAGTGACATCTGTGGAGAGAGACTAAGTTTAGCACAGGAAAACAGGATTTGATAGTTCCTCCTGCAGGGAGAAAGGTTGCAGAAACATACTTGCGTGCATCAGATGTTCTGATCAGCCATGCATATCCTCAGCTTTGCTGTCGTTGCCCTCTTTTCCCGATGGTTTTGAGAGCAGTCTCTCACACAAGCACTAAATTGAACTTAACCTCGGGATAATCCTGGCCTTTTTCCGAATCGTTAGCGGTTCCCTATATTATAGAGGACACCAATTAGCAGCTCGTGGTTCATATACGAACACTCCCATTTTCTTTGTCTGGCTGAGAGTTTTAGTAAGTGATTTCTTAATTCTGTAGAAACTAGGGACTATTGGGGAAAAATACTGTTGCTTGACATTTACTGTAAATGTTTCTGTAGTGCACAATGCTTATTTCATTTTGTAGCATTTAAGCCATATTGGCCACTGAAACTGTGTTAGATTTGAGTGTCTGGATTATGCTGGGATAGCAATGTTCAGACTGGACCTCTTCTAACTCTAATTGAATACCCCTGTTATATTCGGTTGGATTATGCTTCATCATCCCAGGGTCTCTGGAGATGTTGCTGTGTGTCCAGCACGATGTGTTTTTCCAGCACAGTTCTGTTCAGCCGAAGCCCAAGGGTCTGAATGCACAGATCTCATTAAAGAAGAGGCCTTTTCTTTTTCTGCCTCTGCTCGTATGGCCTTATTACGGAAAGAGAAACGGCAAGAGAAGGAGTATGGGGTGTCTTGCAGAGAGTTTGGAGGGGGTCAGACTAGTTCAAGAGGATTTAGACAGGCTTTTATTGTCAACAATAGCAGACAGACTACACACTGCCACCCCCGTGTCCGATACGGTCGGCAACTGGCCATGCATCCTCCTTTGGTGCCTTCTTTTTTTGTGCTTTTCATCTAAGAAAGCCATGCATGAGCTAATCGCATGCTCCTGCTCTTTTCAAGTACTTTTCATTCCAAAATGCATTATTCCAGAGATTTCAAATGTAAATTCATGCAGCTTACATGTCTGCGTTAAGTTTTGCTCTGATTTTTGTAGACCATAACAAAATTCTTAACATATCTCCTTTGAATACTCGTCTTATGGATTTCAAAATCTTACTTTAGATTTGTACAATGAGTGCTACGTTCCCAAAATTAAAAACTGCTGTGTCTGTTGTTATTGTTAAATACAGCTAAAACTATTAAAATGTCATTGGTAGTAAAACTAAAGCTAAAGTAAAATGCTATAAATATATTATGAAAAAAAACTTTGAATTTAAAAAAGTGAAAATTAGTAAATAATACTATAATACATTATTTAAAAAAATCTTCAAATGTTTTTTGTAATTAATTGTGAAATTTACTATCAATTTCTGAGTGAATTTTTTTCAGCAGTATTTTTCTGTGTAACTGAAATCAGTTGAAGTTGAAGGACTAAAATGACTAAAACTGAAATTAAAACAAAGTGAAAAAGAAACATTAAACTAAAATAAAATATTCACTAAAATTAAAAGAAAAAAGAAAAAAAAGAAAGCTAATTCCAAATTTTACTAAATCGGATGTAAATAATACAAAGAAGCATTGGTGTCTAAATATTTTGGCACGGACCTTGCTTGAAAAGGAATTTGGTTCAGAGACAGACTAATGTTTCAGCAGGAGGTACTTAAACACCCACCCAAACACATGCACACCCACCCGTGAAAGGATGCACCCCACTTTCGGGAAGGGAAAACGAATCAAGCAATTCAATTTAATAACCATGTGTTAGTATTTACAGAAGGAAGTCAGAAACGCTCCCACAACAAACCCTCCCGGAACATTCCGCCTCCGATATAAATAACTTTTTCTGCACATCTCAGTTATTAAATCAAAGAAATCCAGCACTGTGATCTCTTCGTTCCCTGCTTGTCAGTTATTCTGGTTTTAATTCATTTCTTACACAGTAACGCGCTGTTCTTGCTTTCTAAACAAATCAAATGTTCAGTTTGAACTGCAAAAAGCTCCATCTGCAAAATAACTGGCGTGATTCAAAACACTTGTGGTGCTGAATGTAATGACTGAAGTGTGTTGATGTGTAAACCATCCCGATGCCTTTTGTTAGCATGTTTATGGTGGGACGGGGGTGCGTTTGACAGTATGCAGCTGTGGAGGTGAGGCTGCCATATGTTTACAATAGGATTAATCCTGACAGCGAGGGCCACTGTACGCGACATCTGCTGTCATTTTTTCCCATCTTTGTTGTCTATGAAATGAGGGACGTGTGTGATCTTGTACTAATGTTGGATTCTGTGCAGGTTTTTTTTTTTTGTGTGTGTCTTATATTGCAGTGTGTGTTTTAGAAAGAATCATACTTCTCATCAACACCTTTTTAATTGCTTTCTTTCACTGTTCATCTTCATTAATTAGTCTTCACATGATTTTCTGTTGTGTCTCTGTCTGTTTTTCTCGCTGTGGTTACCCAAGTCATGGTGCTGTGGTGTTTATGTGACTGTGTGAGCACAGTGCTGTCCCAGTTGATAGGGTCAAAAGCTCACACACATGCGCGCACACACATGCACACATTGTCTGCTGAGATCCATCATATTCTGCCTGCAGTAAGGTTATTTTTTTCTCTTCATTGTCATCTATTTACATGCTTATTGGACCGATTTGTCATATCTTGTATGTGTTAATTTAATTTGAATTTAGTTTAAAGTCTCGGAGTAAATAATTATATATCACAGTGATGGGATAAATCCTAATGCAGTCGTTTTTACTGTAAATGTATTCATTTATTTTAATTTATTTAAACAATCATACGTTTATTTAATTGAACTTTGATAGATGCAAACTTCAGATTATTTTAATAAATTAGATTGTTTTATAGAAAGATTTTTATTTTTGACAATTTTGACATACAATACCACCCAGTTTTACCGTGTTCTCACTCTCTCTGGTGATGAAATAAGTCACAATGCAGTACTTTTTAATAAATTAATTAATTTTTTTATTTTAAGCATCCGTAAGGTTACATGATCTGGTTAATTATTTTATTTTATTTATTTTAGGTAAGATTATTCTTAGATTGTTTTAAAAAATATCGCTACCAATTTTGACATACCACCGTGTTCCCACCCCGGTGAATTATATATTTTATAAATTGTATTATTTTATAATTTTCATTTATTTTATTTTAACATGTTTAGCAAGTTAGCGTAACAATTTTGTTTATAAACAAAAAATTCTAAGTAAACAAAGTAACAACACCTTTGCAAAATCAACTCTATAGCAAAATTGCTCTCAGTGTTGTCATACAACACAGTCCTACTGCATTCTCACTTCTACTCTGTCCATCTCTATTTCTCAAACTTCATGGCAGAAAAGCGTGAAGATGAGGGTGGCGCATTTAGCGTTTGATGCTATTCTTAACCCTTTAATATAGCAGAGTCAGTTTAAATTAAGCTATACGGCATTGATTTATGGCCTGTAATTGCACCAACAGCTTTAAAGGAGGCCTTTCCTGCAGTCTGGTAGCCATTTTTTTTCAATCTGCACCTCTCTTGCTCTCTGTGGATTGTTGGGCGGGAATAATTTATGCTAGGCTAAAGGTCTAAAGTTGCCTTGCGGTGTTTCTTTCTGTCTGTTTTTCATTTAGCAAGGTTTTTTCCTCTGTAGTGGCATGCATTAGACCTCTTCTCCTTCATTACAGAGAGAAAGAAAAGAAAGTTGTCTTCAGCACCTCTGAGAGGAAGGGAGGAAGAGGCATGACGAACCAATTCTCTCCATCTGTCGCTTTTTTGTGGTGGAAAAAATAGTTCAGACTTTGAAGTTTTATTCTTCTTAGGTCATTGACAAAGACAGAGACAAATTGTGATTCTTGGGAGTCACTGGGATTAGGGAAGAGAATATGAGTTTTCCCACATTTTTTTAGAGGTCATTACCAAAATAGGTTGACTTTCAAAATGTGTTTGGGGTTTTTTTTTTTTTTTTTTTAATTTGACATTTTCACTAATCACTGGGTCAGTGAGTTTTCTTGAAAGTACAGAAATAGGTTATAAATGAATCATAGCTACATTCTATGAACTGGTTGATCCAGTTCACAAATCCGATTGATTCGGTCCTTAAATGTTGTACTTTTCCTCACAGAAAGCTATTGTATAACGTCAGAGGACTTGAAATGTATAGTTGTATGGATTTGTATGGATTTTTATGAAGGTCTTTCTGTCCATTTTGGAGCTCAAGGTAGTTATTACGAACTATATTGTATGTCACTATAAGGGAAAAAAGTAATGGTTTTGGAATGAATAACATGAATATTCATTTTTGAGTAAACGATCCCTTTCATTTTATGAAGGCTTTCTGCTGCTTATATTTTAAACTCTCTTAGCATGTTTAGTTTGGTGGCGTTTAACTTGAATTAATCTCATGTTACATCAGTGAGCTGCACTGCATATACACACACAAAATCTTTCCTACATTACCTAATTGAATAAGTCCTGTTGCCAGGTATTGCAATTAGATCTCTCTATGGAGCGCATTGTTCTCATTTGAAAAGTGCAGACTGCAGCATCTCTCCTTCACTCTTTCATTTCAGCCCTTCATTTTCTCTGTCCCCATTGCATAGCTTCCTTTTTACTTCTTTATTTTTCTCTATCTTTAGCCTTCCTTTCCCTCTTGTTCACTGACATCCCCCTTTTCATTAAGTAAACATGTGGGTTGATGCATCACCGGGTCTGTTCAATACATTCAGAAAGGCCTCTGCTGGAGAAGTGGCTGAGTGGTTACCATTGGGCTTTGGTGCTCATATGGGAAATGCTGGTTTGAGTCCAACCTGCATTATGACTAGCACACAGCTAAGACACATTTTATATACAAACACCATGTAGAAGTAAATTTTGCATCTGATGTCCTCTTTAAATTTAGTCTCTGGTATTTTAAAGTAAATTTGTTGGTACTGAAGTTCAAGAGCTGAGGTGGGGAAGAATGTTTGGCATAAGCTGCATTCAATTTAATACTGTTTGCTGACTCAGATACTGCAGCGCTTGTGAAACACAGATGCTGGGAAAGTTTTAAGTCCAGGCAGAGACACCATGATGAGCCCTTTCTGCTGTTTAGCCCTGACCAGTGTCACTTCCTCAGTATCATTTCCTGATTCCTTTACTTCCTACCTTTGTGTGTCTCATCTATTTCTCTTCACTTTTTGCTGTGCGTGTCCTACTTTTAAAAAAACCATTGTGTAGTTTGTTTGTTCCTTTGAGTCAACACCTGATTCTAAGGAGGATCAGGAGGGAGTTTGGCTTCTTAAAGCAAATAAATGAGAAATGGCTGACTAAAATATCCAGAGTGCCAGAAACTTCACATGACACCTGTTTACTTAACACTCAGTAGAAGAGCTCTAGAATGTTCCGGTGAATGTTTACGCGTCTCCATGCCCTCTGTTTGCGCTATGTGCTCTGGAACGTCAGGAATCTTGCCTAACCGGTCTCTTCTGACATTATCTCTGTTTTTCTGTCCTTGCTTTTGTCTCTTGTGCGTAATAGTTCACATATCTTATCTCGCACATGATGCTGCTCTCTACAAAATGCCTTTGAAACAGAAACCCTTTGCTAAGACATGGTGCTTCCATGTTTGAAAATACCTCTGAATTCCACTGGCTCATCCTTTAATCTGAAGCCTTAAATGGAGGTAACAGGGAGTAGATTGTGACGTTGCACTGGCACTGAGCTGCACTGCTGTGGCTCGCACTTTCAGTCCTGAATACCAGAGATTACAGGACTGCTCCACTAGTTAACTGTGGACTGACTGTATATGCAACACACCTGCTCTCTGGGCGGGACCCGTCAGACTGGTTGGGGTGAAACTGACAAATATCTTCATTCCACCTGTAATAGGTGTAGACAGAATCGGGAAGAGAACCCTTGTTGTGTAAGTGCCATTATGACAGCTTTAATTAATCACATCCTTTGCTGTGCAATCTTTTACACCATTTGAATGTTCTTTGTGGGTCAGATGACCATGTTAGATTTGATGAACTTTGACCTGAAAATTAAGTTAAATTCTTAATTTATTTTTATTTTGGCTAATTTAATTTAATTTAAATTTAATCGTTAGATAAACTGTACATAGCACTGTTTGTGTCTGATTTTTGATATTGCCCTAAAACATGCAGATTTGGAATATGTTTTATAAATTAAATCTTTGCCCCGGTTTGCATATTTGAAAATCTCTTTCTTAAACTCTTAATCCTGCATTTTAATTGCCTAAATTATCATTGACCTCCTTCAACAACATCTTCAAATTGTAATGTGCACCAGACAAATGTAGTGATTGTATTACATTTATGGAAGTCACTTCAGTCCTCCTAATAGGGTCAAGCATACTTCAAATCACTGAAATATTAATGAGAGCTTTTGTTAATCTTCTGGGGGAGAGGCAGGTTCAGGACATTTGCATATTAACAATCCATAATATCCTGCAGAAAATAAATGATGAGACTTTTTTCTTAACGATTCCTCCTTAGTGGTTATATAACAAAATTACATTTAATTTCAAAATTACATTTCCAGAAGGTTCTGGATTGTAAAGGACAATGGCACCAGTTTCCCTGTATTTTCCCTGTACAAACCCATCTGAGTGGAGGCTTAAATATTGATGTGAGGAGTGGATAGTCATCGGTCACATGATTTGAAGCTTTATGGCCCACCAGAGAATCTTAATGGACTCATACACTGATTGATGTTGAAAACAGCCTTTCCTTTAGTTATCCTTGGCCAGCAATTCATAATATTATATACGTGTCTCAGAATACAAAACTTATATACAGTGTGTGTGCACTGGGTCTATATTAATCACAAATATCTACTAGGGACGCATGATATGACCATAACTGTATTGACCAGTATTGTTTTAAAGTTTTGCACATTATTGATATCAACATGATTAGGCTGATAGATAGATAGATAGATAGATAGATCTAAAGCTTGGATTTTTCTCTGTAGATGGGTCAGGTCTATTGTTTTGAGATCAAAATTGTGGACATGCAGGTTTGTACTGAATCTGTGGTGATGTAAAGAACAGCCATAGCCTGATGTGCAGCTAGACATCGCTGGAGGCGGTTCCCGTTTTGTGCAGCAACCGCTGCTGTGAATCCAGTGGTGGACTGTAGACGTCCAAACAGTGATGTCATGCCTTTCAAACACAAACAGCCCTATTGTAAAACAGCACTGGGAAAATTATATTATGTTAGACTTCCTTTCTCATGTCTCAACCATGAATTTGTGGTGCTTTTAATTGTGAGCTTTGCTTTGTAAGCCATGCAAGAATGTTTTAATGTTTATTTTGAGTGAGGTATTTTTGTGGGCAAGCACATTTCGAATAAAATAAACTTTATGCAAACACCACTAGCATCCAAAAATACAAAATTATGTCCTACTATAAGATATGAGGTAGGGCTGCACGATTATTATTCCTTTGAGATTGTAATTGCGATTATTAATAACGATTATTTTGAACAGATTTATGCCATTGTTTGAAGCTGCATGCCATATTTTTATATAAAATATATATTTAAAAAAAGGCTGAAAACACTCTTCCTGAACTTTTATTGCTTTTCTATAACATTGAGCCTCAAATGTCAACTATACATTGGTTTGGTTAAAAAGGTAAAATTATGCATGGTATAATAATGTTATACTAAAACTAAAAGAAAAAATAATTAGAAAAAATGTTTTACTAAAGCTATATATTTCATTTACAATTAAACAGACGAAATATCAAAATTACAGTAACATTTTACAGTACAATTTATATTATCAGGGCTCCAGACTAACATTCGAGAGCAGTGGCATCAGCACCTGATTTGGTAGCACTGAACATGTAATATTACAAGTACAAGACCTTGAGTTCAGAGGAGCAGGAGCTTGAGTTGGGATGCAGATGTACATTTAACAGTACCATTGTGAAAACTGTAACAGCCTCATCTTTTATATATAACCAAAAGTACAGCACCTCATTACCATGGTAAAAAAGTAGCCTAACTATATGGTTTCTATGGTGTTTGCATTGAAAAACAGTAGCTTAAAGACATTCAGTCAATTACAAATCCACATCAGCTGATAGAATAATTAACAAAATAATGTAATTATATTCCATTACTCCTTTAACATATTTAGTATATTAATAATATAATAATACTCAATATGAATATCCTACTTTTCTGCCACCGTACCATTGCTACCGTTAGTGTTACTACAGTAAAACTATAGTAAATGTGGGTGATTTGTGGATTGAAACGTCTTCTAACTGGATCGTTGTTGCACTGTTTCTGCTGCTTTCCTTTCTGCATCAGTGTTGATGAGAATAACAGCTCCGTGATTTGTACTGGAGAACTCTGCACTGAACTCGAGTGCTTCTTACTGGATTTCACAGCGTTGTTTAGCGCGTGATCGCGACTGGTTACTGTAATAAACGCATACGCTCTAAGCTCGCGCTGCTCTGTTTTCTTTTGAGGCGAGCAGATAAAAGGTCAGTGTGGTGCACAGTTCAAACGAGTACCGCTATTTTGTTCCACTTTTGACACGTTTGGCATTTAACATATCTATCATGCACGACAGAGTGACAACAACCATTAGTTAGACAAAATGTCTTTTATCCAGTGTGTTTGTTAAACCCTGCACTGCAAACACCTCTTAAGCACACAGAATAATGCAAGTGGGCATTTTTAATTATTTATTTTTGTAATCGCGGCTTTGAACGATTATGTAATCGTGGCATCCATAATCGTAATCGCGATTTAGAAATTCGATTAATTGTGTAGCCCTAATATGAGGTCACTGTCTTGACTGTCTTGACCTCTTAGTAGTATTTACTCAACGCAGATGATGCTTTGGATGGGTTCCAGTGGCCGAACTTGGGCAGTAGCTACACCCATTTGAACCGGAGGAGGCCGGTCAGCCGCCCGCTGTGTGTTTTCCCGTCTCTGATACAGCAGCAGGATGTGTGCAGTAAGCCTTTTCATCCCTTCGCTGCCGCCCGCTCTGTCGGCTCTGTGAAGCATGAAGCAAATATGTGCCTGTGCTGTGAGCAGCGCAGGGCTGCTTTCTCTTGGAATAGCAGAGGCAGAAATGTTTCGTTTACCTGTCCCACTCTAGTTTCCTTGCGAGTTTCTTCCCCAAATGCCTGTGTTTGTTGACCTGAGTTCATGTCGAGCTGTTCTGTGCCTCACTAGAGCTGTTTGTTTTCATATGGTGACGCTGTAACAGGAACACAAGGCTCTTTTCCAGCCTCTGTCTGTAATGAGTCACATGCCGCTGTCTGCCTGAAGACACTCATGTGTCCATCTCCTTATTACAGAGGCTCTTCTTTCTTTTGAACTTTGTCTCTTTCCTTCACACTTTTTCTTTTACACTTTTGCTGCTTCTTTCCCACTTACTTTTTTGTGTATTGTTCCTATCTTTTACACTTTTAAACTTTCTTTTGCCCTTTCTTTCATGCATTCTTTCTTTGTCTTTCATGCTTTTTTTTTCTTTCACTCTTTCTTTTGCACTCACATTTTTTCACGTTTTCCTTTTTTTTTTCCCTTTCTCTCTTTTGCGCTTTTACTGTGCTTGCTTGCTTTTTGCACTTTCTTTCATGCTTTCTTTTGCTTCTTCTTTCCCTCTTTCTTATTTGGGCATTATTTCTCTCTTTCACTTTGGAACTTTCTTGGCCTTTCTTTCATGCATGCTTTCATTGTCTTTCACACTTTATTTTTTTGCACTTGCACTTTTTTTGCACTCACACTTTTTCGCGTTTTCCTTTTTTTGTGCGTTCTTTGTTTCTTTTGCACTTTCTTTTTACTTTTTCTTCCATTTTTGCTTTTTTTTTTTTGCTTGCACTTTTTTTGACTCACTTTTTCTTTTACTTGCTCTCATTCAGTTTAAAGGGGTCATATAATGCTACATGCACTTTTACAAGTTGTTTGAACTGAAATGTGTGTTGGCAGTGTGTGTACACAACCACCCTATAATGATAAAAATCCACCCAGTGGTTTTTTGTAATCTCGTTAAATCTTTACCCCTTTCTCAAATCGAGCCGTCTGTCTGTGTGACTTCACATGGACGGAGGCCCCTCCCACAATTGTTGATTGACAGCAGCGTTTTTGCACAGACTGCACTGGTGTCTTACCTCAGACCCGCCCTGCGTGAGCTGTCATCAGTTGGTTCACCGCTGGAGCAGATGTAGACAAGAATGACTCCTAAGCGATTGAGGTGTTTTGTTGTTGGATGTAATAAAGAACATAGCAGTCGTCATTTACTCCCGACATCTGAGCGGCTGAGGAGGATTAGGTTTTGTTCTGAAGGGAATGCGCCCTCCATCTACCTAAATGCGTCTATGTTCGCGCGAATCATTTGTGATCCAGCTTCACCTCCAGAAAAAGTGAGTACAAGGTTTTTTAAATGAATCTTTGCAAATGGCCTTTCCTAATAATGTGCTAATTAGCAAGTTTCACGATGAATGCGGCTAAAGTAAACCGTCCCTCAGAGAGCGGCTCAGAAGAGAGGGGCGGAGTCGGCAGAGCTCATTAACATTTAAAGGAGAATGACACAATACCGCTTGCTCTGACAAAAGCTGTTTTTGACAGGGTGAAAAGGTGTTTTTACACTACCAATGAGAAATTTTAACCAAGCTATGTTACAGACTTTTCATTAAGACCCTAAAGAATAATATCAACTTGTGGAAAATGGGCATTATATGACCCCTTTAACTTTGGGGTTTTTGTTCCTTGTTTGGATTGTTAGTTTCCTGCTTGTTCTTTTTCATTTGCTATTATTTCTTTTTTGCTCTCTCAATTCTTTCTCTTTCTGTTATTCTTTTTTTAGTTTCTTTTGCTATTTTCTTTCTCTTGCTCTTTATTTTTTTCTATTCAATTATTACTTTTCTTACTTGTTCCTTTGCTTTTTATCTTGTATATTTACTTCTTTCTTTTGCTTATTGCTGTTTCTTTGCATTTTTCTTTTCCACATGTTTGTTTTCTTTTGCTTTTTTCACTCTTTCTTTCAAACTTTCTTCACTCTTGTCACTCATGTATTTTAAATGTGTACTGTGGTGTACAGTAACAGTAGAGTGACTCTTTGTTTTTACTATCAGGCATATGTCATAGAGCTTATTGGAAATGGATACTTTATGAGCAAGGAGGGGATGGCATCACGATTGCTTTTTGTGGTGTGTAATGTAATTGACGTGTGTGCATGAAATGCAGAGTGTGTGTGTGCGTTTGTGTAAAATGGGAGTGGGAGAGATCATTAAGCTGTCAGGCCCTTGAGCAGAAGGCAGTAGATATTGCCGCTATAATTCACTGGGGTTGTGGATTGGTCCGCTCTGTAGGTTCCCAGTGGGAAAGCCCCTCAGTCGCAGCATGCAGCCTCTAGTTTGAGTCATTGTATGTGTGCATATGGCAAGAGGTTGTGAGATTTCTGCTTTGTGCTCAACAGAAAAGTCCTTAATTGTTGTGTTTGGCAGACTGCTGACATATCACATGCTATTCTCTTTCTAGTGTTTTTGAGTGTCATCCGTGTTCATCACGGTGTTTGTGTCTGTTAAGTGAGTGTATTCACCTTCTGGTGTGTTGGGGTGTTTCGTCATGTTGTGCGTGTGTATGAGAGCGTTAGCTGGTGCCGGTGTGCGTGCTGTGTGATTGATGCACTGCATCCTCAGTAGTGTTTTCTGCAGCTATTTGTCTGTATAATTTCCTCTGCCTGCTGTTTGTCTCGTTCTTATAGAGATCCAAAATAACACTTACTGCTCATACTCCACATCAGCACAGGAGATTGGCTTACCACAACAGTACAGTAAAGTTTGGTGCAGTGTTGTGAGTCGGTGTTGGTTAATCAGGCCTGTTTTTTGGGGTGTGTTCTGATCACCACAGGATGTTAACGTCCTCAAAATGTAGTCTCAGATTTTTACTAGTGCTATTATTTTTTTACTATTTAGGCCTAGTATTTTTACCTGTTTTGACATCTTAGGGTCAGATATACTAAATGGGGCAAATTAGCGTTAGAGTGCAATTGTATAAAAGCGTTGCATGATTCTTGTAAATACTCTCCTCCCATAAATTTGCAGATCGAAACGGAAACTCCTACAAATGATATTCAATAAGGTGAGTTGCAAAAATAACTGCGTCCACGTCATTTCAGCACTAATTTCCCACTGCGTGTCTTTAGTAAATCCGGACAGTAGTTTTGTAACGCCAAATGAGGGTTTGCACTGACACAAGCTGTTAGTAAATCTGGCCCTTAGTCTTTAATGTTAGTTTTATTCATTATAATAATTTTACTTTTGACAACAGCTAGCTATCTTATGTGTGGGACAAAATCTGTTTTGTTTTTCTGGTTTTGCGTTGTACACATTTGTGTGGCTTATTTTTGTGGTTCTTCAACTTTTCATAGATTGGTTTCTCAGAGAAGCATAAAAACTGTGACCCAAAACATCATGCTTTTTTTTTTTTTTTTTTTTTGGAGCACCCTGATGAGTCCAACACAGCAACATTGGCTTAACCAATGCTGTGAGTTTGGGCAGGACTATGTTTTTTGACCAATGGCAGAATTTTGTTTACCCTTATTTTGCTTATTATTCTTTGTGGTGCCAATAGTACACTAGACACCTTTTCCATTAAGTTTCCAGACATTTCCTACAAGTCTAAAACACAACATAGCCACATTGCACATGCGTTTTCTTAAAGTGGAGTGAAAATTGCACATTTAATCTTGAACTTTGTCTTTACCTCTTTCTTTGTGCTTTGGTTTTCTTGTCTTGTTCTGTCTCAGTTTTTCTCTCAAATGGCTTGTGCAAGAACACATGGGGAACTGAAAAAACAGGACAAAGTGAATTTTTTCGAGGATGTAATTTCCGAATGTGGGTTATAAACAACTCATTAGTGGGCAAAAACTGGCATCAGAATCTGCCTGTGCCAGATGGGCACATACACCCCGGCAGTCAGGACGGTGTGCTTGAGCCGGGCACCACCCACTGGGGGATTCTTACCCGCACACCTGTGCTTCCAACAGCAGTGTTAGATTCATACCTGAAATCAAATCAAATTTTGGGTTTTTCCAACAACAAGCTCAATGAAAATGAGGCCTCTGGTAATTTCAGTTTCTTCTACTTTTGAAAAATGCTGTATTGAACTAAATCAGAGCCAGATTCTATAGATAATACAACCTTCTAAGCCTCCATGTGCATCACCACCGTAAATGACACACAAATGTGCATGTCCTGCTCGCTCCGGTTCCTCAGATGTAAAGTGCATCCAATTAATAGCAATAACAAAAATGCTTTGTATCGTAATTCTTCTAGACAAAGAAATGTAATTATTTTTCCATTCTTTGATCATCTGTGTATTGTCTGCGTATCAGTGTATCATTCCTGCCTGATGGAGAAAGAATTAGAAAGCGGGCGGAAAAACAATCGCTCAGAAGGAATAACAAGCTAGACATAGAGGAATGGAGGAGTGCGAAAGACGTTGCTGAAGGTATGCCAGTGTGTTTTCAGAGCTAATGATCTTCTAGCTGATCTCCTGTAGTCCATGCAGTCAATGTTGATAGAAAAAGTATACAAAAATCTTACTGACCCCAAATTTTGAGCAGTAGAAGTTATAGTACATACTTTTCTCCTCTGTTTGTATCCGTGCATTCTGATTGGCTGTGATTTTAGTTGCTTCCTGCAGTATTTCACTTTCAGTGTGTTGCGTCATAAAAGTTAAGAGAAAGTGTTATACCTAGTCAGTGTAATCTTGCTCCTCTCTCAGTTCTTTTTGTTTTATGCAGATTCAGTCCAGAGTCTCGCTTTCAAAATAAATAGAAAAGTGGGACTATGGCAACTGAAGAGAATGAATTCATGTGAGCCGATAGATTATGTGTGACAGTAT
The DNA here is from genome assembly GCF_012432095.1 of Onychostoma macrolepis. Classification (NCBI taxonomy): domain Eukaryota; kingdom Metazoa; phylum Chordata; class Actinopteri; order Cypriniformes; family Cyprinidae; genus Onychostoma; species Onychostoma macrolepis. The sequence goes on along the minus strand of NC_081165.1, from coordinate 21,115,021 downwards.
CTTTTTCTTCTTACACTGCGCTCCTCTTTGCACTATCAATTCTGCTGACCAGGCGAGGCAGATATTTCCCTTTACGATTTGCAAGGTATTTTTCCCTTTTTACCGCCATTCCTTGTTATTAAGAGTGTAATGTTTGGCTTTTAGTGGCCTAAAAGCTTTTCCTTTGTCAAGGAATGGGTTTAACTTCCATTTATGGGAAGTTATGGCTTTGTTGGTATTTCAGGTCAATGGTAGTGTAGTTCATCTAGCTTGGAAAGCTCTTAGTAAGATTTTAGGGGGAAGCTCTTTTTAAGTCCTAAGCCAAATAAACTATAAAGAGCCTGATTCAAGTAACCTTTTAGTGTTAGGAGTCATTCCGTGTTAATAAATCCTAAAGACAGAAATCATCACAAAATGTCATTCGCAACCCATTTTACTTATGTATTTCCAATTAAATGAGATATTCAATGAGGGAAAAAAGTGAAATGAAATGTAAGAGAGATTGGTGACATAAGCTGAAAAGGAACGTTGGTTTAGAAGTAGAGGTTGCTAAATAATGTGGCTTAATGAATCAGTGACAATAAGACCTGGAACGTTCATAAAGAAGGTAAATTGGGTCAGTTTTGATTTCATGTTGATTTTGAAATCATAAACAGTAGAGAATTATGGAGGAGGCGTAATGAAGAATGAGTTGGCAAATCCGGTTTGGAGAGGGACTAAGCCATAGAAGTTGTTTGCGAGCTTTGATGTAGTGCTACAGTGTGAGAGAACGAGAGGCAAAGTGAATGGAGAGAAAGAGAAACGTGAAAGAATGCCACACAGGTCGATGAACCTGCTACAGGGGAATGTGTGTGTGTGTGGTCTGATGTCATGATTCACAAATTCATTCTGTCGGTTTCTGGTCTGTCTGGCTTCTCCTCTACAGCTGGTTTCTGTCTGCGTTCCAGTTTCCAGAGTTATGATACATCAGCCTTCAATTTCGACTGACTCTTATCATTACATCACAGTTCTGTCCTAATAATAACTCTCTGTCCCGTTTTATTTTCAAGTTCTTTGAAATACTCCATCGTGGTTCAGCAGATTGACTTGTTCTTTTGTTCATATTTTCTTTGTGGTTCATGGTCATGCAGAAACGCTTGTGTACTAACAATACTTACGAAATTACTAAAACCACTCAGACCGCTGGAGTTTGGTGAACATTGTTTGTTGATATTGCTCTGACATTTTGGAGGAGTGATGACATAACCCTGTACTTACTTATCATCTGCAGTGCAGTACATGTAAAATGAATCAGAGCTTGTTCCTCACCGGTCTTGTCTCTCTTTTTCTCAAAAGAAAGCATAAAAAACAAACATTGAGCATGGACACACAGCTCTGATTTTTAAAAATGACACCATGTCAGCCATTCAAAGCATATGGTGAGCTTACGATCAGTATGTTGAGTTGTGCAGACAGATGTCGATAAAGCTTATGCAAAACAGGATTCATAGTTCAAAGTTAGCTTGAGGATAGTGGACCGAGCTGACAAGCTTCATTATTGTGCTTTGCTTTGCCTCTGCGTGGATTTAGGGGTTTAAGTCAGAATTCACAATCATGCCGTTGTCCATGGACTGTAGCTGGTGGTAAACACAAAACATATTCCTAATGGCTTTTGGAGGGTCACATAAAGGGCGTCCTGGAGGCATGGCAACATAAAAATCCCTCTCTTTAATTCTGGGGCCTTTTGAGTAAAACATGATAGAGGAACCATATCTGCTCCTATGTAATATTAGGATGGTAAAAAGAGAAAAAAATGCTGATTGAAGATCTATACCCTTGTACATGATACTGTTTAGGCTTTGTGTTATCATTTGATGTGATGTTAGAGTAGCTCTGGCTTATAGAGGTATAAAATCAATAGTGGACATCGACATTTTTTGTCATGAGTGAAATATCAATTCATATACTGATAAATAGATAAAACATTTTAAATGAATTAAATATGTGATATTGATCAAATTAATTGTAGTTAATTGCATATGAATAGCAATAGTAATGAGAAAAGCACCATAATAAAGATAATCCAAAAGCAAAGCATTGAATAGAAAAAGTGGTTTTAGAAGTTAAGCATATCGTTGACCTGCAGTCCATAGCAGTTCATTTTACATTTCAGTTTGTCATTCTGTCAGTCATGTTGACAAAATTCCTCATTACCAAATTTACACATGGCTTAAGGAGCATGATTAATTATGCAAATTTTGATTGCATATTTTTATAAAATAATGAATCACATACATTAAAATGTTAGATTGGCGTCCCTAATTAAAGTAGTTATTAATATTAATGTTGAATTTGCATATTTCAAGGCTTTGACATTTCATGATATTTGCAACAAAATATGCTTCCAATAAAGATAGTCAACTTTTTATTCTCTCATTTGAGTGAAAATCCTAATGGGAAAAGTTACTGTGGTATTGCACAGAAGAGTTTTGAGTGAGGCATACAGTTTTCCAGTTATGCAATGCACAAGTTTTACTTGAGAAAATAGCATTTTTCAAATGTAATTTTATGCAAAGCTGAATTTTCAGCAGTCATTACTTCAGTCTTCAGTTTCACATGGTGCTTCAGAAATCACTTTAATATGATGATTTGGTGCTTATATATAGTATAATTAGCTATCATTCTGTTAACATCTATGTTGACAACAGTTGTGCTGCTTCATATTTCTGTGGAAACCGTGATACTTTTATAATACATGCATGCATATGGTTTGAATAAAGTTATTAAACATCTCATTTCCATCCCTGTTGTATTCTATTTTGACTGCATCGTGTATTGTATTACAAGATCCTTAGTAATTCTTTGTCCTTTTAAATAATTTTATAGTAATAGATGTTCTAAATTAATGGTAAACCTTAATAGTGAGAGTGATTTATAGCAGCTGAACTGCCTCCTGCACCAAAGAGGTGTAGACAGGGGTAACTGGCCTGTCCCAGCTGGGCTTCTAGAGAAAGACTGATGAAGCATCTCCGAATGGTTTATTTGTGTGTTGTAAAAATGATTAACATCCACTTCCTTCAGTGGTATAAATGATTGTAGGTGGAGAGGTTCAGGTTGTGGTGTTCTCTGACTGGCTGTTTGAGTTTGAGAGATGAGGGGGCGGCCCATTGCGTTCATTTCTCTAAATCCTCCTGGGAGTCTCAGTCAGAGCTGCGTCCCGTCCCGCAGCCCCACCCACAGAGGTCTGCCGTCATTATGATACACTTCACAGGGACCAAAATTAATGTTAATGATCTTAAAGGTGTCAAGGCACCTAATTGATCACCATGGCAGCGTTTGTATGTCTGGCAGTTGGTAGGCACATGCAAGGTACAGACAAAAGACATCTCTGAATTTTTATGTCACCGTGCATTGTGAGCACAACAAATCAATTTGCACCCAGACCCCCTCTGTCATCTCTGAGGGACGGAGTCTTGATTTGTGGGCAGAGTTATTTGCATTTTATATTGGCTCCTGAAACCCCAAAAAGCAATTAGTCTGCAAATGTCAAGCCAACTAATAGACCAGCCCCGAACAACCTGCATCAGCCATCCTGGATGTTTCATTAGCAATTAATGAGACAGTTTTTAGCATTGAATGCGTGTCTTTAGGACGGACTGTGGACATCTGTCCAATAGTAAGTCATTACGGTTGAAATCAGTAATGCCATGTGTGTGTTTTGAGTGTGGAAGGTTAAATGTGCTCATCTATCTTCTCCCTGAAGTTAACGGCTTTTCACTAAATGGTATGAAATTAGTCATTTGTTATTTAGGAAAAATAGACCTTGAAGGGTTTACACTCTGTTTAATGGGCACGTGAAAGAGGTGCCTAAACCTCAGAAATTACCATCAGAAGGTCATACTAAATTTTACGAGAGCCATTTTATTTTCTGTCCGGTCTGTCCATGAAGTTGTATTACAAAAATCTTGTAAAAAACAAACAAACAAACACGTGTGTGTGTGTGTGTGTGTGAAATCTGGTGTTTTTATATATATATATACTGTATATATATTAGTGCTGTCAATCGATTAAAAAATGTAATCGCGTTAATCACAGTCATGGACTGTGATTAATCATGATTAATCGCAAATTTAAAATACTAGGATTTACCTGTAAATGTGTTGAAATAAAGAAATGCATGACAAACTAGTTTAAGGAAACAGAACCTTTCACACTTCCGCCAGGTATGAGACATAATCCTTATTATTCTTTTATCATTATTATTTTGTTTTTATTCAGCCATTATCAGCCTTTAAACTGGCAATAAAACGTTTACCAAGCCACATCGTTTCAGTCCCAGTATACATTTACCCAACTATTATCAAAAGTGTTTCTAAATAAATACAACAAAACATTTCTTGCGACCTTACGTGAAGTAATGACAAAATGCATTATGAAGAAGAATTGGACCTGTTCTGCAGCTGCATTAGAGCTAACATTAGCATCATGCTTCATAAGACTTAATTGAGATTAATAGTACACTTTTACTCAGAATTCACTTCAAACCACCATCGAGTGTTTGTAATAACTTCCTTTTGCGATCACATGTGGAATTTGGTCGTTTACTGTTGTTAAAATATGCTATTTATAGCCTTTTATATTGCTGCATAAATTAGCAATTCAGATGTACACATTCAGTCAAGAAAATCACATACAAATATCCTATCGTAATCGCGTGTTTATTATCTTATATAATCTATAGTGGCTGTTGTCATGTTTATTTCTGCTGTGTAAAAGCCTTAACATGTATGCTCTGCTGAAACTCACGTTGTTTGTGATGTTACAACCGCCTCTCCGTTCTTAAGTTGCCAGGGATACATTCCAAGTATAATACACATTAGTAAAAGGATCTATTTTCATTTTTATTTGTCTATATACACTTTGGGTGGTCGTGGTACATTATAAAAGTAGCCCAAAAAACCGCAACCCACGGCTCTGTAATTTTTCCCGCGACTGTATTTTCAAAATAGCCCACTTGTGCCGTTACCCTGGCAACACTGGTTCGCTGTCTCCTCATCACACAATGATAGATAACCTTCCGTGCTGTGACGACGGGAAGAAGTTGGTTTCAAACCTTAACAAACAATTAATTTGCGTTAAAAAAATATTAACGCGTTACATTTTTTTGATTAATTGCACGCGTTAATGTTGACGCCCCTAATAAATAAATAAATATATAAATATATAAAGCAAATGTATCTGTTGAAGCTGTTTATCAAGAAATGGTCCATCTGTATTTGTGTTTGGCTGTGGAGTCGGCTGGTAAACACACAGCAGATGACTTTGTTGGATATATGGAATGTGTCCGGCTGAGGTATTGCAAAGAATGTCCATCACAAGGTCTTCTCTCACTCTTGCTTGAACACACACAAAGAAACTCCATCTTTTGTGCCAGGATTAGGCTTGTAATAGAGAACAGAGTGTTAGCAGGACTCAAATGAACTGAGAGCAGCTGAGATGGAGGGAGATTCACGCTTGACTTCTTTCCCCATTTGTTTGCCCCCTTATTTCACATCAAGTGACATGAATCTCCACAGTCAGACATGTGATGTGCTCGCTGGAACAGACACGGACAGCAGAGCAGTGTGGGTTTGTGCTGAAGGCAGTGACACACATTAGCACTTTATTTTGCTCATGTAAATGCTCATACTGAGTACAGAAACTAAAGTATGTAATGTGTTATGAGTGATTTATGCTTTTGTTCATAACAAGGGCTTGTGAATGTGTGCTTCTATCTGTCAAATCCTTTTAGAAAAAAAGTGTTTATTGTTTTAATCTTTAATCACAGATTGCATCATATAGTCCGAGATGCACGTTTCGGAGGATTTGTAATGAACCACCTGTGAGATTACAGTTTTTAGTCAGCATGCATCAATAATTAAATAAGCTCTAATTAATAGTTAAAACCTTAACTCTAATTAGTGCTCTTTTAGATTGAATTATGAATTGTGTTCCACTGGATAAGAATATAATATGTGACTCTTTAGAAGAAAAATCAGTCGGAATCTCAAAGCACAGAATAACTTAACCAATTAATTAGTGGTTTAATGCAACTGATCTGTTCAAAAGGATATCTAAAGCTGAATGTGTAATTTTTCTTGTACTTTTATATTGTTAAAATACCTTCTTTTCTACAAGCAAGTGTTTGTAGATTTAGGCATCACTGTCTCAACCAATAGCATGAGTTTGGGGTGGGGCTATCTGTTTGTTCAACCAATGACAGAAAATAATTTTCGAGAAGATTCTTCTTATGTTTTAAGAAACTCCTTTTTTTGATGCTAGTGGTGCAGAAACTAACTACTTCCATTTATATCTCTAACTAAACTTAAACTGTATCTTTAGACCATCCCTAATGATTCGGTTTATTTCTAAACTTTCATTTGTTCTTTAAATCCATCGCCCATGTTCAGGATTGCGTTTTTGTTTTGTCATTTGTTTCCCAACACAACTAAAACTCTTCTGTCTTTGTTAAAGATTCTGTTTGTCCACTCCCCAGTTGGTGCTTTTGTCTAACATTCAGCGTTGTGAGAGTTTAAAGCCACACGGCTTAGTCAGCGCCACTAATGGAGAGAGTACATGGAGGACTGCCCAGCCTTATCAGCCCTTGACCAGCGTCATGGCGTTAAGCTCATTCCGCTCCAGCTTTCTGACCGTGGGGACGTCTCTCCATGCATCTATCATTAATTACTCAGACTCAGGAACAAGGAAAGCTCCACATGCCTGCTGCGTGACCAACGGTTGGCCTTCTGTATCGTGCGTGAGCCGCACCAGGCGCTAATTGTAGCTTGTGGGATGCTTTATCTCCAGCACACATGGCTGGGGTTAACGTTGACTATCACAGGTTCATTCTGAGTAGACAGCACACTATCTGTGGTATTTTGTTATTCATACACCCACAAAATCCCTCCTTATGAATTCCCTTGACCTCTTGAATGCATTGCAAGTTTAAGCTGCACAATTCGTACGACTCCATATCCAGTTAAACCATGAAGTTGAAGCACCATCGATTCCCTACAGGCAACATGCTCTTGATTTAAAGGTTTGACAGCTGATGGAAAGCACTTGCTGATTGAAATCTGTCCAGCATTCTGGATTATGACCTGAATTATGAGTCGCGTAGGAGGAAGAAGCATTTTTCAAGCCATTAATGTTTGGTTTGGATACAGGAGAAGGCCAGACTCTGGGCACCAGTGCCAAGTCTGGAGATCTTCCTGTTGACTCAAGATAGCTTATCTTGACTGTACTGTTTCTCATTCAACTTGGCGAGGTTAATGATTTATAAATGAAGAATACACTCAGGGGCGTAGTATATGAAACTTGATGTGGATTTCATCTGAAACACTTTTGGGTTTCAATCCACACATATGCCTGAACCTGTGCTGAGTTCTCCTAGATAGTGGGAAACTCTCTATACTATATATTATAGAGCTTAAATACTCTGATTATGCATATCCTCATCTGCATAAAATATCCATATGTATATTGCCACCAAGGCCTGTGATACACTGTAAAAAATGACTCTGATTTTAACAGTAAAAAACTGTGAAACTGCTACAGTAAAAAGCTGTTAAATGGTTAACAGTATGTTCCTGTAAAATTTACAGGGAAAAACCGTAAACTGACGTTCCCAGAATTCCCTGCGTTGCATTTCAAATTTTGTTTGAATTTGATGTTTTTTCTTTGAAATAACTATGTTTCTTCTTAGTTTTTTTCTGATCAGTTATGTTTATTAGGGTTGTTTGTTACATCTAATGTTGTTAAATTAATGTTTATTGCATATTTCACCATGATGGTGTTTAGTCTTCGTGTGAATGACACTTTGCACCATCTATATACAGTATGTTATTATTTAAAAGCTGCTTGTAATGGGCTTTGGTTCATCATGTGATTTTCTCATCACCATCTGCATTTGGTGGTTATCAGTGTATTTCAAAGGTACAAAACAGATTTCAGTACTTTAATAGGTTGGTATATTAATGTTATATCAGTTAATAAAATTACGGTATTTAACTGTAAATTTAAGTTAAAACCGTTAAACCAAAAATGTTGTTACTGTGTTTTTTTTACGGTAGAATTCCGGCAACCACAACTGCCGATTTTTTTACAGTGTACTTACACATTTAATGGTATTAACAACTAGGAAAACAGATGATATTAATAATTTCATCTATTTATAATCAGTTGTTTTAGATATAAACTAAGAAATATTTCATATTTAAACATCTTTTACATAAAATAAATCTATTAATGAGAAATTGTAAATCAGGCACTACATGTTGGTGGTCATTTTATTTATTTTTTTATACAAAATGTCCAATGATTCAATATGGAACAGAAAAATACAGGATTATCAGATTTGCTATTGAAAATGCATCAGAAGTACAGTAAGCGGTCTATTTTGAATTAGTATTAAATTGATCCACTTGTGGGTAGCGCATGGTTCAGTGCTAAGAATCTGACACAGGAGGAGTGCTTTTAGCTCTGTTTATTCAACTGGAGCTTTGTCGCTTTCTTCCACAAAAGCTTGAGTGGAAAATTCCTGTTCCAGAGTTTTACACAAAGCCAGAGCCCCTCGGTTCTCTTAATACCAGTGTTTGACACTTCATCAAGAAGTTTTATTCTTCAGAATATGGAGTTTGAGTGGTGCAGTGCAGAATTTGTGGTCGATGAGCAGGAGAAGGAAAAAGATGCACGAATGTAAATTCCTATGAATTTCAGAAAGATGACAGCATAATTATTTTATTTTTACACAGAAATTGGTATAGGTCTATTAGTAAAATCTGTTGACTTTAGCAATCTTTGTTGCATTATATGCCAGTGGTGACCATTCAAAAATGGGAAAAAGCACTTTTCTATTTTTTTTCTCTCCAAAGTTTGCATGGCTGTAACTCAAGAAGTATTAAAGATATCTTAATGCCCTTTTAGATTTTGGGTCTTAACAAAATCATCATCTTCATTGGTAAGGCCCTATATGGTTTAGTTCCAGAGATACTGGAATCTCAATGTGGCCTCCAGGAGTAAATTGTTAAATTGTACACATTTTCCATGGTTAAAAACCAAATGTGGGTCACTTTGCATACAAGTGGTGCTTTTTTCATTTTAAGAGGAATGCCTGAAGAATGCATAATGCTAAAACTATAAATGTATCTTGTTTCCCTCTATCAAAACAATTGCATGAACATACCTGAGTTCCATAAATATTATTTTTCCAAAGTTTGTGAACATGTAACTCAAGAAGTATTACTATCCTTTTAGATTGTGGTTCCTAATTAGCTTTTCTTTTTGAATCTTCATTTTCAAGGCCCTACATCATTCAGTTCCAGAGATATAGGGATCTCAATGTGGCACCCTGTCCAGATTGTTGAGAATTACCCATTTTCAGTGGTTAAAAACCAAACGTTGGTCACTTGGCATACAGCTGATGCTTATTGTATTTAAAGTACAATGTCTGAGAAACAAATAACATTGATGCACTAGGCTGTATTTTTATGGACATTTCTTAGAGTGTAGTGTAGATGGACATTCATTAAATGAATCCTACAGTTTCTAAATGTAGCTTTTTAGCATCTGGGCATCTTAAAGGGATTTGGCAAGGTGGTGTGTTTGCAGTGCAGGAAGTGGATTAGTCGGTGTGTTGTAGTACTTGAGTCCATTCCTGAGACATCTGACTCGAGTCCAGCTCCCTGTGGAGTGATCAGTGCTGTTACCTGCCTGCTTTAGCACTCTCACTGATAATCTGCTCTGCATGCATTAACACACTGACAAAGAGTCTCACGGCTGTTCTCTAGTATCTGCTCAACCATCGTGTCTAGAGCCCCATTTGCTCTTGGTCTCTCACTGCCATTCACTCTTTCCTGGAGAGTTTGGTTATTAAAATGAGTGACAACTGCATTCATATTCAGTACACTCAGCTATTAAATATGTAATGCAAAAACAGTTGGCACTGACTGATTTGATTTAGGACTGTATTCAGTTGTCACAAGTATAGTATTGTCAACTCAATAAATTAATTACAAATTTAGGCATTTAAGACAAGTTAGAGGTTGTCCTAACATTAATTATTATTTTATTTATGGTTATTTACAATGATTTTAAGAACTTTCTTTTCAGAAATTCAAAATCTTCAAGTTAAAACCAGGGTGTGTATTCTTAATACAGTTGTTCTTTATTGCTTTCTAAAGTTTCAGAATTTTGATACATAAGAATTGCAATCTTAAGAATATAAACCCTGGTTCTAAATGTTTATAACCAGTGTTTTACGTTGTCTGGATATTACTCAAAATCCTCAAAATTTATTAAGTGCATATGGGTTTTTTAATTAAAAAAGATATTACATTCTAACCTTTGTGGCTGATAATGTTAGTGGTAAATATGTTTTTAATGACTTGATTTCATCCAGAGAGAGTGCAGAACACCAGTGATCATGAAACAGTGAGCTGTAGAAATGGTGCATGGGGACTCCGTCTGGCTCACAGTATTGTTCATTTCATTTATTAGGATTCCTAAGGTTCGAGATGTTGGAGAGGAGACTGTGAAGGGAAAATATTCTCAAGTTTTCCCCTCGCAGCACCTTGAGAGACACAATTACACAAAGCGTTGTATAAAAACGCTTGCCTCCGCAGTTTATTTTACCATCCTTCTGAGGCCAGACTGGAGCTTTTGTTTCCATTGACACCTTTGCTGTTATGAGTTCAAACAGAGCCAGAGAGACCGGCACACCCTGACGTTCCTCAAGCTGACTGTTTGCAGACATTTCAGTGAAGGACAGCTCATGGAAATTTTCTCTTTTAATGGAGGCAGTGGAACTTTTGGCTGTGCAGTGTTTTATTAACCGTTTGAACCTTCTCTTGCTCTCTTTCTCTTTCTGCTCTTTCTCTCTGGGGCAAGTATATTTAAACACTGGTTTCTGTGCCTGAAAATAATTAGCTGCAGCAGGTCACAAAAAATAGTCTCTACCGCTTTTAGCAGTTGTGTCACAGTCAAACAGAGGGGACGAGTGCACAGGCTCAGGGCCATGCAAGGGTTAAAGCAGAGGTCTTGTCATCTGTGGGGGGTTTTCAGTGGTCTTGTGCTCCGACCCTCGGGGAGCTAGAAGTTTGATCTAATTCACTAATTGCTATAATGTGGAGCTTTCGAAATGTATTATCCTCTCTCTCATTCTCACTCTGAGTTTATTATTATTTTATTATTTATCAGTTCCTATTAATATCCGTCCAGTGTCATCTCATCACACGGTGACACATGATATGACTACATGTAAACAGAGATCAAATGCAAGCAGACCAGAAGTTTAGATAAGAACTTTCAGAGAAAAGAATAAAGCAAAGGTCTTTTTTATTATGAATGGGCAACATCATTACGATCGCATCAATGTGCAGTAAAAAATGAAAATACTAATTAATAATTGAACATTGATCATTGAAATATGTATTAGTATTATTATTAATATTAGTATTAGTATTGTTATTAACAATAATAATATATTTTCTTATTTTAGTATTTAATTATTTACTAAATGTTTAAAGATTTTATGTTGCAATGATTTTAATAAATAGAGTATTAGTGGAATAATTTATTATTATTATTATTATGATTAATAATAATAATAATAATAAATATTTAATTATTAATTATTTTATTATTTATAAATTTATTTATAAATTATTTATATATTATTTATAAATTATTTTTATAAATAATAATTGATCAATTATTAATAATAATAATAATAATAATAATAATAATAATTTAACTTTAATTATTTGCTAAACATTGAAGATCATCAAATATTTTAACAAAACTGTATTACTTGGTGGGATAAATTATTATTATTATATTACTCCTCCTCTACATAATAATAATAATAATAATAATAATAATTTAACTTTAATTATTGGCTGAACATTGAAGATCATCAAATATTTTAACAAAACTGTATTACTTGGTGGGATAAATTATTATTATTTTATTACTCCTCCTCCTATAATAATAATAATAATAATAATAATAATAATAGTTTTATTATTGTTGTTGTTATTATTATTATTATTATACATTTGCATTAAGTAATATTGCTTATCAGATTATAGGCAAATTATGAGTGCTGTGCAACTTGGCGCATTAATATAAAATATGTGGTTATGATTTTAAGCCACTTATTTACGACTGCTTTGAGCATGTCAGTCAGGCGTAGACCTCTCTTTAATTTTGTGACCATTAGAAAGTAAAGATTTCGTGTTCAGAAGGCCTTGGATCACATTCTTGTGGGATGGGTTAAGGTGGGTCAAGCTGGAAACAATGCTTGCACTGAAGGATGTCCCTCAGGCTGTGGCACACTGCCATATATTGTACAAAAACATCTGCAGTGTCTCTCTTTACCGGATGAGTTGATTGTTTCTCATAGGGTAAAAAGAACAGCACGCAGGCCATGCTTGCTTTTATTTTTGTATCTGGGCACTTGGTTTCTTTAGAGCATATTAATGACCCTGTTTTCTAAATGCTTGTTTTTATCCTGCTCTCCGTGTTTATTTTGTTTTAGTTGCAGTCTCTGAGGATGTTATTGGACATATACTGACCCGTCCCTGCAGCTCTCCTCTCCAAACTGTTTTTGTCAGTCAGAGTGGATTCAGTGCTGCCTTCCTTCAAAACCTTATTTTGCTGTACTTCATGAGAACCTATCAGCTCATTGCCATCCATTATTTTTTTTAGGTCACATTTTTAAATCTTCGAGCTTATGAAGGAACCAGATTTGATATATTTAAGGAATAATAATTGCTTTTAAGTGGATACATATATTACTATTGCTCATAAATGCTGCATTTATTTGATCACAAATACAGTAAAAAACAGTAATATTGTGAAATACTATTACAATTTAAATCAACAGTTTTCTATTTTATTATACTTTAAAATATAATTTATTCCTGTGATGCAAAGCATTTTCAGCAGCTTTCACTTAAGTCTTCAGTGTCACATGATCCTTCAGAAATCATTCTGATTTATTATCAATGTTGGAAACAGTTGCGCTGCTTAATGGAACCTGTGATACTTATTTCAGGGTTCTTTGATGAATAAAAAGTAAAAAAAAAAACAGCATATTCAAAATAGACATTGAAATTTCTAACAATATGTCTTATATAATATATATAAAATATATATTATATGTTATAAGTGTATAATATAATTTTATATAAATATACACTTAAATAGATCTTAAATAGAAACTTTGTCTCCAGCAGGTCTCTCAACTAATGCTAGTGGTCAGGTTGGCCAACAATAATCCGCAAAGTGGCATACAGTCAATTTTACTGCACCAGAGCTTTTCCAATTTGAAGAACGTAGTCAGCACTGAGCTGAATTTTCTGCTGGCTCTGACTTGACTCTGACTTCCCTGACTGCATATGGTGCTCTAACATAGTTTATGCAAGTCCGATGGGGGCAATATTCCCACCCACTACTAATTCAAGTGAATTTCAGATTCATTGAGTAGTGTGTCATTTGTAAGACCGTTTTTGCGTTCTCAGCACTTATCAGGAGTCGTGCCTTCATCAAAAAAAGGAGTCAGTGAAAATGTTGTTGGAAAAGGTCCTGTGATGAATGGCTAATGGCTGCCATAAATGACGGTCCTGTTCCCTGTTGATGGTAATTTTAAGAAAAGCTTTTATATATGATTGTTTTCCTCTCAGCAGTTTAATGTTACGGCAGTGAATCAAAAAAGTGAAACTCAATTTGCATTGTATTGAATAATGACATTTTAAAAAGTGAAAGAAAGGAAACCAAACTGCAGAATCACTGCAGTAGCACAAGAAAAGTCCCTTTAAGTAAAAGTCAGGTCGCTCAGCAGCCATCTTGGTAACACCTTTGATAAGTAACACGCTGTTATTTTAGTATTATTTATATGCTGTTATAGTATTTATTAATATTTTGAATTAGCTTTTTTTTTTTTTTTTTTTTTAGTTTGCTCTTTAGTCATTATGTGCTTTTGTCTCTTCATTCATTTTTGATTTTTAGTATTTTTGTTTTCTAATTTCTAATATTTTCAAATTTTATTCAACAAAAATTATTTTAAATAGGTTTAATTTAAGTTATACATCACTCATCAACAACACTTGCACTTTTAGCCAATAGTTTAAAACAGCTAACTAATAAGAGTAATGTTTTGTGATGCAGGCTACATTTGGCACTTATTTTTAACCGATTTGTAGACATTTTATCTTTTTTATCTTTTTTTTTTTTTTTTTGCAGTGCCTGGTTATTTTAACTCTCTGCTGTGTAACAGTTTCTTTTAAAAGTTTAGAAACTTCAGACTGGTGTGTGTATGCTATGCTATCTGATGTGACTGGTTTGTTCTTGGGGCCGGACGATAATCCCTGCTGGTCATTACAGCTTGCTGCATTCTTAATCAGACGGAAAGGAAGAGCTCTCATCTGATAGGGAGATGGACGGCCTTCACAAAGGCCTCACAAGGGCCCTTGTTTCTGTCTCACTCAGTCTGTCTCTGTTTTTTTTGCCTGTCTCTTAGCATAATTAGAAGTGAAGGTTAAGGATATAAGACAGCACAGGAGATCGGCCCGAGAGATAGCCCTCTATTTCCTCCCTCTGCTTGTCTGATAGGCGGGGTCGGATCCTGGCATGTGAGGCATGTGTTGTTGGAGAGGGGAGGGCGGTTATATAAACTCAGGATCGCTGCCCTGGGTCTCAGCTGCCCTGCTAGAGCAAATGGGTATGACATTACCACAGACCCCATGTCTCTCTTGCTTAGAAATGTTTTCATGTGTGTGTATAGCCCTCCCGCGCCGCCTTAACACGCCATGCGGAACGTCACTGTGTGCAGTCAGATGGTTTGCATGACATCACAGGAAAATAACATCATCTCTGACTGTGTCAAAAAGCTTTAGCCCGGAAAAATACTCCTCTGCGCTTCAAACTGAGCACACGGACCGGCCATCAGAGGGTGACACGGTGATGTTCTTGTATTGAAAACATCTTGTAGAGATGCAGATTTCTTTCCCATGTTGACATATATCCTGTTGAAACAGGAAGCTGGAGTTGGACATAATAAAAGGCTTGTTCCTTTTCCTTTAAACATACAATATTTACTATATGCTATTTAAAACACATTTTTTTTTTCTCTCTCTCTCTCTCTCTCTCTCTCTCTATATGTATATATATATATATATATATATATATATATATTAAAAACAGTAACATGCATATCTCTCTCTCTCTCTCTCTCTATATATATATAGCATTACTGTTTTGTTAACACAAATATCAATACATCAAATAAAAATTTTGCTTATTTTTATTTAAAAAATTTAATGTGTGTTTGTGTATGTGTATATATCATAATTAATATGCATAATTTAAATATTAAATTAAGTTATATTATTTAATATATTTTATTTATATTTAATATCTCTCTCTCTCTATATATATATAGTGGTACTGGGCCTCATTTATGAAACGAACGTATGACAGAAAAGTGGGCTTACGGTCGTTTCAACGCAAAACTTGGAATTTATCAATATTGACGCGAGCGGTGGCTACGCTCAAATCTCACGTCTGGTCTCAGCTCGTGTACGCAAGTTTTTTTTGTTTGTTTTTTTTTTTGCCTGAACTTGCGCACAGCATATAAAGCTGGTGGAGAACTGTAGAATGACATCATTTTGATCATTTAGGTTATTTTCCTGACCGACAACCGAAGCTCATTAGTCGATCACTGACCAGTAAGATTAGAATGTCTTTTGTTTTTTTGTTTTATTTAGGGCTTTAGCTTTATATGCGTGAATAGCAGCGTAAACCACAGACCATGAGGATTCACACATCGTAAGTCTATAAAAGGAATAAAATAAATAAATGCATACAAATACATATAAATATTACTCTAAATATATAATAGGCTATATTCCTATATTAACATAAAAAAGGAACAAACTGCAATTTTTTGTGACACTCTTAATGCATTGTATTTCTTTTCTTTATATCTTTATTTGATATAATCCATCTGATCGCACAGGTACCTCACGCACACACATTTATAATTATTATATTTATTTTATGATTATATATAATTCATTTAGTTTTAATACATATTTCACAGTCTTAATATAATGCAAAAAATATATTTATATAAAAATGTATAATTTTTTTATATACACACACATAAATATGTATATGTAACTTTTTTTTAGTTTAATTCTCTAAACTCAATCATGCTAAAATTGTACCCGAGATCTTTGTATTTCTCTACAAAAAAATGCACGTCTATAAAAAAAAAATCTCCAGTTAATATTTGATTATGAGATTTACTCCGAATGATATGGAAGTGTTGTGACATGTGCAGACAAGCAGTCCATCAATCAGGCTGCTGAATATGGATTGGTGTTATTCTTCCCATCTTGGCTCATGTTGACTAGAAAATATTAATATCATAATAATGTTCTGACACATGTCCATTCTTGAAATATAGCCCATTCTCATCTTTCTTTAGGGGTTTTATTGAATTTTAATGTCAGTCCCTCTGATTGTCCCTTCGGGGTGTTTGTTCGGAGCACAGGAACGCTGTCAACCACTGGGGCTCGTTTGCTGTTTGCATGACAGATTCATTTCCTCAGCCTCCGCTCTGTGCACAGTGATCTTTGCGTACTTTTTCACATCCGTGCGATCAATCACCATGTCCCTCACGCTTAACGTGTTCAGCACGCTGATTAAAAATGAGCCCAACAGCTTTCTGAATGAAATAATAGCGTGAAAGTTCTTTTTAACAATGTGCATGAAAGCATTTGTAAGAAAACAGACGGATGCCATTGGAGAGCCTGTCTAGTATTACACCTCTCATTTCAAGTTACATGAAATATTAGACTCCCGAGTTTGTGCTCTGCTTTGTTTTTTGTTGGCTCTGTCGGTCTCCCGCTCTATCACACACAGGCACACATGGTTTCGATTGAAGTTGACATTTGAGGTCATCATTGAGCAAGAATTGTAAATGGAGTTGATAAGCCATGAAATTATCCTCGGTAGAGACCTCACTTCCACGGGATCAAAGAAAACACACTGTCAAAACTTCTCTCTGTGTCTTTCCCTCACACACACACACACACACACACACACACACACACACACTCACTCACACATCATTCATTCAGGTGCTGTAATATATCCAGGGTGCACTCAGAGTTCACAGGTACTAGTGTTTAGACATCACGTCACTTCCCAGCCATGCTGGATTTGATCTGTCAATCTTTTTCAGTGATTATTTTTTTTGTCCTAATGGAATGTGTAAACTCTTTATTTTAATATTAAAGAGGTCATGTCATCCTCCTTTTATCATTTTTTGACTGTGGTTCACTTAGAAGTCAAGTATATTTGCACTATAAACAGTCATTTCTAGTTTTTTGGTTTCTCTCTCTCTCTGATTAAATGAGCTGTTTTTTTCTTTTCCTTGAAGTAAATGTGCTCTTTGCATATGAGGATTCAAATTCTTAAAGTTACAGCATGCATTTCGACTGCATAGACCTCTATTAGCTCAAAAGATCAATGAAAATTATTTTTGTTTTGACATGTCCTTTTAGAAACAGAGTGTTAGAGTATGGCAAGATGTTTTTTAAAGACATTAATACTTTTATTTGATCAAAAGTAAAGAATTTTACATTGTTTTGAAAGATTTTTAAACGAATGCTGTTCTTTTGAATTTTATATTCTTCAAAGGATCCTAAAAAAACAGTTTCCACAAAAATATTAAGCAACTGTTTTCAACATCAATAATAATGAGAAATGTTTCTTGAAATGAGAATATTACAATGATTTACAAAGGATCTGATGAAAATTCCGCTTTGCCATCATCGAATAATTAAAAAAAAAAAAAAAATATATATATATATATATATATATATATATATATATATATATATATATATTAAAAATAGAAAACAGTTATTTTAAATTATAATAATATTTTACCATGTTACTGTTTTTACCTCATTTTTGATCAAATAAATGCAGCCTCTCCTTAAAAAAAAATATAACCACAGTTGGAATGTTGCCATTATTAGTCCTTAAAGGGGTCATCGGATGCACATTTTCCACAAGTTGATATGATTCTTTAGGGTCTTAATGTAAAGTCTATAACATACTTTGGTTAAAATTTCTCAATGGTAGTGTAAAAAACACCTTTTTTACCTTGTCAAAATCAGCTCTGTTTTCAGCAAGCTGTTTTTTAGTCCATGTCTCTTTAAATGCTAATGAGCTCTGCTGACCCCGCCCCTCTTTTCCGAGGGGTGATGAGTACGGTTTACTTTAGCCACGAAACTGGCTAACTAGCACTTTATTAGGAAAGTCGATTTGCAATGGCCTTCAGTGTGCATGCAAGGACCTTTAATATTGTATGTTGTTGATTTTAATCCTCTGTAAAGTTTCCCAATTGATCCAATGACAACTTAAAGAGATAGTCCACTCAAACTTTTGACATTTTGAAGCATGTTTCAGCTTTTTTGTTTTTTTGAAAGTCATTGGGGTCTTAAAAAATGATTGGATCCCACTGACTTTCATTATATGAAAAAATGTTTCACAGAGAAAACTAAAAAGTCCTACAAGTTTCATTTTAGGGTGAACTATCCCTTTAAACAAAGAAGTGACATAATCCAAAGAAAACTGCTGTGGTGTACTCAAATGTAAATATGAATTGAAGGGTGTTGGTGGTGAGGAGAGCTTGCGGTTCTCCAGCTCAAAAAGAGCAATGAAGATCATAAGTGTGCCAGTGTGCTGACAGTGTGGAATGAGGGAGACCTGGAAAGTTTGTCTTTCCTTCCCTCAGTCCCACCCCCATCTCCCTGTAATCTCTATCACAGCTGTGTCAATGCTGTAAAAAATCACATTCTTCCCAATTATATCTTTGTCTGGTTTACCAACCCATTTCTTCTGCGTTCACCCCCGATGGCTCTCAAAGGAATTCATCTTTCTGTAAGTTTGCCACACAACTAGGGAGGTCTAACTAAATTTTTACCCTCAAATACACAGAGGACCGAGGCGCTGAATGAGATGGAGTGCTGAAAAATATCTGTTCTGGGAAGAGAGGTTTTATTTGAACCATCTCTCTGAATTCAAAGCAAGATTAAAGCTGCACCTGTGCTTAAAACGGCTTTTAATCCCAAAACAACTCCTGACGTTGATTCCCAAGCGTTTGTTTTGGGAGCCTTGTATAAAATTCTGCCATTTGGCACAGTTTGGGTATTGTGTGGTGGTTGTAGGTGGTCCGGGGTAGGCGCGAATGGGTGGAACAGTTAGTTTTTTTTTACTAATTCAGCACAATTGTACTGCTGTGCACATCTGGAGAAAGGGAGAGGTCTGTCTTCTTGGTTTCATTTTTTTGGCATCTGGAAAACTCAATCACTTTGGAAGTACTTGGATGTGTTTAGTGTGTGAGCCTCTGAGAAATGCTAATCTGCTGTGACATGTTAACGTAGCATGTGATGGCACATGCCGGCGTATGAGCTTCGTGTCAGCAAGTCCTGCAGGAGGTAAAGTAGTAAGCGAAGGTTGAAGATTCAGCGTCTTAATGTGGCATAAAGCACTTCAGCTAAAGAGCTTACAGCTTAGTTAGGATCTCGTCTTTCTCTATCTGCAGAGAGAGAGAGAGAGAGAGAGAGAGAGAGAAGCGAGGGATGGTTGTAGCTTTTCTCTAGAGGAAAAGTGGGATCAGGTGCTCTGTTGTTGCAGTGATGTTACTGAGGTACTATGTTCACAGTTATGAAACGGTTTCTCAGAGTTAAAGGGATAGTTCACCCAAAAATGAAAATTCTGTCATCATTTACTCACCCTCAAGTTATTCCAAACCTGTATGAGTTTCTTTTTTCTGTTGAACTCAATTGAAGATATCTTGAAGAATATGGGTAACCAAACAGTTGATGGTCCCCATTGACTTCCATAGTATGAAAAAATACATCATCTTTTGTGTTTAACAGAAGAAATGAACTTGTACAGGGTTGAAACTAATTCAGGATGAATAAATGATGACAGTATTTTCATTTTTGGGTAAACTATTCATTTAAGGCCTTATACATATAATAATATGTCTAATCAAAAAAAGATATATTCTGTTCAAACGTTTGGGGTCATAAGATTTTTTAATGTGCTTAGTCATATGTGCTCACCAAGGCTGCATTTATTTGATCAAAAACACAGTAATATTATGAAATGTTACTACAATTTAAAATGGCTATTTTCAATTTTTTTTTACTTTTTAAAAATGTAATTTATTTCTGTGATAGCAAAGCTGAATTTTCAGCATCATTACTCCAGTCTTCAGTGTCACATGATCCTTCACAAATCATTCTGATATGCTGATTTGGTGCTCACGAAACATTTCTTTTTATTATCAACGTTTAATATTTTACTGACCCCACAATTTTGAATGGTTCTCTATATGTTTATAATGTATACGTTTATGGTTATGAAATTCATTGTTTTGATAACATTAAAAATGTATGATTGACTGACAACTTGAGCTGTCAACTAAATATTTATGTTTTATTGCAAAAATGTGAGTGTTGCATTGTAAAAAATGATTTTTGAAGTAAATAATACAAAGATTATTGGAGTATGTTTTGTTAAGTTAAGTCAATTAAGTTTCATTCAGTATTTTTTTGTGTGAAATTTATTAGCAATTTCTGAGTGAAAATAATTTCAAATTGCTTTAAACATTAACATCACTTCTCCTGAGCAAGCATTATTTATGGAATAATTTCTTTACATAGCTCAAATGTTGTGGGTTAATATTCCCAAAATGTCATATTTAGGGTTACAGGTTTATTTTCTGACCCTAAATATGAACAGAAGTAATAGTGATGAAGTCAGCTAAAATGGTTCATCAACACATATGGTCCTCATGTGTGTGCATGTGTATATTAATGCTATTTCTTCTTTTTTTTTTTTTTTTTGGCACTTATGACCATCTTTTTCCACTTTATCCTGTAGAAATTCAAGCTGTGTTCATTTGAATGTTTAGTCTTGTTTCCATTATCCGGTGTGTGAAGGCTTGGACTGTTTTGTGGCTGCAGGGTTAAAGGCACGGAGGGCAGGATGGAGGAGTGAGTGAAAATGTTTTGTTAGTATGTGGGAGGGACGGTCGAGCGTGAGGTGGAGTCTGGATATTCTGGAGCGCTGCCAGGTGGAGTTGTTGGATAATTGCATCATTATCTCTGGTTCTCTGTGCGTGAGCTCCTTCATCTCATTAGACGGCAGTAAAGTGGCTATACAACGGCCCCACTGCACGGTTCTTTGGCAAAGCTTGTGCTCTTTAGCTCTATTAGCTGCAGTATAAAATTAATCATAGCTTTATTTGTGTTCCGTACATGTGTTACTTTTCAGCGGCACTGTAATCTAACACTACGTCAGTGTTGCAATTAGAGATTGAGAAAAATCAATATTCTCATAGCATTTTGGGTCCTTTTTTACATTTAAAGGAATGTTTAAGGTTCAATACTTATACTTAATAATGTTGATTACTACAGACGATAATTCTGACAAACAAAAACAATGAAAGAATGTTATATTTTAAACATTGTTATTTATTTATTTATTGCTTTGCTTGTTAGGGTTTTTTAGTTTAGTTTTTTAGTTGCTTTTTTTAATTTTATTTTATTTTATTTTATTTTATTTTATTTTATTTTATTTTATTTTATTTTATTTTATTTTATTTTATTTTATTTTATTTTATTTTATTTTATTTTATTTTATTTTATTTTATTTTATTTTATTTTATTTTATTTTATTTTATTTTATTTTATTTTATTTTATTTTATTTTATTTTATTTTATTTTTCACCTGGCCCCTGGTGATTCCCACATCCTACTTGCATTGGGATTATTTCATGTGAATATCTCAGTTTGAGATTGACAGAATAAAGTCTAGATCATTTACAGGCCTTTAGTCATTTAATGAATCCTTTCGATTTGAATTCCGTCTCTATTGGCTCATAATATTCAGTCCCCTCTCTATGCAAAGCAGTGGCCCGTTCAGAGAAGGTCGCTGATTGGTTTTACCCTGTAAAATATGGGCTGCACTTGATCATCTCCCACTCTGTGCTTTATTTCCATAGCACTTTCTGAACATGTGCGTATTGTTTAGGACAGGTGGAGAAGTGATATTTTCCAGAGAAGAAAAGATGAAACGCCAAGGCTCTTGTAATGAGGGGAGATGTTATTGAAATGGAGATGATATTATGAAGAACCTATTGTGAAGAGGTTGATGACATGTAGCATGAAAGCGTTTAGTCACAGTGCAGAGGAATGAATGATGAAGGAGGCTGCACTGCAGAAAGCTGTCACTACCAGCTTCATGATTAATTCCCTCTCAGTACAAGAGAGTCTGCAGCCACTACAGCATAGACAAACCTCTAAACGTCTGCGTTTTCGTTTAGTGTGTTTGCATAAACTTCCCCAAATATGCATTGAAATGATGTTGGATGTGAAAAAGAACCATAAGCTCGAAATGCAGAGTGTCTTTGTGACGTGACGCAGGTGATCAGCGCAGTCATGCATCGTGCCTTTTGTTTGTATCAGTGCAGGTTGGTTGGCTTGACAGATTGCGAAGCCCCTCGGGGTGTGCGCCGTTAACAGACTCTGCACATATGGGCGCTTGATATTTTAAGCATGAAAATTTTGGAAAAAATGAAATTGGGAAGGCTAGGCATTAAAATTGCATGTGCTTCACATTCCCTTGGCTACTCAAAGGGTATGTTTTGAATGTTTTTGTATTCTAACCAACACATTTTTTTTTTCCTAGAATAACCTTGAAACTGTTTTTATGGGACAATGATGTGATGCTATTTTTATGCCTTGTCTATTAATTTATTCAAAAATACATTAAAATGCAATACATACTAAATAAATACACACATTCAGTGATATGTCTCTTAAAATATCAGGTATCCTGATGCTTTTATGACAAGGCAAGGTTAGTTCACATTGTAATGCTTTGTGACTCACTAAAAACATCATTTTCATGAGTTATTCATGATGTTTGTTTAAAAAAAAAAAGAAATACATTACAGTTCAGAAGTTTGGGGTCAGTAATATTTTTAATGCTTTTCAAAGAAGTATCTTTTACTCAACAAAGCTTAATTTTATTTGATCAAAAATAGAATAAAAACAGCAATATTACAGTTGACAATAACTGTTCTCTGTTTGAATATATTTTTAACATAACATTTTTATTTCCTCTGGCAAAGCTGAATTTTCAGCTGCCATTACTCCATGATCAATTTAAATATCAATATTAATTTCTTTCAGCAAAATAGACTTTTGAATGGTGGTGTATTTAACATGCCTTTTACATGTTTTTAAGTGTAAGGAAAAAAAAAAAATATATATATATATATATATATATATATATATATATATATATATATATATATATATATAATTTTTTATTTGGTTATACCACATGACATTTTTATTATTTTATTTTATATTAATGTCTTTACATTTGAACTTTTCTTAAATTATTTTTCGATCCATATCTAAACTAGATTTTTACCATCTTTATTGTTGACCTTCTTTTTATAATGTGTTGTTCACAACTTTTTATTTATGCATGACATCCTACAGTATGCAAATAAAAATAAGAGCTACCATATTCAGGCACACTTTCATTACACATTCATGTACCACAGTTTGAGAGAGGCTTAGGGCTAGATTTTTGACTGATCTAGGATTTGAAGCTCTCTTTTATAGCTCATGCGATTTGGGTTGTATTTGCTCATTTTCATCTGTTTTGGTATAATTTTGTTTGTTTATAAAGTCATATATTTAATTTAAAACACAACAACACAACACATAAACCCTGCTGTGATGGGGTATGAATGTTACGTATGCTGTAGTATGCTATGTAAAGTGCCACAGTATGCATTGCTCTAGAGGAGTGAATTTGGGCCACTGTTAGATTAGTGTGTCAAAGACTTATTTGGGAAGGTGCCTAAGCCTGTGTTTATGATGTATGTGTATGTATGCAATCTCTCTCTCTCTCTCTCTCTCTCTCTCACTGAGTGTAGTTAAATGTAGCAGACTGGGGCAGTTGTGTGCATGCACTAGTGTTACTAAATATAGACCGAGGCAGATGTGGCGTGTGGAGGGAGGCCCTGATGTGGGTAACATCACCTTGCCTGTCTCTGTCGCATCTAACATCCTGCTGGCCCGTGACTCAGCATCACCGCTGCAGAAACTAGGTCATGGCCATCGGCTCAAGGGTCAACGCCAGCCCGAGGATAAGAGAATGAGCGGAAAAGCAAAGGATGGAGGGAGGAAATGTCTGGAGGTGGATAGCAAAGGGTTGTGGGAGTAAAATCCCAGCATTAATAGTGGCAGTGATAGGTAGAGCCGTAGGGAATGACAACAGTGCAGGAGTGTGTTTCTCCAGTGTGTTTCACTTACAGGTGACGGTTCATTCTTATTCCTCTGTATGAAACTTGAAACGTCCCATCTGGACTTTCTAAATAAATGACCCTTTATGAAATATGATTTGTATTTCATTTTATTTAACTTTATTATTTTATGGTGTAATTGTTATTTTTTTATTTAACCTTTTTTAATTGTTTTATATTATTACTTTATTTTCCAGGTGTTGTAGGCCTCTTTGTGTTGAACATGGACACCTTTGTAGCTACTCTTATTTAACTAATTATAGCAGAATGGAATAAATTTAATTTCAAATTAGTTAAATGCTTTAACTGAATTAAAATTGAGTGTTGTACGTTTATTATTCCCATAAGATAATACATTAACTAGCCCTGTTAACAAATAAATCTGGCGTTTCAACTTTGGACTGTATTCACACATGCCCCCTAGTGACGGTCTTGGAAAGATTTAAGATGGTGTTGGTGGTCTTGGCTCAGCCGGTTGCTATCTGCTTAGTCACAGAGCCGTTCTCCTTGAGGCTCCGTGAGGACGGCACGTGCTTTATTTACTTATTGTGTTGCATCAGCAAAATGAAAAATCATTGCTGCTGAGTGAGAGCAAGACAGGTTGGTAGGGTTCCTGTTAGCATGGTTGGCATGGTGCCACACTCCTGAAGTGTGTGTTGGTTGGGTGGAGGGGTGCCATATTGACTTTTGAGCGCACCCTGCTGCCAGCTGCTGCCCTGCTGCCACTGTTGTCCCTGCGTGGGGTGAGAGTGGGTTATATCACAGAGGCTTTAATCAAACCCAGTGGTGGGGTGAGATGGAAACTGCAGCGAAGCGAGAGAGACATAGTGTGACGGAGGGTAAAAGAAAGTGACACATGCATCAAGATGATTAAAAAAAAAGGAAGAGAAGGACACAGGAATGGATTGAGGGAACAATTAAAGTGAGGAGAAAGAAAAATGCTATGGAACAAAAGCAAGGCGGAAGTTCAGAGGAAGTAAGGAGAGTGAGGATATGGCCTTCAGCAGTGCAAGCTCAACTCAGTGTTTTATTAGGAATGGGACCTTTTGTTTCTGTCGGCGGTGTGTTAGAAAGTCCAATAGTCCTTTGTGCCGTGGTTGGGCTGGAGAAAGCCTTTGGGTAGAGAAGGTGTAATATGTGTAGTTGCTTTTCAGTCCCCTAAAGGGTTTAAAAATGCTATGTAGGTGTGTGCAAGACATTTAGTACCTTGTGGCAGGTGCTCATTTAAATGATCAATAAGGAAATGGATGGATAGTTTTTATTTATTTATTTATTTTTTAGTAGATTTACACCAAAAACATGTAAAAAAATAAAAAAATAAAAAATAATTAAAGAAAAATAAATAAATAAATAAATAAATGTCATTTTTCAAAAATTTACATTATACCAAAAAGCAAGAATGCTTTGAAAATATACAAAAATTATGCAAATAATAAAAAATAAATAAATAAATAAAAAATTTACAAAGAATTATATACAAAATCTAAAACTTTTTTTAGTATATGTGTAGATTAATAGTTGTACATTTTTCACATGTATAATTTCTGGTTTTTATTTCAAATTAAGAACATATTATGTTGGTATATTAACTTAAATTTTTTAACTAAAATTAAATCAAATAAAAAAGAAAAACTAAAAGAAAAAAAACTATATAGACAAATATAAAAAGAAAAACTATTTAAACAAAAACTTTAGCTTAAATTAAAATGAAAACAGAAAATAAAAACTGATTCAAAGTATTAATGTTAATTTTAATATAAATGTTAATTTTGAAAGATTTTTGTAACTTTTGTAACACTTGCTTGCAAACCCCTTTTGTCTTTGACCCATATCATATATATATATATATATATATATATATATATATATATATATATATATATATATATGTGTGTGTGTGTAAAACTGTGTTTTTTTTTTTTTTCACTTTGTGGCAGAGTTTGCTGGAAACGTTGTGTGGTGTGAACTCTGTGGTCAGTATTAGGGTTAATGAAAATCCCAGATGGGCACATTTGAAGACCCTAGATGATAAATGCATCCCAGGTCAATCCATTTCCACCTGCTTATACTGGCTGTCTTATAAATCTCCTTTTGTAATGTCCTGAAAGAGCCAGACTCCTGAAGCAGCTCTTAACGCACATGTAAGGTTTGGCCTAATGAGGAAATATTTGTAGGCAGACAAACAATGATGCTAAGCTGCTTTAACAGGCATTCCTATCAAGCATAGAATGCAAGCTAGCAGTGTTAATAGGCTGTGCTAATTAATTGTGTTACTTCGCACCGGGTGTTCAGAGTCTTAATGCTTCTCAGTTAATCCTATCAGAAGGGTCTGATTTGTTTGGCGGCGTGAAAGTTTAATTTGGTTGTCTGATGCTTGACTAGATTGAGTGAGAGAAGGGATATATATATATATATACATACATACATACATACATACATACATACATACATATGTACATACATATATACATATTAGGGGTGGCACGGTACACAGATGTCACGGTTCGGTATGTACTTTGGTTCGGGGGTCACGATTCGATACGATTTCGGTACAACATGATAAAAAGACCAATCTACTATGCTAGGTTTCTTTTCATTTATTTTGAACAGAGAGTAGTATAGTAGTAATACTAAATATTATATTACATTATATTTATTTATATATAATGTATATATATATAATGGCAGAAAGCAACATCCTATTTGTTTTCTTTATTTTATAAAACCACAATGTTTTGTTTTCGTGTACACAAAAAAATGCAGACCTTTATACAGTGATGCATTAAGACGATAAGTGTTTAAAGTTGATTCTGCTGGTATAAGGAAACAGTTGAAGTGATCGCACACACACACACACACACATCAGTTCCAGCATTGCTAAAG
Organism: Onychostoma macrolepis; assembly: GCF_012432095.1. Classification (NCBI taxonomy): domain Eukaryota; kingdom Metazoa; phylum Chordata; class Actinopteri; order Cypriniformes; family Cyprinidae; genus Onychostoma; species Onychostoma macrolepis. The sequence goes on along the minus strand of NC_081165.1, from coordinate 21,087,723 downwards.
TTGGTACTTTATCAAAATAAAATACAAACATCAGCACGCCCGCCTCTGTGTCACCGTTGGAACGCGACTGAAGTACAAAGCCTATAATTTACATAATAAATAATAGCTTAGCATTCAGATAAGTTACATTGCAAATATGGAAATATTATGGAATATTTGGATTTGTGCCAAATGAGAGAGGTAGGATACATGAGCACAAAGCTCCATTTCGCAAACAGTTGAGTGCACAGCACAAGCCTTTAAAGTATACTCCTTTGTCAGTCTATGTGAGAGACACGTTCAGAATCAGCACATGGTCACTGTCTAGTTTAGCGAGTCAAAATCCACTCACCGATCAGAACGCGAGTGTTCTTATTCAGTCCAGAGTTCTGGAAGCTCGCGACGCGAATCCTCTGATTATAATGAACAAAGTGCAGAAGTGATGTAAATAAGAGATTAATTGTGCCGTGTTGACAGATTCATTGATTATAACGGAATTTTCTGAGATCGCGATAAACTAAAATGAGTCGCAGCTTTTTAAGGAAGTGCACATTATTCATTCAGAATTTGAATAAAAGTTTTGTTTTTCATGGACTGGACAAAATATATGTCAGAATAGATTTGCTTGAAGGCAAAGCACCCTCACTAATTTCAGAAGCACCGACAGTGATTTGATTTTAGAACAGAGCATCCTTCCAGAGCTCGGCGGTGGGACTCGAGACCGGTCTGTAGCGCAGTTGTCTTTCCTTCCTTCCTTCCTTCTTTCTTTCTTTCTTTCTTTCTATATATATATATATATATATGTGTGTGTGTATGTATATGTATATGTGGGTCGTGTCAATTTAAAAAGAAAAAATAGGGTCGCCCTAAAAAAGTTTGAAAACCACTGGGTGCTATGGTGCTTTGTTTTCAAGTGCGCAACTCATGGCATTCGCTGTTCTTCTGCTGGTGGTTGTCAAACAGCGTTGCATTACTGCAGGCGCCCCTTCTGGATTGAGGGTGAATTGCCTGTATTCGTTGTAAGATAAAAGATCCGAGATGCCGGTTCAGTACAAAGAATACATGTACCGTGGCCACCCCTATATATATATGTATGTGTGTGTGTATGTGTATATATATATGTATGTATGTGTGTGTGTGTGTGTGTGTGTGTATATATATATATATATATATATATATATATATATATATATATATATATATATAAACTTAGAATAACTGTTTTCTATTTTAATATATTTAAAATCATTTATTGCTGTAAAGATTAATTTTCTGCATCATTACTCCAGTCTTAAGTGTCACATCATCCTTCAGAAATCATTTTAATGCTGATTTGCTGCTCAAGAAACATTTCTTATTATTATCAGTGTTAAAAATAGTTGTGCTACTTAATAATTTCATAATCATAATACATTTTTCAGTTCTTGAAAGAAACATTTTGTAACATTATGAAGGTCTTTATTGTTACTTTGACCAATTTAATGTGGCCTTGCTGAATAAGTGTTATTTTTCTTATTTTTTTAAAAAATCTTGCTGTCCCCAAACTTTTGAACGGTACTGTAAACTTGTACTTCTTCCAAAAGGGCAATTGTGAGATTTCTCAGTTTGTGCTTCTTGAGATCCACCAAAGACGTTAATGCATTCACAATGACACTCTCACCCATAAAAGACTCTGATAACCCCGACAGTCATACACAAACACAAAGGCCAGCGTAGCTAAAAAGCCTGTCTGATGCCTGCAGTCAAAGAGAACTAATATAAACGACAGCTCTATCTGATCAACACTGCATGTCTGAGATGAATCATTGGAGGCATATTTTCTGCCCAGAGTGCTGGGAATCGATAAAAGCAATCTGGAATGTGGTAAACAATTTCACTTGCTACTGGAGAGAGATGCGGCTGTAAAGTGTCTCTGTCTTTTTTATCGCGTATGGTCATTTAAAATCCTCAGGATGAATGCCGATAGACTCTGATTGTCATAAATTTCAGCGCAAAGCAGTATGTTCCTCCTCATAAATGAATGGTCAACATGACACTGTGACACTTATATTAAATATTACTGCTACGATAACCCATTAAATGGTTCTCATTAAATTTTTTTTAATTATAAAAAAAAAAAAAAAGAATGGTATCTTTGGACAATAAGTCATTTGATTAATATAAAAAATAGTACCTCATTTGCCATCATGTTTTAATTATATAATAGTAGTACATAATCACATTCAATATTAATTAAGAATCGGCTAAAAACACATCTCTTCCATCTTAATTTGACCCTCTAAATCTAGCAATCTCTATTCTAATTCTATTCTTTAAAAAAAATACCCCTTTTAGACTTGCACTCTATTCATTTACTAACTGCTTGTTTTCTTAAAAACAACAACAACAACTAACATTAGCTTCTCTATTCTTTTTCTATTCTATCTATTCTTTTTCTTTTTCTTTATTATACAATTAACAAAAGCAAAAAGGCCTCTAACACTAGCTTGCTTTATTCTTTTTCTATTCTATCTGTTTTCTTTTTATTTATTATATAATAATAAAAAAAAAACCTTGCTACGTGTACAGCATTATGCTAACTGAGACTTATAGCACTTGCGTGTCATTGCTCTTTTGTTGATTTTGATTGCTTCTATTGTCCTCATTTGTAAATTGCTTTGGATAAAAGCGTCTGCTAAATGACTAAATGTAAATGTAAATATTAATCACACTTTTGGATGAATAATTTGTAAATATTTTTTTAATGTTATTACAAAGTGTGTTAGTTTTTATCTGTTTAATTGGGGTTATTTTGTCCAGTAAATGCAACAGTGCCTAAATTCATTAGCCAAAAAAACAAAAAACAAAAAAAAACATATGTACGTCAACTATGTTGACTAAAGTATTCCCACACTCTTGGGTGCTGTAGTGGCTTCATTTTATCAATTTTTATTTTCAAAATTCTGAAATGATTTATAGAGTGCATCATTTACTGTTTAAACAGGCAGACAGTAACTGCAGGTTTATATTCATATGTATTGTGTCTGCTTGTTACCATTAACCACCAGTAGGGGGCGGCACACTTAAACGTCAAAGCTGGATGAGTGCTGCTCTGACCAGCGTTGCCATGGCGACAAGGCTCAGTGTGATGCAGGCCAGGCGTAATGGAGGGAAACAGAGAGGGCAGTGTAGAGCTGAGCAAGAAACGAGAGCAGAATACCAAACAGACGCCTGTTTACAGACCTCATACCTGTTTTTCACACTCTTGGACACATGAATCTACAGAGCAGCTCATTAGAGGACACTAACAGCCCTATCTATCTATCTATCTATCTGAAAAATATATAATAAATATAAATAGATATTAAATATAATTATATTAATTATTATTATTATTATATTGTAATTATTTCATTTGTAGTATATAATATATTCGGGAAAAAATTAATTGTTATTAGACACATGCATATTATATTATATTAAATAATTATTATAAATTATATTATAAATTGCATTATATTAGTAGCATGTAATATATGCATTCAATAAAAATAAAAATATTATTTAGGAATATTTTTATATACATTTTATTTTTTATATTTTAACATATAAAAATATACAGTCAGGGTTTTTTTTTTTTGCCTGTGGTTTTAACCTGAAAACTGTTCAGACAGAGTTTCTATGTAGATTTATAGATTTTATTACATTTTTGTATATAAATGATTAGATATTGCACACATTATATATTATGTTAGTATATAATCGTAATGTAACGCATACCTACAAACACACAACTACAAATATTACAAAATGTGAATAGAAACATGAGAAGTTGGTTTCTTTTCTGATAATGTCTCTTCTATTTTTTTTCTTTGTATTACTTTGTTTACTGTGTTAGACTAACTGGAACTTGTCCCAGCACTTAAGTATTGTAGCTCTTTTGTTTAATTGCTTCTATTGTCCTCATTTATAAGTCGCTTTGGGTAAAAGTGTCTGCTAAATGACTAAAGGTAAATAATAAGTTAAATTGCTCTCCATACACCTTTAACCTGAAATATGTTCAGATGGAATTGGAACGTGAATTTACACTGGACCAAAACACTGGACGCTCAAACGCCTTTCCTCATTTCAGAAGTCTTCTGCCCGCCACTGGTTAGACTGTGTGTGCCAGACACTTTCTTTACTTATCTGTCAGGCTCCAGTTTCTTCCAAAAGCCTTTCTGAACAAAGTTATATTTCCTGCTTTCATGCACAGGCAGAGGAAAATGTTCAGAAAGTAGCTTGACTCCAAAGAAATTTGCAAATCTGACAGTTCTTTCATTTTCCATCTCCAAAGCCAAGCGAGTAAAACAAGCCTCCGTTCAGTTACTGGATTTCATTTTTCCTAGAACTTAGGGCTGGCGTCTGCTGGCAGTGATGTTTCTGAGTGGTACCAGGTCCTGTATTCTCACACACACACACACACACACACACACACACACAAGCACACTTGCTCGTTCTCTCTCATCTCGCTGTTCTGAATGCCGGATGCTTCGTCTGATCCAGTAATCTCTTCTAAACACACTGTGCTTTAGTTTATTCTGATGGGCATTGAGATGCAGGTAATTGGTTACTGAGACAGTTGTCTTACACACTTGTGTAAAGGCAGATACACACATGCTGGAATTAATCCAGCATGCTTTGGCTGTCGTGTTATGTGGGTGCTCGCAGTTGCGAGATTATCGGTATCTCTGCCAGGTGCAGTTGATTCGGTAGCAATTTGTTTTCTAATTATCTATTTTAGGAGGGATTTGGCGCTCGGACACCAAATAGTGTCCCCCCCTAGTATACGCAGACTAAAGAGTGACTTATCCTTCTCTCTGCACTGCCAGTTCATTGGCCTGTTTTTGGAGAATGGAAGAGTAAAATACCAATGAAGACTCAGTGCTGCTACTTGTTCATCTTCACACGGGATTATGGACACGCTAAGCAAAAAGAAAGCAGTCAGCTATGTAAGATAAGATGTGCACCATTGGACCATTGTAATTTCTGTCTAGAGGGTCTGCATAAATCAGCAGAGAGTCAGCAAAATGAAGCAGAACTGTCGGCCTCACAACAGATATCATACAGCTGTTTGAAAACTGCAGGATGAGTTGAATGCTTAAAAAACCCCCAAAAAACACTGATAATTCCTCTGTGTTCTGGAGTCATTTTGCTGTGTTTGGTATTTTACTTTGATTTTGCGGTTCTGTATATTTGAATAATATACTTAATGGTTTTAAGTTATGCTGCTCCTCCTGTTTGAAAAATATCTTGTAATCATATTTTCTTTACAAAACACTTGTTTCTCGAAAAGGTGCTTTTAGAGCCATTCTTTACTCTGCACTAAATCCATTTCCATATCACTTGCTATACACATAATAAGATTATATCTTGTCTAATCTACTCGCTGCGTGTAAAAAGTGCATGGTCTGTGTAAAATGACACCCTAAACATTTTAGTACACTACATTTTTTTTTTTTATTCGCCAGAACAAATAATGCACAGTAATTCAAGGCATCATTCAAGGCTCTTTGGAACACTTTGTTGATCACTAACATTCTCATCGGGCCAAACTGACAAATTGACAACTTATTTTATCTCTAATAATATCAGTAAAAGAAAATACAAATGCATGTATGATTCTGAACATGCAGTTCCAGAAAAAATAAAGTTTTTTTTTTTTAAAGTTTTTTTTTAACATTTTATCAAGTTATAATAAAATGCTATAATAACAATATAAAAGTTATAATAAAATTGCAATAAAATAATTTTATTTAATTATTTAAAATAAGGTTTACATTATTTATATATATATATATATATATATATATATATATATATATATATATATATATATATATATATATATATATACATTTTATTCGTTTCTGTTTATTCATTTATTTCTTTTCAATTTTACTCTTAGACATGTTTTAATTACTATCATAACTGAATTTTTGTTTTCCTCCAAACTTAAGGCCCAATTAGCTGAGAAATATGTGCCTATTATTTTAGTTTGGTTGCCTATTGTTATTTTCAGTTGTCTTTGAATAAAACATTAGTACATTCTTTTATTTATTTAATTTTATTTTTTACAAAAATATTTATTGTGTATTATTCTTTCCGTTTGAAAGTCATTGTTATAGATTATAGACATGAGGATTGTGGTAGACCTGTTATGTCTTCCACAAAATAGTAACTCATTTTGTACTCTACAACCTCCACACTAGTAGCGAACATCCACACAAACTACTGGCCATGACAGTACTTTGGTAGTAGTGCCATAAGCCTCTGTAAAGCCCCCCCAAAAAGTCTTTCCTCTAAAGTCTATCCCATGGCATCTGCCTACAGTACAATCTTTTTGTTTTCACATCCCTCTCTTGGACTCATGGATCTTGGATTTCACCTGGTTTTTCGCTGGTTGGCCAGGAGTCCATTGTTGCCATTGAGTCCGACTAGTAAGCAGCTAATTGGAATAAAGTGAGTTTGGGATGATGGATGGGGGTGGGTGTGTAGTCTGGCTGCTGTAGGTTTGAGTAATGACTCGCAACCTGTTGCAGGGATTAATTCACAGCGGTATGCCGCGGCGCTAACATCAACGCCAGACTGCACACACCAACTCAACAGGAATTTCACACTCGCACATTATTCCCAGTTTAGTTCTGAAAAAGCAGTCTAATGGGTTTCGCATCGAAGTGTATTTTTAGACTTGGATGTGGCTAGATTAAGAAACAATCCTCCAGAGGTTCAATTAGAAGAGAAGAGCTCTTTTCTGACCTTCTAGCTTGAACATTGCCTGGCAGAGCTGTTACTTGTTCTGCAGCTAATTGTACAGCCTGCTCAACATGGTGGAGGTAACACGAACTGTGTGTTAAATGTACATCTTTACCTCAATGCAATGTGTGCAGCCATATCTGCTGTGTTTTGAATCTGTTTTTATTACATGAAAAACCTTGCATTTTACTGAACGATTGAAGATTTGTAAACACTCTGGATTCATAGACCACAATGTTTTACATATTTAACTTTTGTGAAATTAAAAGCGTTTTTTGCTTTCCTGAACATTTGCACTTGCAGTGCAAGAGCTTTATTCCATATATCTTTATAGATTATTCCATATTGTGACTTGCATCTGAGTGAAACAGATTATCGCTAAAGAAACAAAAAAAAAGTAGGTTTGGGACTTGGCCCTATTTGTCGTTATTGATGGAGGCAGATCTCAAGCTTGCAGTCGATTCCAAGAGAGGGACTAAATGATGGAAAAAGTCTGGCACCAGAGAAGAAGCCTGCAGTTTAGATTAAATATAAAGTCAATATTGAAAAAATTTAAAATATGCATGTATAGATCATTCACAATGCAATCAATAACATGTATTTATGAAATTGATTTGGTGAATTTCCATTTCATGCTGACTTTAAAGATACATAAAAAAGGCTCTGGATTCGTAGACCACGACATTAAAGCCATAACCAGTTTTTTGTGGTTATTATTATTTGTTTGAACACACTATGATGAGAGTAATTGAAGGAGTATTGAATTATTTTTATAGAACAGGACAAAGAGATTCAGGTTCTCTGCAGAACGTAAAACTCATCCTCCAAGCATAAAAGAAAAAATGAAAATAGTTTTTATCGTTTCTGCAAAATGTTTATCTGTTTCAGGGAAAATTGCTGTTAAGTGTTCATTTTTAAAAGCAAGTGCTTGCTGAGTTTGCTTTGTCCATTTGAATAGGCTGTTTACATCCTGAGATGTTTTGATCTCATTGGATGGTTAATTTGGACTTTTTGTTCCATTTTATTTCTTAGCCCTTCTTTTATTTCTTCAGTCAGTGCTCTTTACAAAGCTAAACCTGGTTCTATACAAAACACTGGAGAAACCGCATTAGATATCCCAGTGTATTAATGACAAGGTGATGTCTCTAAACTGGGGCCAAGCTTTAGATTTAGAAATTATTGTGAAATTTTTATTCTTTTAGTACACAAAATGGTGATCATGAGTTTCTGTGCACCCTCAAAGAGCCCAGATCGGTATAATCTTTACAGTAGATTATTACCTGACAGTCTGTGCTGGTTTATGTCATTCGTAGGAAAATTTAAAGGGCAGAGGCCGGCATTTGAGACTTGCAGCACTGTGTATCGCCAAGGCAACCAATTATGTATGTTCATAAAGTTTTAAAATGCAGTTTCATTTGATCAACGACAGACTACAGAGCGAGCGAGAGAGAAACTGATTACATCATTAGGCCTTAATGAGACTATCCATTCAAAGAATTCTCTAGAAATGCAATATTCACATTAATCCGGTAAAGGGAAGTCCCTTGAGTCACTTGTACATGTGAGAAATGGAGAGTTTGTGGGAAGGCAGTGTCGACGACTGATCTGGCATTGGTGCGGGCACCCAGCGGAACCACATTAACACATAAACAGCTTTTGGCTATTGGCATCTCTTTGAAATGGTGCTGGGTAAGCGATCTGTGTCTTCTAAACAGATGGTGGAGCTGAGGGTGGGAAATGTTTCACATGGCCCACTCTATTGCTTGCACTGGGTTGAGGTGGCAGCCAGGTATCCCCATGAGTGTGAATGGAGGTGTGCTACTATGTGTTAATGTCTCATGGATTACGGTTTCACACCCATGCGCCACAATTAATGTTTACAAATGTGTTTCATTTGTCATTGATTACGGTTTGCGAAACATAGTTACTAGACTTACTTGATGCGAACATAATTGTAAATCATTCTAAGAATGGGTGTTTTTTGAAAGAAGTCTCTTATGCTCACCAAGGCTGCATTAATTTGATCAAAAATGCAGTACAAACTGTAATATTGTGAAATATTATAACAGTTTAAAAGAACTGTTTTCTATTTCAATATATATTTTAAATGTAATTCATTCCTGTGATGTCAAAGCTGAATTTTCAGCATCATTACTCCAGTCTTCAGTATCACATGAAACTTCAGAAATCATTCTAATATGCTGATTTATTAATGTTAAAAACAGTTGTGCTGCTGAATATTTTTGTAGAACTGTACTATTTTTTGTTTTTTTGTTTTTAGGATTCTTTATTGAAAACAACAGCATTTATTTGAATTAGAAATGTTTTTAATGCATACTTGCTGAATAAAAGTATTAATTTCTTTCAAAAAGTATTACTAACCACAAACTTTCAAAAAGTACTGTACACTCATTAGCATCTCCTACACTGTAAAAAAAAAAAGAAAAAAAGTTGAGCCACTTAAAAGTTTAAGGCAACCAGCTTCAACAGATTTTTTGTTTTCACAACTTATTTTTTAGGAAATTTCTCAACTTTTTGTTGTATAAACTTAAAACAAGAAGTTGAGAAAACTCAAAAATCTGCTGAAGCTGGTTGCCTTATTTTAAGTTTGCCCAACTTTTTTTTTTTACAGTGTATATCTAAAAGATACCAACTTCTTCCATTTGCTCTTAAAATGTATTAAACTACTACCAATTGAGACCATTGACAAGTATGCAAGCTAGTTTTTCTTGAATACATTGCATTAACAAACCGTGTTTTAGGCGTTCTTAGTGCCATGCTATACACTCTCACAAAAGCTGTCACTAGGGTGGTACCTTTTCAAAAGATGCATCTTTGTACCTAAATTGTCCATATTGGTTCCTTAAAAGTACATAGTATTACCTCAAGTATACATATTAGTACCTAAAAGGCAACTTTTGTTGCTTTATTTTTGAGAGTGTAGGAACATCCCAAATCCTCTTCAGATCTCAGTACCTGCTACAATTATTTTAGCCATTTTAGCCACTGCTAGCAGTGTTAGCCACGAACAGTGAGTCAGAACCAAACTACACTACTACATATATCTGCTGAGTCTGCACATGATTCAGAATCAATAACATGTTCCTTTTTGTTTTGCAGGAAATAAACTCAATAAAGATCTGAAGCACTACCTGAGCCAAAGGTTTCAGAAATCCTCTGCTGACTACGAGCTTCAGCAAACCATACGTGACAACCTCTACCGCCACGCTGTGCCTTGTGAGTACACTTATTGTTTCTACTTTTCTCTATACTGTACTCTGCCATATGTTGCTCTACTTTATTCTTTTGCTAAAGTTCACATTCAGAAGCTGCATGCGCCTCAAAGTGATAGCTGGACTGTTTGTTCTGAGGCAGTGGAAGGGAGGACACCGTCAATATTCACAGAAATCCTCCTTTCGATTGAGTAGGTGGCAGCCGTGTTCTTGGAGAGATGTGATGAAATAGTCTGTGTTTTTGTGTCTGTGTAGAGGAAGAGAGTATTGGACATGTGTGCAGTTGAGTGGACGTGATTCGATTCTATAAGACCAATGTTTCTAGAAGTCCAGAGATTTTCCTTGTTTATGTCTGTCTATAGAAACTGGCAAAGATTTCCATGTATTTTAAACCGGTAATGCCGCGTCCTTGTGGATTTACACAATTGTGTGTGTATAGAAAATTGGCTTTTTCATAAGTACACATGCTATCTGTTACATTTAAATGATTTGACACTCTGCTGCAAAACCTAGTATTCTGCCTACCCAGACAGCATTTTAAGGCATCATAGACACCATCAAAGCTGTTCTAAAAAGTAGGCAGCAACATTGTTCTTTTGGTATTATCAATGATTAATTCCAGAATGTATTGAAAGGAAAGTCAGTCACTGTAAAAAATGTTGCTGCAATCTGTTATAACAACTTAAAGTTTCTTGAGATATCTTAAATATCCAGCTTGACTAAATTAAACAAACGTTAGCTAACCTTATATTTTTAAGTCTGGCATGAAGACTTAATTTTTTTTCCAAAACAACACATACATTACTTAACATTACTTTTTTAGGTTAAATTTTAAGTTGTGATGACTAATCCTAGAAATAATTTTTACATTGAATATACTGCAAGGAAGAAAGGTAATATTTTACGTTGCTATAGTAGCCTAAACATTGACATTAGTTAATACAGTAGCTAACATGAAATAATAACCACAAACAGAAATTATTTTACTGAAATTATTTTTAATCTTAATTTAGATTAATTTCTCCATGCACTACCATTTGAAGTAAGTTTTTTTTTTTTTTTTTAAAGAATTTAATACTTTTATTCAGCAAGGATACATTAAACTTATCAAGAGTGACAGTAAAGACATTTATAATTTTACAAAAGATTTATATTTTAAATTAATGCTCTTCATTTGAAATTCTATTCTTTAAATAATACTGAAGAAAAAAAAATTGAACCACAGTTTCCATAAAAATATTAAAGCGGCACAACTGTTTTCAGTATGAGATCAATAAGAAATGCTTCTTGAACAACAAATCAGCAAATTAGAATGATTTATGAAGATTAGGCTACGTGAAGACTATAGTAATGACTGCTGAAAATTCAGCTGTGCCATCACAGGATTAAATTACATTGTAAAATAAATTAAAATAGAAGTTACTGTATGTTCATTGTTAGTTCATCATATCTAATTAATGTTAATGTTAATAATCTTACCAAAATGAAGTTTTATTGTAAAGTTTTACTAAAAACATTATTAAACATCACAGACAAAGTGGAAGAAATATTGATTGTAATTATACACTTTTTCTTTTACTTGATACTTTGTTTTTATATTTTATTTTAGTATAAAGAGTTTGACATTAGCATGTAACAAAGCAGAGCTCTAGCTTTCCATGAGGCAAGAAACAGCTTTGCTGACATTCTGCTTTGTGCATAAAATAGTTTTGATAAGTCATAATATTTGTAGCAGCGCTCCCAATGCTGTCTAGTTGAAAGGAAACCCCCACTCAGCTTTAAACTGTTTGGATGGTGAGTTTTGCATCTTCCTCTGGTTAATAGAGCTGTAGACTGTCTCAGATTAAACACACTGATGTGACAGAAAGTGAGTGGCTGTGTGTGTGTTTGAGAATGATTGATAGACATGAGACAGCTGGAGGGACAGATGGGAAGGAAGGACCAATAGTAGTGGGCTCCATCTCTTTTCTCAACTTCATCACTGTTTCATGGATACAAAAACATAGCCGCAGCCTCCCAGAAATTAAAGCCGTCCATATGTGTTTAACTTGAAAGACAAAAATTATTGGTTTAAATATGAAGTAAGTAATTTTTTGCCATTATCCGCGCCAAACAGAATTGTTTTGGTTGAACAATGGGAGACAGAGAGAGTTTATGAACAGTTATCGTCACTGAAATTGCATGCTTCACCTTTAAAGACATGATATTTAGATTGTGGACATTGAGTACAGATGAGACATGTGAAGGAGGCCATCTATGTGAAACTAGAGCGGGGGGATGTGTCCAGATGCTCCAGAATCAACTTCTAAAGCAGTTCAGCGTTTGGGAATATTCATATAACAGCAGTTCATGCTGATCTGGGGTCAGAATTTATCTGTCGCAACTTGATAAACAAGATGATAGGAGTAGCTGGAGATGATTTTGGGTCACTACACTTAATCTAGATCGCATGATATGTACAAAATGTGAACTTGGCTTTGGATCCGGTCAACCACTTCAATAGGAAAACTGATCATAATCAGTTTAAAACCAGTTGCACACTGTATGGGTTTTCCACAGATTTTGCCCAAGTCAGTGTACACTACCGTTCAAAAGTTTGAGGTCTATAAATGGTTTTAATTTTTTTTATATCTTTCATTTTCACTAAGACTGCATTTATTTGATAAAATTACTATTTAAAACTATTTGATTTTAAAATATATAAATATAAAATTCCTATATATCAATACAATTTGTGGAAACCATGATATATTTTGATGAAATTTCATTTATTTATATATTATTTGTATAATATCATTTATTTTCTTCATAGATAGATTTAGATGGTTCCAGCTGATGCAAACATGTCTTGATGAAGGCATATGCGTTTAATATCAGGTTTAATGGAGCAGTTGGTATCTTGCTGTCAATTACCTGGTAATTTTACATGACGTGATGCTGGTGAACATGACAGCAATGAGTCAAGATTGATCAGAGTTTGTGAATGTGAGGATGGCTGTTTGGATGTGTGTGAGGGTCAGTTGGTGCTTATGCATGAGGAACTTGGAGGGGTGCAGCTGTCTCTTTTGTGCAATGATGGCCCGAGCAGCTAGTTGCCTCACCAGGTGGCCAGTGGCTGGGAGTGTGTGTATAAAGATGTGTGTGTGTGTTGTGTATGTTTGTGTTGGGGGTATAATGGCCGGCTGGAGAAGAGTGACAATATGCGGCATGTGACCCTGAGACAGGACTGCATGTCACTAATACAATTATAGATACAGAGGTAGATTCAGCTGTCATTAATGTATGTCTACCCTGACTAGCTCCTCTCAAACTGAGTCAAAGTGATATTACTGGATCAGTAACACTGATTTATTTATTTATTTCCCCACAGTTCTCTGGAATACTTGGTTTTGATTAATCAGTTGTGAGTGACATTCTGGGGTCAAATATTTTCCCCAGACAACATAGCTGTGCTAGTTTCATTATATTTTTTATATTTTATATATTTTTATAATTATTATTTGTGAAAATATTAAATATATGATGAACATATGTAATAGTAGTAGTAATAATAATAATAATAATAATAATAATTTATTATTATTATTATTATTATATTATTGTTATTATTATTATTCATGTTATGTATATAGTTTAAGTTTCTGACCAGCCAAACATTTGTAAATTATTATTATTAATATTATTAACATGAATATATTCATATTATTATATTATAATTCATAATATATTTATATAATATAATATTTACATACTTTAAATACAATGTTTAATTATTATTATTTTATCATTTACTTTAAATGTATAAAACATTTCTGTTCAGCCAAATTATTTATAAATTGACTATTATTATTATAAAATATTGTTTTTATTATTATTATTATTATTATTAATTTTTTATGAGAAAGCAGACAAAAATGTTTTTCGTTGAGACAGATGGAAGCAAAATGACCTGCTAACTAATGTAAAATGTCCTGATGTAAGCTATGAAGCCAGATGTCCATTACACATGTCATTCTGCTTCTGTATCTCAGAGTGTTTGTCTGAATAATAAATTCTGTTTTTCCCCATCCGTTTCTCTTCCAAACCTCAACTCTCGCAGCTAGAAACAGGTGCATATGAAATGTTTTCGTGGCCCTGAGTACATTTGATTTCTCTGATTTGTTGTCCTGTGATGTAATAGCGAGGAACAAAAGGCTGTGCCCTTTGTTCATTCTTGTCTTTTCCTCATTTCGCACTCCAGCTTTTTACATCGCAGACACCGTCAACATAACAGATGCCACTGTAACGGCGCTCCCTCCCTCAGTGTTTTCACATTTCTTTCTCAGTCCCTCTGTTCTCGTCTTCATCTATCAGTCTATTTAAGCCTCCCTGTGGTTAGCCAGCCCCTGCTTGCCCTCTCTTGCTCCCCTCCTCTTTCCTGCATCCCCACACCCCCCTCCACACCCCCTCTTCGGCTCTCTCGCTCCCTCCATCCCTCCATTTGTTTTTCTGCTCGGTAGCAGACAGCAGGATTGCAGCTGAAGACAGGTTGCTGCTGCGTTTTCTCGCCAGAAAGACAGAAAGGATTACCGTCCGGAGGCTGCACCGCGGCGAGGCAAGTCCGTCTTGTTTTTCTGCACGCTTTCGGTCTCGATCTCCTGAGATGCGGGCAACGGATTAGAGGGTTTGTGGGTGATGTATGGGGCTTAGTGCGTGCGGTGGATGCCTCATATATAGGCTAAAGGGTTGGATTGGGGGTGGGGTTGTTGTGGGGGTGGGGTCGGGGTTGTAGTGGGGTTGAGCCAGGGGAAAGAATCTGAAAAAAAGAGCAAAAAATCGAACCCTTCAGTCACATCTCGTTCACAGAGACAGATGGCTCCTGACTGAGGAACTTTCTCATCAGTATGATTTATTTTCAAGCCATTGTCTAGAGTCCCTTTTGGCCATGGACCTCACTTTTCCTTGGCGAGCGTGTGTATGCGTGTGTATGCATGTATATGTGTGTGTGTGTATGTGATGGAATGATGATGTGGCAGAGTGAGTACGGTGCACTGAAGGGCCATCACCCTTGATGTACTGAGCAACGATCAACTCGCCGCCTGAACAAAAGCGTCCAGCATCGAAGCGGTGCAGTGAAATCCAATTTGTCGCTGCCCTTCGCACCACAGTGCACGCTACAGATCCCTCATATGCCATCTCTGACAGGTTACTGCCCAGGCATATGCTGTCTTATGATGTTAGACATCCCAAACATTGTTGCTAGGTAGATCTCTGCATCTGAGAGAATGTGTCTGTTCACTCGGTGACTTGTAGCTTTCATTAGTTCAACAAAAAGCAGGTGTTTTTCAGTCGAATATGCAAGAAAACAAATGCAGCTCCAAATTTTCATCTTCTTTTTAGCTAATTGTGTTAACGAAGTATTCACAGCCACCCATGTCTGTGGGAGCTAGCTAATTAGCATTTAGCTTGTGTGCTACTCTGTCTGCCGACAAGCATCGCGCTTCAACCGCTGGCTTGGAGACGGTATAGATCTGAAGTGCTCCTCGGTCGCAAGTCAGCTACGATTAGCAAACAGAAGACAGGTAATACCTGCAGGGAGCCAAGGGCTCTCGGTAGGGAGCACAAACATTCGGGTGAGTTTTAGCATTGACAGTCTACGTCTGGATGGTTTGCTTTTTGCGCTATGTCACATGGTTTAATCCAGGATGTGGTTTTTGCCATCCAAGGTCTGGTCCTCTCTGTTTGGGTTCGTCCTGTGTTTCCAGGCTCCATTTTGATATGTCAGCTCAAGCTTGATATCACTAAGCAAGCATATGTGGGCGGCATACTGAGAAATTCAACTAAATGTTCAGAATCCAAATCCCATTCCACATTTTCTTTGGCTAACACCTTGTTCGGCGTAGACGAGTCTTCAGCTGTTCTTGGCCTGAAATGCCCATTCACTCACAGCACTTGACATTCTGAATTCAAAGGCATTTTGTGAATTCATTTGCAAGTCAAACGCGCCCTCAGAAAGTGTTGATCACCGTGAGAGTGGACTAACTAGAGACCAGCATCAGGCCTGTCCGGGGGGCACTACTTTGGATGGGTGGATTTAAAAAGAGGTTTGAGGAACAAAAGGAGAAGAATGCCTCTTCAGATACCACTCCATTCATGTGCTCCGTCAGAACAAGAAAAAGACCAGGACTGGGACTCTGCAGCAAGTTGCCCCCCCCCCCCCCCTTTTTTTTTTAAAGATGTCCTTCAGAATTAAAGGTTGGAATTACTCTAGGAAAACGAAATTATCTTCAGCCTAGTGTTCAGTTGTCCTTCACCCACATAGAATGGCATCTACACATACTTTCCTTCCTTAACACACTCATTATAAACCGACTGTTTGTAAATTAAAGGGATAGTTCACCCAAAAATGAATGTTCTGTTATCATTTACTCACCCTCAAGTCAATCCAAATCTCTACAACTTACTTTCTTCTGTGGAAAACAAAAGACGATATTTTGAAGAATGTCTACGAAGAACAACTTTAAACTGCACTGACAAAATATCTTCTTTTATGTTTCACTGAACAAAGAAAGGGTTTTGAAAAACATGAGACTGACAGAACATTCGTATTTAGGGGAACTGTCCCTTTAATCATGTACCCATCACAGAAAAGCCCTAAAGATCCAGCTCTACATGCATACTAAGGCCTTCACCTCCATTTTTCACGCAACAAAGCGATTCTGCTTTTCTTCAGTAGTTGAACATTTGATGTTATGTAAAAGGTGAGCTTTAAATCCAAATCACAGCTCCACAGGGCTGAGAAGATGATTCACGCTGAGCTCCACCCAGAAATAGAAGCTCATAGACAAGCTTCACGACACAGTGTGTTTCTGTCATTACCTCTGGCCTATTTCCTCAGGGTTTCATCTGGAGATGCATGTTTGTCGTTTTGCCACTGCAATCATTAAACTCTGAGGGCAACACAGAAAGATTGAAAGATTTGCTTGAGAATTATGGAACTTGTTTGATGGATGAGGGAAGTAATTTTGCTGAGTGGCTATTAGTGGTCAAACGGCTATTCAAAACCAGATTCTTCTGATTTAATTTAATTTCAAGTTCACACGCACATTTTAAGCTTTATGTTGAAAGATGCAGAACAATATGGGGATTTTATCCCAAAGTGATAAGATTAACATGACAACAAAAACATTTAAAGAGACAGTTCTCCCAAAATTAAAATGTTATGAAATAAAGTATCATATTACTTGATTTCTTCTATGGAACATAATATTTAAAGTTCACATGCCCATTTTAAACTCAAATGAAAGATGTGGAACAGTATGTGGATTTTTAATATGTCGTCATTACTCACCCTGATATCGTTTCAAACCTGTATGACTGACTTTCTTCTGTGGTTTGTAAAAAATATCAAGAAAAATGTATTTTTGTCCATACAAACATCATTGAGGTCCAGTGTTGTTTTGGACCCTTGCAATTTTCATTGTACAGACAAAAATAGTTAAAACATTCTCAACATCTTATTTTATGTTCCACAGAATAAAGTAAATCCCTTTAACTTCCATAATGAGAGACATTTCTGAATTAGAAAATATTTAGTGGGAAATCATGTAGAGTGGGACTTGATTTTGTCTTTTGGGTTTTCTTACGATCATGGTTTATGTTTCTCTGTGCACATGGGGATAATTACATTTTTATAATACATTTATCTGATAAATCGTTCACATTAACATCACTAACACTTATTCAGAAAATATAAATTATGTCCAAATTCTTTAAGCGCTTTAAGACTAAAGAATTAAAACTCTCATTGGTCTGAATTAAAACTTTGTCTGTTTTTTTTGTGGAGGCTAAATAAAAGACGGGAAATGACTCTGGCCAAAATGTGGTCACACACAGAAGCCCTCTCCCCCCACCCATGCCGTATGCCCCAGTGGCCTGTTGGAGTTAAACAATAGTATTGTATGCATGCACATGGCTGGCCTGACCAGCCCGATTTTTATCTGCTAAATCTCATTCAACCTCTAATCCCCATCCTAGCCCACCATTTGATTGCCGTAGTCACGTCGTATTTGTGTATGTACGTGTGCGAGTGAGAGAGAGTGTGCAAGTGTCTTGTTTGCAGGGGGAGCCATGTGTGTATTTGTCTGCAAGTGTGTGTTGGAGAAGAAGGAGGGGGGATGTGGTAGAGAGAGAGAGAGAGAGAGAGAGAGAGAGGTGGGCGGGCGGAGGTGGATGAGTGTGAGCCTGAAGACGTTTAGCTCAGATGGTGTTTGCTGTGCGAGCCCCTCACATTGGCTGAGCTTCAACGCTGGGCTGGACGACTGCTTTACAGAGAAAGAGATCGAGAGGAAGAGGAGGAGGAGGAGGGACGACAGACTGGGCAGCGCTAGCTGAGATACAAGCGTCTGATGCTCACCGGAACAGGATTCTGGGATTTTCCGCTCTTTTTCCATTGGATTTCATCTTGTTGTGCAAGATCTTGAGTGGATTGCATGCATTGGAGGTAGCAGCTGCGAGGTTTTCCGCTGAGGTAATTTGTCCATTTTTCCCTCCCAAATATCACCTGGACTCTTCGGCTTCCGGGGTCTGGCGGTGGGGGTGGGGAATGAGGGATGCATAAAGAGTGAGAGAAAGCTGGGGAATGTAGCTGAGTATGTGTCCGTCTTGAGGGATGTGAGAGGATGTGTTGCGTTGAGGATGGCAAAATGGTGCACCAGAGATGCCGCGGTCCGCGTTAGCCGCTGGAGCGTGCGCGTACGTGCCCGTCTGCTTGAGCGAGTGGAGGTTGAATTAAGCTGTGGTCACTTGACGTGTTGGAGGCCATTATGTTTGGAGTTGAGCAGTGTGGCAGGCGTCTCTCTCTCTTCCAGGCCCCCTCCCATCCACACCAGCCCTATGTCTGTCTCTCCGCTGCAGCCGCTGTCTCCAGCCGTATCTGTGTCTGAAAGGCTTTCTCATGCTCTTTTTCTCTCAGCCTTTCATGTAAGCTCAGAAAAGATGCCCATTTTGAAGGGTTCTCTGTGTCTTATTGGTCTTTATTGGTTAAATGGCTGCATTTTCTGGCTCATATATGAAAGGCTGGTGTTTTATGTAGATTATCTGATGAAGATTTGAGCCAAGTAAATCTGAAATAGGAATAGGCCTGCTGTGTGTGTTCGTATTGCATGGCGTTTCCCTTGTGAGCTCAGTTTTGGTGTATCAAAACAGCTCATCAATGCATTGATCGATATTTTCGGCAAAGCATTATTTGGCATGTCTTGATGCATTGATCAGTCGTTTTGGCACAGACGTCACTGGAATGAGTAGATTGGATTTGATGGAGTCTATGGATGTTGAAACCATGCTTTGTTTTGAAGTAGAGGTCTTTTTGGGAGGATATACTTTTAGAAACCAACTCCATTTTGTTAATGGGAATATGTGGGGTGGAAAATGCTAGAATCGGGGATCTGTGTTGTGGATTAACCCTTTGCTGGGACAGATGGTTCTCTCTCCCACTGAGCCGGAAGGGCTGGCTGTCAACATCAACATGGGCGCACATCCCCGAGCCTTTCCCGATCATGAGTTTTCCCTTTCCCAGTGTCTCCCGGTTCCAGACATGAGATGCCAAGTTTCTTCTCTCATGTCTCTCTCTTCAACCTTCTGTTTTGCCTAGTGTAATTCATGCTGGCTCAAAATTGTTTACCAACATGCTGGCCAAACATACTAGAATTTATTATATTTATTTTTTTTTTTTAATACTCCAGCTTGTTTTTGTAGAGATGACATGCACTGAACAGTGGTGCCTCGTCATAATATTGCTGTTGCTGCCATTTACTTAAAGCCTTATGTTACAGCTATGGTTGTTTTTTGTACTCTGGTTCATGTTGTGCCTAAGAGCACTGCTTTACCATGGTAAAACTGCTGTAATGCAATGTTACTCGCACTTAATGCTTTGATAAGTCATTTAACTAAGCTTTAGTTATATTTGGTCGTGCAGATGTGGTAGTTAACCAATGATCGGTTGGTGTATGTATAATGTGAAATGTTATTAGCATTACCAGTGCAAACTATTGTGCCATTCAGTGTGTTTTGATAAATCTGTAGTGATCTGTCAACAGTTTTTGGGCATCAGTCACACAGAAGAGAAAGTAGAGGCTCTCAAACGCCTCTGCTGTGACAAGACTGTCAATATCTTATATCCCTTTGAACTCTACTGACGTCGCCTCCAGCCTGGACATGCCATTTATTGGTGCTTTGCCTTTTGATTAATGCTTCTGACAAAGTATAGGTGCTTTCTTTTTTGTACTTCAAATATTTTTTCTTCTAGTCCATGTCCGTCAGGATAGGCAAGAGATGGTTTAATAACTTCAGTGAGGTTGTCAAAGGTTAAAAGTTTTTTTTTATTTGGGCGATCAACTTATTTGCTTGTTTAGTGTAATTTGATGGTGTTTGTTTCATTATTTACAGAGAAACTCTAGCCACAAGGTATTTGTAGCCCTGCTCGTGATTTCAATCTTAATGGAAACTGTGGCCTTGCAAAAATTCATCTTATAAACATACTTTATGCGATGTGAATCCAGAGCCACATTTCATTCCAGTGTGGGGAAAAACTGGTCTAGTAGTTCTGTCTGAACCACAGTTAAGTTAGAAAATGCTTACACGTTAAGTACACATTTTTTCTAATTCTACTTGTGCTTTTTATTACTCAGAATTGATTTTCTGGTTTATTTTGTATATGATCCTTTCAGAAAACCGATAAAAGTCTCTTCATTTAGAAAATGAATCCATTAAATCATTTTTTTTTTACATTTACTTCTGAAACAGGAACTTGTGGTATCAAATGGCACTTCCCTCTTAAAGCCGTTATCTTTTAGTTTTATTAATCACGTCTGTGAACGATGAATTGCTTATTGTTAATGCTTATCAGAAGTAGGTGGTAAATGAAGAGGGACATTCTCATTTAATTGGACAAATATTTTATATACAATTGTATGTTCATGAAGCTTCATCAACATTTTTAATCTGTTGTTTCAATTTTTGTAGTAAATTTTCAATTTGTGCATCTGCTTAAAACACCAACTTTTATTAGTACACTAATATATGATATGTACAGTGATTGAGATGGTCTCAAAGCAAACATGCACTTGTGAGTTTAAAGCTTTGCCACTCATTTGATTTGTTTCATCATTTTTCCAGTCATGTCAGTGCCTTTCATTTATAGATTATAGAGAGAAGCACATGTAGGAAAAAAGGAAAGATGACAAGAACGCAAAAAGAAGGAAGTAGGAGAAGAACGAGAGAGAGAGAGCAGCCTGTATTACTCACTGGGTCAGGCTCATGAAAAATTTAATCAAGCCATGCAGATAACAGCTTCAGCTCAGAACAAACACATCCCAGTGTACGAGAGCATTTTTCAATTAGTTTTTATGTATTTAACTGGGAGGGCATCAGAAAACGCATGAAATTGCTTCTGTGAGAAGAACGCTGAAGATTTAGCATCTTAAACTAACCCAGTTTTTGTTGTAAAAAATATTGTAATCATGCCTTTATTTCAAGCCAAAATCCACAGGCCCTTTATAACTTTGGAAATGCGCAAACATCTGAATGCTGGTATAGTAATAGTCTTGACTATTATTAGAATGATGATGATAATGAGTCGTTTCCAAATGCGTTAACAACAGCCTACGCTACACCGCTAACTGAATCACGGCGGTGAGGCTCAGAGTCACTTAAAGCGTTGTGTCTGATTGATTGCCTCTCCGGTTACTGCAGTATTGCTCTCCAGGAATGCAATACCTCCCGTTAAACACCTCGATCTGCTTTATAACTGGACAATATGTTGTATGTCCGATTTCACAATGCCAGGCAACTTATGCTGTGGCTGTGAGAGGTGAAGCTGACCTACTATGAAAGAAAACAAAGAAGCTACAAAACTTCTTTGTGTCTGGATTGGGAAGGGAAAGTGTGCTAGTTTCACTGTGCTGCACACTTTTGCTTGACCTTTAAGGATTTGAATATGGATGCATGCTAATTTTGAAACTTATTATGTATAAGAGTCATCAGACACTGCTGAATCATACAGGCTTACTATTTTTGTCCACTTTGCAACTGTGATTCCTCATTGAGTGATTAGTATGCACATACACACATACCAAGTGTTAAGTTGGTTTAGAGACCAGAGTTTTGAAGTCAAAACCTTGTTACATTCATGTGAACCTAAAGCCGACATCCAGTTTTATGATTCAAAGCTGCCTGCTTTTTAATTTGTGTGTGTTTATTTCATGGTGTTCATCATCAGTCATTTAGCATTGTGCCACTGTGTCTCTGCCAATGCCATTTGCCAATGTTTTGCTAAAGCTATTTCTTTTGCTCCTACTTAGAGATTTGTAACCAGGAGGGTTTTGACTTGATATGTAACCTCTAACCCGTGTGTGCTATGGATAGGAAAGATACATATATATTGTATGTTTCTCTTTCCTTTGTTGACATTTCCTTTTGAAACAGGAAGTTGGGGGGGATATATCGAAGGGCTGTTCACCTTTTTAAAAAGCCAATATCCCTTAGTTTACTTCACAGTTGTGAACAATGATTTGTGTATTGTTAATGCTAATCAGAAGTATTGTAGGAAGCATTTACATTTACTATTATGCTAAGATGTTATATATATACACTCTAAAAAATGCTGGGTTAAGTACAGCCCAGTGCTGGGTAAATATTGGACAGAACACATGCTGGGTTGTTTTCAACCAACAGTTGGGTTAAATGTTTAGCCTTCTGGGCAGTGACCCAACTTTAACCCAGTATTTAACCCAGCATTTTTTGGAGTGCATACACACATATTACATTTACTGTATATATTCAGACTTATAACTAGATATTCAGATTTACATATATATTGACAATTTACATTTATTTATTCTGACTTATAACTATATATTCAGATGTACTTCTAAATATTCAGACTTACTATTGTGTTATTGTGAGAGCAAGATATATATATATATATATATATGTATATATGTATGTGTGTGTGTGTGTGTGTGTGTGTGTGTATATGCATATATATATATATATATATATATATATATATATATATATATATATATATATATATATATATATATATATATATATATATATATATATATATATATATATATATATATATATATACAGTGGGGCAAAAAGTATTTAGTCAGCCACCAATTGTGCAAGTTCTCCCACTTAAAAAGATGAGAGAGGCCTGTAATTTTCATCATAGATATACCTCAACTATAAAAAAAATCCAGAAAATCACATTGTAGGTTTTTTAAAGAATTAATTGGTCAATTCCTCGGTAAAATAAGTATTTGGTCACCTATAAACAAGCAAGATTTCTGGCTCTCACAGACCTGTAACTTCTTCTTTAAGAGGCTCCTCTGTCCTCCACTCGTTACCTGTATTAATGGCATCTGTTTGAACTCGTTATCAGTATAAAAGACACCTGTCCACAACCTCAAACAGTCCAACTCCTAACTCCACCATGGCCAAGACCAAAGAGCTGTCAAAGGACACCAGAAACAAAATTGTAGACCTGCACCAGGCTGGGAAGACTGAATCTGCAATAGGTAAGCAGCTTGGTGTGAAGAAATCAACTGTGGGAGCAATTATTAGAAAATGGAAGACATACAAGACCACTGATAATCTCCCTCGATCTGGGGCTCCACGCAAGAACCACAAATCCCAGAACCACACAGGGGGACCTAGTGAATGACCTGCAGAGAGCTGGGACCAAAGTAACAAAGGCTACCATCAGTAACACACTGCACCGCCAGGGACTCAAATCCTGCAGTGCCAGACGTGTCCCCCTGCTTAAGCCAGTACATGTCCGGCCCGTCTGAAGTTTGCTAGAGAGCATTTGGATGATCCAGAAGAGGATTGGGAGAATGTCATATGGTCAGATGAAACCAAAATAAAACTTTTTGGTAAAAACTCAACTTGTCGTGTTTGGAGGAGAAAGAATGCTGAGTTGCATCCAAAGAACACCATACCTACTGTGAAGCATGGGGGTGGAAACATTATGCTTTGGGGCTGTTTTTCTGCAAAGGGACCAGGACGACTGATCTGTGTAAACGAAAGAATGAATGGGGCCATGTATCGTGAGATTTTGAGTGAAAACCTCCTTCCATCAGCAAGGGCATTGAAGCTGAAACTTGGCTGGGTCTTTCAGTATGACAATGATCCCAAACACACCGCCTGGGCAACGAAGGAGTGGCTTCGTAAGAATCATTTCAAGGTCCTGGAGTGGCCTAGCCAGTCTCCAGATCTCAACCCCATTGAAAATCTTTGGAGGGAGTTGAAAGTCCGTGTTGCCCAGCGACAGCCCCAAAACATTACTGCTCTAGAGGAGATCTGCATGGAGGAATGGGCCAAAATACCAGCAATAGTGTGTGAAAACCTTGTGAAGACTTACAGAAAACATTTGACCTCTGTCATTGCCAACAAAGGGTATATAACAAAGTATTGAGATGAAATTTTGTTATTGACCAAATACTTATTTTCCACCATAATTTGCAAATAAATTCTTTAAAAATCCTACAATGTGATTTTCTGGATTTTTTTTTCTCATTTTGTCTCTCATAGTTGAGGTATACCTATGATGAAAATTACAGGCCTCGCTCATCTTTTTAAGTGGGAGAACTTGCACAATTGGTGGCTGACTAAATACCTTTTTGCCCCACTGTATATATGTATGTATGTATGTATGTATGTATGTATGTATGTATATATATATATATATATATATATATATATATATATATACCGCATACACACACACATTACATTTATATATTCAGACTCATAATTATATATATTCAGATTTACCTTTATATAGTAAAACTTTTTCCATGCAGATTAAGATGACTTAAAATGGTTTAAATTGATAAATTAGTATTCATTTGTCAAAATGAACCTTGGTTAAAAATGAAATTGCTGAAATTGCATAAGAAACTGAAACAGCCACAACCCCCATTTTAATAATTTTTTTTCTAAATCGGCATAAAGTTCTTTCAACTGTTGAACACAAAAGAAAATAAGATGATGTTATTACAGGTTTGGAACAATTTGTGGGTGTGTAATCAATGAATTATCCCTTTAAGTCAGACAGTCCACCTTGAGCAACTGAAATGCTTCTCTGCAAACTGTGCGTTCATCACTGGACACAGACCCATTGATAACTTTCCCATTCAGCCCTACATCTGGAGAGCCTTGTGTTCAAAGGGCAGATGTGAGCTCTAGATGTTTTAAACCGTACAGGTTTACCATATGCTGTGGTCATGTGAAAGGGCTTCAACGGCGCGCATTCTGGAGACTCCGTCGCTATGGAAACAAAGACGCCAAAATGCAATCACGCGTAAATGAGCTTCTCTAATACTTCTTATGAAATCGATTTCATTGTAATTGCTATTACTATTATAAATCAGCTATGTGTTGGCCTTTGGAAAATATGGGACAAATTGTGTCCCGTATTGATTTGATACGGGACGCATCATTTTACCTTTTCCTTATTTTAAGGGACGGTTGGCAACTCTACAGGTAAGATAACATAAAATTAGAACAACCCTCTGTGTGTGTGTCCTCTTGACTTGGTCATTTGCTTGCTGTCATCTCTCACTTTTCTTCTTGTGCGCTCTGATTAGTGCCATCAATGAGAACATTCCACAAAAATACCCCTTTCTTTCCACCCAATGCTTTCCTGTATTCTCCTGTCCTGTCTGAATAAAGGCATAAAAAAGCCCATAAATAAATCTTTAAATAAAAAAATAAAAAAACACTCTGAACACCTTGACAACCATGCTAGGGGCATGGAATTTTGCATGGGCAATTTTTATTTATTATTATTTTTTTTTTTTTTTGTTCACAGTTTTTTTTTTTTTTTTGGTGACAACAAATCTGAAGGAATCTGTCCTAGGCATGTGAGTCAATGAAGCTTGATGCTTAGGAGATGTTCAAAGGAATTTGAAGCTTGATGGAGCAGAACTCTGCAGGGTCTTCTCCTGACTTCAAAAAAGCAACACTGAGATTGTGCTTGTGAATTGGTCTTGCCAAACAATGCTTTAGAGAACCAAACTCACCTTCATTACTCACCTTCATGTTGTTCCAAACCTGTATGAAGTCCTGTGATGTGTCGAATGTAGGTCATATCAGAAACCTGAACTAGGGGCTTCAGGAACACAAAGCTGGGTACTGCAGTGCTCATGGAACCTCAGCTGCTAAAATAAGATGATTTATCAGACATGGCTATTTTTAGAGCTTGTTTGTGTGCTGGATGTGCACATGGCATTGTTGTTTTTCTGATGTATTTTAGAACGTGTGATGTTAAATATGTCTTCCTTTGGTGCTTTCAGGTTCCTTGCTGGCTTAGCACTTCACAATGCAGCTATTTTTTACCCACTGCATGTATTTATGTCATACGCGAAGATGTGTAGAGAGATCAGGCTCCATTTTGTGGAAAAAAAGATAGACCTGGCATGGAAATGTTGAATTGTAATATTACCTTTTTCAGCAATCTACCACATCCTGGAATGAAGTCTATACTTATTTATTCCTTTTGGAGTATAGAAATCTTGAAACTTTGTGTCGTTTGAGACACTTGATGAGAAATGCCTTAAAATAGGGACCAGTCTTTCATTAAGAATGAATGAGCCTCTGTTTTTGCTGCCAAATCACTGCACTCATTCCAATTCCGTTCACAGCTCTGAGATTCTGTCCTTGTCCTTAACTACATGTTCACTTAAAGGATTAAATCACCCCCAAAATTAAAATTCTGTCATGATTTAATCATCCGTATGTCGTTCCAAATCCATATGACTTTGGTTCTTCCATGGAATACTTAATATGTAATTTTAAGGAATGTGCTTATCTTCTAAGTCTTCTAATGTCATGTGACAGTCCAAACAAGATTTTCAATGACTCATTTTGGTGTGTTCAGTGAAACATTTGATCCATTTTGCACAAACAGTCTGAATGATTTGTTCACAAAACGGACTGAACCTGTTCAACTCACTGACTGGAGATATATATAAATAAATAAATTGGCATTGGATATTTAAATGTGCATGCTCATTTCCTCTGTGTTTGCATTTATATGCATTTATCATCATCTAACGCAAATAATTTAATAATACTGATTATCTTGAACTGTACATTCATACTGTACGTTTATTATGCTGCGATGCCTAAATTCACTGTATAGCATTTAAAACCATTGATTTAATTTATTTAGACACAATAGTATAGAATTTTAACATTGACTATATTATATTGAGGTAATTTGAATGTAGGTACATTCCTAATTGTATTTGCAAAGCATTTTTGTGTTCCATAGTAGGGACAAAAGTACTTTGGGTTTGAAATGACATGAGTAAATGATGAAATATAAATTTCTGATTGAACTACTCCTCTAAAAAGAAATGTCAATTATTCTGATATACATATTAAAATTAGGGAAGTTACCTCTCCTTTAAATCCCCATGCAGGAAGCAGTATTTTTCCAGATTCCAGATTCTGTAGAGAGGACAGACTGATGCTAGCTCACAGGTGAGAGGAAGACATGCCATTCAACATGACAGACAGATCCAGAATCAGTCATAAGCTGAGTCAACAGCTCAGCCAGGTTTAAGCTACATGGAGTCTAAAGGGGATTACTGACTGACAGACTGATCCAGAATCAGACTGCATGTCAACATCTCATCCAGACCTTGACTACACCTATAGGCCAAGAAGAGACTGCCTTTCTTTTCACTGAAAACATTTAGATTTATCATACCACAGCGAAAGGGATGCCGTACATTTTATCTGCACCTTTGATGCATTGTATTTTTTCGCTGAAGTACACTTAAAATGTTAGCCCAGGTTTTTGTCTGAATTTTATTTTACAAAACCATTTTACACCCTCTCTGTGACCTTTAGAATTAAACAGGCTTTTTAAAGTAACTCTACCTTTTATGTTAGGCATCTAAATGTAGATGACCTTTGTTATGATTGGCTAACTTCTTTGCATATGAAAACTACTGGTGTAGTTCACACTGTCATTCATCAAGACAGGCCGTGTTGTTGAATACTGAATAGCTGTTGATGTGTTAATGTGGGCGGTAATATGTTAATGCCCTCACAGTTGTTACATCAAAACTGTGACGATTACAGAATGACCTGTTTTTGCAACTTAGTTTCCATAAATGGTCTTTGTGTTGCGCAACTTTCTAGTCTATCTTTATATCAAAAGAGCAGGGAAAATCCTGTTTTCTGTGAAATTACCCTTTTGAAGATGGTTTACAATCCACCTCTGTGAGGAAAGCATGTGAAAGATTTGAAATATGATGAATCTTTAAGACTTCCCTTCTGGGAAGGAAAATTATAGAATTTCCCATTTCCACCTATGAGTAAAAAACAGGTAAATGTAAGAAATTTAAAAATGTATATTTGCAATATAAATATAAATATTCTCAAATATGTAAAGCTTCAGTTATGTGAAACAGGTGGTAAGTGTCACATTGTGAGAAATATGCTGGCAGCTGTGGAAATGCACACCCATTTTGGCCACAGAGTAAAAACATAAAAAAGGTAATTGTGACTCTATCTCACAATTCCAGTTGTGAGAATAAAGTCTGCAGAAAAAGTTGCGATTTTTAATTTACATCTCACAAATCTAAGTGTGTATATCACAACTTTTTTTTCTCAGAATCCTGAGTTAGCGTCACTATTGTTTTGTTTTTTGTTTCCGCCACGAAAATAAATAAATAAATAAGGTAATTATTTTTTACCTCACAACTTTTTCTTCACAACTTAAAGGTGCCATAGAATGCATTGATACAATATTTTAAATTGTTCTCTGATATCTATATAGAAGGTATGTGGCTTAGCTAAGGGCAAAAAATCTCCAGAAATGGTTTTACATGTGCATTTACATCCCTAGGATTTCTCCCTAGAATGAAATGGTCTGTTATTGGCTTATTTGGAAAGGTCATGAATAATAATGTTGAGCTCTACTCTGATTGGTTGTTTCACAGTGCGGCTCATTTCAGTAGCTCACAGGAAGGAAACACAGGGAGGAAAATATATCTTTCAATACTTTCTCTTGCAGTTATATTGTCGGGTAATTATACTGTATATAAAATGCAGGCATCAGGGAGCTGCTATTAATATGCTGGACTCTGAAACTGCTTTCAAATGCACAATCGCTTTTTACTTTCACTTTCGCTTTCGAGATTTGCGATTGCACAAACTCTGTTTATACTATGGAGCGGCAGTACTTACCACACATTTTACAAGATCAGATGCTTGTCAGTGGTGCTCAGGATCTGTAAATCATTCGCCATCATCCTCAGTCATCTCTCCTTACTCTGTTTATGTGGTAAGTGAAATCTTATGTACTGTAATGTAACAGGCTACTGCTAGCAAGGAGCTAACCATGTCCCTTTAGTTGCTCACGTTATTTTATTAGAACGCGTTATTTGCTTTCCGTGCCTTTCTGAATACAGACACCAACACATCCCTGCACTTCACATCCCCTGCACAGCCTGGAACATAACATTTATTTCCATGATCTGCCATTTTCGCTGTTGTTCTCGCTTGTTTCTTCACAATACCTGCAGAACTTCTGATGATTCGGCTGGCGGCTGGCCTAGAACATGGGTGGGTATATGCAAATGTTGGGGGTGTAACTATTAGTGATCCCGACTGTTATGTCACAGTCGGTGTTATGTTCTGATTCGCCTATTTTTCAGTGGTCTTTTTTATTCACGAGATTTACATAAGAAGGAGGAAACAATGGTGGTTGAGGCTCACGATATGTCATTTCCATGTACAGAACTCTTATTATTCAACTATGCCAAGGTAAAAACAGTTTTCCATTCTATCGCACCTTTAACAGTTCTGACTTTTTATCACAAATCGCAAGTTTATGTCTCACAATTTGGACATTTCTTCTTAGAAGTACAAGTCTGTATCTTGCGATTGCAAATTATAAACATCTTGCAATTCCGAGAAAACAGTCAAGGGTAACACTTTATTTCAATAGTCCACTTTATACATTCTACTAACAGTATGTAACTTTGCAACTACATGTCAACTAGCAGTCATTAGAATATTAGTAGACTGTCTGCTTAATATCTTCTAACACTTTATTTTGATGGGTCCTCAACATACTGACTATGAGAAACTTTGCCAGTATATGTCAGCTTATTCTACTAACCCTAAACCTAACCTAACAGTCTACTCTGAGAGTTAGTAGACATGTGGTTGCAAATTAATGAGAATTAGTTGGCATGTAGTTACAAAGTTACTTATAGTTAGTAGAATGTCTAAAGTGGACTATCAAAATAAAGTGTAACCAAATCAAGAACTGCAAGACGTAATTCACAGTTCTGAGTTTATAACTCTCAATCCTAAATTTAAGTGAGTTCAAATCTCACTATTTTGAATTATGAGTCAGAATTGTGAGATATATAATCAGAGTTGTCACAGTCACAGTTACTTATTTACTTTTTTTGTCCTTTGGTGGAAACAAGCTTCCATATAAATTCACAATTACTACTTTTTTTTTTTTACTCCGAGATGGAAGATGACTTCCATTAAAAGCACTGTCCACATTACGTATAATATACCAATATAATTTGAAGTTATATTTGAGTGTGTGAGAGTTTGCGTATGTGTGGACGTGTTGCATGTACCCAGGCTGCACTGTGGGAACTCCTGATGCTGATTCATTGTGAAGCTCCACTGTTCTTTTCCGGAGAGAGAATGTCTCCAGCCACACATACACATACACATACACATACACTTCACTGCTTGGAAATACGGCGAGCAGCCAATGTGGTAGCAGCTACAGCCTGTGACGCATGTGTGTCAGTGAGGGGGTTATCATTTAGCAGAGGGTTGTAAACCCCCATTAGGTAATTGTTTCTCTTTTGGGCCCTGGATCATGCCATTTGGTGACGGTAACCCCTTCTGTTCGCAGTCGCTGACCCACAACTGATGAGTGTGTGTAGGCCGGGATCGAACAGCTGCAGATTTTGATGCTTGTTGTCGCTGCTCCTCACCTTTGGTCCATTTAGCACTTGGGCACCCGGTGAGCTTTCAGTGTTCTAGCATAAGTATATTAACAGCAGAATCAAAACTGATTATGTTGACTTCTTTGTTTAAAAAATATGTGTAAAGAGAAGTGTGCTGTATTCTGTTGCGTAATCTACGCTTGCTAAACACAGTGTGCTTATGTCACATGTACACCCAGGGTAATTAAGGTCATTCAGAATTGAACGGTCATGGGAAAGCTGTAAATACCAAGCAATTTTACATTGTGTTTTTTAAGTCATGGAAATGGATAGGCTATAAGTTGTAGGGAAAATCATGGACATTTCTGAAAATCAATAGACAGTTCAAAAGTCTTTCCAAAAGTTTCTGTTACAAATAATCACTGCTCTTTTGAACTTTCTATTCATTTAAGAATCCTGAAAAAAAAAATGTATTATGATTTTCACAACAGTAGATTTTTATTTTTCCTATTAATTTGTCAGTTTTATTAGAATGATTCATTAGCAAATCGATCCAAATCAAAAGTCCTTATCTAGTTTTCTCACATAACTGAAAAAGTTGTGGAAAAGTCATGGAACTTAGGTAGCAAACAGAATGTCAAAAACCCCAATTTGAGGTGTTTTCTTCACACAGTGGAAGTCAATGATATGTTTGGTTACCAACATTCTTCAAAATATCTTCTTTGAAAATAAATAATAATTTGCTAAAATACATCAGTGACTCAAAGTTCATATAATACATAATAATAAAAGCTATTTAGCAAATGCAAGCCTATTGCATAACTGATATAAAAGTTCATACAAGTGCTTGCCTTCACAATGTTTATTTTTGAGGCTGTTGTTTTACACACGATTTTCACTGTGTGGCATAGTGTGTGATATGAAATGGTTTGATCCCCTCAGAAATGATAGATGAGGCTCTCAGGGATTGTATCCTTCAAGGGTTGTCCCTAGCAACAAGAAAATATATCATCATGTGACAGTCATGCTATTTATATATTTGTGGATATATTTTTCTACTTGCAGTAGTGACATTGGTGACTGTATACTGTAAATGTACCTAAGTGCTTTGTTTTCTATTGTTCATTGGAGCAGAACTAGGGTGCATTATTGCATGATTCAGTTAGTGAGGTGAAGGTGAAAAATATACCACTGATACTGTCATTGAGTCATAACATAAAAGCGATGTGTGATGCTTCTTGAGCATCTAAAGCTATAAGTAAACCATTTGTTGGTTGTCGTCTTCAAAAATTAGATTCACATCTCTGTGTTGCTTTGTCTTTTGTTTGAGCAGGCCGAGTTGTCAACTTCTGGCTTGACCAATAGCATCTTCTGTTTGTCTGTGGAAGACAAGGGACTATATTATATTGTTTTTTCCAAGAAATATAGAGCAATTTGGCCCACGTTGAGGGTATATATTAAGATATTTTGAAATTTTCAACATTAGAGTTATTAGATCAATGCCAGCATTAACATATACAGTACACTACCATTCAAAAGTTTGCATCAGTCGGTATTTTTTTTTTAAATGTTTTTGAAGTCTCTTATATTCACCAAGGCTGCATTTATTTGATCAAAAGTAAAAACTGTAATATTGTGAAATATTTTTGCAATTTAAGCTATCTGTTTTCTATTTAGTAATTTATTCCTGTTATGCAAAGCTGAATTTTCAGCAGCCATTACTCCAGTCTTCAGTGTTACAGGATCCTCCAGAAATCATTCTAATATGCTGATTTGCTGCGGAAGAAGCCTTTCTTCTTATTATCAATGTTGAAAACAGTTGTGCTGCTTCATATTGTTGTAGAAATCATAATACATTCTTCAGGATTCTTTGATGAATAGAAAATTCAAAAGAAAAGCATTTATTTTTAAAAACATTATTTTTTTTTTTGATAAAATATGTATTTACTGTCACTTTTGATAAATTTTAATGCATTCTTGCTTTGTAAAAGTATGTCTTTTTAAAACAATCTTGCTGACCCCAAATGTTTTGAACAGTAGTTAAAAAACCCCAAGAATTTTCTCAGAATTGTTGTGCTCCTATAAAACGCAAGCTTAACAGAAACACATTTCACAGATGTTTACATCCAAGTGTAACAGCTAAAAAGACCTGAGTCCTATTAAAAGTGACACAGAAGCTTTGCACAGCATCCATTTTGGGGCTTGTGTTGTCGAGAGGGCCTATAAACCAAAGAGAATATTACATTGTGAGGTTGTTGAGAAAACTGAGTTATCATCACATCTTTGATTTATCACCAGTGTCACTAAGATGGCTGCCAAAGAGCATCTCCCATCGTGGGGTGCTATTTATATCAGCTATTCATCAGCTCCATCAAGTGATGGGGAGATACAGCACGCAGCGGGACGAGCGCGTGAAACATGCGGTGACTGCCAGGCCACCGTCTTAACCTTCAGCATCACAAAGAGCTGCAGAAGACCCCAGTGTCCAAGTGCAAATAAATACAGTTGTGTTGATAAGACAGGATTTATGACAGCTGAGATATTGATTACGGGTACAACGCAAGGGGCAAATGCACTTCACATCTGTACGAGTGTTGTGTGCGTAGATGATGTTATGATCGATCATGGTGTCAAATAAACATGCTCTTGGGTTATCAGAGTTCATTTAAATAGAATGTGTGGAGAAAGAAAGGAAAAGAAGGAAATACATGACGCATTGTTTACTAGTATTAGGGTCATGTTCTTTTTTTTTTTTTTTGTACTGCCTATTAATTTATTAAAAAATATGTTGAATAAATTGCTATATGCGATATACACACACACACACACACACACACACACACACACACATGCATATATATATATATATATATAAAAGTGTCAGGGTGATACAATTGTTTTGATATACTGAAGAAAAATGTATTTTATTAAATTCTTTAAAAGAAAATATCAAGTTGTGTTAAGTATTAATATTAATAAACTTTTATTATTAATGTTTTATTTTTTATTTAAAAAATCCAAAACTTTTTTGAAATGCCAGATAATTTGACCTTATGAAAATATAAGGTTGTAAAATGTCATGTTGCAATAATATATATATATATTATGTTGTACACAAACACACTGTGTATATATATACATACACTGCCGCTCAAAAGTTTGGGATCAGTAAGATTTTTAATGTTTTTTAAGGGAGTCTCTTCTGCTCATCAAAGCTGTATTTATTCGATCAAAAATACAGAAAAAACTGTAATATTGTGAAATCTTATTGCCATTTCTAATATTGGTTTCCTATTTTAATATACTTTTAAAATATACTTTATTTCTGTGACGCAGCGCTGAATTTTCAGCATCATTACTCCAGTCTTCAATGTCACATGATCCTTCAGAAATCATTCTGATATGCTGATTTATTATGAGTGTTGAAACTGTTGTGCTGCTTCATATTATTTTTTGGAGCATGTGATACTTTTTTCTTTGATTCTTTGATGAATGCAAAGTTAAAAAGAGCAGCATTTGTTCAAAATAGAAATCTTTTCTAACAATATAAGTCTTTACTATGACTTTTTATTCATTGAACACATCCCTCCTGAATAAAAGTATTAATTTCTTTAAAAAAAAAAAAGAAAGAAAAAAAAAATGTACTGACCCTAAACTTTGCATTTGTAGCATTGTATATTGTAACACAAAATTTCTTTTTTAAATAAATGCTGTTCTTTTTAACTTTTTATTAATTAGAGAATCCTAAAAAAAAAAATATCACAGGTCCCCCAAAAAAATATGAAGCAGCACAACGGTTTCCAACATTAATTATAAATCAGCATATTAGAATGATTTCTGAAGGATCATGTGATACTGAAGACTGGAGTAATGATGCTGAAAATTCAGATTTGATCACAGAAATTCATTATATTTGAAAGTATATTAAAACAGAAAACTGTTATTTTAAATTGCAATGATATTTCACAAAATAACAGTTTATTTTCTGTATTTTTGATCAAATAGATACAGCCTTGATGAGCAGAAGAAACTTCTTTAAAAAATATAAAAAATCTTTACGAATTTACACATCTTAAATATATATTTAAGTTATATATATTATATCTTATATATTATAATATAAAATATATATTTATATTTAAGATGTATAAATTCTTGTATTCAAGTGTACGGAAAATGTTATTTCTTTTTATTTGCTGATTACATCATGACATTTTTAGAGCCATTAAATTGAAGCATTTTTTGAAGTATAGTAGAAATCATATGATTTTAAACCAAATGAAACCTACATGAATACAAAAACAGTATATTTTGAAGATCTTGGCATGTTTCAAAGTTCCATTTATCATTTAAAACTGTTGAGTGCGTGGTTGATTGACAGGTCAGTAGCTGGTCTTTTACCGTTGTATTTGAACCCGTATTTAGTACTGACCATTTGTGATGGGATCGCCTGAGATGGATTTTAATACGAGGTCTAAAAGGGGTGTAAGGGAATGTGATAGAGGAGGCAGAGCAGCCGTATGGACTCTTTGATCCCTAAAGCTGCTTTAATCTAATATGTAGTTAGAGCAATACAGTGGGGGTTGGAGCCACACTTTGCTCTCCTACAACCAATTATCATCAAGGTGTTACAACATCTTCACTTTTAGCTGTGCAAAGCTCTCTCACGCTGATTTCACACCCAGCATTTGGCTTCCAGGAGCCTGTAGACTGTAGCATGTGGTTGTTGTTGGCCCTGATGTAGGTGGTAATCATTGACATTGTGTATATGTGGTTTTAAGCATAAATTAGCAGTTTCATGTTGTCAGTATCTTATGGGATCTTTTTTCTTTTTTGCTGGTCACAGGTACAACCCGCCCCCCTCGTGACGGAGAGGTGCCAGGAGTAGATTATAATTTCTTGTCAGTGGACGAGTTTCTGAAGCTTGAACAGAGTGGGACACTGTTGGAGATCGGATCTTACGAAGGTAAACTGCAATCTATAGAGTTTAAACACACATGCTTTTTGATTGGCCATTATATTTTACAACGTTACTTTTTAAATAATAATAAATAAAATTATTTTCAGATATATATATATATATATATATATATTATTATTATTATTTATTATAATTTTTTTTTAATTAAACAGTGGTTTTTAAACAGTGCAGTTTTTAAATTAACTTCTAAATTATAACATTTCTATTTGTTGTTGAAATATATTCATTTACACAGTGGCTGTCATAACTTGTCTCACAGCAGATTTATTTAAACATAAATTAAATAGCCTAATTAAGACATCACCATAGTGATGTTATAACAGGTAAAGTAAAATATGATGAGTATATAACTTAATATTTCGCGAAATATTCTTCTCTAGTTTCTTTTCTCTGGCAAATAATGAGCTGTGGACACTAATGACTTGCTTGAGGTAAATGAAATGCTACATGACATTTTGTTTACAAGCTGTTTATCAATGTCTTTCCACGGTTGAAACGCTGATTGCATGAGGCATGAGATGTTCATTCATGTTTATTTCACGTTAAAACTATTAGTAAAGAGGAAGGGATGATCATGCTCGCGCTCCACGCTGCAGTTTGAAATGACGCGTCACATCAAAGAGCATCAAGACGCCATTTAATGTTTGAATTTCCTGATAAAATGGACATAATTTAAAAGATGGGACTTTGTTTCTTATCAAAAGTAACAATATATAAAACTGGAAGTTTCCAATGAAGTTCCACTAGTGCAGTGGTTAAACTGCTGTATTTGTTCGGTACAAATGCGGTCAATCATAATTATTTATTTCAACATTTTTAATCCCATATTTTCAGATTATCAATGTCATAAATGTACTTATTTAATAAGCGACCTAACCTAGAAATAGTGCATAACCTTAATTCTTATATATATTCAATTTTTTTTTATTCTAAATCTTTCTTAGAACTTAACTTTTTATTAGTTAAACTTTATTTATTTATTTGCTGGTTTATTTATCATCTAATATTTTTATTATAATTGCTTAAAAAAATTCACATAAAAAACATTAAAAATGAGTGTTTAATCATTAGATACCTAACAAATGAATCTTGACATCTTTATTTTTACTCCATCCTGCTGTTGTGTTTCGTCAAAATGAATCTCTTTATTAATATTAAGGTTTATCACTCGGCCTGGCGTGGCTGAACTCTAAATGTATTACTCTGATTTAATGATGTGAAGTGCTTTTCTTTCAGACAGACAGTTCCGTCCGCTGTATGTGCTCATTACCGCCCGATTGTCCAGCCAAAACTGATACCATTATCTCCCTCGCACAAACTTCACGAAGACAAGCAGTCATTTTCATAATAGAGCATTTTCAAAACCCCACATCATCATGTTTTGCATTTCCTTTAACCCTCCTGTTCTGAATGCTGGTAATATCCTCTTGTTGCCTAGGTAACTATTATGGAACACCCAAGCCGCCCAGCCAGCCCCCTAGTGGGAAAGTGATTACTGGCGATGCTCTGCAAGACAGCCTTCCTGGTTCCCAGCAGTCGACCCCACGCCGAACCAAGTCCTACAATGAGATGCAAAATGCTGGAATAGTGCCTACAGAGACTGAGGATGATGATGAGGTTCCTGAAATGAACAGTAGCTTCACAGGTCAGCAGCGAGCCGATTTGTTTGCATTTGTGTCTGGCACATGGGAGAAGGGATGAGTGATGTCTCTTTGTTGCTTTCCTCTTCCTTCGCCATTACGATTCAGGGAGGAAGGGGAAAAGAGCGCCATCTGGCTGTGGTAGAAGGGTTTTGTTAGTGTTCGAAAACACCAAGATGGACTCTCCTTGTCTTTATTTATTGATCTGACAGTTATGCTCTACCAACTTTTACACTCTGTATCAGAGTATTGGATGGGTTGCATTTTGTGGTGTTCTTAGAGGACGTCTGTCTATGAAATAGACTGCCGTGTGAGATAGCTGCTGGTCGATGAGAGGTATTGACATCATCTGAGATCTGAATCAGCACTAATTACAGGAGTCAACAGTTTCGTGATGCGATTCTATTCAGTTCATATTCAGAGATAGCAAAAGATCAATGTAAATGTGCACATTGTCTTCTGGACAACAATGAAGCGCACCGCCTGTTCACATGCCATTCAATCGTTATGCTAAAACAAGGGACATTTTCCCCATCTGAGTAGGTACACATCTAAGGTTTAATTAATAAAAACTACAGTAACATTGAGCATTCTAGATGGCATGTCTGCTGTGTGATTAGAAAGTAGGATTATATTTGGAAGCAGTGCTTTTTGTGCAGATGTTTTTTGAGATATATGAAGTAACACACTGACAGTGAATTATGTATATGTGACCCTGGACCACAAAACCAGTCGTAAGTGTCATTTTTTTAAATTGAGATTTATATTTGGCTGAGATACAACTATTTGAAAATCTGGAATCTGAGGTTGCAAAAAAATCTAAATATTGAGAAAATCGCCTTTAAAGTTGTCCAAATGAAGTTCTTAGCAATGCATATTACTACTCAAAAATGAAGTTTTGATATATTTACGGTAAGAAATTTACAAAATATCTTCATGAAACATGTTCTTTACTTAATATCCTAATGATTTTTGGCATAAAAGAAAAATTGATAATTTTGACCCATACAATGTATTTTTGGCTATTGCTACAGATATACCCCAGCGACTTAAGACTGGTTTTGTGGTCCAGGGTCACATATGTGTACACTATCGTTCAAATTTTTTAAAAGAAGTGTTTAATGCTCACTATTTATTTGATCAAAAATACATTCAAATCAGTAATATTGTTAAATATGCTTGCAGTTAAATTAACGATTTTTTAAAATCTATTTTGAATATATTTTAAAATATAATTTATTCCTGTGATGGCAAAGCTGAATTTTCAGCATCATTACTTCTTTAGAATTATTTCTGAAGGATCATGTGACACCGAATGTCACATGAACCTTCAGAAATCATTCGAATATGCTGATTTGCTGCTCAAGAAACATATTCATATTATTATCAATGTTGAAAACAGTTGCTGCTTAATATTTTTGTGGATGTGAAGCAATTTTATCCAGGATTTTGGAAAGTACATGAGCAAAGCATTTATTTTAAATAGATTTTATGTAGTTATAAATGTCTTTACTGTCACTTTTGATCAGTTGAATGCACTCTTGCTGAATAAAAGTATGAATTTAATAATAAAAATAAAAAAATTCTTACTGACCTCAAACATTTAAACAGTAGAGACGCATTTGAGACTATTACTATTACTAGGCATCAACAGCAGACAGTTTCGTCTGACAACTTGTGTAAATAGCAGTAAATGCCTGCTCCTGATTACACAAGCTCGTTTCTGTAAGCACTGATATTTTTTTCAATCTATACTCAGGACTGTAATTGCGTATTTTACTTCAAGAGCATATTTGACTGTATTATAATTGTTTTTTTATATTGCGTGTTATTTTCAATATCCAAGTTAATTCTAGGGCCCTTGATTTAGAAAAGGCAATAAGCTGTCCTATTCATACAGGTTCACGCCTTTCATTTGGCAGAGTGGTTTGTTTTAAAGCCGCTAATTCAGGCAGGCGTGCCATGCAATGTAGTTGAGAGTCGATTTGTTTAGATTCCTCACCTCTTCAAGAAGGTTAAGTGTTAACTGTTTACACTCTTATTTATTTGAGGGGATGTTGGCGATTTCATTTTTTGGTGTGGGTGGGAAAGTGTCAGACAGCCAGGTGTCGGTATGCGTATTTGTGTATAGTAGAGTGTGAATGGTGTTTGATCACTCCAGAGTTTACAGGAAGTGGGCCTGGTGCCACTTTCCAAACCATGAGTGGTAGCAAAAGTGCATTGCCACAGTCATTTAGAATGCAGTACTTATTCAGAGACTTATGTTGAACTGAGAGGGTCTGTATTTGTGTGCATGCAGGAGACTCAAGTGAACCGGACGACCATCCCTCCGTGCGGCCCTTCGCCCGCGACCACGTTCAACCCTACGGGCTCAACAACACCTCGGCGTCAACCACGGAGAGCTCTCAGAATACACACACACACCCCGGCTATCCCACGGAAGAGGACCCTCTGGGGCCTCTGCCCGAAAACTGGGAGATGGCCTACACTGAGAACGGAGAGGTCTACTTTATAGAGTAAGAACCAACTGCTGTCTTTATACTTTTATTAGATGGATATTTACTGTGACCACAAAAAGTTTTTGGACTCTGCAGACTTGAAAAATACATGAATGTCTGCATAAATAATGCAAAATATCAAACCAAGCAGCAATTTTGTTTTTATATTTCATACTTACGAATTAAATAAACGTGTAAAGTCAATTTTGTTTTTTAATTAAACTAATTCAATTTATTGTATTAAAGTAATTGCAAATATGGTCAGATGTATAGAAACTGAAAATAGGGCAACAGATAATAAAAAAAAATAATTGAGAACTTGATAATCAATTATGGGGCAACAGATCAATAAAATGTTTTTTAAAAAGTTGAAAATGCATAAATCAGTCACTTCATTCTTACAAAGCTGTATTTTCATTTTTGTCATAATTTCTGTTAATAATTGGTCATAAAAATACAATATTGTTATTATTTATCTGTTGTTTGTTTATTGTTATTTAAGTTGTGAATTCATTGTTTGTTTATTTTTAATATTTAATATCAGTAATATTAATATTTAAGCTTTAATATATTTAAGTTGTTTATGATTGCTTGTTGGTGTCAAACATGTTTATTTATTTATTTATTTTTAATTTCTCAAATGGGTGTCACATTTGGGACTCCATACAGAAGTGACATTAGATTTAAGAAAAGTTCTAAGATCATTTGTTTGAAGAAGCAACTTGGTTTGATCTTTCAAATTTAATGCAATGAAATGCATACATTTTACACGATTGTCCAAAATTCCTCTCATTCTTGGAAGCACTAGCGCTATGTTTCTAAGATCATTTGTGACCCTGGACCACAAAACCAGTCTTAAGGGTCAATTTTTTGAAATTGAGATTTATACAGCATCTGAAAGCTTAATAAATAAGCTTTCAATTGATGTATGGTTTGTTAGGATAGGACAATATTTGGCCGAGAAAGAACTATTTGATCTATTTAAAGTTTTGATATATTTATGGTATGAAACTTACAAAATATCTTCATGAGACATGATGTTTACTTAATATCCTAATGATTTTTGGTATAAAAGAAAAATCGATAATTTTGACCCATACAATGTATTGTTGGCTATTGCTACAAATATACCTGTGCGACTTGTGACTGGTTTTGTGGTCCGGGGTCACATTTGTTTGAATGTTGAGATATTTTTATGTACATACAGATTGCACTAAAAATACCTGAGGTTACAGTAGTTTTGTGTTTCTTATTTTAAGTTTATATATTGCTACTGCCAGTTTTTCAGATATCAAGACAGGAAGTATCAAACATTGTGGTATCTTTAGTATACATTTTCCTGCCTGCTAGGATGCAGAAAAAAGCCACAGGATGTTGTTCTGCAGGCATCTTTAGAACAATGCCTCACTGTCTGTGTTCTGCATCTATTCTTAGCCACAACACAAAGACAACATCCTGGATAGATCCCCGATGCCTGGACAAACCTCAGAAACCCCTGGAGGAATGTGAAGATGATGGTATGGACATGTGGTTGAGTTTTTATCTGGTTTGCTTGTGCAAATATCAGTTTCATGGTGACATGCATTCATAATGCTTATTTGCGACTGCTTTTGTGATGTTGTGCATACATAAGCTTTTAGTGTTGTAAATCTAAAATTTGAAATAATATCTGTGTCACCATAGGAAATACAGCTTCAGACCTGTACATAAGCATTCATGCTCAAGCCCTCACATCTTCCATTGTAATCTCACGATAGCCTGTAGATGGCGCTCTTGAGCTGCCATAGCTATAACAGCCAATCTCATACCCTGTGACAAAATGACTAAGGCAGCTGCTATAATGCTATAAGGAGGGTCTGGATTATATTGAATCTCCTCACACAAAAACAAATAGCTCCTTTGAACCTCCAATTTTCCTGTGCAGTGGAACCTGGAATGATTTCCAGAGTAGTTTTATGATTATGCAGAATATGATTTTAGTTGCTCAAATCTCATGCAGTAATCCTGTATTAACTCAGCCACAATCCAGATCATTTTGCTATTAATAAATGCCACAAATTTTACATTTTATGATTTGCATTAAAAAAAAATTCTATTGTGTATATAATATGGTGGCATAATTATAAAGCTTTGAGCTGTAATTTTGCTTTTTTTTTTTTTATCAACTAACCCTCTCTGCCTCTCTGACACCCTTCCTCTCTTT
Source organism: Onychostoma macrolepis (assembly GCF_012432095.1). NCBI lineage: Eukaryota > Metazoa > Chordata > Actinopteri > Cypriniformes > Cyprinidae > Onychostoma > Onychostoma macrolepis. The sequence continues at coordinate 21,045,425 of NC_081165.1, read as the reverse complement.
TTCTCGCCCCACTTTGTGCACACCTGCTCCCCTTTTGCTCCCTCTTGAGAAGAAGGGGTACATACAGAGGAACTGGACAATGAGCTAGGTAGGCCACTATTCCACAGAGAAACAAACCCGTAGAGACACAACCTGCATGTTTTTTTGGGTAAATCGATCCGTCTGTGCTGCTTTGGGACCAGATGTTTTCTCTCAAATCCTGAACATTATTATGAAAACCCACCTCACATTGATCCCAGATCAGTGCAAAGGGTAACATCTGCCCACGGTGCACCTGCACTGCCTGGAATGACTGTAAAACACATTTCATTACTTTCAAACAAGGTTCATTTGTGTTGTCATTGGCACTGCATGATATAAAATATTCATTGTTTCTATTTCTACCACTGAAGCGTTTGCAGTTTAACTCAGGATTCCTGTAGCTGGGAGTGGTTCCGTTTTCATTATGCATGCAAATAGCTCATGAGAACTATTATGTCGAGCTAACAGTGACAGTCATATCATTGAATAATTTGTTGCTTTAATCAGTTTTACCATCGTCAAAGCACACTATATCAACACGCAGGGCTCTCTCTCTCTGCTGTTCAATGTGCCTTTGTAATTGAAGGGGTGATTCATCATTAGTAACGGTTTAGGTGATGCAGGCAGTGGCCTTGAGAAGCCCTGTGTTTGTGTCCGGGGCTGATTGGAAGAGCACAGTCAATAGCTATTGATTTGAGAAATCGGAGCCATTAAATAGATGCCGTGACTGCGGGATGTGGGCAGTAGGTACGAGAGTATCCGGTCGCATGGTAGAGACTTGATCCTGTAGAGAGGGAAGCAAACAGATTAATGGCCAATTTGTCCGTAGAGTCGCAGTAATGATGTGGGGGAAGGACAGGACGTACTGGCTAGCAGTTGCTTTTGGTAGGCAGTTACGCTCTCTTCTTCACAAAAAAAAATATATATATACCAATGAATAATTTATAAATTGTAATATATTGTTGGGTGAAATTTCATGATGCGAATTCTTTACATGAATTATTTTTAAAAAGAAACTACAAAAAATTATAACATTAAGGTTCTATTTGTTGACATTAGTTAATGTGAACAGGTAACAATGAAAAATGGTTAATTTCAACAATAATTCACTATTCAAATCAAATTAAAGGTTATTTGCTAATAATATTTAATGGAGCTGAGCTAACATGAACAAACAATGAACTGTTTTATTAGATTAATAAACAAATGTATTGCTCTTTTTTTTGCTACACTGTAAAAATAAATCCCAGAAATACTGTCAAAAACCATAAAATTATAGTAATATATATGTCAATAATTTTACAGAAATATTTATTAAAGGTTTTAGAGGAAAATAGTTATTTTACAATTCTTTCCCTTGTTTGAATTAAGATATTTTAGTTTAATTTTACGGTTTTTGTTTGGCAGCTATAGCTGCCAGCCATTTGACCATGTTTTTTTTTACACTTTAAAACGGTTATTTTATGGATTTTTCCCTGTTTGAATTAAGATATTTTACTTTAATCTTATGTTTTTTGTTTGGCAGCCGCTGCTGCCAGTGATTTGACAATTCTTTTACAGTGTAATGTTAGTTAATGCATTAACTATCATAAAGTAATGGGATCTTATTGTAATGTGTTACTAGTTGCAAAAATAATAATTGTTTAAACAGGTTTCCCCAAAAATTCCCCCTTGCTGCTATTGGTCAGACAAACACTTAATCCCGCCCCCAAACCCATGCCATTGGTTGATCCTGTGTTGCTATGTGATGTGTTGCTGACAGATCAATAGGTATGCCCAAATTCACATCCTTTTCTAAGTATGCACTGTTCTAAGCCATTTTGTAGTATGTGATTCTGGTATTGAGTTACTGAGGATTTCAAAAACAAAAAGTGCACTTGAGCTTTCCAGATAATTCTGACTCCAATGCTTGATGATAAATACATAATGCATAATGTATACTGTATCTTCTGGGATGCCACTAATGTTTTGAAGGTTTTACAAAATTAGAGTGTTTACACTTTTGGGTAAATTAAATGGCTATAGTGATTTTTAGACATTTATTTTTTTCCCCAGCCAATTATTTTAACATCTAAAAAATTACACACTTAAACTTTATCATGTACAGCAATGATTTAGCAACAGCTTGTCTATTACACATTTGCACAAATCCTACGGTGTGAATTTCATTTGACAAAAACACCCGTCGATTAATTATGTTAAACTCAGGAAAAATCAGGAAGTGTGAAGATGTTTGAGACAGAGGCTGCTGAGAGAATCGTTCACGAGTAGATCGTTATTTGTTAGTAATTATTGTTGGTTGGCATTTATAGATTCATTAGAACAGTACAGGAGTAGGCCGTATGTGCTATTGCTGCTCGGGAGAGATAATTAGTTCTTGCTTTCACAAAAAAAATTGAAATGTGTGCTGCTTTCATTGGCCAACTAGAAACTGGCACTGGCAAGTTTTCTTTATGGGAGGTGTTGTGATGAATTTCCTGTGTGCTGCAGGCACTATGCTAATACAACAGCTCTGTGTCCCGGGCGCTACGACATTTCAGGCATTGCCATGGTAAAGAAAGCAGTATTTTCATATGCATGAAAGCACATTTCAATGTCAAAAAGCGGCTGAGCCTTTTCATGATTATTCTATTATTCTAGAGAAGACATGTTGTGTATCTTTTTGCCTTAACAGTTTCGCAATCAAATCTCTGAGAATCTTCTGTTGTTTTTGCACACTTGTCAACCTTTGCCTGAAATATTCTGTGCAGTTCGTATTTTTGTTGTTTGCCAGGTCAAAAGATTTGGAAATGCCAGGGAACATATCAGCTGTTTATGTAAATATCAGAGAGCTATGTCTTTGGAGACAAATGACAGTACACAAACTTTATACTAGCATTTTCTGTATCTCTAGTCAGATATCTCAATTAATATGGAATTCCTCGGATATTCCTTGAAGAGTTTACATTACATTTTCATGAAAGTCTGAGTTGTATTTATCAATTATTCTACTTTATATCATGGTTACCTCGTGTACATGTTTATCTTGTTTTAATTCTTTAACGCTTCTGTGTGTAGAACTCTGATTCAGCATCTAGCTGTCATTGCTAGTTCGAATGAGTCACTCAGTGCTCTTTTACAGACTCAAAACCACACTGTAAAAAAAAGAAAAAAAAGTTGAGCCAACTTAAAATTAAGGCAACCAGCTTCAGCAGATTTTTGGATTTTCTCAACTTATTTTTGTAGGAGATTTTTGAATTGTATAAACTTAAAACAACAAGTTGAGAAAACTCAAAATTCTGCTGAAGCTGATTGCCTTAATTTTAAGTTTTTTTTTTTTTTTTACAGTGCACTTTAACAGTAGGCTATGTTTTTTTTTTATTCTGTTCTTCATGCAAGAAAAAAAAATAGTGTTTTCTTTTTTTGTTTTCTTTTTTCCCTGTGGTAGACTATACACATCTCTTTGACATCATAGAAATAAGTCAGTGATTTAGTAAAGTGATAATGACAATAACCAACACCTTAGAACATCTGGCAAGCAATTAGAATCAAGCATTCTGCAGCGCAGTTATATAAATGTTTTTTAAAAAAAGATAAATGATGCAGTTTGCATGATAATTATATAATCTGCTCGAAATGGTCATTATAGTTTTAAAACGTCTAGCTTATTAGGTTCAAACCTCTTGAATTTTAATTGGTTGAAAAATCAAGACATCATTTTACAAAGGACTTGATAAAAGACTCATTAAATTAGTTCTAATGAGCTGAAAATGTCTTGTGTTTTGCTTCTTTTCCAGAGCTGCCCACAGGCTGGGAGAAGATTGATGATCCAGTGTACGGGGTGTATTATGTTGAGTAAGTGACTCATCAATATTACCTTCAAATCATCTTTAATATAACATCATCCTGAAACATGAAAGAAGCAAGCGCCATCTTTTTGATCGGGTCTGTTCTGTTTCGGCTGTACGCACCCTTTCTTAGTGTTACCATTTTGAAATCTTGTTCTCTCTCTTTCCCTCCCCTTCTGAGGGACCCTTGGGTTTGTAGCGCATAAATATGAATGCATTCATATGTTTTGATGTTGTTTCAAAGCAATACCTCAGAGGCAGGAAGCCTTCCGGTTTTTGTCTTTGGAGATGTTTACGTACGTTTTGAGCAGTATTTGCCTAGTAAATTGCGCAGGCCGTTTGGAAAGTGGCCTGGATCGCATCTGGGTGCGATCTGTATTTTTTGGTAAATGTGGTGATGGAGTTTTATTTTTGGCTTTTGATCTGTGTTTATTGAGCTTGTGTAGTCTGGTGGAGAGATTTTGCTTTTAAGCGCATAAGATGAGAGAGAATAGCACACTTTTTCCCCCCTCAGTTTAAATGAATTTTAAATGAATGCAGAGGCTTTCAGCCATAGTTTAAGCCTCTGTTATTGCCTTTTCTCTGAATTAATTCACTTTATTTCTCATCCGCTTACCTGCTCTCCTTATGCTCAACCTTTACTTGCCCTCTCATTCTATTTCCTGTTTCTCCCTCTGGTTCTGTTATTGACTGTGTCCTCTGCTCACTCATCTTTATCACCTCTCTCTCTCTCTTTCTCACTCTCTCCCTTTTCTCCACCTCCCAGCCATATTAACAGGAAGACGCAGTATGAAAACCCAATTCTGGAGGCTAAAAGAAAGAAGCAACTGGAGCAGTCTCAGCCCGCTGAAGGTGAGCGGTATATCCAAGGTTCGTTTCAGGCCCAACATGCCACCATTTCTTTCTTTTCTTATACGTTTCTGATCTTATCCATGTTTGTCATTTAGAGTTTTGTTGCAGCTTTGGTTTTGCAATGGTGGGATTACAGTTAATCTTTTCATGGCTTAAGTTTTTAATTTATTTAATTTTGCTATTTCACTGATTCATTACTGCTGAAAACAGTGCTTTAGGTTTTTTCATCAATGTTTAAACAAAAAGAGAAGAACATCAAGTGGATACAGGTGTTATTTTTATTTCGGTACACAAGACTTGCATTTTAATGGATAAATGATAATGTTTTAGGCTAGTTTGTGGTTTTTGTTAAACCTGTTTTTTCATTTTATTCTTAGTTAATAACAAGGAGAATCCATTATTAATGTCAACATGAAATGCTTTTTTCAATCCATTTTACTTCCTTAATGTTAATATTAAATATAAAAAAGTAGCCTTTAAAGTCAAAATTAGCTCATCAACTTCATTTACTTTTTTGAAAAGAATAATTCACGCAATAATTCTGTCACCATTTCTCAAAAGAAACTCGTGTTGTTCCAGAAGAGAGAAAGAATCTCCTATGCCAAAACTATGCTAATAAACTGATATCATACAAGTTTGGAACTTTACCCTCAAGAAAATGAATTATGAGCTCATGTTAAAGGCTACTCATTCTATAAATGGTCTAGAAAGTTCTACTGAAATGCAGGTTGCCATGCTGGGACATGTCCTTGATCTTGTTCCCAGCCAACTCAGCTGAATATTGCTTTCTTGATTACTTAATATCTTCTCCCTCAAGTTCAAAAGTATCTCATATTCTGCCACTGATTGTGATACAGTACTGACAATATGCAAGTTTTACACCTAGAGGAAGTTAGGGCACCATGGGGGCTCTGAAGGTGTAAAGCTGGCAGCTGCACAGCCTCAGTATTAGTTTGAATAGACAGGAAATGCGACTGGCTTGAGAGACACACAAAAAAGGAAGTGCACCCTTCACTCTTTCAGAATGGATAGAGGAGCATTCGACAGGAGCACCGCTAGCGAGCTATGCTGCTAACCACCAAGAGACTTACAGAGAACCCGGCACCGCCCCTCCACTAGCATCCCAACTGGGGGCTAAACGTATGTGCTGCCTCCTTTTTTTTGTTTGTAACACAACCACATACACACCCGTGCGTGGCGTATTCCTCTGTGGACATTCACTATTCACTCACTCCTGTTCACTTTTTCCAAGTCTTCCTTCCCTCAGCTCTCTGTCTCTTCCGTCCCTGTGTTGTTTGAACACTCAAAGATAAGCTGCTTATTTAAAGATTTAGAAAACTCTATTTTTTTTTTTTTTTTTGGGAAAGATAATGCATTGAACCACCATTTGCCATTTCTCTACTGGTGTCTTCATGTGGGCATTCCTTCAATTTCTGTGGTGGCTTTCTATAATGTTAGATACAAAAGATGCATTATGGTCAATGTCAAGCATGTGTTGAATTAGTGAAGAGAAATGCTGTTGTTTCGAAAGATTGTATCAGTATTGATTCGACGCATGAAAATTCAGACAAGGCTTATGCTCTAAAGAATATGAGTATGTTAGAAAAAAATTGACCTTGGACCAAAATTTATAATTATATAATAATAAATATTTATATAAATACAATGGCCTTATAATAGGTCCATATAGAAAGTCTGGGATTCAATTCAGGAATTCATTATTTCTGTTCTAATTCATTATTTCTGTTCAAATTTGGTATGGTCACAATATAATCTGTAACGAAAAATTTGTATTAAATTAGAAAATAGAAATATACACATCTCCACTAGTGGTCTCAGACTTTTGGACCCCATTGTATATTCCTTTTGTGTATATGTGTGCATTTAGATTTTATTCCGTTACGGACAGCTCTGTTTCTCTGTCTGTCATGTTTTCCCTCTTTCATACATATATATCTTTATCATGTCCAGTCATTTGCATTCAGTGTACAGTGCGTCTCTCTCCTTAGGGTATCTCTGCAGTTTTCTCTGATCCTTCTGTCATAACAGACCATGATGAACAGATCATACGTCATTTATCTAGCCAATCACATTCTTCGTCTGTGTTCGCTTCTCCATTCTCTCCTTTCATTCTAACTTGTATCTTGTACTAACAGCAGTTTTGCTCTGACCTAGGACTGATTTCCAGCTGATGCATCTACTAACATTCATTTTGCCATTTTGCTGTACAACTATGATAATGCACAATACAGTTATTTCACAAAATTCTCAGAAGTACACACTGTGTAGTTTCATTTCTGATAGCAATGCTAAGGAATGTTCAACCTGGATGTTGACATGACATTAAAGTTATAGATTAAAGTTAGACACTAGACGTAGATAGATAGATAGATAGACAGATAGATAGACAGATAGACAGACAGACAGATAGATAAGTTAGTTATTTAGTAGTTAGTTTACCGACAGTCAAATAGTTAGTAGTTATCAGACAGACATTTACAGACAGATAGACAGTCAGTTAGTTGGTATATGGGGAGACAGACAGACAGACAAGCAGACATAAACAAAATATGCTGCTTTTGTCAAGGCAATTTAATTACACTTTGGTCGGTAAAGTTAACTTTGTTGTACAGCTTTTGAAACTCAAAATGTTCTCAAGATTTGCTGTGTTGTAATACACAGAGGTATCCATAACCATCTCACATAGAGGGGCCAACAGATTTACTTTCACATATTCCCATAGCTCACAAATAGTGCAATGCTTTTCTTACTGCAGGAGGGAAGCCATTTTTCACAAGGAACCCTGCAGAACTGAAGGGAACATTCATTAACACCAAGCTGAAGAAGAGTAGGCGTGGGTTTGGCTTCACCGTGGTAGGAGGAGACGAACCAGACGAGTTCCTGCAGATTAAGAGTCTGGTGCTTGATGGACCAGCCGCTCTGGATGGAAAAATGGAAACAGGTACGACTGTGGACTGTGAAAACTGTGGTCTCATAACACATCTTTGAGCTGTAGTCTTTGTTCTTGGGCCAACACCTGTTTTGTTTTGTTCCCACAGGTGACGTTATCGTGAGTGTGAACGACACTTGCGTGTTGGGTTACACACATGCCCAGGTTGTGAAGATATTCCAGTCCATCCCTATCGGCTCTATGGTGGACCTTGAACTTTGCCGTGGCTACCCCTTACCCTTTGACCCTGATGACCCCAATACCAGCCTGGTGACTTCTGTGGCCATTCTGGACAAGGAACCCATCATCGTCAATGGAAAAGAAAGCTACGACTCTCCATCAAGCCACGGGAGTGAAACTACAGGTGGCGGTGGCAGTTTGAATGGCTCCAGTGACCCACCTCGCCCCCACAGCCCTTCAGCAGAGGTGGCTTCCAATGGCTCTCACGGTTATCCCAGCGACGTGGTGACGTTGGCGTCTTCGATCGCAACCCAGCCCGAGCTCATTACTGTTCACATGGAGAAGGGCGACAAAGGATTTGGCTTCACAATAGCAGACAGCCCGTCTGGGGGAGGCCAGCGAGTGAAGCAGATAGTGGATTACCCACGATGCAGAGGCTTGAGGGAGGGAGACATCATCATGGAGGTTAACAAGAGGAACGTGCAGAACCTGACACACAATCAGGTGGTCGATCTGCTCAGCAAGTGCCCCAAAGGCAGTGAGGTGACCATGCTGGTGCAAAGAGGTGAGCTCACAAGGAAATTATGATTTTAAATGTTATAAAAAAGCGAGAAAAGAATGCTTCCACAACAGGCTCTTGCAAGTGAAAAACTCTCTAAGCTCTATTAGTCAAAGTTTACAGGGTTTATGGCATCATTAGACTGCACAGATATAAAAATTCTGAGAGATGCCATTAAGCAAGAATTATTTTTATATTATGGCTGACATGGTATATATAGATATCTATATATATATATGGTATATGATATTATGGTAAGTAGTCAAAATAAAAAATCAGTACTATTTTCTCTAAATAGATTGTGGGGTTGAGAAGATTTAAAAAAAATATTATTCTCTTATGTTCACCAAGAATGCATGTATTTGATCAAAAATACAGTAAAAAGAGTAATATTGTGAATAATATTACTGTTTAAAATAACTGTTTTCCATTTTAATATATTAAAAAATTATAACATTTAGTTTATTCCTGTGATGGCAATTCTGAATTTTCAGCAACCATTAATTCAGTCTTCAGTGTCACATGATCCATCAGAAATATTATCAATGTTGAAAACAGATTCAGAAGAACAGCATTTTTTGAAAATAAATCTTTTGTAACATCGTAAATGTCTTACTGTCACGTTTGATCAATGTAATGCATTTTTGCTGATTAAAAGTATTAAATACTTAAAATCTTACTAACCCCAAACTTTTGAACATTAGTGTATATTATGCATCCCTATCAAACAAATCTCAAATCTCCCTATTTTAGATTGTCCAACTTCTAAACCTCACATAAAATAACAATATCTGGTTAACCGCTCCTGTTTAAGTGGGATGCTTTCTCACTTTTTCTGACTCTGCTGTTGTTTTCTTGTGCATGGGAATGAGAACAGGGTCCTGCAATATGGACCTGACTTTATGCAGATTTTTAAAAATTATGCTACTCAAGGGTAGAGAAGGAAGTATACATAAAATACAATACATACAAGGAAGAATGAGTTCCTGAATGAGAGCTCATGCACTGCAGATGAAAAGAGAATGACAGGAAATTGTCCAGACAAAGACAGTCTCAGGTGAGAGGTCTATGCTGATCATGAATATGAAGTCTCTGACTTCTTCTTTTCCCTTGAGGCTTGCCAAAATCAGCTGTCTGTTAACCCTCATCCGATACCGCCACACAGCTTTCTCTATTTGTCTTGAATTTTGGGGGAGGAAGCTGAGATGGGAATGTCATGGTTACCTGCTATTGGTGGAAATCCTTACAGACGGCAAAAGAGAGTGAAAGAAACCGAGAGACAGACTAAGCAGAAAGGAGAGACGTGTGTGTGTGTGTGTGTGTGTGTGTGTGTGTAAAATGAGAGAAAACACTGAATACCAGCATCTGACTGTTAAAGAAATAAGTTACGTCTCATAGAAAGTTGCAGTTTGAGAGAATTACTCCAAGAGTTTTGCGCACACAAATCCCCAGGTCTTTCAGAACTTTAAAATCCTGTTTTCCCTGTTCTCAGAGCATTCAGTCAGAGCCTGGCACTCGGATTATTAATTTGATGAATTGAAAGCGCTTTTATCTGTCTTGTGTAAGTGCTTTTAACAGGGCCAGGAAATTGCCGCATGCCAATTGCAAGGCCAGAGCCTGTTGTATTAAAACATCCCCATTTGTCATTTGGGACAGTTACCAGCATGTAAACAAAAGTGTGTGCAGTGCTTATATCTTTTATGGCTCATCAATAGAGCTGCCGCCTTGCTATTTCGGTTAAGCCAAATTGTCCTCCAGGATTTGACGGCCTACTGAACTGACGTCACATAACTTGTAGTGTAATTTATGAATTACACAGAATAAGATAGCAGGACAGAAATGGTCTGTTTTATATCCATGTGGCTTACACTATTCCGATTCATTTTTAAAGTATAACGAGAGATATTTTTCTGCTGTAGTTCAGATGTAAACATAAAAAGTAATAATAAAATAAAATAAAAATAATATATATTACAATTTCATACATATATATATATATATATATATATATATATATATATATATATATATATATATATATATATATATATATATATATATATACTGTATATATATATATAAGTCAGAGAGAGGGTGGGTAGTGATAATTTAATACTAAAATACCTTTACTAACATTATATGTGGGCTTCAAGGTAAAAGATAAAATCATTTATGTCAAAACCTTTTTAATTGTCATTGAAGTAATCCAAGTTCACGCCAGAGATGTTCTCTAATGTCTCTAAAATGTGTATGGGATGTTTTAAGTATTCTCTGTGCTCACATCTTACCTTTAATTGCTGGCCTTGATGTCATGCAGCAAATCCCACCACACACAAATAAGCAGAGACAGACACACACACACACACACACCCACACCATTCCTTTTCATCAACAGTCACCCATCGCTGGCCTACCAATTAGAGTAGAGTCCGAAGAAAAAGCTAATGGGTAGAAACATGATTTATGTCTCTTCATTTCTTTAAACTCATATATACACATATACACACAAATACTCACATGTTGAAACTGCAGCATGTTCGGCCTATTAAAACACATTTCTCATTGTAGGAAATGCACTGTGGCTCTGCTGGTTTTCTGGATAATTGACTCTTATATAGATCTAGATGCTATAGATGGTTTTGCTTCACTTGATCTTCATTTTAGCTCGTGTCCGTTTTTGTGCCTCTGGTCCAGCAGGTTTGGTTGGTGGTCTTAAAGCTTTATTATTGGTACATCATTCTTTGAACATTTTACTTGCACATTAAAACCAGGCTGCTGCACTGTAACACTGTGGTTTTCCTTAAAGAACTATTTTGGATTAAATGCAGGTTAAACTCATTCAACAGCCTTCACGGCATAGTGTTGATTACCACAAAAGTAAGTGAATGTTTAAATAATTTTAATTAATTTGATTTATTTTTAAATAATTCGATAATTTACCACATAAATATGTATAAAGTTATAAATATTTGAAAAAATGACAATTAGGAGGTTATTTTGAGACTCTTGCAATGAAAGTGAATGGGGCTAATTTTTAAGTATTTTAAGGCCTAAATGTGAAACTTGTAATTTTATAAAAGCACTTAATTCTTTTGTTAAAGATTTTGTATTATTTCATCTGGAAACTATTTAAATCATAATTTTTAGTCATTTTAGAACCCAGCAAACTGAACTGAACCAAGAAAATATTACTTCAAAAAACAAGCATTAATTATGATCTTATGTGATGCTTGACAGAGCATAAAACCAAACCTGTGGTTTCCAATGTTGGGCTGCCATCGTTGACTTTTTTTCTCCCATGAGGCTTGACCGCTGTCAGTTTTTTCCTCTAGACGTTTCTCAACTGTTCAGGTCTAAATGTCACGCTTGCAAATGCTCAGTATAAAGTAGATTTATGCATCTGTTATGCCCGGGGTAATCAGTTCAAAACAATGTGTGTTTGCGAGCTGAATGCATCATGGCTTTGAGTCAGTGGCCCTAAGGTCCATTCTGTCTCCCCGAAGTGTGTATGTTTATGTATTTTTGTCCGGGTGGAATCGCTAGTGCTGTGACATGTAGAAGGCCATTTCTAGCCTCATTGCAATTCCTCCTGCTGGTGTTTATCAGAATCTGCTGGTTTGAGAAAGAGAGTAAGGGTATGGGTATGCTCTGGCTATGGATCGTGTGATGAAATGAAAAGGTGCATACAACTATCTGATCCGCTCCCTTTATGAGTCATCAATCAGCACTGACAGCACACATCTCGATTTCCCCAGCAAATATGAAACCGGCTTCTACTCAGGCATCGGCTAGTCTGGTCTCATTAGCTGCTACTCCAAGCATCCAAATAAGTGTGTTAAGGCTTATTCCCACCAAGAGGGAAATGAAAACACAAAACAAATCATAAAACGTTAAACTATTCGCTCCAAGAGCGAAACACACATTTGTCGGGCTGTTGTTCTCTCTGACTGTGATTAAGATGAGGGGAATGCTAATGAATAACTTCTCGCAGATATTGTAGACTTCTTTGGGAGAAATAGATTTTGTCTTGTCCTTAAGTAGTTAGTTGTCACTGGGCAAAGCAAATTCGAGTTTATGTCTATGTACGAAGTGTTTTTTTTTTTTGTGTGTGTGAATATGTTCACACAAATTGTATTTTACCATATAAAGTCTCTAAATTCAAAGATTTTAAAGTCACTGCAAATATTCCCAGTGAATATTAATACATACACTCTTAATCACTCAATTCATAGTAGAATTGTCAGAAAGCATTTCTTGTTTCTGTCATTATCATAAAGTGAAGCTCATCAGCATAATGATAACTTTATTGACATCCACACCAACGGATGATAATGTTCTGTTTATTAAATCCGCAGTCTGAGGTTATGTCGTCTACCACTTTAAATGCTTCATCTCGTTAAAGACAGGAGAATTCTGATTAGCTGTCAATGTTTTTATCATTCATCCAAAAAAAAAAAAAAAAGGTTTGAAAGTGATTCAGACTATGTTGTTTCTTCATGTTATTATTGTTGTGTGGTGTGGACGTTCCTATTGTCAAAGAATTATAAAGATTATCAAACATTAGTAGTATCATTACTGTTCTTGGTGTGAACGGCCCTTAAACCAGCAGGGAAGTTCATCTAAGCTGGTCTTTTAAGGATGAAACAGCATTGCTGTCTAGTTTTTCATTTCTGGCTGGACAAACACAGCTAGGAGAAGATAAACAACTATGATTAGTGATGTGTACGAAACTAACTTGATTTAATGTTTGGAGCGAGGTTTTTTGCACTTTTTGCATTAATTTTTGCTGAATTGTCCAGCAGCAAAAATGAATGGAGTTGCAGACAAATACTCAGTGGTCCAAAAAGAAGTGGTGGCCTGGCTCTGTATTACATCAAGAGGTTTTTGGTGAAAAATCTGTTTTTAGATAATGGTTGCGAGGAGCGTCTTCTCCCTGACTGCTCACCCTTTGGCTTGCTGAAGGGGTGAAGCATAGAACCCACCAATCACATGATTTCACACCTTGTTTCCATGACGATGCTCTGCTGCACTTTGCGGTGGGGTTTCCTGTTAAAATGATAAAGCGGAGGGGTCTGTCTCTCACACAACATGCAGGCACATCACATTCTGGAACAAATGCCAGCAGGCAGTGAGGACAGACAGAGGCAGACAGGTGTTTTCAAGTCCACTCTGCATCTTATTCTTTCATTACGTGTTACCCTTGAATGATTTTGATTGACATGTTTGTGTGGACCTACTGAATCCACACAAGCAATGGAGGGGAAGTAGTACAATAGCCATCAGAGCTGAATCTGTGTGTGTGTGAGTGTGTGAGAATGCACAGGGCCATTTTAACATCACCTCATGCCCTGCCACCTCCAATTGCCGGCACTGTCAGTTTAAGACTATTCTAATGTACACACAATATGCTGTGTTATACCTAGTGAGCAGGGAGTTGAATTCTAAGGCCATTTTGGAGAGAACTGGTCAGGAGAACTATTTGAAATGCTCTGCATTGCCAGACTTTGCTAGCAATTACACAAATAGCAGTTCGCATGGGACACAATTGCATTCAAATGATTGTTTAGTACTGAGTGAGTTATATTTATAATCAGAATCTCTCTTTGTCCACTATCTTACATTGAAATATTTTTACTGAAACTTTACAGTATTGAATGAAGTGTATTTAGAATTTGCATTTCGCTACATTCATATGCCATTTTGGATTTATCACAAAACTTGTCAAAGTTCATTATTGGGTAAAATAATTAATTTTAATTAAGGGCCATTCACACTGAGGAATGATAACTACCTATTCAATTTTAATAATCATTCCATTTCTATAAGAATTGTTATGACATGGAGGAACGATTTCATTGGAATAGCTTTCAGAACAATTTTTTCCCCCAACTGATGAATGATAAAAACATTGACAGCCAATCAGAATCCAAACAACTTCAAAGAGCTGGAGAATTTAAAGAAGTATGGTGACATTACTGCAATGCACATTTATAAGTAGAACATTATCACTAGTGGTGTGGATGTAATATAGTAATCGTTATAGTTAATGTTATAGATATCATTCTTGATGTGAACAGGCCTTTACACTGAACAGTTGAACCATCTTGGATTTATTATCAAAACTTATCAAAATACATTATTGGGCTAAATAATACATTTTAATTAAATGCACAATTTATCTTTTTTTTAACTCTTAATTATTAAATGAAGTATATTTATAATCAATATATCTCCTGCTTTGTCCACCAAGTTTGTTCATAGAGGTCGTAGAAATGCATTTCCTTTTTCAGAAATGTGAACTTGCCCTTTGACTAAAATTAGCTATCTCAGAAGACAGTTGCCTACCTGTTGTAACAGGCTTCACTTAGGGAGTGTTTGTGATGCCCTAGAATGCTGCCTGCATAGGGATCTGACAAGTTTTTGGAACTACACAATAGTCTTGCATGAAAATGGTTTTGTGTCTGCTATCACACCAGAGGCTCACATGCTGTTGCGGCGGCTCCTGGGAGACTGTCTTTCATTCCTCTGCGTGTCAGACTGCATCACTGACAGATGGTCTTGACCGTCAGAATCTGTTCCCATCAGCCTGACCGAGGAAGGGGGGTCCAGTACAAACCCTTCACTCTCTTCATGCCTTCATGCCCTTATGCACATGCATGTGCACATGCAGTGCATCATAATCTTCTCCTGCTAAACCTTCTTATTAGTCTCCTCTGTGCCTGACGTGGTTCACGCTGACCTGTCACCAGTGTTCCTGCTGACCTCCGATGGCATGTTCAACACGGTTATGGAGGGAGCTCTTGGTTTCTCACACCAAGAATATTGATAATTTGAGTTCAGGCATGAGCTGAATCATTTAACTTAATTTTCTAAATATCTGAAAATTGTGCAGAACTGAAATATAACCAGTGTCAGTCGCCATTTCTCAGCTGTTCTGCCCAAGCCTCTGAATAAATAACGAACTGGTTGAGCTCCGACGGAATCAATTCTGCACTAAGGAAGGAGCAGCGGAAATGGCATAGGTCTTGAAACTACCTCAAATTGCATGACTATAGAATTTGAAACAGGTCCAAGAGTTAAGAAGCAATCACAATAAGAGTCATCCACTTTTAATGCATTGGTCACTTTGTTTGCTTTTCATTCAGCAAGCAGCACTGCTTTATGGGATTCAGATAAAGCCATTATGTGCCCAGTAAAGTGAAATGGATTGATTGATTACCAGGTATTAGGCAGAATCTCTCCTCTATAAGCAACAACCTCCAGACACTCACTGGGTTATAAAATCAGACCCGCACAGATCCACTCTTAAACTCATAGCTTTTTTGTAATGCTTTCTTGTTGCTGCGCAACTGTGAAATTGTATTTCTGAGTAGAGAAAATATTACTGATATTACACTTCGAAACGTTTAGTTGAATCAGTATTACAAATTGAAATCGATTGAATTGAGAGGCTGTAGTGAATGTCTTTAATGACAGTTCAAAAAAGTATGAATTATTCCTAGCCTATATATAATCAGTGTTATTTTTAAAATTACAGTTTCATAAATTTCTCAAAGGCAGTTAAAGCAATAGTTCACCCAAACATACAAATTTGCTGAAACTGTACACACCCTCAGGCCCTACATCCAAGATGTAGATTTGGAGAAGTGTGTCATTACATCACTTGTTCACTAATGGATCCTCTGCAGTGAATGGGTGCCGTCAGAATGAGAGCCCAAACAGCTGATAAAAACATCACAGTAATCCACATCTATTACTTCAATATTATAAAATAAATTAGTTCTATTAGATATAACTTTGTAAAAAATTAACTCCAAAAGACCAGAGGTCAAAACTGCACTACCAAACAAAACGTTGTGGTGCGAGATTTAAAGTGAATACATAAAAAAGAGAAAAATGAGGAGAGTGTGTTTGTAAAAAGGGTGTGTAGAGATGCTGCAGAAACTTTTAACAATTAATGGACTGTAGTGGAGACGGCATAAAGAGGAAAGGGAGGTGTTGGAGAGGAGGGAGGCGGCAGACTGCAGAGGACGAGCGTGTTTGTTTTGGGGATAATGAGTCAGGTTGGAGGCAGGGCTTGATGGGGCAGGTCAATTTGCGACAGAAAGGACAATGGAAGATTGAATACCTGGATATGAATCAGAATAAAAAGCAGAAGCACTTTGCAAGAGAGAGCGATGTGTGCAGGACAGGCTGGATGCAGTGCGCATGTGTGTTACCGTGGGCGCGTTCACACACAGACGACTTGCTCTCAAGGGAACGGCCTCACAATAAGCAGCCTTTTTTCCAGGCCAGACTGGAATGAGAGGACCGATCTCATACACACACATGCACGCACTTAGAATCTTACAGCACCATGCAGTGAAACGCATACACCCAGCTGTGAAATCACAGGCAGACTTGTGTTTGGCATGATCACGCTAATGAATCTTGCCATAGTGGAAACCATGCGAGACATCCTTTTTTTTAAATCAATTTCCTGTTTTTTATGCTGTAAATGACGTGCATCTATTTATGCATGAATGCATAATTTATGCGTGGCCTGTCAGATGCAACCTTTCTGATGGAGGCGTGGGAGGGGGCGATGGCACATCGACGCATGTAGAAGTGGGAGGGAAACGGTGTTTGGAGGAGGGAGTATGATGGTAAAGCGAGCGCGAGAACGCTCGCGTCGGGGAGAGAGAAACAGTGAGAAGGAGCAAACACATGAGGACGGAGTGAGGGTGATGCACATCGAAACAAGGAGGGGGAGGGCAAAAAAGAAGAAGGAGAGAGAGAGGGAGAGGGAGAGAAAAAGAGAAGCTCAAAAGACAGGAGAATCAAGGACTGGCTCTAGATGCAGGATCCTTCGGCAACAACATCGCGAGGGGCAGGGACGCTGGAAGATGGTTTCAGTAAGAGGGGAACTGACCGTTGCCTATAATTTAATGTTCAGTATCTTGGACTCCTTCTCCATGGGTAATAGCTTAGCACCTGTCTGGGCATAAGCTCCTCTCTGTTTCTCTTCCTGTGTCTCGTTCGTTCGTTCTCTCTATCTGTCGCTCTCCTCTTTTTCTGTCTTCATCTCTCGCGCATTGTCTGGTAGGTTTAAAGGGATCGTTCTCCCTGAAATTAGATCTCTGGCTTCATGTACTCAGCAAACCTTGTGTAGAATGTAAAAGGAAATATTTCGTACAACGTCCCAGCTGCTTTTTTTCTTATGGTGGAAGCGAATGGTGACCAACCACAGTTGCTCATTCGATTTTTATTATATGGAAACGGGTAGCTAGGACATTCTGTTGAATATCTCCTTTTGTGTTTTACGTAAACGAGACAGCGTTTGGGTTTGGTCGAACTGTCCCTTTAAGTCTATAGGGTCTGCTTAGCATTTAATCAGGGTAATGGGGGTCGGTCTTCTGATGCGGATGGTCCGCGCTGCCCTCGGAGTAAAGGAACGAGAGAAGAAACGGAAAGAGAGAGGGGGCTGCCGACGCACCACGCGCCCTGATTGGAGTCATCCATCTGTCTTGGGATTGCTTTCAGATTTGTGCCTGTGGGGAAGGTGAAATCTTTGTGTGCACACAATTAATATTTCTGTCTCTTTTGCTCTCTGTAGGGGTGGCACCTGCAAAGAAGAGCCCCAAACTGGTGAGTACAGGTGTTTTATTCTCATTCTCCCCTCACTTTGTCTGGCTTTTTTGTTGTTTCTCTTCTTCACATTGTTTGCGAATCCTTTTGCTCATTATCTGTGTCATTGGTCTAGTGTTCCAAAGAGGCTTTACAATGCCGCTGTTCTGGCAGAGAGAGTCTGATGTGCACTTCAGTACAAACACTCTGGACGTGAACTCTGAAACCATGTGGTCAGGGTTGGGAGGGAGGTGTTCCCCCCTGGGAGGAGGGCTGGTTTCATTGGTCACATGGGCGTCCTGTAATAGTCCTCTAATGATTTACCAAAGACAACAAAACCAGCAGGATTCCATCCATTGAGCTTCAGGGACAGAATAGCCTTAAAGTGTTTTTATTTTTAATCTTTTGTGTTCCACCAGCCTGTTGATGATAGATGTTGGATTTGAGCTCTCAGTGAGTCTGTGGATGGTAGAAACAATAATCAGCGTTCTTCTGGTAAAATGGCAGCCTTGGGTTTTTCTGCTTTGTTGAAATGGAGTCTATGCTTGTATGACTCCTCAATGCCAAACGATCATCTCTTAAATCTCAAATGGCCTCTGTTTTAGTTGGATGGATTTACTAGCTACTTATTGAATTGTGGTTTCATTTTTATTGCTGGATTTCTTCTTTATTTCCTTTCTGGAGGTCTGCTGTAATGCACAGATTCGTAGGTTGTGCTGGGATGCAAAAGGATGCAGAGGTGTGTGCGTGGGTTTAAAAAGAACTTCAGATGACTTTGTAGAAGAGGCAACCTTATAAATGTCATAACCAGACCCAACTAGTGGCATTTTATAATTAAATTATGATGTATTACTTGTAATAAATATTAACACATGAATTTATATAAAACCAGGAGTGAAAATGTGTGGGTTTTATTTTATTGTAAATTGTACAAATTAAATTTTTAATGACAGCAGCATTCAAGCTGCAAGTTTGAGCAAAACCTTATTTTTTCCAGCTTGAATTGAGAATGAGCATCTTGGAACATCTGACCCTCTATACAAAGGAATCACATGATCAGTCACTCTAATTTGCTTATTTGATTAGTGACGTAGAAATAGTCTGACATATTTCTTAATCATTTTAATGTTGCTTTGTTTAAAATGTAGGTTTGAATTTCAGATTTTCAGACTTTTTTATATACAGTATATGTATATTATATTATGATGTCAGTACTAGTATTAATATATGTGACCCTGGACCACAAAAACAGTCTTAAGTCGCTGGGGTATATTTGTAGCAATAGCCAAAAATACATTGTATGGGTCAAAATTATCTATTTTTCTTTTATGCCAAAAATCATGAGGATATTAAGTAAAGAACATGTTCCATGAAGATATTATGTACATTTCTTACCGTAAATGTATCAAAAAAATTGTATTAGTAATATGCACTAAGAACTTCATATGGACAACTTTAAAGGCGTTTTTCTTAATATTTTGATTAAGATTCCAGATATTCAAATAGTTGTATCTCGGCCAAATATTGTCCGATCCTAACAAACCATACATCAGTGGAAAGCTTATTTATTCAGCTTTCAGATGATGTATAAATCTGAAAAATTGACACTTAAGACTGGTTTTGTCGTCCAGGGTCACATATTGTATTTGTTATATTAGGATTAACCATACATATTTTATGAAACAAGCTTACGAAATGTGATAACTGAAGCTGAAAGAATGAGTTGAATTGCTTAGAGGGTATTGGTTGAGAGGTTGAGGCTGAATGATAGTCAAGTCAGAATATTAAAATAGCAGCTGAATGTGCCGATATAATTCTTGTCTTGAATGGATCCTGACGGAGAGGTAAGGAGAGTTGTGCGTCATTCTGTCCTTCAACTCATTCTTTCATGTTTCTTTTTTTCCCTTACCTGCTTCACATTTATTCAATTCCTGCAGTCCATCTTAAAGGCTCTTTGGAGGTTGTGGTGTTTTTTTTTCTTTTCTATTCATGATTCCTCTCTTTTTTTCACCACCACAGCAACAGTTGGAGCGCAAGGACAGTCAGGGCAGCTCTCAGCACAGCGTGTCCAGTCAGCGCAGCATCCACACTGACTCCCCCCTCCACGCCTCCCAGGCCCTGCTCAACGAGTCGGCCGCCCCACCGCCCCCCTCCCAGCCCCTGCCAAGCCTGCCCCAGGACCCTCCAGTAGACGGAACTCTTCAGAAGAAACCAGATCCCTTTAAAATCTGGGCCCAGTCCAGGAGCATGTATGAAAGTAGGCGTAAGTAATATGGGATTCTGGTGGCGGGTGCATTGGCAGCGGATCACTGGGTCTCTCCTTTTATATTTGGTTGGTAATGGGCTAGATTCCTTGTATGATTATTCTGCTTTGCCATTTAGCTGAGTATTAACATTTGGGGGTCTTAAAAATGTTTTTGTTGGAGAGAAAAATGATCTAACATTGGTGTAAAAAGATTATTGCCAATCACTAATTTTAAAGTAAGGCTCTACAGGCAACTTTGAGATTTTGGACCAGTTGGCTTTTCATAACATGTTTTTTTCAGGCTAGTGGAAAGAAGAAAATGCTTAATACACTTTTAAGTGTTTATTTTATTGCATTTTATCTGTTCTTTATCTATTTGCATCTGTAGAGTTCAATTTCAATGCATGCTTTCAGATTTCTGCACTTCAGTAGCACTTACACACCAAACTTTACAGTATCTCAGTACCATTTGGCTCTAATACGTCAACCAAATGAAACAAGAATTTTGAACCTGGCTTTATCCAGATAATGCATCGTTTGCATATTTAAGCAAAAAACTTGTAATACAAAGGGAAAAAATTCAATTCTTAAATGTAATCAATCAGCTTGGGTGAGTTATGGTGAGTTAAATTTTTTAGCCTATTCAACTGGGGGTCTTGTTTTAATAGTGAATCTATACATAAACAAGATTAACATTTTCAACCACTCACGTTTACTCAATCCTCTATATTAAGTAGCAGACGTTAAGTAATTTGTTTATTTCAAATTTGGTGTCACCACCAAGTAGTCCATTAACATCAATCGTCCTTTTGAGTATGGCTGTAGTCTTTCAGTATTCAAATAGCTGTCCAAAGCTAATGTAAACCATTAGCCGTCAGTTAGGATCTGCTATGTCTGTTGTGATCAGAGAGCTGTATTCAGATGAGGCCGTCATCTGTACTTCTAAAGCTATTCATTAGCCTTTCCCACTCCTTTCCTTCACTTTGCTTTCGACTACTTGCTCACCGCCAGTGAGAATCCAACGTGAACGGCGAGGCACTTCTGACCAATTACACTCCTCCCTGCCATCAGTGCATTCACACGCTCCAGCGCGCTCTAGAACACATCTTTTGACAAATGTGCATATAATTGGTAGTGGTGGAAGACAGTGAATCCAATACTACTTTCATGTGTGCCAGAGCTGAGGGGCTAATTAACAGGAATATCCTTCATCGGATGTTAAGAAGCTGTGGAATGGAGCGCTCCAATGTTTAGGTTGGAAAATTTTGCTAACTTGGAGTGTCTTCATTGTTTCTGCTTTTGTTAGTGTCTCTCATTAGCAAGTCCTTTAAGAAAGATGATGTTGGGACTTGGGATCGCAAAGAATTTAACAGTTCCACCTCTTAAATATTCCGCTCCTTTAAATGGTTCCATTAATAGTTCTTTGAAGTACTTTTCCTTTTTGGGAAAAAAAATTAAGTTCCAAAGATAATTTAATCCAAAAAAAAAAAAAAAAAGTCAAAAGATAATATAATTTCAGTAATGAAAAACAATAATGAAAACATGCGTTTAGAAACGTTTTAATAATTCACTAAAAAGAACAGTCTCTTTTAAAGTCATTTGTTCCTCGATTAGACTACACTGATTGTATTAGATTTTTGATTCACTAAAAAATGAATAAGTAATTCGTAATTCATTGTTAGACTGTATGTTTTTGATTCACTAAAAAGAACTAAATCTTCAGATTAATTTGTTTGAAAGCCAGATATCACTGGTTGTACTAAAGTATAAACTCTTTGGAGTCATTCATTTGGGAATTGGACTACTCTGATTGTGCCATATGTTTTTGATTCACTAAACAAGAACCAAATCAGTAGAGTCATTTGTTTGAGATTTCCACTAGTTCTGGTGTATGTGTCTGAAACCAGCTCATGGTAGTCAATTCCATAATCAGACTACACTGTTGCAGTCCTTGAACGGATTGAAAGGTAAATCGTTGCCATTTGATTGGCATTTTTGGACCAGCTTGAGAACATTCAGTCCAATAAGTGTGAGCAGTGAGCAGCTGCATTGGGAGGCTTTAACACAAATGAATCTAAGTTGAAGTTCTGTCTTTGCCATAATGCACAATTTGCAGAGTCTGCCACAGCCGTCCTTGCTACTTAATGGAGATCGAACAGTATGGGAAAATTGCCCATGCAGCAGACATTTTGTATGGTTCTGGAGCCATTCTACTTCCTGTCTCCGTTACAGTAAATTTTTGTGCATCTGGTTAAACTGGAGACGGAGGTCCTTGTATCTGCCACCTGCTCCACACGTCCAGCTGCATTACAATAGCTTTGCAGTAGATTCATGAACGCAGAGCATTTGTTGTTAGCCTACGCAAACCAAAGCCTATTCTTAAAAGTAAGCTTGTTTAAAAAAGATCTCCGGGAAATCTGCGTCAGAAATTTCCGCCCAGAGCCACGGTTTCCAGCTCTCTCTTACTTAACAGGCATAAATGTCTCCTGACATAACATCATGTGATGCATTGGAGAGCTACAGGGTCAATAATGTAAAACCTGACAGATTGCTGATGTCTGCAGGGCTTCAAGTCTAAAAGAGGGGGAAGCTCTGCTGTTGCTCGTCCTGACTGATTTGACGTGGAAGTGCTGTGGTGGAGACGGTGCTCAGGTGTAAAGCTCAAGGGCACAGCTGCTTCAAAAGACCTCTGGATTCTGTCTTTCGCTTCACTTGATCTGTAATCTAGATTTAAGCACGTGTGTCAGTGCTTATCATTTTCCCAGATGGGAATACCTGTTAATCAGATTGTGCTATACGAATTCATTTGAGCAGAATAGTCATTATATTACACCTTCATTGGTGTGAACCAGTTAGAAAAAAATCCAGATGTGAGATGCAATCATTAAAGCGACATTGTTCGCTTTTCTACCGCCTTGAACCAGCAGTCATTCTTGAAAGTGGGAGGTTTAGTTTATAAA
Organism: Onychostoma macrolepis; assembly: GCF_012432095.1. NCBI lineage: Eukaryota > Metazoa > Chordata > Actinopteri > Cypriniformes > Cyprinidae > Onychostoma > Onychostoma macrolepis. Next base: position 21,022,225 of record NC_081165.1, on the reverse strand, counting down.
TCAAAGCTTGTGCGTCATTCTGCAGGTCAATTGATCATGGTCTCAAGCTATTTTTCCTCCTTTTCAGTACCTGATTACCAGGAGCAGGATATTTTCCTGTGGAGAAAAGATACCGGCTTTGGATTCAGGATCCTTGGAGGCAATGAACCTGGCGAGCCGGTGAGTGCAGGCCTCATTTGTGCAGTTCTGCAAGTATTGTACTAGTCAGTTTTGATATTTGGTATAGTTATTTATTTGTTTAATCAGTCTTGTGGTTAGGGGTAGTTGTAATTTAGACATAAAACTATTTGAACTACTTTAATTAAATTTAGCTAACTATTTTATAATTATTATGCATGCAGCTGTCATGTGGTCTACATGGAATATTTATATTTGAAATAATACATTTGTCTCCCCACAGGACCATTTAAAATGAAAAGAAGGCAGATAGTTTTGAAGTTGTAAAAAAGGTTAAGAAATTGCGACCAGTTAAAGGACTTTTATATACTTTTATTTTATACATTCGTATACAATCTATCCCAACATCTTAAACAAAAAAATGATTTGTCTGTTTAATGTGAACAGCAGCGTTATTTTAGGATTATTGATGTTTTAATAAATACAGAATTTAGTATTTTAAAAAAGCTTTTACTTTTTATAAAAAATAAAACATTATTTTCTTTTCCATTTTTTAATTTTCTAATATTTCTACAATTTCTATTTTAGCTTTTTTCTTTTTCAGTTTTAGTCATTTTAGTTCTTAAACTTATTTTATTTGACAAGTTTTCTAGCTTAAGTTTTTCATCTAATATTTATGTTTTTTCATATGTCTGCTTTTTCCGATTAAAGAAAGCAATCTTTAGTAGTTTTAGTTAAGTATACCAACACCGGTTAACACATTGCTATGCTTGTCAAGTAAATATTTGATTTAAAAAATGCAACAACGTTAATTATTAATTCATTTCTATTAATTAGTTATAATGCCAGACAGAAATACACTTGTGCTGTTTGACAGTTCCAAAGGCGCCCAACAAATATAGACCCTTTGAAGATTTTCCAAATGTAATAGTCCAAGCTTGGCTGAGTTCTGATTCAGTCTTCACAGCTTGTGCATGATACCCATTTCTGTGTGAAATTTGCCCAGTGCATTACAAACACTCAGCTTTTGGCAAAACTTGTGCCCAGTGAAAGCATCTCTGCCCTGTGTGTGTAGGTTGACAAAAGCTTTGATCTGTTCAGTACAGCCTCGATCAGTCAGAAAATATATCTCAGACCACCAGTTCTTCCTTTTAATGAGGCCATGTTACATCTTTGAACTGATGAGACGGTTTTTCAGACTCTAGTCCTTGAAGAATGAAATACAGAGATGCCTGCAATACTGCTCTTTTCGACTGGTAAAGGGGTGTAAAAATTTCATAGTGGTTTAACTGTTTGGAGAACATTTCACAACAATTAGTCATAAAATAAGCAGAAATGTCAGTGTTTCAGTAAAGCTAATCCCCTCGACATGACACTGACACCCTGAGTTTGAAAAGTGATGAACCTCGAGGAGTGATTTTCATTTTGGCCAAGACAGATTTGTGAGTTGTGAGGATTTTTTTCTTGTTAACTGTCTTTCTGTGTCTGTCTCTCCTGGCTGTATAGATTTATATTGGCCACATTGTGAAATATGGAGCTGCCGATGAAGATGGGCGTCTGCGATCAGGAGATGAGCTTATTTGTGTGGATGGAACGGCTGTTGTGGGAAAATCTCATCAGCTAGTCGTTCAACTCATGCAACAAGCCGCAAAACAGGGTCATGTCAACCTGACCGTGAGGCGCAAGACTGGATATGGATGTAAGCAGGCTCCAAAATATGATTTTTGTTGAGAAAAATTACAGGTTATAAATATTTATTACTAGTCATGAAACTGTGTTTTACATTTTTATTGAAAAATGTATTTTGTTCCTATGAAAACAGAATTATTTGAGCTATTTTTCTTGCATTGTTACAGACAGGTCAATGTGTCACCTGCAGAGATAATGATGAGATAATCCAAAGTCAATCACAAAAACGTCAAGCCACATTTTTTTCTATTTCTATTTTAATGGCTCAATGTATGTGTCATCACACGACGTTCTGGAGAAAAAAACAAAAACAGGATTGATTTGGATCATGCATTTGAACTGTACGTCACTTATATGAGCATAGTTCAAATAGCATTCTCAGGCATTTAACCTAACCATGCATTCCTTATAAAGTTATTCACTAACTGACTATTTGTTCATTTATTTATTTTGTTTTATACACTACTGTTTAAAAGTTTGGGTCAATGTTTTTAAAAGAAGTCACCAATGCTTCATTTATTTGATCAGAAATACAGTAAAAACAGTAATATTATTACAATTTGAAATAACTGTTTTCTATTTTAATATATATTTAAATGTAAAGTATTACTTTGATAGCAAAGCTGAATTTTCAGTTTCCATTGCTCTTCACATGATCCTTCAGAAATCATTCTCAAGAACCATTTCTTATTATAATCTTTTTTGTAGAAACCATGATGTATTGTTTTCAGGATTCTTTAATGGATAGAAAGTTCAAAAGAACAACATTTATTTGAAATTCAATGCATTTTTGTTAAATATTAATTTATTTAAAAAAATCATTTTTAAAATCCCAGACTTTTATCTTTTTTGTCTATTTTAATTTTTTTTATTATTTATATATTTATTTTATTCAAATTTTTTTTTTTTTTTTTTTAATTTTTTTTTTTACAAAATGAGCACCAAGTACAATGCTGTCTTTTGTGCATGTTAATTTTGGATCCTGGAATTGTTATGACTAGAAAAGATCATCAGTACTTTTCTGTCAGTGTCATATGTCACACATATCATTAGGTAGAGTTAATTCCAGAGGAAGTGTCAATTGCAGCTTAAATGTGCACTTATTTCACTCCACAATCTGAATGTAATGACCAGCATGACTAGTGAAATTGTAAATTATGCAGGATTTTGCGGTCTGATTATCCATTCCTATCAGACAGACTTTATTTAAATGAGAGTTCATGGCACATGATAATGAGGGTACGCCTGCTGACTCTGGCTAATTAATCTGTGCGGGCCTCTGAGGCCCATATGTCAGGTCTCCAAGTATAAGTTACCCTTTTTCATTCCTCCAAGATCACCTACCTGAATACAAGTCCCAGTCTAACCATTGTAAGAGAGCAGAGCAAGATATTTCATACTTCCAGGAAATTGGCGATTACTTAATTTTTAATGATCTGAGATCAGCTGGTTAATGTAATTAAATGTCCTGTTCAAGCAATTCAGAAGCATTGGTGTGTAGATCATAAACGTGATTGAGTCCAAGCCTTTGCCTGTCGAGCTTGTTGACGAGGAGCTGGTTTCTCCTTGACTTGCAGAGCATAAATCTCTCAGAGTGACCTTCCTAACCCTCCCCCAACCCTCTTCCTCTTCAGTGGCAAAGGTGGATGGTGAGATGCCTCCTTCCCCGGCCTCCTCTCACCACAGCAGCACACAGGCCCCGTCTCTGACCGAGGAGAAGCGTACGCCGCAGGGCAGCCAGAACTCCCTCAACACAGTCAGCTCTGGCTCGGGCTCTACTAGCGGCATCGGTAGCGGAGGCGGGGGCGGCAGCAACAACACGGTGGTCCCCAATGCCATCCAGCCCTACGATGTGGAGATCCAGCGCGGGGAGAATGAGGGATTTGGATTTGTCATTGTGTCGTCAGTGTCTAGGCCTGAAGCGGGCACCACTTTCGGTAAGATATTCAATGCATTACATTTAATTGTTACAAATGTATTTTATTCTTTAGTCTACATTTCTATTAAATAAACAGAATGGACCCTTTTCAGATTTCCGAGGTTCTCCGAAGCAGAAGTCGTCATATTTGGATAAATTTATTTAGTGGTAAATGGAAACTACTACAGATATATATTTTTCCCATTTGCCCCAACAGCGAAAGAAAAATCCATGACAAAGTTTCTATGACATTTTAAAAGGATGAAAAAATATTGAGAGTGATTACACTGATCAAAATAAATAAATTTTCTGTCGCTCTCTGAGCCTTTGTATGAGAAACACTCATGCAGCAACATTAACCAGTTTTCTGTAATTTAATACCAAGCCAATAAAACACAAAGTATAGTGTTGTAAATGAATATTACATTTTTTAAAAATTTAAATATAAAAAACTTTGCTAGATTTACGATGTTAATAACTGTGGAAACGTGTAATCACCATCTGTAAAAAGGGTCCATTCTGCAGGTTTTTTTTTTTTTTTTTCCAAAATCAGCACATAAAGTTGTGAGTCTGCAGATTTTGTCTGGCACTGCCTATCAATTTAGTAACAAAAAAAAAAAAAAAAGGTTTTGTAGCTCAGTTGGTGGAACATGACACTAGCAATGCCTACGTTTTGAGTTTGATCCCAGAAAACATGTAAAATTATGAAATGTACGATTTGAAAGCACTATAAATCACTTAGGATAAAATTGTCTGTCAAATGCATAAGTGGGAAAAAAGAAAGTAATCCCATATTTGCATGTTCACATCTTTCATATTATAAAAAGAGAAAATGACTGAGAGATTCACATTTCTCTGGAAGCTTTTTGCCTCTGAATGGCACTTTGGTTGTGGTTCCATTTTTGGTGGGTGTGGGTTCTTCGTATTCTCCTTATGCCAATCTGCATGTCTTGCGATTTTCTTATTGCGAAAGGAAGTCTTTGCAATGTCTGCATGAAGTAGGGGTCGATATCCACCCTCTCTGCGTGGGGCTCTATTTCTGTTCTACTTCCCAAAACCAGACCTGTCTCCATTACACAAGATGGCTGTCGAGTTAGCGAAACAGCATTTAGATTGTCCATATCTCGCCGCTTAGTCTTAGCAGTTGCCAGCAGCACTTGCCATCAGTATTTTTAAACAATTGTAATTGATAGAGAGATCAAGTTAGTAAAAAAGCAAATCAAGTATGACATCCCATGTTTACAGACTCAGATCTTTCTTAGCCGTGTTCATCAGAACGCTTCCACTCTTTAAACTCACAATAGTGCCGTTGGCAGCCTTCACATAAGTGAGAACTGGATCCAGCAGGCTTGGTGATTACTCCATGTGGGAGTTTTGTTCAGAGCTTTGTGACGGAAGAGCAGAATGACAGATCCGTGTGTGAGAGGAATAACAGCGAGGAAGCAGTGCTTGGCACTAGTTTCCTACATTGATGAAATACAGTGCTAGAGTCACGGTGAATGAGGACCTCAGAGCATAAACAGAGTTCAGTCATTAGTATTACAATCAAACAACAAATCATCTTCATAGCGGTGTGACAGGTTGAATTAATATTTTATAGTTGTGCTAACATGCCATCACAGCATTTAGATTGATTAAACATATATTTTGCAGGGTGTGACACCTAAAAATGGGTTAACTGAAAGGCCAAATATAAAAAAGACTTTTAAAAAGGATGCTGAGCCCTGATTCATCACAACAAAAAAGTGTTTTAGGGGTCAGTCTGCTGTATTTCCAATTTTTTTTTCTCTCTCTCTGGCTATAAAACCACAGCACTCGTGTTGCTCAACTTTTAAAAAACACATCTCTAGACCTTGAATTTTTTTTTATGCAAAATGGTGTTCTGTTCGAATGGTCCTTAGTCTGTTTTTGGTGCCATATTTTTGTGATTGAATTCAGCAAAAATTAGCAAAACGGCTAACATCACCTGTCATGCTAACCACAAAGTGCAAACTTGAATAGTCCTAATGCTACCCAGTCGTTTTTCATAATTCATCACAATGCGGTGCTCTGAGGGAATTTCAAGAGTTTACACCTTTTTTTCACATAATGAATAATTCAAAAGTGGTGGTGGTGATTATTCACAAGATCTGAAGAGTGCTACAGAAATGATGTTCAAGGTGATCTACTATAGCATGCAAATGCCTTTTAATAGTGCCAAATTCAGCAGATTTCCTATTCTTGCTATTGCCCTTCCCCCAAAACTTTGCTGTCTATTCAGTAACATGCTTTTGTCTGTCACAAGGTGTGTTTTGCTTGCAGGGTGCATTCTGTGGGCATTCTATGAAAAATGTTGGCACTTTGGCTTGGTGGCTTGGTATATTAACCCCTACACATTCTCTCTTTCGTTTTTCTCTCTTTCTGTTTCCCTTTCTCCTTCCCCACCAAAAAAAAAAAAAAAAAAAAATCATCTTAATTAAAACTCATACATGCTCAATCATTGTTGGCCAAAAGCTGGAAACGCATGTGTGGCAATGCCTCATAAAATAGGTCGCATTATTGAGGGAAGCCCAGCTGACCGCTGTGGGAAACTAAAAGTCGGAGACCGGATCCTGGCTGTAAACGGCTGCTCCATCACCAATAAGTCCCACTCGGATATCGTCAACCTGATCAAAGAGGCTGGAAACACGGTGACGCTGCGGATCATTCCAGGAGACGGTCAGTTCCTCTCTCTTGCTCATTTTCTTTCCCTTCGCTCGCTGATGTGAAAGCATATTTGTTCATGTGGGTGTGTGCAATATGTGTAATAGCACGCCTTCTCAGCATACTGCTCTCGCGAGCCTCACAGTAATAATGTAGATGATACATTCAGCATTATTAGAAGAAGAATAATGAACAGGAACCTGCGAGGGGATCAACACAATAAATATTCAACACGCTCTTAACCTTAGAGGCAGAACGCCTTCATATTGTGCTGCTGTAATAATGACAGATGGCGCACCAACAAGGTTGAGTGGGGAACAGACACAGTCGTGTAGAAGCGTCATAAACATTTGAATGTTTCCCTGGAGATTTTAGTGGCAAGTGTTTTTTAAATGAAAGTTTTAGGAAAAATTGCAGCTTTGAAAATTGAGTCAGAACTGAATAGTAATTGTTATTTAGTTGTCCAAAAATCTGTTTATATATTTATAGAAAAAAATATTTTACCGTAATGCTTTACATTAAGTTTCATTAGTTAACTACATTAGTTAACATGAACAAAGAATAAACAATACTTCTACAGCATTTATTAATCTTAATCTTGATGTTAATTTCAAAATTTAATTTCTTATTAAAATCACAAGTTGTGTTCGTTAACATTGGATAATGCACCGCGAATTAACATTGAACAATGAATGGCTGTATTTTTTATTAACTTACATTAACTAAGATTAATAAATAGTGTAATAAATGTATCATTCATTGTTCGTTCATGTTAGTTAATACATTAACTACTTTTAACAAATTACACATATACGATATTACTATTCGGCCCCACTTATTGTTGAACTCTGTAAGTTGCACAGTTGTTGTTGATTAAAAAAGGTATTTATTTAAAGTGACAGAAACCACATATAGGCTACACATGCTTAAATATAATCACACTTTCCACAGGTGTATCAAGTTGCACTTCAAGTCTGCAAATCATTTGCAGCTGTCATCATCTACCCATTTAAGCATTCGTTTTACTTCATACTCTTATTTCTTTTTTCGTTTGGACCAAAATGTCAGAGCTGCCTTTTTCCACACAACAAAAATGCATGATGATAACTGGCTGTCAAGTTCAATGTATTAAATTCAGGTTGGATTTTGAACCCAGGTCCCTTTTCACACTAAAAATAAACCTATATCAATTAATTGTACTTTTCTTTGATCAAATCTCATCTTACCTACAAAGTGAGATAGAACTGACACTGAAACACAACTGAAACATTAGTGTTGGCCTGTGGTATAACAGCACATGGTATATTGCATGTGCATGTGCCAGTGTGTCTATGCACTACATTGAGTGTTTTCCTCAGAGGGAAGGCGGCATGCAATAATGAGAAAGCTGTTTCCAGTGAAGTCTCGGCTTTACTCTAATACGTGATGCCAAATACACTGGGGTCTGTCTGAGAGTTCTTCATACACTTTAATCAGAGAGGAGGAGAGTGCTGGCATACTATGGGAATTTCCAAAATTGACAGACTGTGGGTGTGTATGTCTGGCTGTGTTTACAGGAAGGCGAAGATGGTTCGTTGTGTTTTTTTTTGTTTTTTTTTGGCTTCCCTGGATATTACTTTACTGCAGTTACTAAACTGTAGCATTTTTTTTTTTCTGGTTTCTTTGCTTAATTTATGCATAATTTATAATTTATGCATTTCTTGTATTTTCTGAGAAAAGAGGGAAAAAATCAGATAAAACAATGAGATCAGGAAAGAGAGAACCGCAAGTCTGTTCCCAACAGAGTGATGGGGAAGGGCTATTTTAAGACGGTGGGATTCACGGGCTGTGCACTCATCAAAGTTCCCCCTCTCTCCCACAGTGACTGCCCAGTGGGGCGGAATTAAAGCAGCTTTGAGCGCAAGCAACAGCAGCCCACATTTCTTTGGTGACAGCTGACTTAAGAGTTAGGCTGATGCGGTCAAAGCAAATGATCCAAGATCAATTAAACTAAAAGTTCACACAAAAATGGACAAAAGGAGATGTTTTAATAGATGTTCAGGCTGCTCAGAAATCATTCTAATATGCTGGTTTGGTACTCAAGAAGCATTTCTTATTATCAGTGTTGAAAACAGTTTTTGCTGCTTAATATTTTTGTGGAAACCGTGATGCACTACAATTCAAATGTTTGGGGATTTAAAAAAAAAGAAAATAAATGTAATACTTTTCTTCAGCAAGAATGCACTAAACTGATCAAAAGTGACATGTCTGTAATGTTATAAAAGATTTATTTTGAAACGAAATGCTGTTTTATGAACGTTCCATTCAACAAAGAATTTAGAAAAAAAGTATCATGGTTTGCAAAAAAAAATTCAGCAGCAAAAACTCTTTTTTTTAACATTGATAATAATAATTGATAATAACTGAGCAGCAATTCAGCTTCTTAGAATGATTTCTGAAGGATCATGTGACACTGAAGACTGGAATAAAGGCTCCTGAATATTCAGCTTTGCCACCACAGGAAAAAAGTTAAATGATAAAATATATTCAAACAGAAAACAATGATTAATTATATTAATTTCTATAATATTTCAAGAACATTACTGTTTTACTGTATTTTTGATCAAATGAATGCAGGCTTGGTGAGCATAAGAGGCTTCTTTCAAAAACAAAACAAAAAAATATATATATATATAATTATTCCAAACTTGTTCAAAAATTAAATCATTATTAACATTAAATCTGATCTTCTTTTGGTCTCAGATTGAATTCAAACTCGCAAACTCTTAACTATTTACAGTGCAGCATGAACTTTCTTTAGAATATCTTTATCAATGTTCCATGGAAAAAAAATACAAATGTGAGAATGAGTAAATGCTGGAGAATATTCATTTCTGGATGAATTGTCCCTTCAGCACAAGCTGTTGTAATTGCTAATGTGAGGGTAGATTGTGATATGTGATTACAGACAGACGAGGGGAATTGGATGTTGGGCTCTGCATGGTTTTCAGGCATTAGGCTATAATGTAATCTGTGAGACGAAAGCTACAGCCAGAATGATAAATGTGCCGTTGTTCCTTCTTCCCAGCTGGAGTGCGCTTACACAGTGCACTAATGCTAATGTTTTGATGTATGGAAAATGGGCCTCTGATACTTGGTCCACAGGGTACACTTACACACTGCAGATGCATTATGGGTAATAATGTGGGGGCTTCTCTATCTTCCTTAACATGTGTGATGTTCCTCTCGCAGAGTCCTCCAATGCATCACTGCTGACCAACGCTGAGAAGATTGCAACCATAACTACCACACACACACCTCAACAGCAAACTGCACCTGAGCCAAGGTACACACCACACACCTGAACTCAACAACACCCATACCATACAGCCACACCGAGCTGGAAGTTATTTAATTCATGTCATATTTTTAATGGTTGCTCATTATTTATTAATGAAAGACAAATCACGTCAGACCATTCCATTAAAAATGTAAGCTGGCTCCAAAATGTATTTTGTGCATTGAAGTCACAGTTAAAAATGAACAAAATATCAAACCAAGTGATACTAGAGCATTTCTGAAAACTAACTTCACGTTTATGAGCCATTTGTACTGGTTCCGAAATGATTTTTTGATCATTTTTGAAAAAGAAAAAAAAATCAATAGTTTTGTTCAGCAAGGATGCAGTAAATTGATAAAAAGAAAAAGTAAAGAGATTTTATAATCTTGCAAAATATTTAAATACTAAAAAATCCTGAAAAAAATAATCAATGTAAATATTAAAAAAATATTAAGAAGCACAAATGTTTTCAACCTCGATAATAATAAGAAATGTTATTTAAGCTGCAAATCAGCATATTTTGAGGATTTCTGAAGGATCATGTGACACTGAAGACTGGAGTAATGATGCTGAAAATTCAGCGCTGCCATCATAGGAATAAATTACATTTAAAATGTAAATATTGAATATTTAAGTATTTTTAAATATTACAATAGATTACAATTATATTTCACAATATTACTGTTGTAACCGTGTTTTAACCAATCTAGCCTTTGTGAGCACAAAAAAAAACGTCTTCTTTATTTTTTTTGGCTACTTTATGTCAGTGTTCATAATTTTACAAAAGTTTTGTCACTGTCTTTTACCCCAGAAACAACACCAAACCAAAACAGGAGTCTTTTGAGTTCAAAGCCCCACAAGCTCCACCTCCTCCAGCTCCAACACAACCTTCAAATCAGGTACATCACTCACTCTGTTCCTCACGCTGCCATCTCCTTTAGATGTTTGGTCCTCCGAGAGAAGGCATGCCAGTAGTTAGACAAACTGTCAAAAACAAAACAAGGCTAAATGTTTGAAACACCAAAGCAAATTTGTGAAACGCATGTTATGACTCATTTTACTCTTGAGGTTCCCTGATTCTAAGGTGGTATTTTGAACTTTTATTGTGTTTTTTTGGTACCTCGCAATGGCCCTGTCCAGCCCTTCCCTCCCTACCTAAAATATCATCAGAGTCAGATCAATTATTTAAGCTATTCCTCTGATGCGTCTGCTATCCAATACATGTGACTTTCCTTTGCTGAAATGGGAGCCTAGATGAAAAAAAAATCCACAATTATAAATTCATCACTGACCTTGGCTTGCATTTGTTTGTGTTTTAGGATGCTGAGTTCTACTCTGTTGATCTGGAGAGGGACAATAAAGGCTTTGGTTTCAGCCTTAGAGGGGGTCGAGAGTACAACATGGACCTGTATGTGCTGAGACTAGCAGAGGACGGAGCAGCCGTGCGAAACGGCAAGATGAGGGTATGTGCAGCTGTGAATGAGCACATACATATTCAGATTTAATCATACTTGAATCTGAAACTGAGTGATCTGGATTTATTCATTATATCACCTAAAAGGAATAGCCCAAGGATTAGTTATGATAGGTAGCTGTTATTAAAATGAGTGGTCTTAAACTCTTGTTAATTTAATTATTAATTAAGTATAACTAATATACTTAGCATTTTTTTATATTTAACTATATTATATTATATTATTTAGGTGATAGATTAATATTATATTTTAAATTACAAAAGAATAACATAATTTTTTAATAATACTACATTATTATATTATATTACATTATATTATATTATGAATGTTTTAAGTGTTGGATGAATTTTGATGGATGAAAATTAATTATTTTATATAATATTAATTAAATTTAAATATATTTTAATATTATATTTGAAATGGTGAATTGATTAATATTATATATATATATATATATATATATATATATATATATATATATATATATATATGTGTGTGTGTGTGTGTATATAAATTGTATTATATTATATTATCCCCAGTGATCTGGATATTATATTCATTTTATATTCATAATATCACATAAATGGATGCCCCATAATTAGTTGTAATAAGTGGGCATTATTTATCATGTTTTTAACTGCTTTCAGTTTAATTATTAGTGAAGTATGAAATCAATTGCAATTATTTTTAAATGTTGATCATTAAGTTTATATTTTGCTCTTTAATTATGCATGGTTAGCTGCATCTCATTATTTGCATTTACCATTGTTTCTGCTGTCCTCAGTCAGAGCAATCCACAAAACAAATTCTATAATCAGAGCATCACATTTAATTTCTATAGCCATAGTCATCTTGGAAGTCTTCTTAAACTATGGATTTTTAAAGTAAATAAGATTAGAGAAATTAGCTGTCTGTTAGCTCCAATGCTAACAAATGAAATGCAGAGCCGCTATGCTAAGCTCTGCAAGTTAGATGAGAGGATAGTAGCGCAGGGACTCTGTGAAGCGCAGCGAGTTGTCAGCCGAAGACCCATTTTTGTGGAAACGATATTCCCATGACAATAAGCTCTGACAGCTAACCAGAGGCAGAGAGGAAAATAGCACAAAGGAAATTCTACCTTCCTCTTCATCTTTAGCTTTCTCTATGCATGCCGGTGTTTACTGGATGTCACCGCTAAATATAGGTTCCATTGCCTTATTTTTATGCTCTCCACGTCCTTTCTCCCTCTCTCTTTATCTCTCTAGGTTGGAGATGAGATCCTGGAGATCAATGGGGAGAGCACCAAGGGCATGAAGCACGCCCGCGCCATTGAACTGATCAAAAACGGTGGCCGAAAAGTCCACCTGGTCCTAAGGAGGGGGGACGGCTCTGTGCCAGAATATGGTGGGTCAATCTACGAGAACATCCCCTTCTCCCCTGTCTTCACCCCTTGAGGAGTTCCCCCATGGGGGTCGGCAACACCACCACCTCTTCTTTTCTTCGCACTGGCCCTCTCCTCTTACCTCCTCCTGGGTGATGGGCCTTCCACTCGCTGCTGTTGCCCCCCCTTGCCTCTGTGCACTGGGCTAGCCTAGGGGACTATGGGATATGTGGCTTTTGGGTGGTGGTTGTGGCACATGCTTTTCGTCATACTTCACAAGAATAAAACAAAACAAAAAAAAAGACGCAAAGCGAGGAAGCAGAAATATTAACATTTCTAAAACTGGATATACGTTTATTGTTTTTCAGAGGAAAAAAATATGATAAACTCCGCCATGCCCCCTGTTGGGGCGGCATGACGATGTCAGTGAGTTGTTACATATTTATGATATTTATTGAAGGTGAATGTAAGCTACTGAGAAGGGTCTTTAAGGAGATTCCATGACTACAACGCATTCTGGTATCATTAGCCGTTTCGGTAAAAACTCACAAATACTGTATTCCACATATTCACAGATCTTTTTGCACGTTGTACATGTCAACTGCTTCTTTGCGAACTTTGCAGATGGTTCTTGAACTCCACATTCCATTATCGATTTTTTGTTTTGTTGTTGTTTCTAACGGATTGTTATCGGACGTTACATCCTTTAATTTACAGACAGAAAGCAACTCACTTATTGAGCATAATGTCAGTGCCGCATGATGTCAGTGAATATCTAAATGTGTTTTTTTCCTTGTCAATTTCCATAATATTTATGGAAAATTCACGTACTAGTTTGCCACAGTTATTTTTTATGCTTTTGTTTTTTTTTTTTCGGTCTTGACCATTTAAAGATGCTCATTCATGTATTTTGTCAAGTTCAGAATGTGATATAATGTGTCCTTTCCTGCACCAACATGATATCTCTGTGAGGTTGTATATTTTTATACCATTTTGTACTTGTTTTTCTCATTTTTCTCTTCCACATCTCACCACTTTTGTTTTCTTTCTGTTTGCAATGTAAACTGCTTCATATGGTGTGTGTGTTTGTGCACATAAGCTTGTTACGGCATCCACATCTCACTGTCTTTGGGTTGGTTTGCTGCTGGGTGAGGATGTGTGTGTGTGTGTGTGTGTGTGTGTGTGTGTGTGTGTGTGTGAGTGCGTTTGGTTCCGGCTCTCTCTGTTACTGTTGATTTTTTTCACTCAAGGGTGGGGGCGTTTTATGGACAGTCTCTATCTTTGAGTTATTGATAAAATAAACACTGTTTCCATTGCAAAAGAGCATAACTCTCTCACGACTGTTGTTTAAGGGATCTAAATACTCTGCTTCTCTCTCTTCTTTTTTTATCTATTCTTTTTTCTGTTGTTCTGGGCTCTTCCTTCCACCCCTAGCGATGGTTGCTCCCCAAGTCGCTGCTTGTATGAGATCTGAAAAGACAGGAGAGCCTGCTTTCTACCAAAATCAGACCACGGTTTGTAGATCCCGTGTTCCGTCTCATCACATATCTGGCAGTTTTCTGTGCTGTGGCTTCCACTCAACTGTACTGTCCCTTGCAAGTTCATTTACACAGAATGCATTGCCAGTGCTGTGGCCATTCCTGACATTGTGACCTGAATGAGTGGGTTCATTCTTACATTTAAAGTTTGCCGACATCCCCACAGACGAGAAGAAAACATCATCAGTGAATGCAATTTTTTTTTTTATTATTAGTGGGTGTTGTTTTATTTTTTTTTGTCATGCGTTTTTTTTCTTTTTTCGTCGACGTTTGCCACCCACCAAAGCCGTTAACTGGTACAGGTAAATCTTCTTTGACTCTTTGGATCCCTGTCTATCTTCAGCATGCTAGGTTTCTCTCACAAAAATAAAATTAAAAAAATAAAAATTTAGCTCAAAAGTGCTTCTACATGTAGAATGTTAGTTTTGAACGTCAGAAAAGAGTCGTGGGAACAGAAAGGTTTGTCTGCAAGTTTTGCCTCAGGTTTGTTACATCCATTTTTCTAATCATATAGACATGTCTGTCACAAACCAGTCCATTATGTTTGGATATTAAACTTTTGAACAGCATTTTTAAAGCATCAAATGCATGAATTCATCATTTGCATCAGCACTAAAACTATTCTTAATTGTTGATTGAACACATTCAGTGTAGGAGCAGAATCAGTAAGTACGTTAACATGCACAGTTAAGGCAGATTTTTGCTTAGTAATCATTTCTCTGTCCAAGTATTCAGTGCATGGCAAATATTTGGAAAAAAAAAAGGTCACATATCACCTCAGCCTTTTGAAGTGCTAAGTGCTAAGGCCAGTTGTAATTTGATTAACGTATAAGTATTGGGCAATAGTCAGACTTCACAAAAGTGGACTAATGCTATTTCAATTTGACATTATAGAACTAAAAGCTGGAATACACTACACTACAAAACAATCAGTAGATTTTTGAAATGCTAGGCCTCATGCACTTGCGGACTTGCTGAAAATGGCTAAAAAAACCCTGACCATCATACACTGAGTGACTGATCACGCTATTCGGAACAGAAAAAACCCCACGTAGAAACATGCAGCTTGTTGCTAGGAGATGCATGACAAATGAAAACAATATCTTTAAAATTGACTCAAAACATTGAATGACGTTGGATTTCCTCTGACTGGATGGAATTATAATCTGAAGTCTGTGCCAATCATAAATCATTCTGTGAAATCTGTCAAGTCCGACTGAAGTCGAATCCGCAGACTGACTTTGGTGTTCCTCAACAAGCGTTGAATCCTCCAGACTGCAAAAATCTGGGCGAAAGTCGCGTAGTGGATTCCAGCCTTGACTGTTGTTCTAGTGTGACTGAAATCAGACTTTTAAAGTGCATGTAAACGTACTTAATGGGGGCAAGGTAGTCTAGTCATGGTAACAACTTAACCAGCAAGAGCTTCGAAAATATAGTAATAATAAAGACAAGACATTCACAGTTCATCACAAACATGATACTTGTTCAGCCAGTATGTGACAACTGAGTTCACCCATAATTACTCATATCTTACAGACGGCATCAACGACGGCAACGGCAACGGCCTCGGCGCCGGTGCACAAACTGTTTCGGAAGTGAACGCAGCTCCTCTCGAAAGTCGGCCCCACCCACCATCGGAGTCCAGCTATCCACCAGACCTTCACAAATCATCACGAAATGACGATAGGAGGGCGCGGGAGACGGGCCAACAGGAGCACGGCCACCGGTCAAACCACCGCCACAACAACCACAGACACCGCTCCCCTGAAAAGAAGAGCAGGAGCAAAGGGCACAGCAAGGACAGTGGAGCCTCAAAGCCTCACAAGAGGAAGGGCGACAAGAAGAGGTCCAGCAAAGATGACTCACACCATCACCACCACCACAGTCACAACCAGAACCACCATCACCACCGGAGGCACCGCTCCCCAGAGAGGCGCAGAGCTCGGAGCGCTGAGAACACCTTGGACAGTCGACACGACCACTCACCGGATAGACGTCACCATCGCCACTCTTCTCCTCGCAGACACAGTTCACCTCAGCGCTCACCCCAACGATCCGGTTATCGCCGCAGCTCTCCTTACCGCCGTAGATCCCCCTACCGTTCCCCTCAAAGATCCAGATACCAGTCTCCCTCAAGACGTCCTGCGGCTTCCTCAGATAAACCCTACAACGGTGACTTCGACAGGGGGCTGGATATGACCTTAAAAGAGCCTCCTGCTCCGAAGCCTCCATCCCGATCCGAGAGCATTCCACATTTGTCAGCGTCCCTGGACCGGCTTGATCTGGAAGACACTCTACCAAGAGAGCCGCCCGGCTACTTTGACGACTTTTCCCCTATGGAGCAAGCCTATCGCGACTCCACCCTTCTCCGCGGGGCTTCTCGAGACGGCACCTTTCCCCGCGTTCGGACACCCGACTCGGATTCAGCCTTCCAGAACTACAACTCGTTGTTGAGGGGCCGTTCCCCTGTGAGAAGTGGGGGCAGACAGAACGGATACCGTAGAGACGAGTCTCCGGTTTCAAACTCGTACCGGACGAGGAGTCTAGGTCGAGACCTGTCTCCCATCAGAGGGTTCCGCGATGAGGAGGAAGAGGAAGTCGAATCCCAGCTGAGTGATTACTATAGCACGCTCAGATCCAATTACAGTAGAGCTAACAACAGTGTACCTGAGCCAAGGAGGAATGCCTACAAAGAGAGCCCTAAAGACCTCAGCATCTGATGGGTCGGCTATGAAGGGCGCCATTCCCACAACCCACTGTCCACATGAGCCTTCATCCAAGGACTGCGCAGACCCTGGATACTAAATTATTGATTTGAAATCCGGTGTTTTCTCATGGTTGAACATCTTTACAACTCTCAACAGCAGAAGAATGATTTTGTTTCTTTCCATCAAAGCGTCATTTTGGTTTCTTTTATGACCCTTTTTATAAATCTGCTAGCAGTTCTACAGAGATTGACAACTATGTATAAAGAAAACGATTATGTGCCTAACAGTACCATTCTTGGTGTTTTCTTTTTTGATTTTCTTTTGTTTTGTTTTACAAAGGACAGCCTTTTGGACTACTGTCCGATTATGAAATATTCTGTTACAGAGAGCCCTCTCATGCACCGAGCAGCTCAGTCAATGTGGTGCTCAGACATATACTGTGCATGTCTTTACACTTTCAATGTCTTTTCTCTCTTTTATTTTCTCTCTCTTCCCCAGTGCCACTGTTTTTTAGACATTTGACCAGAGTATAGCACAAGCCTGCATTCGTTTGTATATTTTTGACAGTTTGCAGTATGTGTACATTCAGAGGTGATCATTTTAAAAGAATGAAGGGATAATGAAATAAAAACTATGATGATAATGTTCAAAAAATAAAACAGTATATATACACATTTTGATGGTCTTTCTTATAATTCTCAAGCTTTGCACAAGAAGGAAATAGGCTAGTTAGCGGGTCAAGCGGAGGATAACTTGGCCTGCGAAATTTATTCAAGATGGATGCGTGTGGGAGGTAGAGACTGTTTAACTGCACTAGGTTCTTCTCTTGCTCTTTGCCAACATGTCTGGAAAATAAAGAGGAGGAGAGAACAAAGACTTCTTTATCTTCTTGGCGGTTCAAAAGGTGAAGGAAAAGAGATTCAATACACTACCCACGGAGTCGACAGCTTTTTAAAAATCCAGTGAGAACTCCTTCTCTCGGGTTATCAGATGAATAAGAGACTGAGCCTTCCTCTCTGGCTTAAAAAGAATGATGTGAATGCATTAAAAGAGAAATGCATCAGGTGTACTTTGTTCTCTGCAGCCCTAGTAGGGATAGAGTGGTTAGGGATCAGAGGGAATTAGTATGTCTTCACTTCAACAACATAACTTTACAGAATGAGAATAAACATTACTGGTCCAGAAAAGCATTTTAAAGACCACTTTAAGTATGTTTATTCAACTTTCAGGTCATTTAGGTTTGCACAACAAAAAAAGTTCATGCTTGTACTATTTGGTCTACAGCAAAATATTGAAAAGGTAGAACTCGTGATTTTCACTCAACACATGAAAAGGTGACTGTGCAGAAGATCAACGTGCGACAGAAAGCTCTTTAATATCTGGCACAAGACAAAAGTAGTTGATTCATTCCTGGAACGACATAGTGTTAGTTGAGCTACCTGGTGTGAATGGCTGTTATTTTGACCTCATTTTAGTCCCACTGCTACATCCAAGAATAGAAGGCCTACATTTTGGAGAATGAAAAAACAGGATTGGAGTGACGTAAGCTACAGGCACTGTTGCTTTCCTTCCGTACAAAAGTATGCTGACTTCCCAACATCCAGATCTGAACAAAGAACAATGTGCCATGCACTACAGTGACTATCTGTCTATCATCTATCTATCTAGCTAGGTATCTATCTATCTATCTAGGCTAGAATTCGTGTCCTTCTCTTCTGTTTATGCAGGTTTGAATTTGTATTCTGTTGTACATCAGGGGGAGGGTAAGAGGTTTCTGGGTTGCCATAGTTACCTCAAGGTCATTTTTTTTAACAGTTTCATAGGCATTTGTTTCCAAAGAGCATGGCGCAAAAACCATAAAATGCCAATAAAAATCAAGGAAACATTGATTGCACTTTAAATGTTTAATTTTCCTTGCTCGCATAACAGAAAATGCATTTGTTTGTAGTTGCATTTGGCAGTCAATGTCATTGAGTTTGTCTTGACTCTTGATCATTGTAAGAAAAATACATTTTGCAGTTTTGCAATGAACTGTTTGATATTGTAGTCTAGATATCAGTACATAAAGTACAGTAAATCATTTTAAAATTTTACACTTAATAAAACAACACTTTACATTTAATAAAAAAAAGTGATTCTTTGAACACCTTTGTATTCATCTCAGTTCTATTTAGCACATTCTTTTGCAACTGGTATAAGGTTACATTGTTGCAATGATCAATATTCAGCTATAATCTTACTTATACTTACTACTTCTTTATACTGGCACTATGTAGCAGTGTTATTTGTTCTGCTCAAATTCATGAAACTAAATTATACTAAATTCTACAGTTTTATATTTTTTAAAATGTAATTTATTTGTGTGATGTTAAAGCTGAATTTTCAGCAGCCGTAACTCCAATGTTCATTGTTACGTGATCCTTCATAAATCATTCTATCATGCTGATTTGCTGCTCAAGAAACATTTTCTTTATCGTCAATGTTAAAATTTTTGTAGAAACCATGATATACAGTAGTCAACATTTGAAGTGGATCAAAAAAGTTAATCAAAGTTGTCCTAAGACAAGAACGCATATTGGTTTTAGGACAACTTTGGTGAAAGGTTTTGATCCACTTCAAATGTTGACTATACACATATATATATATATATATATATATAAATATACATATACACACATATTTCAGGATTCTTTGATGAATAAAAAGATTATATGAAAAACATTCTTTTGTAACAATGTAAAAACTGTCACTTTTGAGTAATTCAGTGCATCCTTGAAGATTTTTTTTGTTGTTGACACAGAGTTAAAAGTACTAGTAAAGTGCTGTTCTTGTCTAATACAGATAATTTTATGTTCCCATCCACAGTCTGAGCTGTACTGAAATGTCTGTCCACTGAAATATCAGTATACAACCTGACATGCCAGAATTTTCCCATATGTCGTTACAGCAAAGTAACTGTCATAGGTTGCAGACAGCTGAACTGTATATTTTATAAATAGCTCAGAGCATGACCCTCAGGCAGATGATTCGGAGCTGGAGACAGATGAAGTCTCCGTCTTGGACTTCGAGGTAGAACTTCCTTCCTCCTCATCCTGGAAGGGATCTTTTCCACAGCACAGTATTAACATCATGGAGTGACGGAACTGCTTATTCATGAAGACGTAAATGAGTGGGTTATAGAGTGCCGAGCTCTTGGCGAAAAATGCGGGATAGTCATAAAAATGGGGCTGAACTGACTTCCCTGGTGGGTGAAGATATACCAGGCCACGCTGGCGTAGGGGAGCCAACATATCAGGAAAGCGATGACCATGAGGATTACCATTCGAGTAACTTCTCGCTCGGCCCTCTGAGTAGTTTCCGATTCTTGCTGCTGGGCCGCTGCGATCTTGACGGTGCAAAGCAGACGGCCGTAGCAGAAAGAAATGATGATGAGAGGAATTGAGAAGTGCACAACGAACATGTAGATGACAAAAGACTCGTTCTCAGTCTCAGGATTCAACGTGTAATAGTCCACTCCACACGAACACTGCAGGCCCTCGGGGATGTAGCGGGACCATCCGAGGAGAGGCGGTACAGCACACGAACAGGCCATTGTCCAAGCAATAGCGACACCAAAGGTGGCGTGGAGTTGCGTGAAGCGAAATTTGGAGAAGGGCTTGCAGACAACCACCCATCTCTCCACAGCCATGACGACCAGAGACCAGAGTGCAATCTCACCGCCGAGAGTAGCAAAGAGACCCTCCAAGTTGCAGCCGGCACGTCCTAGGACGAAATATCCGTGTAAGGAGGTGTAGAAGGTTGTCGTGAATCCACCAAACACCATAAAGAGGTCGGCCACGGCCAAGTTCAGAAGGATGTAGTTCAGGGGGGTCCGCAGCTTTTTGTTTTCAACGGTCACGTACAATGTGAGGCCGTTGACGGGAATGCAGGTCACTATGAGGAAGAACATGTATGCGGCGACGCAGTAGAATGCCAGCGGTGAAGCCAGGTAGTATTGTGGGTACTCATAAGGGCTGCGCACCATGCCAGTCGCATTGGACATGGGAACGTAAAAGTCTGGTCCCTCCGTGCCATTCATGATGAACGGTTTGTTTGGTCTGGGAAATTGAGCACACTCCGCTCAGGTGCCTTTAAAGGGCAGATTATAGATTAGCATATCTGAGTGGTCAGCAGAATTGTGGTTCAGGCAATGCTTATCTTAATCTCTGCCCTACACGCTCACGGTGTGATCAGGTTATGTGGATTGAATCTGTCTACATCAATTGGGTTAAACAGATAAGTTGCATAGAGCAATTTCTAAAACAACAACACCTTGCGTGGTCTCCCTTTTTAGCATTGTTCATCTTTAAAACATCTATTTATAATTATCTCAAAGTAGACAAATGAACATGAAAATTAACTGTACATGAAGTTTTCTTTTTTTTTTTTTTTTTAATGTTATGTATGTGGTCTTGCTTGACCAGTGTTAATCAGTTTATTTGATTTCTGTTTTATAGCTTTAATACTAACAATTAGAGTTTGACCCTAGCCTTGAACACTTTTGAAACTTATGTGCCTTAATGAATTATCCACTTTAATTCACAACACAAATATAAAAACTGTTATACAAACTTGTTGAACCTTGATATATAGTAAGAGAGGGAAAAAATTTCCATCATCATCATTCATTTATTTATTTATTACAGATTTCTGCTTTTCAAGATTGTCTAGTTGTTGACTAAAAATAAAATTAGGCTTTGTAGAGATTCTATTTAAGGAAACTGTTGGGACATTTCAAAATTATATGATTATAATTTAAATATAAGTATATACTATAGTTATGTATATATATATATATATATATATATATATATATATATATATATTAGCATATTGCTATAGCATATTTATTTATGGACCACATTTTGGAGGAGTATTAATTTTTTTTACAGTAGACAACTAAGATGTAATGTCTGACAATTTATTTGCATTATTATTTGATTTCAATAAATAATAACTATATTAGTCAGGTTTTACTTGGTATTCAGCCCTGGAGACCTGGGAAGGCTATAATTCAACATCTCTCTCAAAAAGAAATTCAAAATATGCATATATTTTTAAAGGGTTTAATACAGTGAAAACATGACTCCACGTCAACAGAAATGAAGAGATGAGCCTGAAAAAAAAAGGTTAAACATCAGTAGACAGCATGAACCTTCTGTGCATTTCTTGTTCAATAACTTCCCACGCGCCATCTTGTGGTGAATATCTGAAATGGCAGTTTTTCTACAACAGCAATCCCATTCATTTGATTTTAGTTAGTTAAACACATGAAACATCTTCGAAATCCAGCAACTTATGTTGAAATCATCGTGTTAAACATTGATTATAATGACTTTTAATTGCCTATGGATATCTGTCTTGTCAATTTATGCTACTTATGGCTACATCGATTTGATGTATTATCAAAACATAGGCAGGTTTACAGACTACAGCAATGTTATATTTAGTGCAATGAATAGTTTAAATGGAAAACAACGGGGGCCTATAGGTTATAAAATTTCTACCTATTAGATTGTGTTTTATTAATGTCTACACCTACCGCAACCCTAAACCTACCCCTTACAATAATGAAAAAAATAGTAATTATTGTTGTACAGTTTGACAAAAATTGTGCTGTATTGATGTGCGCATGCCCAGTAGCGCCATACGTATCCCTTCTAGCCTTAACCGGGCCTATAGGGGTCCTCCTTTGGCACAATGCAGACACGCTCTCTACTGCTGACACACAACCCTGCAAGAGTGTGAAGAAACCCTTCAACCCTCCAGTCAGTAAATTTGTCATGAACTCTATCATTATGCAATTTATTTAGAATTGTTACATTTCTAAACTGGTATGATACAGCACTTGAATTTACTATGAATTCAAAGAAGGATGCACCAAGTCCACTTCACAGCTTTATCTCATTGTCATTATACATTTTTGTTTTGTTTGCTTAGATTTAATTCAGTATAATTTCACATGTGTAAATCGATAAAATATTACTCCTATTTTATCGATTTCTTTCATTTTCTATTTAGCTGAATTTGCACATACAATTTTACATAGAATTCTTGATGAGCATTTGTACATGCACTTACTTTCCAAATGTAGGTACACTTTAATACTGAACCATTGCACTTTCTTTTAAAGCTGTACATTCCTTTGAAATGAATGCAGTATTTTCTCAAACATCATTCCTTCACTCTCCAGGAGCTTATGTAGGCCTGGCTGCTTAATAGCGTGGGCTTCTTGACTTTGTCGAGAGATCTGGCCTGGGAAGTTGAATTATTTTATTCCAGTAGTGTATTAAATTATCTGTGCCTGTGACACAGAAAGACCTAACAAAGGTCTTCTCACATCAGCAGAGCATTTCATCATTTGGATACAGTGCATTTATGTATGTACCATCCATCATTTGTTCCAGGTAGTTAACAGTTTACAATTGAACTTTAAAAAAAATTATAAATCCATCTTTTCAGATAAATAACATACAGTTAAATTTTTTTGTTCCCCTATACCATAGACTTTCAAATCTGGACTTCATAATGTGCTTTGGATTGCTGTCTTGCTGGATATGAATCATTGCCATTAATACAGATCTTTTGCTGAGTGAATCAGATTCTTAGCTGTGTATGACACCATTCATGTTCCTTTTGATGGAAGACAGCTTTCCACTTCCTCCCGCTGAAATGTAATACAAAAATATGATTCTGTCACACTTGACGGCCGTACTGGTTCTTTGGTGTTAGCCTGTATTTGGTTTGTGGCAGACATAAAATTTGGCTTTCAGGTCAGCTTGAGTGTTGTCAGACTACAGTATTTG
The DNA here is from genome assembly GCF_012432095.1 of Onychostoma macrolepis. Classification (NCBI taxonomy): domain Eukaryota; kingdom Metazoa; phylum Chordata; class Actinopteri; order Cypriniformes; family Cyprinidae; genus Onychostoma; species Onychostoma macrolepis. The sequence goes on along the minus strand of NC_081165.1, from coordinate 20,998,574 downwards.
CTTTTGAAGTGTTTTAGGTTCCATCTTCCAAAGAGCAGTTTGAAACTGCTGATGTCTGGATAGTCTCTCCAATTTTAGCAAGAGAGCGTTGAAACTCAGTGTTGCAACTGACCTGACAATTGCTCCTCATGTCCAGTTGCTCAGTTTGTCTGGGTTGTTTCTTTCTGTTTTGCCACAGTAGACCTCAAAAACATTCCTTAGGAGTTTTTAAGGTTTTCTAAGTTTCTGCCTAATAAAATCTTAACATCTATTTCAACTCAGTGACTAACGACAGCATAATAATTTTCATTTAATTTTTGTTTGTTTAATTGCAATTTTTTTTTTAAATTATTTTTAATTTTAGTTTTCATTTATTTTTATTTCTGTTTTAGTTATAGTAATTTTATTACTTTCACTTTTACGTATTTTATTTCAGGTACCATATCTAATTTCTTTCAACTTTTAAATTTTATTAATAAATTATGAAATTTTAGCTTTATTTCAATTAGCTATTATTTTAAGTTAACAATAACAACACTATATTATAATAATAGAGGGTAAATACATTTTAAAGTCATGTTATCAGACTGATGTAGAGATTATCATCATCATTATTATTAGTAAAAATTTTAATAAAAGTTTGGTTTCACTTTTATTTTTTAAGTTTATGAAGTTTGACATGCTGCATATGAAAATGACATTACGTTTCGTGCATCAACAGTGCTTGTGAAAGGCTAATCCTTTATTACTCATGCATAAAAATTATATGGTATATGCATAACACTGAGCAAACAACATTTTAACATAAATTGTTACCAAAAGTAAGTCATCCAAAACTTCAGAAATGTATGTTGGATTATTTTTGTCTTTTATGACTATAGTACCACAATATTGAATGTTTCAGAAAGAATCATCACTAAACCAAAGTTGGAAAGTAAAGGCTAACTGAAATCTATTCTATTTATTAATTTTTTTCTATATCTGTATCCACTCACTTGCACACTGAAATGAGTGAAATGCTGAAATAAAATAGTGTGCATGTTGTGATTGCAACGTGGCATTTGTATAGTTACTGAGTTTGGGTCCAGAAAGCTGAAATAAAGCACCACGGTGTAATGCACATGAGCAACACCACTGAGACTCAAGCCGTCTTCTGCAAAGGAAAATACACAAATGAGACAGACACCTACTGCTGGAGGGCCCTCGGTTGTATACAGTTGAGAAATACCAACATATTAGAAACAGATTTGCCCATTTTGAAACAGCAATCAAATCAAACCAAGACTTGAACCATCTGACATCCATTTCTGTCAGTATTGGTTAAGGCGATGAGAAGGCCTAGTTTGAATCTGCAGACTTATTGAGCTGTTTCTGTTCCAGTGGAGAAAATCTGCATAATATATGCAAACATGGTGAAATCTGAGCTGATTACAATTGCAATGCCCATTCAAAAGTTTGGGGTTTAGGTGATTTTTTTCTTTTTTAATACATTTTAAAATGTAATTTATTCCTTTGATGGCAAAGCTGAATTTTCAGGAGCTGCTACTCCAGTCTTCAGTGTCACATGATCCTTCAGAAACCATTTGATATGCTGATGTTTTAGGAGTAGTTAAATTAGACTGAGATGTTGTCAAAAAAATAATAATTTAGAATTTTTTTAGTCATTTGTTTTTAGTCATGTAACTTTAATCCAAGCTAATACCTTGACTTAGTTGGAATCTATTGACTAGAAGTGTTTGGTAGCCATTATGTTAGACGTCAAGTTGACAAAAGAGGTACAAGCCTGGACTCTGCTGTGATTCCTTACATGTGAACAGTCTGACTCCTCCACTAGATTCATCAGACAGACTGCTCTCGCTGTACAGTTCATTTGTAACACTGGCCTGACTCTAGGGGTCATTTGAACCGGTCTCCCTAATGTTGATTAATCAGTCGCAGTGAAACAGTGACAGACTGTTTGGACTCAGAACAAGTGATAAGCGAGCAAAATACCAGCAGAACAGACCAAAATGTCTTGGCAGTGAAGAACAAAAATGATATCTGGAGACTGTCATAAGATAAGTTTAAGATGTCCACAGAAGACATACTTGTCATTTACTAACAACTTATCAATAATAAATTAATTTCACTGTGCAGTGAGGCAGTGTGTGAAAGGTATTGTTCAGATTCGCTACAGTTCCCTACAGAAGTATTTTTCCATTCAATTATTCTTTTAAAATTCATAAACTATGAACTAAAACAACCAGCAACAAAGTGAATCACAAAACATTAATACACACGTGGTCAGAATTGCTGGTACCCTAGGTAAATATGATCAAAGAAGGCTGTGGAAATAATGTGCATTGTTAATCCTTTTAATCTTTTTTTTTTTTTGTTAATCACAAAAATCTAAGCTTTCATTGGAGAGTAAGAATTTAAAATGGGGATCATAATAAAATAAATGTTTTTTTCTCAAATATATGTTGGACACAATTACTGGTACCCCTAGAAATTCTTATGAGTAAAATATAATCTTAAGTATATTCCCATTCATATTCACAATTTTGAGCACTCCAGGGTGATTATGAACATGAAATTATCCAGCCATGGCTTCCTGTTTCACAGAAATATAAATAGCAGGGAAAACAAAACAAAGGCCAAATTCCAAATTAATCATCCATCACAATGAGAAAAACCAAAGAATATATTTCTGATGTGCAGCAAAAGATAACTGAGCTTCACAAATTAGTGAAGTGGCTTTAAGATTTCCACCATCAGGACAATAATTAAGAATTTCCAATCAACATAAAATGTTACGAAACTGCCTGGAAGAGGACGTGTCTCTATATCGTCTTAATGCACGGTGAGGAAGAGAGTTTGAGTGGCTAAAGACTCTCCAAGGACCACAGCTGGAGAATTGCAGAAAAAGGTTGAGTTTCGGGGTCAGAAAAACTTTTTAAAAAATCATCAAACAGCACCTACATCACCACATGTTGTTTGGGAGGGCTTCAAGAAGAAAATCAAGAAAGAAAATGCTTTTACCAAAAAACAATCTCCAGCATATTCAGTTGTCAGACATGACTGGAACTTCAAATGGGACTGGCTTCTATGGCCAGATTTATCTAAAAATGTAGCTTTTTAGCAGCAAACACTCAAGATGGGTTTGGTGAACACATGGATAAAAAGTACCCCATGTGTACAATGAAATATACTGCTGAATTTTTAATGTTGTGGGCCTATATTTCTGCTGGAGGTCATGGACATCTTGTTTAAAAAAAATGGTTCTTTTAAGAACTGTTCACTGAAAGGTTCTTTGTGGAACCAAAACTGGTTCTTCTATGGCATCGCTGTGGCAACCGCCTTATGGAACCTTTATTTTTAGGAGTGTATACCCGTGCTACTTATGTGTCCAGGGTCACATATGTAAGTATTTTGAGAGCATAGGGAGACTGACTCGATTATGTCATTTGCTTTGCTTCATGGCTGTTAAAAAAAGATGGACAACGTGTCTCTATTTCCATCCACTGTAGAAAAATGAGGCCAGAATGTCCCAGGAATGGCCAAGGTGGAACATATCAAGATCCTATTCATACTTCGACAGACTTAATCAATCTCAATTAAGCAAAATCTCAAAAGCGCTCAATCATTACGCCACACTCCATTTTATATAGCATCAAATAACTAACTAAAAACAAAGTTATTGGAAAAACACACATCAGTGTGATAAGAACTTCCTAAAATGACAGAAACCTACCAAAATGTATTTGTGTTATATATATATTAGTTTGCCTTACATCCCATTCGTTTACATGGAGAGGGCAGAGTTTATGACTACCTGGTCTCTCATGGCATTTACGTACCTAGGTGCACTTTTTAGCGTGACATGAAATACGTACCAATAAGTATCACTGCAGTTTCAACACTTTCACACAAATTTACAAAGTTGCGATTAATAAAGCGTAATTTTCGCACAATTACTTGAAGAATATCATGCTATGACTTCAAAACAATATTAATATGCTGGGAGATTTGAAAACTGATGCTTTTGAAGGTTAGCATCACACGCATCCAGCTTCATATCTATGGGTTTTCATAAATGACAAGTTTGTTCGGTAGCTCACGGAGTACGGAGACGGACTTAGGAGACGAGAAGCATCGGTTTGAATCCAGTGTATCTATGGTTCGACAAAGCAGTTAAAATCTGCGTAAAAGGAAGTTCAAATGGCACAATTGCATCAGCTAATACATTTTTATATCAGTTTTGCATTTGTTAACACTATCGGGTAGGTTTAGGGTTGGATTTGGTGTAGGGCATATTTCCAACACGATATAGCATTAACTTTTAGTGACAGTCCCCGGATATTTGAATTCTGAACCGCCACAATATGTATCTGAAGCAACGTAATAAAAAAAACAGCAATACGTATAAATATCTACGTAATAAAAACGTGCCAGGGTTCACATATTGAACCTGTGTTTTAGCGCCACTCAGTGGACATTTCTATTTGAAACTGCAGCGAAACGTGCAGCAAGGTACGTACAACGGTGTCGCACAAAAAGTGCGCAGAGGTATGTATTTTTATGAGACCAGGTTGGTTTATGACCTAGTTATCGAATACCAAATATCTCAGCAGTTATTTCTTAATATTTTCCATCATCATTGGCAACACTGTACAGTATATCAAACTTCTCATCCGAGTATCTGAAACCAACACTACTTTCATGTCTTTTATATTACAATGCAAACTCACTCTCTCTCATTTCAAACAAATGTAACTGGCATCATCTAGCATCAATGGTAGTGAAAAATAACCTTAGAAGATTTCAGTATATTCTTTTGTACATCATAATTGACTAGTGTACAATTATCAACTCATACCCATATTTTTTGTCAACGTATTTATTTATTTTGTGAGTGGCATGTAAAAAGAGCAATAATGTACAGATTTATTATTTTACACTGCTTTAGTTACAAAAAATAAAATCCTAGATTCTCAGTAGTCTGACAGAGTTGGATCTCACTGTAAATGTTCTTTAACACGTGTCTATCTTTGTAGATATGCAACAGCGGGTGTTTGAATGTCAAATATCAAAGGGATGTTATCAACCAGCCTGGTAAGTTTTTTCAAAGATGCCTTCATACAAGCTTTAAGGATAACAGTTTTGGAAAGGAAATATCTTCCAGAAGACATTTATGTGCTCCATCCCTTGATCTAATCATCCACTTTCTTCTTCAACACTATCAAACTTGGTCATCTTCTCTCCTTTCCTGCTGCGGGACATTTGGCAAGGCTGCTTGTCTCTCCTTTTTGGATCTTTCTCTTCTCCTTGTCTGCCTGGACTTCCTTCCACAAATTCATCTCAAAGCTCGTCTACATGTTTCGGTTAATGAATCTGGTTTATGTTTCAGCTATTACAGTAAGGAGTACTAGTAGGGAGGAGGTCGCATCCTCCCAGGATGATTACATCTCTGATATGACAATGCTAGACTGTTGGGAGAGGTGTGTGGAAAGGCCTGCACAATGAAATTGAGGTGGGGTCACTTACGCTAAGATGGCACAGTCACATCCCATTCATGGCCTTTGGACACGTTGTTAAACCATCTAAGAGGTAGGAAGTGATGCTAGATACGGAGGTGTTCACAGGATGTCCTGAACAATAATAGGTCGGGCTGACAGGAGGAAGTGACTGGGCTACATGCTTCTGACGTTGCATACGGGGGGAGGGAGCCGGTGTGAATGTTATGAGTGCCGAAGCGGCCCAGTTCTGTGGGAAAAATCAAGTGAGCATGCTCAACTGCCTTGTAGAACAAAGGCCACTGGTTGTGCCTCTCGGGACAAGCAGCAGATCTCATTCAGCAGGCCTGCTGTGAGAGCAAAAAATAGAACGATTACACACTTGGTAATACACACAAACCTTAGCCAAAATACACAGAGCATTTCTGAGTAGACCAGCTATGATTTCAGGAGTAAAGCCAAAAATTGAGAACTACAGTAATATAGGGAAGGCCAGGGATTGTTTAAATATGTGTTCAATATTTATTTCAAACTTTGATATTTATCTGGTAAAAATGAAAGTTGCTTTTGAAATCTATAAACAGGCTACAAAAAGTGAGTTGTAATACTGGAAAAAACTGATGGTTTACATTTTGTACAGCATTTATTTTATTTATATTTGTTTTTTATGCATTTATACTTGTTCAAGATTACAAATGCATAAATAAGTGTAATTTTATTGTAAACATTTTCATTTAAAAGCATGATATTTAAAATATTTATATTTAAAAATAGTGTTTATTGTTTATCCTGTAAATCCATATTAAATATAATATAGTCAAAATTTACGTGTATATAATTAAATGCATAATATAATACAATTATATTCCAATTTAAAGTAAAAAATTAAATTTACTGCCACTTTCTCATCTTATTCATTTTTGCTAGAAAAAATATTAATTTTGTTAAAAAAAGAAATAAATACAAAATAAAAATCTTACCGACCCCAAACTTTTGAAAAGTAGTGTGATTTCTAAGCAGTTAAACTGGCAGTGTTACAACTCACCAAATTAGGCGATACACAATTTTACACTCAGTTTACATGGAAAATATATCTATAGTGTTAATAGTATAGTTAAAATGTAATAGTGTTTCTTTTCAACATTTTTTATTATAATTATTTTTGCTTTAATTTTGGTACTGTGTTCTGTTTTGCTATTACTTTGTGCAGTGGGTTCAGTGTTATTGTTACCTCACTAACGTAACACTGCACAGAAGTACATAGCTACTATAAAACACATCTCTACTGAACAAATGTTGCTTTAAACTGACATTACGCAGATTATTGTAAAATCCAAGTCGTTCCCTCAGAGTTATAGCTATTCCTCGTAGGAACACTCAAGCATTGTTGTTTCCCAGATGCTGAAGAGCCTGATGACGTTGTCCTCTGTGCATGCGTATGCGTATGAACACAGTGACGTCTGCAGCTACCGAGTGTGTTTGGAACTGACCAGCGAGTAGAGAAGAGGATGATGGCACAGGAAAGGGATGTGAAGGCAGGAGTTCTGGGAAGACATCATGAAGGGCTTTAGAGGTTGCATAAGTCACTACTCACTTTTCCAAATCCTTTTCCAAGAGTCTAGGAGAATTACTGTAATATCAGCTTTGCATATAATGTTGTGCTAAACGTGTCAGTCCAACTTTGATATATAGAGACAAGTAAACAGGTTGGATTCCCTGAAAATTATCACTTTGACTCTGTTGTGTTATCATCAAAACATTGTGCTATCTGTTTGTTCGAGCATCATGACCAGCCTGACAACAGCAACATTAGCTCAACCAATCATTTAAATCTGAGGTGTGACTATCTGTTTGTTTGACCAATGACAGACAAGGGAGTGTTAAACTGTTACTCTGCAAAATACTTTTTCTCAGTCTGATTAAGAACAGGTACAACTCAATACAATATTTTTGTCCCAAACTGAGTCCGACATGAGGCATTTTAAAAAATCTACATTGCACCCAAAGGAATTATTATGATTTCATAGAAAGATTATTGTAGACTGGCAATTGGGACAAAAATGCACCAGAACATATGCTGCACAAAAACAGCAACAGACATGATAATTTCAATGTGTCTGAGGAAAAATAAAAAATGAATAAACTTAGCATGGGAGGTCTGTGCTGTTCATATGCACAAGTGCTTAATCTCTTGAACACACTTGGCCTTTATAGTGCAGACAAAGTCTATTCAAATACAGCCAAGGGTGCTTCTACGTTTGTCTCCTTTAAACACACCGACCTAACAATTGCTTACAGCTCACAATAAGCACTAGTGTACCATTTTCAGTAGTTTTGCTGTTGCATTTAAGATGTGAGACAGTGTCTTTTGCAGATAATTTGCTGGAATGTCTGTTTTGAGTTGTGGTCTGTGTGTGAGCTTGTGTTTGAGGTTTTTTAAGAGGGTAGGTGTCAGGATGAGTGTCTCAAAGTGATCTAAAACTGTGTGCATAAACTGAAGGATTGTCTTCCAGACTGTTGTAGCACACCACAAACCACTTTAAACATTACCAAAGATTATAAGATAACCGCCCATAAAGCTTTGAATAGGCTTGTTTCTCTTCTCCTTTTCACATTCTCTTCATCGTCAGCCGAGTTCTGAAGACGTTGGTGGGTAATATAAGACTTTTACAACCTGAGACAGACAAACGATCCAGTTCATGAACAGATTATATTAAAAATTGCCTATTTACTTTTTCAATGATACCCTTTCTGTGTATTCCTCCAAACACCTGCATGCTCTGCTTCATCTTCCACAGCTATCCCCTTTAGTTTCAGAGCTGTCAAGGTAGGAAAAGGATGCGAGAAACAAGAGGACATGTGGAGAAAGAGAAACAGAGACGTTGCTCAACTCACTGTTCTTGCTTTGCCATTAGGTAAGTGGGAGACTGTTGTTGTAAAAGCACATTCCCTAGATGTTACTACTATCAGCCTGTACGATGGAGTGAATAGCACAGACATATGACTGTTTGTGTGTGTGCGCATAGAGCTGAGAGGAGACAGATATGCCAGCCCAGCTGGAAAGGGCCGTCTCAAAGAGACAGAAGATAGTTTATGTTACAGAGAATACTCTGACATTACAGGTGGTGAACAGAAAAATATGGTACTGCTATTCTTCATATGTAGTACTATATGTCAAATGGAAACTATCACTCTGTTCCAAAGCGTGTTGTGCTGTTGGTTTCTAGAAGCAATTCTTTCTATATCAGGTGCACTGTGTCAGATAACTGTATGCACTTGCATTGATGGTCACCACGTCATATTACCAAGCACATACATAAAGTTGAGCTTCGTTCAACTTTGTTAGTCACTTATATAACCGTAAACTGCTTGAAAACGCCTCATTAAGCAGCACTGCATGTATCTTTCACAGAGATGGCAATCCCAGAATGCATTGTGACAAAGACTGTATATAAACCAAGACTGTTCTCTCATTACTGTGAATAGGAGAAAGTGCCATGCCAATATAACAGAATAAATCCTGCCATATTGCAACCTAGGTGCACCGGAAAAACATGCCTCTATACCTATACATACAATTCACTGCAGTATCCAGTTGAAATGGCAACTTTTACGATTACAAGTTACAGATGATCAAATTAGACTAATTTTGTCCAGTTCCTTGCACAATACTATTTTATGACCTTAAAACGTAATTTACTGTAATTTATGACTTGTAAACTAATGCATTTGACGTCTGCATCACATAACTAGCTCCACATGTAAGGCTTTTTGATGTAGTAAACTTGCTCAGCTGGTACAGCATTGCACTTGTGATGCAGAACGCTAAGGTATGAGTCTCGTAAAACGTGTCACGATAAAACATTTCAAAGAGTTGGAGAAGCAAGCTAAAATGTTACAGTTGCTTCAGCAAATGCTTTTTATCTCACATTTATTCTTGTTAACACAATCGGTTAGATTTAGTATACTAGGTGCTCCATTATTTTAAAATGCGAGCATTAATTTTAGCAGCACTCACTGGAAATTTCATTTCTGTCAGGATATATACAATAACCAACGCAATAAAATTCTGCAAGAGTTTTGGATAAAACAGAATGTGCTTTTAGTGCCACTTACTGGACATTTCACTTTAAAAGTGTCGCAAAGCGTGCAAGAAGCGACATAATATACAAATAACCTGCCTGATTTATCTCAACTGCTCTGTGCAACCATAAATACACGTGAACTAGACGAAATGACTAGCAACATGGGCACTATCTTCTCTAATACATTAGAAGCTGTTGCCCCCCTCAATATGAAAAAGGTTAGAGAAAAACGTACTGCGCCATGGTACAACAGTTATACCCATTCTCTCAAGAAAGAAACTCGTAATCTTGAGCGCAAATGGAGAAAAACTAACTTGGAAGTTTTTAGAATTGCGTGGAAAAACAGTATGTCCAGCTATAGAAAGGCTCTAAAAGCTGCCAGGGCAGAGCATATCCACAAACTCATAGATAATAACCAAAACAATCCAAGGTTTTTATTTAGCACAGTGGCTTAACAAATAAACAGACGCCACCCGATCTAAATATTCCCTCACAGTTTAATAGTAATGACTTTATGAATTTCTTCACTGATAAAATAGATAACATTAGAAATACAATAACAAATGTAGGTTCTGCACCGTCTAGTACTTCAGTTTCATTCACAGCTCCCAAAGAAAAACTTCAGTGCTTTACAACTATAGGACAGGAAGAACTAAATAAATTTATCACTGCATCTAAACCAACAACATGTTTATTAGATCCTGTACCCACTAAACTACTGAAAGAGTTGTTACCTGTAGCAGAAGAACCACTTCTCAATATTATTAACTCATCATTATCTTTAGGTCACGTCCCAAAACCATTCAAGATGGCGGTTATTAAGCCTCTTATTAAGAAACCACAACTAGATTCTAGTGAACTGGCAAATTACAGACCCATTTCAAATCTGCCGTTTATGTCTAAAATTTTTGAAAAAGTTGTGTCTGCTCAATTGTGCTGCTTCTTGCAAAAAAATGATCTCTATGAAGAATTTCAGTCAGGTTTCAGGCCTCACCATAGCACAGAAACTGCACTTGTTAAAATTACAAATGACTTGCTTCTTGCGTCAGACCAAGGCTGCACCTCATTGCTAGTTTTACTTGATCTTAGTGCTGCGTTCGACACTATAGATCATGACATACTCATAGATCGATTACAAAACTATACGGGTATTCAAGGGCAGGCTTTAAGATGGTTTAGATCCTACCTATCCGATCGCTACCACTTTGTTTTTTAAACGGGAGCCATCTCAACTATCACCAGTAAAGTATGGAGTACCACAAGGATCTGTCCTAGGTCCTCTGCTATTTTCAATATACATGTTGCCCCTTGGTGATATTATTAGAAAATACGGATTAGTTTTCATTGTTATGCTGATGATACTCAACTATATATCTCAACAAGACCAGATGAAACTTCTGAACTATCTAAGCTAATAGATTGTGTTAAAAATGTAAAAGATTGGATGACCAATAATTTCCTCCTATTAAATTCGGATAAGACAGAGATATTACTTATTGGACCAAAAAACAGTACTCAGAATCTCTTGGATTACAATTTGCAACTAGACGGATGTACTGTTACTTCCTCTACAGTCAAAAATCTGGGTGTTATATTAGACAGCAACTTGTCCTTTGAAAATCATATTTCCCATGTTACAAAAACAGCATTCTTCCATCTTAGAAACATTGCCAAACTTCAAACATGCTACCTGTTTCAGATGCAGAAAAGCTAGTTCATGCATTCATGACCTCTAGACTGGACTATTGTAATGCACTGTTAGGTGGTTGTCCGGCATCTTCAAAAAACAAGCTACAGATAGTCCAAAATGCAGCAGCTAGAGTCCTTACCAGGTCAAGAAAATATGATCATATTACCCCAATTTTACAGTCTCTGCACTGGCTACCTATTAAGTTCCGGATCAATTACAAAATACTATTACTTGCCTATAAGGCACTAAATGGTTTATCTCCTGCATACCTAACTAGTCTTCTACCACGCTACAATCCAACCCGCTCCCTAAGGTCGCAAAATTCTGGACTTTTGGTAGTACCTAGGATAGCAAAGTCCACTAAAGGAGGTAGAGCTTTTTCACATTTGGCACCCAAACTGTGGAATAGCCTTCCTGATAACGTTCGGGGTTCAGACACATTCTCTCTGTTTAAATCTAGATTAAAGACACATCTCTTTAGCCAAGCATTCACATAATAATCTTGTACCTTTTTTTCTTCATTTATATCTAATCAAATGTACATTATAATTCTTTAGATTGGGTTGAACAAATTATTTTTGCTTGAATAGAACAGCAGCTACGCTAATTACGTCTCTATCTGTTTCTCTGATTCTGCCACGGGATTAACATCCTGTGGTAACTAGGAATTACTGAAGCGTCAGTCTGGATCCAACCCTTAAAAAGATCCGGGATGACCAAACACCTGAGAAGAGATGATGGCAACCCCTCAGAGGACCACGGAAGATGCCAACCCTCAGACAACATACACAATTACCAAGTTAAGTCTGTCATAACTTAAATATATTGGGTTTCTTCTTCACATATGTATGTGTATATATGTGTGCATGTGTGCATATGTGTATGTATGCATGTATGTATATATGTGCATAGTAGAAACTTAATTTCCTGTAAAGCTAATTTGCAACGATTGTATCGTAAAAAGTGCTATACAAATAAACTTGAATTGAATTGAATTGAATATCATTTTGAAGAACTGACACCAAAGGTACATTTGTCCAGTGAGCCTGGGTTGTCTTAATTAGTTAAGTAATTGAATACTTGAAAGTATAGTTTAAAAATAGTTCAGTGTTTTACTCAGAATTCTTTATGTTTGTGGTGCATTTGCTTACTCGAGTATCAAAACATCAAAATTTGCTGGAAACAATGATCAATTGAGTCTCCTGTGCGGGGTTCTATTTGTGCAACATGCTATGTAGAACACGTCAAATCACTTTTGAGTGATGACTATGAGCTTCTGTTTCAGTTAGAATTCTACTTTAGAAGGCAGCTGCATATGCAGCTAGTAGGTAGTGGTGCAGCTCACTAGGTTTTGGAACAGAATTACTGTGTTGAAATTCCCTGTGGTGCATCTGGCTACTCTTATCAGTTTCATTTGCCTCTTTTCATCCCCCTCACTCTCCTTCTTTCTCTCTCCATCTGTCTATTTTTTTCCTTCAAAGATTTTTGGAAATAATCGTCTACTTACCACACATATGCACCCACAGAGAAGCATTAACACACTGTTGTCAAGACACACACACGCGCAGCTATTATATTACTATGGCACTGGTGCAGTTTCATTTCTTATTATTTATGATAAATGACTATAGAATTAACAATCTTTACAGACACACTCTCTAGTATATGAGTGGAGCTGACAAGATTTTTCTAGAATATGCCTCTATGAATCATTTGTGACTCTGTGGGTTGTTTATTGTATTGTGTCAGCATAGAGTTTGTATGTCAGGACATCATGGAATAATGAGATGTGGTTACTTTTTCAGTACGTGACTAAAAGTTGAGGTAAACATCTGTTTGTAGGATTTACCAGAGACATTGTCATGTACTGACAGATGCCAGTGACATATTCCAAAAGCTTGCCACCTCAGCGGTACCAGCTGTTGGAGGCCCACAGTGCATATCCCTCTCTCTCTCTCTCACACGTACATACAAACTCTACTTGAAGCTCTTAGACACCTCATTCTCATCATTCTTAACAAAGAACATCATTTAGAGGTGTTGAATGACATTCAACAGCCCCAAAAAGCCTTGAGAAAAGTGAAGCAGGCATTTTGCAAGCCAGTTTTTCCACTTCTCTGTGATTTTAGATGCAAGAGAGAATGAGAGTGGTCTTGAATGTGAACTACTCTACTCAGTTCTCCATTGGCAGTTTTTACACAAGTGTACATTTTCCCCATTTGAAATGCATGCACATCTGGGATCGTGCTTTCTATTGGTTTGTATCTGTGTGGTCCATGTAAAACGTGTGATTTATTTTCTCATTTATACTGTCAGTTAAATGCAAACCCAGATTTCATTGGTCATCATAATCAGGCAAGAACCTTTTAAAGGGGCCATCGGATGCCCATTTTCCACAAGTTGATATGATTCTTAGGGTCTTAATGAAAAGTTTATAACATACTTTGGTTAATTTCTCAATGGTAGTGTAAAAAACACCTTCTTTACCCTGTCAAAATCAGCTCTGTTTTCAGCAAGCTGTTTTTTAGTCCATGTTGCTTTAAATTCTAATGAGCTCTGTTGACCCCGCCCCTCTCTTCCATGGGATGACGAAAGACTGTAAACTTCAGCAGCAAAACTGGTTAACTAGCGATTTGCCAAGATTCATAAAAAAACCCTTATACTCACTTCTTCTGTAGATGAAGCTGGATCACGAATAATTAGTGCGAACATAGACACATTTAGGCAGATCGGGGATCGGCGCATTCATTAATCCTCTGCGTCTTCTGCGGCTCAGATGTCGGGAGTAAATGACGACTGCTATATTCATTATTACATCCAACAACAAAACACCTAAATCGCTTAATCTGAGACATTCTTGTCTTCCCCCGCACTGGAGTCGACACAATGGCGGACAGCTCTCAGCTCTTAAAGGTAAGACGGCCCTGTCAATCAACTATCGTGGGGGGGGCCTGTACAGAACTATGTAATTCTGACAGGAATCTCAGAACAGCCTGATTTGAGAAAAGGGATTTAAAAAAAAAAAAAAAAACACTGGGTGGATTTTTATCATTATAGGATGGATGTGTACACACACTTCCAACACACATTTATGTTCAAACAACTTGTAAAGTGAATTTTGCATCCGATGGCCCCTTTAAGAAAAGTTCAGGATTCAGAAAAATCTTGGATGGATCTTATCACAAACTGGCTACGTTCACACTGCTCAATTCTAAATTATTTCTCAGATCCATTTTTTTCTTTTTCTTTTAGGCTGTTCGCATTATTTTGTGGTCAATATCAGATTTGAGAGTGAACTGGTCATAGTCCTGACCAATGAAATCTTTAGAACTGGCTCATAATGTTCCAAAACAATATGCCTTTCTTGTTTTTGTGGAAATAATTGGTGTGGGGAAAAATCATGCATGCTAAACAGTTTATGACACTGAATGTTGACTCTTTCTTTATTTAATGCTTCATTCTTCCATTCTGTCTTCTCTTCATCCATAAATCTGAACCATTATCTCTAACATTTGCCCCAGGAACTCTGCAGATAATCTGGCCTCAAGTTGGACATTTAGTCAGTGTGTGCAAGTGTGACTGTCTTTTCAGCGGTTTTGTTTGTGGTTTGTCTCCCACTCTGCTGAATGTAGTACACTTGTGTATGTGTGTCACTTCTTTTGATTTACCACTTCTTGACATGAAATGTGGCTGCGTTCTGACATCACCCTTCTGAGCAAGAACACGCACATTCTGTTTACCATCTTTTACCAATTTTGCATGCAGAAAAATTGCTCTTACCTCAAACATGTTGTTATTTCTTGCCTCTTCTCATGCAATGTAGTCAATGAATTCTGCAGTTTCTCACTATAAATAACGCTTGAGTGTGATGAGGTGTTATTGTCTCTTAAATGAAGCTGAACAACTGCTATTTTTGAAGACCAAAACTAGCACCTCTAAACCATCTTACGGTGAAATAAAATCATTTATCAAAACCTAGCTAAGGGTAAAAGCATGCAAAGTGTGCCTTAGAAGTGACTGTCAAAGCATTTGCTTGATTTTGATTGTTTATTCAAAGCGGATCGACATTTTCCCACTTAGTCAACCCTTTTAAGAAAAGACCTGACCTCTTGAGACAGCTCTGGTATTCCTGCGACCTTCCAAAAAGAACTAAAAGTATTCAGTGAATTCTTAAGAAATCTGGTATGTGGCTTCTTATCGCTTAGGAGCTAGTGCTGTGCAAGCTTTTAAAATGCCATGGGAACTCAACATGCCACATACAGTGACAGGAAATACACCTGGAGAAGTTTAAAAAAAAAAAATACTTTTTAGAAAGTCAGCAAGTCCAAGAACCCACAGCAAAGGCTTTTTGAACCTTCTGCATGTCAGCTCTTTTAAAGTGGTTAACCAACACTCAAAATGACCCAGGCAGCCTGCTTTGAACCTGAGCCAGTGCTGTTGAACACTCACTGCAACACCACCTTAATGCAGGAGAACTTTCACACAATGCAAGCAGAGAACAGGAAATGGCAGGAAGGAAGAATTTATAATGCATCCTCATCAAGAACACATAGTGAGGAACCAATCAGTATGCAAACACATCCGTTTATTCATATTTCCCTACTTTATTCATCAGGCTGTGTCAGTTCACACTGCTTTCTCATTCTATAAAGCAGTTCCTGAATGTTTATTCACCACGACCCACTAAAATAGATTGTAATGGTTTTAACACGACTGGTAATCTGATATTACCCAAAGGTTCTTGTCTTGAGACCGCTTTGGGTGTTGCAGGCGGATTATCTGTTGTACTGATGATTCCTTCATACTGCAGAATTCCAGGCTTGTTTGCTTGTCTGAGTGTTTGAGGGCTGTGGTCACACACTGTGAGATTAAGGATTAAGGGTAGCTTCTAATTAAAACTCTTAATTACAAAACAAGATGTAAATAATGTCAAATGGCTCTGTGGTGGTTTTCAAGCCATAAAATTCACTCCTCCACACTCATTGTGGAACATTTTGCTCATCTAAAGACATTCTCAAGAGTGATTTCAATTGAATGAGTGCATAAAACTGCATGCTACATGACATGCTTGAGAAAAAAAGGCATTCCAACACACATAATTCTGTCAATTTTAACTTATATTATTTATTTATTTTACATCTCCTTTCCTTTCTTGACAACTGAATATATACAAATATTATATGATTTATTTACCAGACATTTAAAATGCTCCATATTTGAATGGAGCTACAGGAGGGATGCATACATTATTTTAGTTTGAAGTGCCTGTATCTGATCTGAAGTTCAAAATGAGGTGCTGTTGCGCTGAGCTTTGTGTGCGGTATGCTGGGTATCTGGCGAGGGCTAGGCTATTAAGGTGAAGATAGCATCTGAAAATGTTTTGGTTTTGATTTTCTTTGTTCCTCCTTATCCCCTCTCTCTGATATTGAGAATGAAATACATAACATCTGCATTTAATTATTCCTGGAAAGTATTAATCATTCAGTAACACATTATAGACTACATTTTTGTTAACCCACATCACTGTGCTGCATAATTGACATTTTTTTAAATGGATTTTGATGACTCCTTAAATCATGATCATGATAACTGATTAGTATTTAAAAGGGTACTTCTGCATTGTGACCAGAAATCTGGGAGTTACGTACTCAGCAAGCAAAAAAAAAAAAAAAAACTGAAGCGATGCACCCAAATGTTAAGATAACTCCATCCCAGGAGGCCATACAACTTCCGCACATCCTTTAGTGCGAGAGAGCAGATGAGCAGCATGGGTGTACTCTATACAGGGCAGAGGACTAACTAACTAACACTAATTGCTTCTTGTCATTGAAATAATAGTTCCTGGGAAAATGAACAAGGCAGCTGACTGAAGTTCATGTCCTGTAGGGTCATAGCAGCACACAGGGAAAATAAAGCATTGATTGGTTAAAAAAAAAAAAAGAAATTGTTTTATAGCAGAGAAATTGAATGTAGAACAGTTTCACATTTTCTAATGTTAATATGCATTTGCATACAGTTCCTTGCCATGTGTGTGCATGCATTTTTTATTTCTTATTGGGCCTACAGTATATGTTCAGTAATTTGTTGACTTGAATATAACAAGAGGTTATTTTGATTAAAATAATGAATCTATAAAATAGTTTTAACATCTCTGCTAACTGCAAGACTGTCACTGACTCCTTAAACCAAAATATCCTCTTTAACTAAGCTGTGAGGGATCAGTCATGATGATCAGACATCCCATATGCAACGTCCAAAAAAGTTGTCCAAACAACAGTTTTTTGCAGAATTCATTTTCAATTCATACACCCTGATCAACTTTGGTGATCATAATTAACAAAAACATATGGTTTTAAACACATTTCAACATTTTGCAGACTTTTTAAATGTACAGCGTATCCCGTTGCTTGTTGTGCCATGTGTTTTTACTGTGACGTGTCTAGACTGCATGTGGACACAGTATATCAGCTCAAAAGCTGATGTCATAATCAAGTGTAGTAATGGATAATTCTGTAAAAGGGCTCACAATGACTGTGGCATCATTCAAAGAGCTGTTATGAAGATAGCTCTCAAAGAAATTCATACTGTCTAATCTGGTACCTCTGTTCATGCTGTATTAAATAATATTTTGGAAACGATGCCTTCTTATATCGATTTCAGAACAGTTTTGCTGATTCTCTTCAACATGATGATAATTCAAGCAGTTGGTCCAAGGCCAACATTACACACCGTTTTGGGAGATTGTGAACTAAGCACTTATCTTTTTTCTTCTCTTCTGTAAAGGTTAACGTACAGTCAGGTTGGCTTTCCATAGGGTTTCAGAAATTTGCAAAGCCAGATGCTTTTGATTGTTCTGTTTGAAAAATAAGAAACAGTGTGTTTAAAAGAGGTTAAATGGGTCAAATTCCACTAAATGCAGTAATTTTTTATATATATATTTATATTTATGATGCACTTTGCTTTTCTCTATAACTATTACCCAGCTCACATTTTATGAGGCACAAAGCCATGCTTTGACCAAACTGCTAAAAACTTCTAGCAGATCGTTTTACTGAAATTGCATGAATGGTAGTGATCATAGTACATTATATTTAAAAACTCTTGGAAAACAGCTCTCATAAAAACTGTATTGCTGTCTTGGCAATTAAATTTTGCCCGTGGCCTGTTTTCAGCATTTAGACACCAAAAGACTTAAGGTATGTCTCAAACACTGTATGCTTTAGTATATTTATTTAAACAAACCACAAAGATTGAACATTTCAAACCATTGGGATGATATTTATATACACTTAAAAATGTTGGGGGATGAGATGAAAAAGAAGTAAAATAATCGTAAACATCTAAAGCTACTTACTCAAGAGCTGAGTTGCACATCTGGAAGCCTCTCAAGATTATCAACATGCACTTTATGACCTACTGAGAACCACTCACTGTAGCACCAAAGCAGCACTGCCAAAAAGAAATGAATGAAAATAGCTTCATAGGAAAAGTTCAGAAATTGGTCTTGGATGAAGTGTTGAGTTTGAAAGTTTGCAGATTTAGATGTAATCTCCTATTGGACTCTCATTCATTCGGCAGGATGGGAGGGTGGTAGTCACAGTCCCGTTAGGAATTCACATCCCACTCATTTTCTACACCAATCTGTTCTATAAACATCAATGATAATGTTGATTCTGATTGTGAATGATAAATATTGAGCTTTTTTTCATATTTTCTGCAATTGTAGATAAATATTATATATTAAATATTAAGTCAGATGTATTAATATTTTTTATATATTCACTTTCATTTAAAAGCTTGGGGTTATTGGATCAAAGAGAGTAAAAAGAGTGCTGTTAAATATTAATGTTATCATTTAAAATAAGTGTTTTCTATTTTAATATATTTTAAAATGTAATTTCTTACTGGTTTGGCAACACATCACTTCAGTCTTCAGTGTCACATGATTCTTCAGAAATCATTTTAATATGCTGGTGTTCAAGAAAAATTTCTTATTATCAGCGTTGAAACAGTTGTGCTGCTTAATGTTTTTGTGGAAAACATATAATATAACATTATTATTATATTTGGAATCGATTTATTGCTTTAATTCAATAAAACACTTTTGAATTTCCTTTCTTATTATTTCCAGAAATTCCAGGCAGAAATATATGGGAAGGAAAGTTACATTATAGGCTATTTTCTTCACAACTGGGATTGTTTTGCTGTGGCTTTCAAATAAATTCTCAATTTAGACTAAGAATAACAAAATTATGGGGTATGTAATTTAGGAACAATACCAAAGCATTTTACGTGCAGTGTTCTTGTTGCGGAAATTGTGATTCAGAGTTCAAAGGCTGACATTTACCATTATTATTGTCTCTTTCACAGCATGCATAAACAGCAAGGCCGGTAAAATCTATTTAATTGCTCTGACCATTTGCAGCTAGTTAATATACTGATTTAACATCAAAATGACCAGGATTCTGCATAGTTGCTTTGACATAACTAAAGACTACATTGCTCTGATCTTCCACTGAATGCAATTCATTTACTTTGGAATAAGACGATGTACCTCTGTATGTGTCAAAATAAAAGTATGTAAAAACTCCATTCTTATTAATGGAATTGGCTTTCTCAGCTACA
Organism: Onychostoma macrolepis; assembly: GCF_012432095.1. Lineage (NCBI taxonomy): Eukaryota > Metazoa > Chordata > Actinopteri > Cypriniformes > Cyprinidae > Onychostoma > Onychostoma macrolepis. Next base: position 20,978,700 of record NC_081165.1, on the reverse strand, counting down.
CTCATTACTAACAGGTGCATAAATCAAACGTACAGCCAAACAATTCCATTAGACAAACATTTTATTTGAAAGGGGCCTTTTGTGTAGTTTACAGGGACTGATCTGGAAGACCTTGACTGGCTTGTTCAAAGCCCACACTTGAACCCAACTCTACACCTTCAGGGTGAACTGAAATGCTGAATGCAAGACAGATCACCCAACATCAGTGTCTGACCTCACTGAATTGGAGAGAATTCCTTGTATCCAACATCTAGTGGAAAGACCTATAGAAGCAAGGGAGGTCCAAATATGCTTCGGTTTCGATGTAATGTTTCATAGATGGCATCTTTTAATTTTTCTTTTCCAGGTCATGTTGCTGGAACTGAAGTAGTCGAAAAGCCAACAAGAAAGACTACTCTTGGTGACCATGAGATCCTATAACTTCCTCTGTGCAGCTTTGATAGCACCAAGTAATAAAACAGAACATTTCCTTTTTCATGTTTTTATCAGTTACAGTAGCTTCCGTTGAGCTCACGGCTCCTCTCATTTTCTGTCCCCTCCTTCTAACAGAGATAAGTAGGTCATTAGGGTAGTTGGGATTTTCTTATGCAACATTTTACCTCTCTGAAGACACAAAATGACGTTTTTCTGTGACTTCAGAAAGAGTAAAACATGACTGCATGAGATAAGATATGCTCAAAGGATGATGTGCAGCCCAATCAAGTAAAACATCCCTGGGAGATAAAATGTATCGTTGGAGCTCAAATTTACATCAGTTCATCTGTGCTTTCCTTTTGAGTTCATTGCAGAGCTTGTACAGATGGATAGTTGCAGGAAACCGCAAGCCCAGAAGGGATTTGGCATAGCATTTGGTGTGCAAACTACAAAGGGGGGACACCAGTGTATCCTTGTAAAAGAGTTAAAATAAAGCTTAAATAAATTTGAAGGCGTATGGGATGTCTCATAGACTGACTATATGTGGTGTGCTGCAAGAGAGAATCTGCCTTTAATTTAGGATTTTAAGATGTTTTTTTTGTTTGTTTTTTTAGGATTTGCACCATGGTACATAAGCAGCAAACCTTTAGGACTGAATTTATTAAGGAACTATTTTTGAACTAGGAGGGTCATCTAAATTATGGGGTAAGCAACTATTTGCTCTTTGATTTCCTGCCAAGTTTCAAAGCCTCATTAGTACAGCATTATTTGTGGAATTTCTCCTTCGCCTGATCATTGATAATTACCTGTCCTAAACAATTTCTTTAGGCCAGATGCAGAATCTAATAATGAATAGGTACATGGCCACATGAATGCATCATGCCTAAACTGTGCTCTTTGTTGGGCAATGACTGTAACAACAAATTAGGATGGAAAAATCCCTTTGTCTTGAAACAAAAGCACTCTTGCTATATTGGGTATAGCAGTCTTAATGGATGCACTTCCTCAGTTACTGGAATCATGGCAGAATATCCGGTGATGTCTACTTCGCAGGGCGCTTACAGTCGAATAGAACAAACATCACACGTGATAAGATATACATATGAAATGTGCGTGGGGAGGGGCATGGGGGCAGAATGTTTTTTCAGTGCTATCAGGCTAAAGTTAGCATTTTCCAAGATCTCATACTGCACCTTTAAGAGTAGGATACTGGTTTTACACAACAGTTCAGTTAAGTTACTAATAAGTGACTTACATTTTAGTCATAGTATTTCCAAGTTAATTTGACAAAGTAAAAGCGAAGTTCACCGTTGAGCATATCTATTTGTGTTTTGTTCCTGAATGAATCAGTGATGTTGAACGAATGATTTGAATGAATGATTCAATAACTCACATATGAAGAGTCATATGTTTCATTCCTCAATGAATCGGTGTGTTTGAATGAATTGTTGAATTCAATGACTCACTCATAGAGAACGCCATGTACTGGTGTAACAATGTAACCTGCTGAAAGAGTTTCTGAAAATCCCCATCTCTAATACACAGGCTAGTCTGAAACATGCAAAAAAAGACAAGTGTAGTGATACAAACAGTGAAAGGTCTCAGTGCTGTTGGACTGTTATATCCTGTGAACAGAACATAAAGAAACTGGAAGGAAGTTGTTGAAAATGTGAGCGATAGACTTGGAAGTATTGTTGCCCTATAGAATTCTGTCTAGGACGAAACAGTAGATATTATTGTAGCTGATGTAACAACAGTGTTAGTAACTTTAAACCTCTGGCCTCTGCTGACTCTCACAGCACATTGCCCTTTGACATATGAACTTCACGGACCATTCTTTCTGAAATTCAGCATTCTCAAAAAAAGCACACTCAAATTGCTGCATCTTGCACTTGTTCTCAAGACTTTATGACAATCTGAAAACATGTTTTAATCTGTAGGCGCTCTTTGTTTCCTGGTGAGACTCTGAAGGGTGTATGATTGATTGTAGTTTATTATACTAATAGTATTTTTTTTGAAGGCACAACATCCTCCCTCTTTTAATCAGAGCAACATTCCTTTTATACCTGACAAAGCTTACACTATAAAAACAGGCTATTTAGAGCTTCATATAAAGTTTTTGGCCTCAAAGAAGGATTTGCTGTTTAATAAAGTGCTGTGCTTCGCTTGCTGTTTCCTGAGGAATGAGTGTTTCAGGGTATACAAGTATAGGAATTTCATCCTGTTGTCATATGATATTTCCTGTACTTCTCCAGCCATCTAGTTCACAACTGAAACATACACAAAAGACAATCTGCGGCCAGAATGTCATTGCCTCTGGGAGAGAGAGAGAGAAGATCCATGGTGACTTTCTGCTTCTGCATCTTGGGAAATGTCAGATGTCTTGTCTGAAATACACTCTTAAAAATAAAGGTGCTTCACGATGCCATAGAAGGACCTTTTAGTCTAAATGGTTCCATAAAGAACCTTTAACATCTGAAGAACCTTTCTGTTTCACAAAAGGTTCTTTGTGGTGAAAGAAGGTTCTTCGGATTATAAAAAGGTATGGAAGAGATGGTTCCTTAAAGAACCTTTGACTGTATGGTTCTTTGTGGAACCAAAAATGGTTCTTCTATGGCATCACTTGAAGAACCTTTTGAAGCACCTTTATTTTTAAGAGTGTATTTTGATTGAGGTTAGTTGTACAAGGAGCTATATTTCCTGAGTTTTGGAAATTTCAAGTTTTGCCATTTTCAGTTTATTTAATGCTGTTGAAATATACATTTTTATTTATTTATTTAGTCTTGTTATTCAAAAGTAGGATAAGCTTTAAGGTAATAGCAGTTGTTTCTGCTGTGGCTGCAAATTAATTTGCACTGAGGTGTAGGCTAATCAGGCAAGCTTACTCAGATAGTGCCAGGAGCTCTTCTGGATTGCAAATATAAATTACATTTCCCTCTAGTTTGTCAGACTTCCATTTATGAATGTTGGATCATCTGACACGCAACAACAGCTTCCAATGTTTTGGACTGAAAAGCTGTCAATCACAGTGATTAGAAGCACTGCCTCTGCACGATTTCACAAAAGAAGAATAATCTGCTCATGTTTCTGACAGCCAAGTTACAATTTATGCTGTCTGTAAAGAATGAAGAGTGAAGGCTCATGATCATTATCAGTGATGTCTTGAATCTCAGCCAGGTTGTTCATTTGACTTTATTCTTAAAGTATGCTTTTGGAAATTTGCAGTTTTTGTAATAAATCTTGTGGATTTCTCTCAGCATGTCTCTTTCACTCTTCCTAAGTCTCTTTCAGGCCCTCAAGATCCACCCCTCCCTTCGTCTTTTTTCAATGAATGGCCACGTTCAAACAGGAGTGCAGAGATAATTTGGGCTCCTGTTTTTTTCCAGCAGGGGCCCCAGTGCCGCACCGCTGCGATCCTGTCAGACGCTGAGGGGCTGAAGTCACAGTGAGTCCCGGGTCTCCAAGCTCCTGCCAGCGGGACTCTGGCCTGGCCATTCTCATCCCAGTGACAACCAGAGAATGGAGTTTGTGACCCAGAATTCTAAGCTATATATGATATGACAAAAGGCCAGGCCACTGCATCTGGAGAGGGCAAGCATATTTCCCCATGGTTCCTCTTCCTACAGGCACATGGCTTTGATGTAAAGATGTACAGTTTGGATAAAGAGTTTTCCTGTGTGTAAGAGATGGGGAGGCATAATCTGATTGGTTTTTCAGAAACTATGATTAAAGGAATATGCAATACAAGATTAAGCTTAACTGACAGCACTTGTGGCAAAATGCTGATTACCACAATTTCTTTCCCACTTGCCTCTTTTCTTTTTACACTGAGAGTAAATGAGACCAATATGCAAATGTTAAAACGCTCACTGTTTTAACAGTTTAACCACAAAAATGTAAACTCTATGTGTGTTAACATGATTTTACACAGTGATAAAATTGACAAAAACATTTTTACATGACAATGTACGTCTGAAAGCCTAAACCAGCCATAAAATGATGAGAACACTTTATGGCTCAAACAATACTCAAGTTTTCACAAAATCCTCCAAAAATTGGCCTCATTTACTTTCTATTGTAAGTGCCTCATTGTAACCTAAATATGAGGTACAAATCAGGAAGAATTTTTGTGGCAATTGATGTGAAGTTATTAACGTAATTTCGCGAGGAGTGTGCCCATCTAATCTTACAATTAATATCCGAGTATAAAAACAGTCCCTTACCACTTCCGTTGTTAGTTCTTTCGGCATCCCTCCACCTCCCCATCTTCTCCTTTATGCATATTTATTTAATTTATCCTTCTGTCTATAGGGGGGCTATCGGAGCTCGAGTAGAATAGTCTCTGAGCCCTCCATTGTAGACATCAAGCCAAATCCGTTTACCACTAATGCTAAGATTATATGGGCACACGAACTCGTGAAATTATGTTGTCAGTTAAGCTGAACTTATAACAAATTTTTTCCGGTAAAATTAATTTTACATTGTCCTTGTTACACATGACATGTGTTTACTATAGTAATAACAGAAAATGATACGTAATTACCGTAGATGCAACTAACCCTAAACCGAACCCTATCCCTATACTGAGTATATACTGTACATGCTGTTAATTAATATTACACAGTACTTCATGGACACAATATCTCCCTAAGAAGTGGTTTGTGTAATTGCATGGATGCTAATAATAAGATATGAAATGGCCAGAAGGAAATGAGGAGCTGTAGAGACAGAACATTATATTCAGTATGTTACAATAACACACAATGCAGACTAGTCATGTGTAATCATAAGCATTATGTCATTATGTATCCCCTTATCAAACATTTAGTATTATCATGTAGGATGGCAAACGTTTGTCATCCCGCATGATGATACTAAATGTTTGGTGTCACACAAGGTTTAGCTAAAGAAAATAGTTCTCTTGACATGACAAGTGTTAATGCTGTGGGTCCTCATTCATTTGCTTCCCTCCCTTCTCCCTCTTTTTGTCCAGCTGCTTTATATTAGCGTGTAGGCTTAAGCAGTTTGGGCATTGAGTTATCTTTTTCAATTTCTCTCACAGCTGAGAGTGATTAGGTCACCATGTTGTCCTTATGTTTGACACGAGAAGATATGTGAGGAGATGGGTCAGGCAGCCGTAATGCAATGCCATGAAGGCTCAGATCAACAATATAACCACTTTTCTTAAACCATCTGTCACATTTGATGTTAATCAAAGTTTGTCTAAATCCATCTGGATGCCCAATGCCACACGTTTTTGTACTCGCCATGGTCAGTGTTACTGTAGTGATGCTCTCTCATTCATTACACAATGAGAATGATTCAGAGCAGCCATTCTTGGTCAAAAGCACATCTAAACAAACAACATTTTTAAAGAGCAGAGAAGTTTTATGAACACAGATGGGCTTTGTTACGAAGTGGTCTGGAAAAGGTCTTTCCAACCTTAACAAGTTTCATCAGTCTATCTCGCCTGTCTAATCTCTGTTTGTGAATCTTGACGGATCCCTGCTTTACTTAATTTGTAGTGTTCTCATTCCATGGAGCAGTACAAGATTTTTAAAGTGCTTGGATTTGGAAAAGACCCCAAGCAGCTGCTGTAGATCTTGGAAAGTGTCTATGTTCAGTTTAGCACTGTCAGCACTCTGACCCGGCTTTGCATTTGATATTAAATAGGTTATTACGACAAAACATACATATTTTCCCCAGGGTAATGCAAGATTCAGCAATTCTAAGCACTAGATGGAAATCGAGTGCTAATATAGGCATATTTCTACACCTAGAAATCAGCCCCTTTTCTATTTTGAGATAGTTCCCAAGAAAGCTTTTTGAAATGCAAGATTGTGGGAATTTATTTTGAAAAACATTAAAAAAAGAAGAAGAAGAAAAAAAAAAAACACTGTGGCAGAAGGGTATGGGCCTAAAAATGTTTTTGTCTGAGATCAACATAAAAAAAAAACATGATATTGAGTGCATGTAATGCATTACATTGCTATGGAAGCTGCCTCAGAGTACAAAAAATAATAATTGTGATAGAACATCTCCTTATAAATAACAAAAAATAAATGTTTATATCTCAGAACTGCCTTAAATTCAAGATTGTGAGATAGTTACAGCGTGAGATAAAAAGTTGCAATTATGAAAAGTGTTTCATACAGTTATGACTTTCTCGCAATTTATTTCTCACAACGTGACTTTGATTTTCATAATCACCACTTTGATTCTTGTAAGTGTGAGACTTTATCTCACAATGTGTCTTTATATCTTGCAATTTCAAATTTGTTTCTCGTAATTGTACTTTAAATCGCACGTGACTTTTTTTGTAACTGCCTCTGTTTCTTGTAAGTGCGACTCTATATCTGACAATTGCGAATTTGTTTCTTGTAAATGCAACTTTATATCCCACAAATGGGACTTTATACTGCACAATGCAATGTTGTTTCTCGTGATTGCCATTTTGTTTCTTGTAAATGTGACTTTATTTTTCACAATGTTACTTTGTCTCACAATTGCAAATTTGTTTCTCATCATTGCAACTTTATATTCCACAACTGGGGCTTTATATCTCACAATGTACTTTTTATTATTTTTTACTCTGAGGCAGAAATAAGCTTCCATACATTTCTGAATGACTTTTTGTTGTATTTATCCAGCATGCTAGAGATGCAGTTGTGTATGCAGTATGTGTGCAATCTATTAGAAAACTGTATTTAATTGGATCATAGCTGCAAATACTTCTTTCAAGCCCTTTTTTTTTTTCTCATGAGAATGCACAAGACTTTGCCTCAGTGAACCTAATCAAATTCTTTTGAAGCTTGGCGAAAGATATTGCACCATTAAAAAAAATCAAGCTTGAAAGAAAAAGAAATCTAGCCGTATGTCTGATTATTGGATGATTATAAGAGAAAGTTTAGCATAGTGGTGCAGGGACATTCAGTGACTCATCTTGACCCTTCTTTGAACACTTGAGCCAACTTTCTGCATCCATTCAAGCTTTCTAGTTCTTATCATCTCATCAAAGCCGAGAGGAAGTGAAGTTTACACTGACTTGAGGTCACCCTTGTTACAGGATCGCAAGTCCGACACGCTACAGTCAGCCTCTCTCTCACTCATTCATACTTTCCTTTAAGGAGCCTTACAGCTGGTGCATATAGCGAAATCCATATTCACTCCAGGAAATCTTACAGTGTAGATAGAATCTCCCACTCTTTTCATCTAAACCTAATGGAAAACTGAATTCAAAGATCTAAGACTTTTTCTATGTACACAAAAGGCCTATTTCGCTCAAATATTGTTCACAAATCTGTGTAAATCTGTGTTAGTGAGCACTTCTCCTTTGCCGAGATACTCCATCCACCTCACAGGTGTGGCATATCAAGATGCTGATTAGACAGCATGATTATTGCACAGGTGTGCCTTAGGCTGGCCACAATAAAAGGCCACTCTAAAATGTGCAGTTTTACTGTATTGGGGGGTCCGGGGGGGTCCAAAAACCAGTCAGTATCTGGTGTGACCACCATTTGCCTCACGCAGTGCAACACATCTCCTTCGCATAGAGTTGATCAGGTTGTTGATTGCGGCCTGTGAAATGTTGGTCCACTCCTCTTCAATGGATGTGCGAAGTTGCTGGATATTGGCAGGAACTGGAACACGCTGCCGTATACGCCGATCCAGAGCATCCCAAACATGCTCAATGGGTGACATGTCCGGTGAGTATGCTGGCCATGCAAGAACTGGGATGTTTTCAGCTTCCAGGAATTGTGTACAGATCCTTGCAACATGGGGCCGTGCATTATCATGCTGCAACATGAGGTGATGGTCGTGGATGAATGGCACAACAATGGGCCTCAGGATCTCGTCACGGTATCTCTGTACATTCAAAATGCCATCAATAAAATGCACCTGTGTTCGTTGTCCATAACATACGCCCGCCCATATCATAACCCCACCGCCACCATGGGCCACTCGATCCACAATGTTGACATCAGCAAACCGCTCACCACACGACGCCATACACGCTGTCTGCCATCTGCCCTGTACAGTGAAAACTGGGATTCATCCGTGAAGAGAACACCTCTCCAAAGTGCCAGACGCCATTGAATGTGAGCATTTGTCCACTCAAGTCGGTTACGACGACGAACTGCAGTCAGGTCGAGACCCCGATGAGGACGACGAGCATGCAGATGAGCTTCCCTGAGACGGTTTCTGACAGTTTGTGCAGAAATTCTTTGGTTATGCCAACCGACTGTTGCAGCAGCTGTCCAGGTGGCTGGTCTCAGACGATCTTGGAGGTGAAGATGCTGGATGTGGAGGTCCTGGGCTGGTGTGGTTACACGTGATCTGCGGTTGTGAGGCCGGTCGGATGTACTGCCAAATTCTCTGAAACGCCTTTGGAGACAGCTTATGGTAGAGAAATGAACATTCAATTAACGGGCAACAGCTCTGGTGGACATCCCTGCAGTCAGCATGCCAATTGCACGCTCCCTTAAAACTTGCAACATCTGTGGCATTGTGCTGTGTGATAAAACTGCACATTTTAGAGTGGCCTTTTATTGTGGCCAGCCTAAGGCACACCTGTGCAATAATCATGCTGAGATGGATGGATTATCTCGGCAAAGGAGAAGTGCTCACTAACACAGATTTAAACAGATTTGTGAACAATATTTGAGAAAAATAGGCCTTTTGTGTACATAGAAAAAGTCAACTAATTAAAGTTCAGCTAATGAAAAATGGGGGCAAAAACAAAAGTGTTGCGTTTATAATTTTGTTCAGTGTATATTTTTGTGAATCTTGCATAAAATTGTTAATTTCAGCATACAAGAATATGTCTCAACTGCTTTATAATAGTCTACATCACAAATATCAGCATTGTATATTAGTATTCAGCCACCCTGCTGCCTAATAACTGGTATCAGCATTGGCCACTGAAAAACACTTATCAGTCATATAAATGCACATTGCTGGGACACAGGTGTTGGGACAGACACAAATGCTTAAAAACAGACCAAGAAGAGGGAAACTACAAGAGAATACAAGAGAATATACAAGAGAAACCTCAGTGGACTTTATCAGTAATATATATCATGTCATATTCTATTCAAGATTTTGTTGAAGGTCAGGTGGTCAAATTTACAGCGCTCTTTGCTCTTTAAATGAAGAAGTTTACAGCATATTTATTGACTCAAAGCTGTTTGCATTAATGTAAACGTCAATTAGACTAAGAACTATCTTATGAGAGAAAGGCAACGGAACTGAATGTAGCCATAACTCCACAGTCTGAGGTAGGAACAAGAACAAAATGCACGTGCGCATGATCGTTATGAGTAGCATATCCAGTGATTTTAAAATGAAGTTTAGTCTACACGCTGCATTAGCGACACATATGGCAGGAGTGGCTTTCTGAAGAGGGGTGTCTCTTAGAGTACGCCCAAGTCTCGGCTAAAGTAATCAGCAAACTGGAGACCACCACAGTTGCATCGACCCCCTTTCTGGTATTATGCATGCAAACCAAGAGCTCCGACCGAGCGCTTGTTAGCGACATGGAAGTCACTTCTATAAAGTAGAGGAGAAACGTTTTGGATGTGGCAACCGTACGGTAGAAATCCCGGCTGAGCGCGGCTTCAAGGAACAGCGGAAAACTGAATTCGGGCTTGCTTGCATTCATTTTTTTTTTTAAAGTGGACAATCATGTTTTTGTTCTTCTGGGGACTAAGTTTTTTAGTATTACTCTCTGATTTTATGAATGCACTAGCTTCAGCAGGGACACCGCGAGGTTCAGAGGAAGGTACGAGCTCTTTTCGTGATCTTTTACTCTCTCATTCAACTCAGAACCTGAGGCGCGGAGAATGAATGACTTTTCCTTGCTTGCTTCAGAGCTCATAGCGCGCTGTATGAAGAGCCTTCGAGTAATAGTAACTGACTGACACCTGATTTATCTCGTGGAGTCTTAGGGGGGGAAAACACTGTTAGCTACTATTTTGATGGAGATTTTTCAATATATTTCTGTAAGTAGTGTAGGCTGACAATTAATTATTTAAAGAAAACTTTCCTAGGTTATGCATCAACCCTGTTACTCTTATATTTCCCTATTTGATAAGAATTCTGTCACACTCTCTCTCTCTCTCTCTCTAAAAAGTGAACTATTCAAGGATATGTTTAAGTGTTCTCTTTTTCATCACTTTATGTTTTATGTTTATCAGTAGGGAACGATCTTACACTGTCAACAATGTTACCATGATTATTGATTACTAAAAAGCAGGTATTTCAAGAAATATCGACATTAGCTTAATTAATTGTCTTTCTAGGAAGTGTAGTTCCGCTATCTTGTAATGGCAAATTAAAATTTAAAACTGTCAACCCTGTTACCTGTTAGTTACATTGACGCGCAGTGCAATACTCGACCATTTAGACAGTTTGTATGATAAAAAAAAAAAAAAAAAGTTTAAATATCACAAAAATGTTTAAATGTCACAAAAATGTACTTTAAAAGTAACTGCAAACGACATTTATAGAATGACTCACTTGTTGTTACTTAATTTTACTATTCAATCTCTCTTTTCTACCACAGCGAAATTATCGCAGTTTGGCGCGTATGAGATTGTAACTCCGGCCAGAGTGAGTGAAGCCGGTGACAAACTGCCAACGGGCGTGCACTTCAAGAGGAGAAAGCGGAGTACCGACCCAGTAACCGGCAACATCTCCCATCATTGGACCTCTCCGCACGCCTATTACCAGATATCTGCCTTTGGGCAGGACTATTACCTTAATCTTACGCTCGAGTCGGGATTTATTGCGCCAGTTTACACTGTCACGATCCTCGGAGCATCCAGTGAAGGTTATAATTCAGAAGAGGGGGAGGAGGAGGACACGGAGTATCAGCAATGCTTTTATAAAGGACATGTGAACGCTGGGCAGGAGCATACCGCAGTAATAAGCCTTTGCTCCGGTTTGGTGAGTTTAATAAAAGTTTATTAATAATAATAATTATCTTAATAATAATTTATGCGATACGGGTCGCAGTATGCATTCGGAAACTTTGCAAATGTTCATATGCACTCAAGATCCTTCATATGTGGTTACATAATTACGCGCACACTTACAAAGAAGTTTGGTGCAGGTTAGTCGGATACATGCGCACCCCGTTTTGAGACAGATCGCTTCGAAAGTATTTTCCCAACATATTAAATAATGTATCACAAAATTACGCTCTGTAAATGAGCTGGATGACGCACACTCATCAGTGGCATAAGCAGCAGTAGTGTGCTGACGTCAGCGGCAGTCCATATATGGGACTCAGATGTCATCTGCTGATGTGAACGTGAGTTCGAATTCGCGCCATGTAACGCCGTTTCTCACAGATCAAAAGTAGTCTTGGGAACGAACTAGTGAATCGGTTCTCCCGAATCGGTTCTTCCGAATCGTTTCATCTGAAATGCTTTAGGTTGCTTAATTAAAACCGAACGTGTACGGGGGTCAATTTCAATGTAAGAATATTTGGTTACTTTTGAATGTCTGTCAATTGAGATTGTCAGAAAGCATTAGATGTTCAATATTTTTCAATATGCTATCATGAAAGCTGTAGGCTTTCATTGAAAGCGGAAGGATCTGTGTCCCTAATTAGCCGCCTTTTCAATTAATCTGATGTTTGCATTTGAGTTTGCTCTTGATTGTCCTCAAGCACCATAACAACTGAACATATTGATTTAACTTTAAAATATTCAAAACATAAAAAAAAAAAACGTAAAAAAAAAAAAAAATTAAAAAAACAAAACAAAACTAAAGTTTGGATTACCTGCCTAGATTACACTACACAACTACCCCCATTAGTAGGCTATAGAGTGCCTGTAGCCTGGAGATCATATGGTTATATGGTATTTTAATGTAGGGATGCACCGATACTGAGCTCCGGTACTCGTACTCGTTATAATGCCCCGATACCAAACGCCGATACCACACAGCATGTGATAAGTGCCATATGCAGACAAAGAAACACGACAACAGGCAGCAGAATGGAGTTATTAGAGATTAAGGATGTCTACGAAGCAGATGTATGCACTGAATAATGTTAAACATTCAGTATTAATGCCTTTATAGCTGATCTGCGCGAGCTGAAAAGTAAAGCGCTGAGTGGATTGAGCGCGCCCCGGCGCAGATGCGCGAGCTTGTCGAGTGAATATCCCTTTCTCACAGACATCACTGGAAAGTTTGTAGTTCGTTCGGATATGTCAAAAACAAGTAAGCAAGTAAGTTACTTAACGGTAGGGAGGGAGAGAGGGAGAGATAGAGCGCGCGCGCACTTCTGTTGTGTGATCTTTATTGATGTTCGCTCACATAGCATGGATCATTTGGATTGAAACAAAATCGTAAATATAAGACAATTTATAGGGGCATTCACTATACACATCATTTATTTTCAACCTTAAGCATACACGACTTTCTGGCGAAAGTGAAACTAGCAGCCTGTGTGAAATGCGCTTGTCCCTCTCACCAGTACAAATACGTGCGCGTGTTGCGCGTTTTACTTGCTTCATGAGTGTTTCTGCATTATATGAGTGGTTTGGAATATAAATCACAGCATGTTTGAGATGAAAAGAAAAACGCGACTTCTATTTCTGAAAATATCACAGTTAGGAGATTTATAACGAGTGGTTCCCTTCATTATTACAGCAAAACGCGTGATTACAGTACTAAGCCACTGCGATGGAGCAGCTCTAATGCTATTAAATTAAAGATGATGTACCATAGAGCACAACAAATCAACAGTGAAAGTAACAAAAACTTGTAAAATACATTTTAATGTGCATAATTAAGTGTGAAAATAACCGAAGGATATACAGTCAAACCAAAAATTATTCAGAGACCAAATATAATTTTTGATATTTTTTACTAGTGGGTGCAGAATACTATAGTTCATTTATGTAAGTGAGGACAGCAAAATAAACTAAACTGTGACATGTTATATCCAAAAATTGATACAAATTTGAAACCAACAAATTTTTCAGACCAAGTCTGGGAAAAAAATTGAAGTTCAGGTTTGCATGAACCTGGTTGACAGAATGCCCAGGAGACTACAGGCTGTCATTAAGGCTAAGGGTTGCCAGACAAAGTACTGATAGTTGTGTAAATATTGTCATACTAACAGCTGTCTGAATAATTTTGGTTGATTGTAATCCATCACATACCTTTCTATCAAAGTTATCTGACATTATCAAGCTGAATTTCTTCTGACACAGTTTAACTCTGAGTTCCTGTCATATTTTATTACCATAAACTATAGTGAATAAACTGTGATAATGTGAGAAAAGTTGAAGGTGTCTGAATAAATTTAGGTTTGACTGTATCTATTTGATAAATGATGTTAACCAATTAACATTGTACATGCTCTTTTGGTTTCTGTACCCAATATTTAAAAAATTTACAAATGCAATGAAAATATCGGTATCGGTACTCGGTATCGGCAAGTACCAAAAATAAAAGTAAAAGTATCGGACGAGCACTGAAAAAGTGGTATCGGTGCATCCCTGTTTTAATGTTAAAATTATTGCATATGTATTCTTATACAGAATCTCAGGCGATTTTTAGTAAATTTGTCAGGCTTGTTTGGGATGGCCTGTTTGTATCCCTTAATACTCAGATATATACAAACAATTTGTCTAAAATGTGTTATCTGTAATACAAACAACCGGCCTCAAACCTGTTCAATATGTTTGTTCTTGAAGATAAGGAGAGCATTTACCAATGTGCTTCTCGCTGGCTTTTAGGAAATTCACATTTCAAAACTTTATGCTTCGTAAGTATAGCAGAATGTTCTGATAGTTATCAACAACATTCTGCATTCATTACCCCCCTGAGGCCAGTACACCGATATGCATGCAATGTATGTTTACTTTATCACTCCATCAGCCACTTAGGATTTGTACGTAAATCAAATCTTAGGGGGAAGTTGTAAGGGCAATTTACAGTCACACACAGAATGTGTCTATAGACTTCACTGGCTGTGGACCAATTTAAACTTTGTTGTTTGTTTTAGCTTGGCACTTTCAGGTCACCAGAAGGGGAGTTTTTTGTGGAGCCCCTTCATAGCTACAATGGTGAACATTATGAAGAAGAACACATCAAACCTCATGTCGTGTACAGAAAAGATGCCTCAAAAAAGACTGTAGATGACTCAACTTCATGTGAAACTTCAGGTAAGCAGGAAGACTTACATTTTGAGTGGAAAAGTTTTGAGAGGTAAAACAACTGATTTTAAACTTTAAAGTAAACCAATGTCAGTCATATTTATAATAACAAAACTGTGCTGGACCGTACTGAATCTTGCATCACTGCAGTGAATTCAACGACTCCCAGTGCATTGTACTGACTCATATTCAAGATAAGAAGCATTCATTTACCATATTGTTTCTATGTAGTTTTGAAAATGGTATGTTAACGCATAATTAAATTAACCAGTTATAATTCTGTAAATCTAAATATGATTATGAATATAAGCACACCACAACGCTTCTAGGCACGGAAACGGATATGCTATCATTGGCATTCAAATACTCATAGAGCTATTCATGGTTTCTTTCGCATCCTTTGCTTTTCTATTTTGAAATGTCATTGAGTAGAAGTCAGTGGAACAGGAAAAATCATTTTGGAAGTTCTTGGTATCATTCCAATCTTAGTTTACTGCCACAAAATCCTGTTGACTCTTGCACTTCCTGTGGCCTGAAGATAAGGAAACTCAAGAGGCCCACTACCATGAAAGCCACGTGGTGAGAAGCATTCTAGTAAAGCAATGCTAGTTTTAAGTGTTTGTAAATTCAGTGTTACAAAAATAAATTTGGACTGGGCTAATGCACCCTGCTGCGTATCAATAGCGCTCAACAGCAGCTTTGTTTTTTGAATTACCCCTTTGGTATTCTTTGGTATTGTCTTATGTAAAGGAAATGTTTAGCCCCCAAAAGTGCTGGGAGAAGAGCTTATTTTAGTTTGCAAGAGTTTTATTGAAAGCGCCATTGTGGCTTTCTTTTTGTCTAGTGGAATAGGTTTTTTTTATTCCCAGTACACTTTTCTGTGAAATATTATTTTTCATATTTTAAATGGAATTTATTCCTGTGATGGCAAAGCTGAATTTTTAGCCAGTCTTCAGTGTCACACGATCCTTCGGAAATCATTCTAATAGACTGATTGGCACTCAAGAAACATTCTTCAGTTCAAACTAACTTTTACTGACCCTAAGCGGTGCCATGCATTCACTTTTATGGAGGCTCACCTGTCAACAATCCATATTAACATCTAATATAGATAATGATTAACCCTCCTTGGATGCATAATCACTTCATTTAATTTCTTAACATGTATTGTTTTCCTCCTTCAATGCAGGACATAAAGAGCCACACCGCAGACACAAGAACAGACTGAAGAGAAAGTCGCCCTCAAGCATGTTGTCCGACCTGGAGACTCTTAATTCCAGACTCTTCTCTGCCCCCTTCCCCTCCTCAGAAAACAAGCACAATTCCGCTAATGAAAGCAGTGACTCCAAGCCACACCGGAGATCAAAGCGTTTCCTCTCCTACCCCCGTTTTGTTGAAGTCATGGTTGTGGCAGACAGCAAGATGGTGGAACATCATGGAAGCAACCTCCAGCACTACATTCTTACACTGATGTCCATCGTAAGTTATGCCCAGTTAACAATAGTCTCCTGGTTTGATGGGTTTGTGTCTGGGTTTGCTTTAGGTCTGGTGCTCTTGCTCTTACTATGCTCTTACGGGACAGATTATTTCTGACAGGCTTGATGAATGTTGAATATAAAACAAATAAAATCAGGTATGTTGCATGGACTGCATGCTTTAGATGCTTTTTCGTTGGAACTCACAGGGAGGTTAGATGACCTATATTTTGATCTTGGCAAAGGCTGAATTCTCAGCAGGATCTGGCAGCACAAGCTAGTTCTCAATGGCCAAGAAACATTTTTTTTTTTTCAACAGCTGAGGTTAACATCACGTGTTCAAAGGGGTCTTTGTGTATTGAAATTCAGAAATCAAAAAATCAAGGCAGCAAATATAAAAACCACCCTACCAAGCACTTTCAAATTTTGAGTGATGATATTTTGATTGAAACATTTTGTCAGTGGTGTCTTTAGTTACATCGAGATGATTGCAAAAGATCACTTTCTTATAAAGCAGGGGTCTCAAACTGAAATTACAGGATCCCACAGGTTAGATTATGTTCTCCAATTTTTATATGTATTACCACTCAAAAACATTTGAAAAGGTTTTTGAAAGTCTCTTATGCTCATCAAGGCTGCATATTTGATCAAATTACAGTAAAATTAATGTGAATAAAAAAAAAAAAAAACTGTTTTTTTCTATGTTACTATATTTTTAAAAAAGTAACTTATTTCTCTGATGACAAAACTGAATTTCGAGCAGCTATTACCACAGTCTTCAGTGTCGCATGATCTTTCAGAATTCATTCTAATACATTTCTTATTCTTATCAATGGTGAAAGGAGTTATATCATATTTTTGAAAACTTTTGATCAATTTAATGCATCCTTGCAGAATAAAAGAATAATTTCTTACAATCTTACTGACCCCAAACAGTTCTGAACAGTAGTGTATAATATAATAGCTGAAACTCTCATAGGGCTGTAGTTTGAGACCCCTGCTGTAAAGTAATTAGAAGCTCTGACAATGAATACCAATTGTCTGTGTGCTCTCACTTAGGTTTCCTCCATCTATAAGGATCCCAGCATTGGAAACCTGATTAACATTGTTATTGTGAAGTTGGTCATCATAAAGAATGAGCTGGTAAGAGTTCTTTGTGCGGAAGTGTGGTAATTAATGGTTGCATTAAGAGCGCTTTTAAAATGTACATAAGCAGTTTATTACAGTTAATCCTTAATCTTATTCAAATGTTATCATCTGTCTTTGTTCTTCTATAGGATGGTCCCGCTATCTCTTTCAATGCACAAGCCAGTTTGAAAAACTTCTGCATATGGCAGCAGAGTCAGAACCACCCGGATGACAATCATCACTCGCATCACGACACCGCTATCCTAATCACAAGGTAAGAACGATTTTTATGGAATGATTTCGATTTTTTTTTTCTTTACTTATTCCTATTGCTCACAGGTAAGTTGCTCATGCGATAGGTCTAGTTGTGTGATGTTTTGTGTCCTCTCTCCACAGTATGATTTCAGTTCCATTCATTTGGCAACACAGAAACTTTATACTTGTTGTGAACATTGAGCAAAACAGTACAGGAATTATTTGAGTAACAAAGTAATTATTTATGGTGCTACAGCTACTTAGGTTATACTTTTCAAGGCCATGTGTGC
Organism: Onychostoma macrolepis; assembly: GCF_012432095.1. Lineage (NCBI taxonomy): Eukaryota > Metazoa > Chordata > Actinopteri > Cypriniformes > Cyprinidae > Onychostoma > Onychostoma macrolepis. The sequence continues at coordinate 20,960,961 of NC_081165.1, read as the reverse complement.
ATGCATAAATAAGAAAGCAAAGCACAGACACAAATGCAAGATAAAAGAATATCCAAATTTGTGAAGCCTTGTCCTTTTTTTGTTTTTAGGCAGGACATCTGTCGAGCACGGGACAAGTGTGACACTTTAGGTAAATCATCTTTGTGTGAAAATGGTGATTATGATCATATTAAAGTTGACAGTTTAACTACAGTGTTCTCTCATGCACTTTCAGGTCTTGCTGAGCTGGGTACAGTTTGTGATCCCTACAGAAGTTGCAGTATTAATGAGGATAATGGACTCAGTACTGCTTTCACCATCGCTCATGAGCTTGGCCATGTGTGAGTACTATTTTTGTGAAATATTTCACTTTGTAAATGTGTGCGTGCCTTCCCCCTTCAAAAATAAATGCCACTTGAGTTCATTTTTGGCTATCTAGCACAATGACAGTCATGCATTTTAAGTTTTAAGTGTGGCTTAAGTGTTCAAATAATTGTCTTTAAATCATTTATTTTTAAGTTTTGAGTGTGGCTTAAGTGTCCAAATACTTTTTGAACATCTCCTGCATTATAAATGCTGTTTGTCACACTGAATTTGCTTGTGAAGAGCTCTTATTATACCTAGAACTAAATTGTCTTTAAATCATTTATCTACTATTGTGTTCTACGTTTTTTTAAAGTACTTTTAAAACACTCCACTTCTTCAAGGTCCACCAGTCTGCAAATTTCTCAGGCCTCTTCACTGCCTTTTTTTCCCTATTTTTTAGTTGTGAGTCTTTTATTTTGGTATGTTTTGGGGAGATGTCATTGCCATTTGTACAGCTCGATAAGAGTGTGTGCAACTTCTCAAGGTCTGTTCATCACTGCTGAAATGACTTAGTTATGCTCTGGGTTTTTTAGATAGAGTCTTGGAGGTAAATTATCTAAATAAATGAGGTCTCATGATGTACAGCGGTCTCATGATGGTCAAGTACAGTAAAACAAACATTCTATCTGTATCTGTTCCTATTTCAGTTTTCAGCTTGGCAAAAATCTTAAATAAAAGGCCAATATTTATGCCACGATATTGGCAAATGCATCTATGCCTAAGTTTGCATGTACAGTCATATGGAAATGACCTCTAAAAGGCCTTTAAACAAACTCTCTTTTTGAATTCCATTCTTATCCGGTGGCAGGTGGTGACATCAGTGCCATGTGCTTGACTGAGGATTTAGTCTTGGTGCTGTACAGTGCTATGCAGCGCGTACCACCTCTCTCCCCTATGGTTGTCCCAGAATTTGATATGTTCTGCTGCTCATGGGATTATTACTTTCCTTACTGGTGGCCAACTGATATAGGTTTTTTAATACTGGCAATATTGCTAGCAATATCTAGGTAGCGGGGTGGCAAAAGGTCTATTTAATGCTAATATAAATAATACAGGTTATTGACGACAAATGAAAAAAAAAAAAACTGAACTAAAATGAACACTTATTTTATGCTGTATTCACCACATATTTACTGAAATATCCTTTTGGATGTTCATTATCATTTCCCCTATTTTCTATTTTTACATTTAGGTTACCTTTGCTATCATCATATTATTTATATTTATATATATATAATTGCCCAGCTTTTTAATACAGTGAAAAAATTGCTTGTAACATTCCCACAAATTACAAAGAAACATCAAGTAGCACATTGAAATAAATGTGAAATTTTGAAGTAGAAAGACTGAAATAGTATTTTCTTTTCAAATGTATTCCAATAACCTTTGTTTTATTTCCAAATTCATAAAAAAAAATATATATTTTCATAGTAGGATTGTGGTACAAATGTGAAAATACCTGGTTTTGGTCAGTGTGCAGATCAGAGTACGTGTCCTGAACCTGCTCACCATCTTGTCCTGTTTGCATGTGTGTTTTCAATCATGCCCTTAGGTTCAACATGCCTCACGATGACAGTAATAAATGCAAGGAGGATGGAGTCAAGAACCAGCAACATGTGATGGCCCCTACGCTCAACTATTACACCAATCCTTGGATGTGGTCCAAATGTAGTCGGAAATACATCACAGAGTTCCTCGAGTATGTAAACCCCATTTCACACTCCACACAGTCACAGGATGTTGTTGAAACCTGTGATATTGGTTTGAACTCTTGATGTTGAGCCCCACATGTCCAGCATCAATGTGCATTTGTTTTCTTCTAAACATTCTCAATTGAGATGGAAACAACGTCATCTGTAGCAAACGGAAAAGATTAATTTTTTTTGTCTTCTGTCACTTACTGAGATCATTTGTGTTGTTTGTGTCTTGTTTGTTTTGTTTTTCTTCAGCTCATTTGTTGAACATTTATCATTAGCACAGGGTATGGTGAGTGTTTGCTCGATGAGCCAGTTTCTAGGCCATACAGTTTGTCCCAGCAGCTGCCTGGACAGATATACAGCGTCAATAAACAATGTGAGCTGATATTTGGGTCTGGGACACAGGTGTGCCCATATATGGTGAGAAGATCCCTCAGGGAATTGCATAACATACTGACATGGCCGTTTTCTACTGTGTATTATCTGCTGTCTAATATTATTTATGGAGATGTTTTTAATAAAAAGCCATAAAGAGAATCCATAGTACAGCTTGTTAGTAATATCAAAGTGACATTCAAAGCATGTTACGTGTGCAGAAAAAACAAGTGTCAGTACAAATTTTGTGAGTAAGAGTGCATGTTTAAGAGTTGTTTAAGCTAACAGTAAGTGTTTGGATGTTGTGCAGACACAGTGTCGAAGGTTGTGGTGCACCAGTCCAGAAGGAGTCCAGCGTGGCTGCCGGACCCAACACATGCCATGGGCCGATGGGACAGAGTGTTCTCCTGGAAAGGTAAGCACTCAGTAAATCAAATGTGAACATATTTATTTAGACATTATGCTCCATTGTTGTTTAGATCCCAACAATATCTTCTTTTGTGTTAACTGACATGAGGGTGAATAAATTATGATAGGACTGTCATTTTTGGGTGAACTGTCCTTTTAAAGATAAGATTTGTGTTGCATTTTCTATTGTGAAGCAATAATACATTTGGCTGGTTGCTTGTGGAGAGTATGTGATTAGTTTTAAACACATATTTCCCCCAAATAGCAACCAAATCACTTCCACAATGACACTCATCCTCACTGATATACTGCTTTGCCCCTGTCTCTGTTTTACAATGTTTCCCAGATTGTGAACCCAAGTCAGACTTGTGTAGTGGTAGTGATTGTGAACAGCAATGCATTTCTCATGACCTCCATATGAAAAGATAGCATCACAGAAGGGAAGTTTTACACAGTTGCTACATATCTCAACATTGAATTGCTGCCATACATTGTTTTTCCCTGCATGTCATATGCTTTCGGTGTGGTATCATGCGGCTTGATTTATCTAGATATGCACAGGACCGGTCTCTTGCAGCTTGTTTTGATTTTCACGCTGGGACCACCCATAATATGTGGATTGCCTGGTAATCATTGGGTGAAACTGTTTTAAATCTGAGCATTGCATCACAAGGCTTGACCCATGTGCAGTTTGATGGTGGAATAATGCTGTAGCTTGCCGCTTTGCTCCATGAAGTTTATTGCCATTAAAATAAGTTGACATAAATCGTATGAAAGGGATCTTCAGAGAAGATTTCTGCATCAAAAAAGGTGGAGTCCCAGAACCTATTATGTAATTACCATGGATTGATAATTGATAACTTAGATGCTTGACAAGGGTTTTGAGTGAAACAAAACACACTTTGAATTGTCATAGTGTCTGTGTATCAACATCATTCCTCCTCATTCTAGTTGGTGAACTTTATAGCAAGCAGGCTGCACTGACTGGTTCTGCAATGATCTCATCTTTTCTGTGTTTGCTCCTTGCTTGCAGCATTGTAAACATGGCCTGTGCATCCATAAAGAGCATGAATCTGTTCCAGTAGAGGGGGCCTGGGGTGTCTGGAGTCCCTTTGGCACATGCTCAAGGACCTGCGGAGGGGGAATCAAGATCGCTGTGCGCGAGTGCAACCGACCCGTGTAAGCTGCCGCTCTTTGTAGTCTTGCATTCTCACTGGACTGTGAATTGGCACCAGGTTTCTCAATGTTCCTTGACAAATGACAGCAGCACAGCCATCCTGAAGAGGAATATTCTTCAAAAGAGATTGTTTACTTAATGTACATGGGTAGACAGCAGGTTTTGCTCAATTTAAATTGCAGTCAGACAGAAACGTCATCAAGAAAGCAAAAGGGACTTTCTATGAAAGAAAGTTTTATTTATACTGTAGTTACATTTTCTCAATGTGAATATGTGCTCTGTTTATGTGTTTTCATGACTTTTAGGCCCAGAAATGGGGGGAAGTATTGTGTTGGACGCAGAATGAAATTCCGTTCCTGTAACTCTGAGCCATGCTCCAAGCAAAAGAAAGACTTCAGGGAGGAACAGTGTGCCAATTTTGATGGGCGGCACTTCAACATCAATGGTCTACCTCCAAATGTCCGCTGGGTGCCAAAGTATAGCGGAAGTAAGGGATTTAGTTCTGTGGTTGCAGCTGGCACGTAATGGGTTGTAGAATAAAAAATTCAAGGGATAGTTCACTCAGAAATGAATATTTAAACATGAATATTAAAATATCACCGTCATGTTATTCCAAACCTTTACATTTTTGAAAAATATTAATGCAGGTCTGTTTCAAAAACGAAAGATCATAGTGACCATGTCTGTTAAGTTCTGAAAAGTGACTCAAAAACTTATGTGAACGAATGATTTAGTCTGATATTTAAACTGAATCAATTGAAAGAACCCTCTCGAAAGAATGACGATCCAATTTCCAACTCACTGATTCAATGATCCAATAACAGCAGTTCTTGATTTAACAGCTCACTAGAGAAGAAGAGTTTTACTGAATAATGACATGGGCTGTATTTCCCAAAAGCATCGTAAGCCACCGGTGGTCTCTACGATCAACTTAGCTTACGATGCTTTTGAGAATCGCAGCCATGGTCTGTTCCTCACACAAAGCTTAAATGTACACCAGTAGTTTTGGCTATATTTATGGTGCTTTGCTCTGTTGTGATTGGGAGCTTAAAAGACCTCGCTACAAAGTCTTCAAATTACCAAACACAATTAGATTTTAATTAAGTTAATTGTGTGGAACAAAGATGAATAGCTGTGACGAGAAACATATTATCAATGTCCTAAATACAGTAAGTCAGACTGTATTAACTCTTTCTCATGGCTGTGTGTGCTGTAGTTCTAATGAAGGATCGCTGTAAGCTATTCTGTCGTGTGGCGGGCAGTACAGCTTACTACCAACTCAGGGACAGAGTTACTGATGGCACGCAGTGTGGGCCTGATACCAACGACATCTGTGTACAGGGCCTGTGCAGGGTGGGTGCATTTGTGTGTCTATGTGGTGTGAAAATGCACCTTAAATCAGCGAATATCCTGCATAACCTGAAGCATTAGTCCTGTTCAAGTGTCCTTTGAATTAATTCCCCATTCTGTTTCTGCAGCAAGCAGGATGTGACCACGTGTTAAACTCCAAGGCCAGGAGAGATAAGTGTGGAGTGTGTGGTGGGGATAACTCATCTTGCAAGACTGTGGCAGGAACATTCAACATAGTGCATTATGGTAGGTGACACAGGCTTTTATTTTAGTGCAGTTCTTTCCACGTTGGTCAAAGTAACCCAAAGCAGTTTATTTCAAATTTAGCTTGATTCGCTTCAATTCCACGCAGTTCAGCCCAATTACAGACCAAAAGAACAATAATATTTACTCTATAATAATATTTTTGGAAGAGTATTTTGTTGATTTCTGCTTTTTTACAGGTTACAATGTTGTGGTGCGTATTCCCAGCGGTGCTACAAACATAGATGTGAGACAACACAGCTACTCAGGGAAACCAGAGGACGATAACTACCTCGGTAAGACAAGAAATTACATTAGACATTAAATACAATAACATAATAAAAGTAGTTCAATGGTAGTTCAGAGGATTTAAATAAAACTTGGAAAAGTAATAATAAAAATTAGACATGCACTGATAATTGTGGCCAATATGGATGCTGATAATTATTTTCATATTATATTAAAATGATATACTATTTTGTAATTAAAAATAAAATCCTAGGAAGCTCCTGGGGGTCCTGTACTCTCCTGCATCCAGGGAGATCCCAGAGGTTGTGGTTTCCCTGGATGCAGAAAAAGCATTTGATAGAATTGAGTGGGGCTATTTATTTTTAATATTGAATAGGTTTGGCTTTGGGCCAAAATATGTAAATTGGATTCATTTGCTTTATTCTACCCCTAAAGTCTCTGTTATAACAAACAAAGCACGCTCACAATTTCTCCCAATACTAAGAGGCACAAGACAAGGATGCCCTTTAAGTCCCCTTCTTTTTGCATAAGCGATTGAACCACTGTCTATAATGCTTAAATCTCTACAGTCCATAAAGGGCATTGATAGGATGGGTATAGAACATAGAGTTTCTTTATATGCAGACAACCTGTTATTATATATTTCAAACCCAGTTGAAAATGTCCCAAAAATAATGCAAAATCTTTCTGTCTTTGGCAGTTTCTCAGGATATAAATAAAATTTTTCTAAAAGTGTATGCTTTCCCATTAGTCCTCTGGCTCTACAAATTAAAACTTCATCCCTCCCATTTCATATCTCCCAATCCGGCTTTAAATACTTAGGAGTACATATTACTCAAACCTTTTCATGTCTATATTAAAATTACTTTTTACCCCTTATAAATAAAATTAAAACTGATCTACACAGATGGGACACATTATACCTGTCTTTAGCAGGTAGAGTAAATTGTATTAAAATTAATGTCCTACCTAAATTTTTATACTTATTCCAGTCCCTGCCAGTTTTTATCCCAAAAGCCTTTTTTCGTACATTAAATAAGCTCATAACATCATTTTTATGGAAAGGGAACAACCCAAGAATTAATAAAGACCTTTCTGAAAGACGGGCGATTTCAAGGAGGTTTAGCTTTACCTAATTTTATGGGATATTACTGGGCAGCAAATCTTCAAAAAGTCAACTGTTGGTATAATTTCCCAGAGACAGATAGGTGTAAGGCAGAAGCAGGTACTTGTATTTCTACATCACTTCACGCCTTAATAACAATGAAACTACCCTTCTCCCCTTATCAGTATACCTCAAACCCAGTCGTAAGTTCAACACAAACGTACAAACTTAAGGACTTCTCCTTGTTAAGCCCTCTCAGTAACAACCCTCTATTCCCCGCCATTAAAATAGACTACACCTACGTACAGTGGCAGAGTATTGGATTGACTAAATGCAGTGATTTTTACATTGATAACACTTTCACTAGTTTCAACGACCTTCTACAGAAATTTCAGCTAGCGCAATCTAACCCGTTCCGTTATTTTCAAGTCCGACATTTTATTCAATCTCAAGGTTCCACCTTTCCTAACCTGCCCCCTACCTCAGTAATGGATAACATTTTACAGATTCCTATGACCCCAAAGGTCAAATTTCTGCATTATACAATATAATTGTGTCTGCAAGCAATACTTCAATTGAAAAAATTTAAGAAAAGTGGACCGAAGATATAGACTCTGTAATAATTGATGAAATATGGGATGATGCCCTAAAAAGAGTAAATGGATCAACCACCTGTGCACACCTTAGTCTTATACAATTTAAGATACTTCACCGAACATATTACACTAAATCTAGACTTTCAAAAATTTATCAGACAGATGTGATCGATGCAAAAGTGATAAAGCTGACCTTATTCATATGTTTTGGTCCTGCCAAAAACTGAAAAACTACTGGACACTTGTATTTAAAACACTAAATGAAGCCTTTAACTTGAATATAACACCCTGTGTTGAAATTGCTATCTTTGGAGTGCCAGAACATGGAATACCTTTGACTAACAATATGGAAAATGTTTTTGCTTTTGCTTCACTATTAGCAAGAAGGAGAATATTGTTGGAATGGAAATTAAAAAAATCCACCAAAAACTTCAATGTGGATTTGTGATTTGATATTATATTTGAAACTAGAAAAAATTTAATATGTCAAAAAAGGATCCATCCAAAAATGTAATAAAATTTGGAAACCTATGATTACATATTTTGAAAAGATGAAGACCCTACCTTCTAACTAATTAATAGGACTGAAGTTTTAGAAAGGCCATCTGACTTTAATATACTTGGTTATGTCATGCTTACTTATATATCTACACAGAAAGACTATTGAAGTGACCCCGCCCCCCCGCCCCCCGCTTTTTTAGTTTTTTTTTTGTGACCACTTATTTACTTTTGTTAACAAAATTGACTTTGATATGTCTGTTTGATAACAAAATATTGAAATGTATCCTGCTATTTTGTACAGTAAGCACTGTTAATATTGTTAATCAGTTATTCATATAATTATGTATTGGTTGTTTGGTTATTTATTTATTATTATTTTTACTTTCTATTAATTTAAGGTTGTAGAACAGGGTAGGGAAAGAAAATACATAATTATGTAATTGTTTGAACTTTTTTTGTCTAAACATGTTTGAAAAATTAATAAAGTGCAAAAAAAAAAGTTAAATAAATGTTAACTAAAATTAAATGAAAACTAGAATTAAACTAAAATCAAAATTAACACTAAAAAAATTAAAGCAAACCTCTTAAGTAAAAAAAAAAACTATATATATATAATACTTAAATCTGTAAAATACTAAATGCTACACAGTATTGAATTAAAAAAAAAAGTTATTTAATTATTTAAAGATTAACTTTAAATGAAGATTATACGTTGGCAAATATAATGACAAATGAGCATACGATTAAATATCCAACACTGGCTGACAAGTTTTAATAATCTCTCAAATTGACAGATAACAATATGGCACTAAAATATCATGCATCCCTTGTAAAAATGTAATATTTATGTCAAGAGTCTTTAAAGCATGCTATAATTCAGTTAGTGGTGATGCTTTATGCATCATTGCAAGACAGTTGTCAAATGGGAAATTGATTTGCATATTCATTGTGATCAATCCTAATTTAAAATGAATCCTATGGCTTTGATGTGCCATAGGTGAATTGATGTCAAGATTTACTGCAAGCTAACTTACAAGAGGCTTTTGCAATTGTTTTCATAAACATATTTGTGTTAATGCTTCTGAACTCTATAAACCTAAGGAAATATATGCTGTTTTCAGCAGATTACTGTGTGTTTATTGATATCTTTGCATGCCTAAGTGTAGGTGTAAGTTGGTGCATTTATGTGTGTTTATGTATGAGGAGCAGGGGTTGGCCATTGTAATGTGTGAAGTAGTGAGGAAAGTAACTCAGGAAATTAGCCACATAATCACATTAGTGTGCATTTTTTGAAGCACACTGACTTCAGTAGAGCAAGACGTGGCCTCTTCACGGAATGCTGGATTTCTTTACCCCGTTAAGCCTAATCTGCCCTGACTGTTGCTAAATCTGACTGTAAATGAAAATGTTTTATTCCTTAGGTCATGCAGGTCTTGTAATGAGACATATTTGAGTTTAAACAAATAGACACCATTTAATTATTTATCCTGTGGCATGGCTGAATATATATTTGTTTTTGTACTTGAACATGAAGAAAATAAAGTATGCATGTTGTTTCATTTTTGTTTTGCAGCCTTGTCTAACAGCCGTGGAGAATATTTACTCAATGGAGATTTTGTGGTCAGTATGTTTAAAAGGGAAGTCAGAGTAGGGAATGCTGTTATTGAATACAGCGGCTCTGACCATGTTGTTGAGAGAATCAACTGCACTGACCGCATAGAAGAGGAGATTATTATCCAGGTAATACGGCATCAATGAATTCAGTTTGAACTTTTTTGTTGTCTTACATTGTGAAACCTCACATTTTAACAACGTGTGAATAATGTTTAAAATCTTTGTAACACCATACTTTTGGCCTATATGTGATCTTTTCCAACTAGGTGCTATCCGTAGGTAACCTCTATAACCCTGATGTCAGGTATTCCTACAACATTCCCATAGAGGACAAACCTCAGCAGTTTTTCTGGGATGCATATGGCCCGTGGCAGGATTGCAGTCTTTTGTGCCAAGGTGGGTGTGAGAGAAGCAACAAATATTTTTTGTGAAACATGTGCCAGAAAAGTCAGTTTAGAATTCGGTAAACTTGAACCAGACATTTAATGCTGGCAGGGTCATCTAGTTCAGTGTTTTTTGGAAATTTGGAGAATGCAATGAGGAACTTTCTTTTTTCTTTCTTTGTCTAGATCACAAACATGTGTTTGAACTTGTGTATGTCTTGTGCTGTATGTTATGTGCATCAGGAGAGCGCAAGAGGAAAATCTTGTGCAGTCGTGAGTCAGATCGAGTGGTTGTGTCTGATCAGCGGTGCCATGGCTCTCCCAAACCAGCTGTGATCTCTGAGCCATGCAACACAGACTGTGAACTCAGGTACATGTCCACATTCACTAGTTTCATAAACTTTTGTGTGTGTGAAAGAAGTTAAAAGGATAGTTCACCCAAAAATGAAATTTCTGTCATTAATTACTCACCCTCATGTCATTCCAAACCTGAAAGACATTTGTTCATCTTCGGAACAAACAAAAAATATATTTTTGATGAAATCCAAGAGTTTTCTGATCCTGTAGAACATGCTGCTTTCCGTAGAACATGCATGCGCTGCGCCTTGTTTACAAACAGAAGAATGCACACGCATGCGTCGTGGTACTCTTGATAATGGCGGAGGACAGTGATGCAGAAGAGAAGAATTGTTGAATAACGTTGTTATTTTTGTTTTCTTTGCGCACAAAAAGTATTATCGTAGCTTGTAAAATTACAGTTAAACCGTAATCACATGGACTATTTTAACTATGTCCTAAGTACGTTTCTGGGTCTGGGAACATTTCAGTTACATTGCTGTCTGTGCAGGGTCAAGAAAGCACTCTGATTTCATCAAAAATATCTTTTTGTGTTTGTGTTCCGAAGATGAACAAAGGTCTTACGGGTTTGGAACAACATGAGGGTGAGTAATTAATGACAGAATTTTAATTTCTGTCAGGACCACTATCGTCAAAATGATTGACACTTAGCATACAGTTTGGATTTGCGGTATGGTTCTGTTCTGGGCAAAAAGTCCCTGCAAAAATCGGTAACGCTTTAGATTGCAACCCGCAAAGAACTATGTAAGTATACTGAATTTACAGTGTACGTTTCTGTAATTATAGTGCACCTATAAAGAATGGACGTGTAGGTATAAGGGAACAATATGTTATGTTTGGGTAATAAAGGGATAACAACCAGATATGCAACCTGCAAAGAACTGCGTAAGTAAACTGAAGTTGCTGCGTAACATTTTTGTAATTATTGTGCAAGTATAGGGGAATAATATGCAACGTTTGGGGAATAAAGGGGTAACAACCTGTAAAATTACAAATCATTTATACTGTAAGTATTTTGAAACTAAGGGGTACCTATTCTAATATCATGTGGTATGGCCTAAACAATAATCTTATGTTTAGGAGTGATTTAGAAAGACAATATTCTTTGTATAATTTTATACTGGTATTTTATTATAGGCCTAGGTATTTTTAACCATTCTATTATTAAAGGAAACATGATGATTACTGAACAACAAAACTGGACATCTAGTGAAATGAGTTAATGAGTTTCTGCTATAATTCACAAGTCAGCTTACCTTATGAAAGCTTATTCGTCGATCTCAGCTGAGTCACACCAGCAACTTCACAAAACCACTATCACTAAATAGCTTTGTATGATATACCATCAAGGTTCAATGCAGCTTAAAACAAGCTTGCTTCTTTCCAGCTGTTCACAGAAAAAAATGCATGATACAACATTAGTATTTCAGTGGATGTATATTGTGATGTTTTTATAAAAAGAAAAAAAAAGAAAAAGAAAAGGATTGTTTGGCCATCAAACAATTAAAAGTAAAACTAGTGCAATTTTTTTCTCTGTAATTACTGTGCAAAATACACTTGTTCTGTGTTTAAGCCCAACTTATTCCTCCCTTATTCCATGTAGTTACAGTGTAAATACAACATTTGTGGGCTGTAAATTAAAGTGGTGCTTTGTTACCTCTTTGTTCCATGTAGTTACAGGGTAAATACAACAGTCGCAGGCTGTAAATTAAAGCGGTGCTTGTTCCCCCCTTATTCCATGTAGTTACAGAGTAAATACAACATTTGCGGGCTGTAAATTAAATTGGTGCTCTGTTACCTCCTTGTTCCATGTAGTTACAGAGTAAATACAACATTTGCGGGCTGTAAATTAAATTGGTGCTCTGTTACCTCCTTGTTCCATGTAGTTACAGGGTAAATACAACAGTTGCGGGCTGTAAATTAAAGTGGTGCTTTGTTACCTCCTTGTTCCATGTAGTTTCAGGGTAAATACAACATTTGCGGGCTGTAAATTAAAGTGGTGCTTTGTAACATACTTGTTCCATGTAGTTACAGGGTAAATACAACATTTGCGGGCTGTAAATTAAAGTGGTGCTTTGTTACCTACTTGTTCCATGTAGTTACAGGGTACGTAGCTACAACAAATTGCTCTAAAACGATTGTTTATACAGTAGGTCATACATTATATATCAGGTAATATATCAATAAACATGGTGACTGTTTTATTTAATTCAAATATTATTTGAAATTTGTGTTTTTAATTGAAAATCACACACAATATGAGAACAGTAACAACACAGGCAAAAGATAATAAAAGATAAACATTTATTACACCATTTCAGAAAAAGCAAAGCAACTCCATACTTATACAGCTTATACAGTTAAGTTAAACCAAATTCTTTTGAAAAGATTGTTTAAGAACAAAATTAAGATTTTGTTCAATTTGTTCATATTTTTCACCCACTGACGAAGTTAAACTATTATGGCCAAACCATCACGTCAATAAACACACAGTAATAAACACTGAAAGTCAATATTAAACTTTGTATTATAGCGAACTGGCAGGATTTTACCGTCTTTGTTTTTATCGTTGTGATCCATGTCCTCAAGCACCATTTTGACTACTTCAGTTCCCGGCTTTACTGCTCAATGTTGTGAGAACATACTCAGACAAAACTCTCCAGTTTTAAAAGAACACATTCCAGTCAGTTTCAAAAATCTCTCTCCTCTTCGCTTGGATTAGTTTACTTGTATTGTTGACACATATTCCTGTCATGAGCGCCGCAAACACGGATAGAGTCGTCTCAAGCGCCATTTAAGCTGTTTCCAGTTCCCGATCAGCACATTCACTGCTCCAGTTTTAAACGAACACAGATTCAAAGTTATCCCTCGTCTGCACTTCGATTGTTTTTTCCCTATTTTCTACGTTTCCATTTTAAGCACCGCAGACATGGATTTCGTCGCACACAGAACCGTTCGCGTTTGAGCCTCCACGTTCCTAACCAGGGTTGCCAGGTTTTCACAACAAAACCCACCCAATTCCTACTCAAAACTAGCCCAGTCGTGTTTCAAGGGGGGTTCCCCGGGAAAACCGCGGACTTGGCAACACTGTTCCTAACCCAGGACCGTTGGGTTACTTTTATTGCTGATATCAACTCAAACTGGGTTGACGCAACAGTCTCAACCGAGCGTTTGGACTGAAACAATAACCTAGTGTCTTTAAAAAGTAGGCCTACACAGTGTACATTTTTGCTAAATCGCTTGCACATATAAGATTGTTGCATAGACTACATACCACGTAATATTAGAATAGGTACCACTTAGTTTCAAAATACTTACAGTAGAAATAATTTGTAATTTTACAGGTTATTACCCCTTTATTCCCCAAACTTCACATATTATTCCCTTATACTTACACAAAGGTACTGAATAGGTACACTATAATTACAAAAAAAGTTACACTGTAAATTCTGTTTACTTACGCAGTACATTCCAGGTTGTAATCTAAAGCGTTGTAATAAAAAAAATCTTAACTTTTTAATGAGTCTATTTATTTATGTAGTTCATTTTTGTAATGAAACCAGAAATAAGGCTTCATGGGCTTTAACTTTGTTGCATTTCTTCAATTTACAGGTGGCAGGTTGTTCGCAAAAGCGAATGTACAGCCACTTGTGGTGTGGGCTTTAGGACTTTGTACATTTACTGCATCAAACAGAGCAGGTTGGATGGGAAAACCCAGAAGGTTGACGACCGATATTGCAGCAACCAGCGCAAGCCTGAAGACAAGGAGGTGTGCCATGGAGACTGCAACCCTGGTGGATGGGAGTACTCTTCCTGGTCTGAGGTGTGAAAAACCTCATTGGTCTCAAATCAGCTTTAGTTAAATATATTCATGTACTTGAAAGAATGTGGACTGTATTATATTTGACATGTGACTTACTATGAGGATTTTTTTCTTGGTTTTCTAGTGCTCCAGGAGCTGTGGAACAGGAACACGTCGTAGGAGTGCAGTATGTGGAAAGTCAGCAGAAACTGATGACGAAACCAAGTGTAACCCACAAGAAAAGCTCACAGTCCAACCTTGTAATGAGTTCCTGTGTCCTCAGTGGAAAACTGGAGACTGGTCTGAGGTAAACACCGACCAAAGCATCCCATGAAAACATGGGCAGCTTCAAATGTAATCTGGATTTATGCAGACTATGCTTAAACCATCAAAGTAAAAATTTAGTCTTTCACCATGACTTATTCTAATGCTACTTTGGAATTCATTTTGTAGTGTTTAGTGACATGTGGCAAGGGCTATAAGCACCGCCAGACTTGGTGTCAGTTTGGAGAGGAGCGTTTGGATGATCGCTTCTGTGATTCCTCCAAACCAGAGTCAGTACAGGCCTGCCAACAGCAAGAATGTGCCTCCTGGCAGGTGGGACCCTGGGGACAGGTGAGAAATAAACAAAAAAAACAGTATTTAGGTGCATGACATGTTTAGGTATGTCAGGTATTACATGAAGTATATTTGATGCTTATGCCTGTGAAATGAAAATTGAAGTGTATTGTGATAATGCAATGTAATTTCCAGTAGTCAGTGCAGTCATAGCTGGCAGATATAAAATCAAATTATGTAAACAGATTATCACAGCTGCTGTGTGGGCGGAAAGTGACCACAAAAATTGAACGAGGTTAGGGACCAGACAAAGAACAACATTTGGTACTTTTGCTTCGATGTGGAACACATCTGAAACAGACATAGCTATGCTGTTTATAAGGTCTGTGGATCCCTGAAAAAACGTGTTTCATTTGCTTTTTAAAATAAGTTTTAAATGTTATTCACAGAAGTCCCACATTAGTTCATTGAAAAACTTGCTTCTCACTAGGCAGCTGATTTACGATGCTTTGCTGCATGTACTTAAATAAAATGTCATCAGAGCAGGGGGTTGTCAGCTTTACGTGGAAATCAATAATCAACATTCAATAGTGAAAAACACTGTGCTGCTTTAAAACATCTATGTGAATGTGCCATTTTTTGAGCTTGTACTGCAGGATATTTGATATTATTGCAAAGGTGATAATAGACTTTTTTCATTCTGATTTATATGATAAGCACCGTTGAATACCAAAAAAGTAATATAAACACTGCCATTCAAAAGTTTAGAGTTGGCAAGATTTTATTTTATTGAAAGAAGGCTGCATTTATTTGATCGAAAATACAGTAAAAACAGTAATATTGTGAAATTTTATTACAATTTAAAATATCTGTTTTCTATTTTTTATATATTTAAAAATTCAATTTGTTGCATAATAGCAGCTCTGAATTTTCGGCAGCTATGACACATGATTCTTCATATATCTTTCTGATATGCTGATTTTGTGCTTAAAGGGATACTCCACCCCAAAATGCAAATTTGGTCATTAATCACTTACCCCCATGTCGTTCCAATCCCGTAAAAGCTTCATTCGTCCTCGGAACACAATTTAAGATATTTAGGATGAAAACCGGGAGGCTTGTGACTGTCCCATTGACTGCCAAGTAAATGACACTGTCAAGGCACAGAAAAGTATAAAAAAAAACATAGTCAAAATAGTCCATCTGCCATCAGTGGTTCAATCTGAATTTTATGACAAAATTTGCATTTTGGGGTCCCTTTAAGAAACATTTGATAATTATATTAATGTTGAAAACAGATGCTTTTTTTTAAACTGTGGTAGTCTTTTTCAGGAGTCTTAGATGAATAATCAGTTAAAAAGAATTTACTTAAAATCAAGTAATTTAAGAGTATTGAATATAATCCAGTTTTTTTTAGCCTATTACCAATCATACAGTTGAGCAGAATGTGGTGTTAAAATCTTTTTTAAGCTTTTTGTTACAAAATCCATCTTAAATACTTTTTAAAACTTGCAGACACCATGTGAATATCATCTATTCATGGATAATCTGTGTTCTATCCACTTGAGCAGTTTATGACTGTCTACAGAAAAGCAAATAGATTTTTTCCAGAGATCACCCAGAGGGGAATCATATAATTTGTAGCATTTGTGTCGGCAAACTATCTTTAAGTCCTAAAGTATGATAGAGATTAGACATCACTCTTGCATAGATTAAGCAATCATGATAAATGCATGTTTGAGGTGCTTTACTGAAGCGATATATGCGGTCTAGCTGCAAATGCTGCCACACCAGCTTGACCTTGTTGCAGTCAAGCCAGCGATGAGAAAAAGAGATAAAGAAAAGGAGAAAGGTGGACAAATTACTGGCCCACATCCCAGGTTGCCCATGTGGGTGCTTATCACATCAGTGCTGGATTGATGCCAGCAGTCCAATAGTGGCAGTCTTAAATCTCAACTTATTCTCCTGGGTAATTCATAGGCATTGCAATGTAACATTAAATAATATACTGTCCCTAACTGACCTCCCTCTTTATTTGTGTGTGTAGTGTACCACCACATGTGGCCCGGGCTATCAGATGAGAGCTGTGAAGTGTGTGGTTGGCTCGTACGGCTCTGTCATGGATGACTCTGAATGTAATGCAGCAACACGTCCAACAGACACTCAGGTAGGAGCATTGATCTCTAACATTCACACTGACTCTCATACATTTCTCTCTTTCTCATTATTGATTGCGAATGAAGAACTGTGCTAGTTTTTCATAATATGACTACTGAAAACCATAAAGGAGAGAACTAGTCTTCCTGGTTCAATTTGCTGTATGCTTGATGAAATGAAAGAGCAAGAAGCCAGGGAGTGGGTTAAAAGTTGCTTTTAATAGCTGAACCACAGCACAATTAAGAAACCTTGGATATCATGCGTTACCGTTATTGCAAACACTGTTTTGCCTTGAAATGGACAGGATTTGTGGAACTGATGATACATATAGTTCATCCAAAAAATGAAAATTCTGTCAGCATTTACAAGTTGTTGTTTTTTTTGTTGAATGTAAAAGAAGACATTTTAAAGAATGTTGGCAACCAAACAGTTGATGTAACCATTGATTCCATAGTATTTCTTTAATTCTCAGTAACTACTGTTACAGGTTTAGAACAACTTTTTTGGTGAACTAATCTGATACTTTTGCATTTTATACATTGTTATTCACTTAATTTGTAAGTTACCAGTCATTTTTTGAGGTATTATATTAATGACCGTGCAGTAATTTGAAGAAAGGTGTTGTCTCTTAGGTACGTACAAGTATTATTTTACACCATCCTAGTAGTTTTACACCATCCTGGAATGAGAAACGTGCAGGTACAGCCTGAAAGGCAGGAAGGAAGTTTCCCGCCCAGTATATTTATCACCTGCACTCAATAAGGCCTTGTCTGAAGGAAAAACATGGGTCTGCACACAAACACATGCTGCATCAGGCCATTAATAGGAAATTAACCTTAAAAGTGGTCCCATGGTTTTGAAATATCTGGAAATATTAGGGAATTTAAAATTTATGTTTTTTTAGGGCTGTAAAAGACATGGCAATTGATATAATCTTGAAAATGATGTTATTACTTTATACTAGATTATTACTTTTAGTGAAGTAATGTGAGTGAATCAGTGTTTTGAATCAGTTTATTTCAGTGAATTGGCCAAATAGGTACACAAAATCAATTTATTAATGATTCATTAATCTGAATATTAAAATTATTATAAACACCTGGAAAGAATAAAGAAATACATTGGTCAAATAGTGTGGGAACCCTGTATGTGTGCAATGTTCACCATTAACTTTTTAACGTTTTTTCAGTATGAACTGTTGTGATTATAACTTCCATGTCTATATAGTTCCACTGCAGATTTATATTTAATAGTCATTTAAGTTCATTTGCAGTCATCTGGATCTTGATTTTATCTACTTAACAATCTGCACATACCTGCAAAATTACATTTACCCCGTTCCCCCTCCCCCAGTGTAATTGTGCTGCAGAGCTGGAGTGGCTGAATGCTGCATTTCACAGAGTATTTTATGAACTTTCCTGGGGCATTGGTTTTATAGAGCTTCATTTTCACAAGGCTTTTAGGAGATGAAAGAAAGAGCCCTTTTTTCCCACCATCAAGCCAACCAGGTTGATAAAAGTCTGAGAACATGTATACATAAGACATATACTGTAATATACACTATAAGAGACAGAGAGAGAAAAGAATTTAATAAATAAGGGATATTGTACAGTCAGCCAGATTATCGCAAAATAAACCCAGGCAGGATGATCAGGACCCGGACCCGGACGCGAAAGTGAAAGGATCTTGTATCACCCTGAAGGAGTTTATTTTACGATAATACCAGGATGACTGTACATAATCCCACATATTACACAGCTACTTACCAAAGTAAAATTTTGATTTGAGTTGATATTATAAAGTTACATAAAACATAAACACAAAGAACAAGCATAGCTCCGCAGTAAATCGATTGCTGTGTAGGAAAACGGTCAATTATACTGTACAGTCTCAACTATCTGACTGCAGAACGCTGTGATTGACCAATCAGGGTCAGGTATTTCAGAGAGACATGTAAAATGATTGGCGAAGGCAGAAACCAAGGGGGAATAAGTGGAGGTAGGTGGGAGTGTGAGAGAGTCAGGAACCGAAAGGAGGGATACAGCAGACAGAACGAGAAAGCAGGAGGCCCCCTGGTTTTAAATCCTCTATTTGCCGTAAGGCGCAGTGACCCAGAACAAGTGATTCCAGCCAGTCAAGCATAAATCAAGCACACTGGCTCCAGCCTTGAAGCTCTACCGGCCTCACCCCTAGAGTCACGGATCTTCATTACCGAAAATTGATTGTCCTACCCCACTTCCTCCCTTCCATAGGACTGTGAACTCTCGCAGTGTCCCGTTACTCATCCTGTTGCCCCAGAGACCAAAGTGATGTCACATCCTGGTCATAAAACACAGTGGCGCTTTGGATCTTGGACACAGGTACGTTCTTGAATAATGTCATGTTTATGAATTACTGTTAGTAGCTATTGTGGTAGACAATGTGGTAGGTTCTGATACTGTAAAATGGTTGTTTCTTACTATAGTGCAGTGCCACCTGTGGAAAGGGCACCCGGATGCGCTATGTAAGTTGCCGTGACCAGCAGGGTGGAGTAGCAGAGGAATCAGCCTGCTCCCATCTTCCGAAACCTCCTGCTAGTGAGGTTTGCTCCATAGTGGCGTGCGGACAGTGGAAGGTCCTGGAATGGACTCCGGTAAATAAAATATACTTTTTTTAATGGCATATTTTATTATTATTTTATTTTATTTTATTTTATTTTATTTTATTTTATTTTATTTTATTTTATTTTATTTTATTATTTTGTTTTATTTTATTTTTTTATTTATTTTATTTTTTTACAACTATTTTGTGACAAGTTGAAAAATGAACCTGATGATTTTATTAAGCATAATTTAAAATTGTTTTTGTATTTCAATGGAACAAGGAAAATAATTTGCAGAGAGAGTTCACATGGTCAGGATCACAAATGTACTTATTTTATCTGTGTCCTAGAAATAGTGCATACTTTTTTTTTTTAAATCCTTAAATATTTTGTTTATTTTCAAGTTTAAATTACATTTTGTGGTCTCAGACATTTGGACCCCACTGTATGCATTCAGTATATTTGTCCAATATTTACATAGCCAGCATTGCTTCAATACTGCAAATATTTGTATTTTCATTCACAGCTGTTCTACAGCTTAATATCATAGACCATTGACCTTGATCATTCTGCTCTCATTCTGGTGTTCAGAGCTCAGTTGTAATTGGAAACTGATGAGAGTTCATTTTGTGTGGCTCTTGTGTGCAGATGGGGTTCGGTGTGCATTCTGTTCACATTTATACAGGAAGACAAGAATTAATGTGGTGTGATTGCTTTAGCCAATGTCCTCCTGCTTTTTAGTTTTTTAAATCAAGACTTTCAGTTATCTGAAAAAGTCAAACACACTAAACTAAGGGGACTATTTTTCTTCCGTTTTTAATATAAGTAATAGTTCATTCAAAAATACAAATCCTGCCAGTTTTAAGGTTAAACTTAAGTGTGGTGGGCTACAATTTTAATATATGGTGTTATTGTTCAGTATAATGTGTTTTCTTTGCAATCATGTGTGTGTGTCTGTCTGTATTTACAGTGCTCCGTATCCTGTGGTCAGGGTAAGACTACACGGCAAGTAGTGTGCATGAACATCAGCGATCAAGTTGTGGAAATGAGTGAGTGTGACCCAGATGATCAGCCAGCAACAGAGCAGGAGTGTGCCATGCCCCAGTGTCCGTCTCGCTCCAGCAACCACGGGGGCTTTTCACCAAACACTGATTCTCGGAAAAAAAATGCTCCCGCCGGACGAACTGACCGTAACAGAGCTGGCAGACCCCAGTCACATCAATGGAGGACTGGACCATGGGGGGCGGTAAGTACCTCTAAAAATGATTATGTCTCTGCATGTCTCTGATATTTGATATATTCCACATGCTAGTTGTTAGAGAGCTTTTTGCAAACCCAGGAACAGAATGACATCTAAGGTGTTGAGCTCACCAGTACATGAACTCTCTAAGAAGTCATCCAAGCAGCAGCATTTCCTCTGATAATGGCTGCTGTTTCCTTCATGATATCATTGCTTTAAATAGTCTTTAGAGTTCAAAGAACAGCTAACTATTGTGCAGTATTTGGGAAGCTCTTCCTTTTTGTCTTTTTTGTCTAGGTATTTGTAGACCTTTCAAAAAGTGCTTCCTTTATAGCTATATATAATTTGCATCCTTCCAAGTGATGGTAATCATGTGCAATTGAATGATTCTGATTCCACTTATTAAGGATATAAATCATGATACTTTGAATATTACTGTCCATTAGTCACATTACATCTGTATATACTGTATGTACATATTATATCGTTCAAAAGTTCAGGTAATATGTGACCCTGGATGACAAAACCAGTCTTAAGTGTCAATTTATCAAAATTGAGATTTATACATCATCTGAAAGCTGAATAAATAAGCTTTCCATTGATGTATGGTTTGTTATGATAGGACAATATTTGGCTGAGATACAACTATCTGAAAATCTGGAATCTGAGGGTGCAAAAAAATCAAAATATTGAGAAAATCGCCTTTAAAGTTGTCCAAATTAAGTTCTTAGCAATGCATATTACTAATCAAAAATTACGTTTTTATACATTTACGTTAAGAAATTTATAAAATATCTTCATGGAACATGATCTTTACTTTTCACATTTCATTCTGCTTATTCAGAACTTAGCTAAAACAGAATTTAATATAATTACCCATTGCCATACCATCAAGAGTCAAGCATTAATAAAATGAAAATAAAAGTTCCAGCATTTTCTTAAAAAAAAAGAAAAGGAAATAGTCATAATTTATTCCAGTCATAATTGTTCTCATCAAAGCAGTCAGGGTTGGTCAGTGTTTATGTATTGACGTATATTTTCCGTAAAGGCTAATGGAATGTGAAATTGGCCTATTGAGAATGTGCTTGCTTGTGTTTGTGATTGTGTGGAAGGCATGTGTGTGTGTGTGGCCCTTCTCTCATTATGTAGCTTCTGTTTCTCTTTCACAACTCTCAGTGTTCAAGTACCTGTGCCGGAGGATTCCAGAGGCGTGTGGTGGTGTGTCAGGATGAGAACGGCTACCCTGCCAACAGCTGTGATGAAAGCACTCAACCCATAGAGCAACGCTCCTGTGAGTCCGGCCCCTGCCCTCAGTGGTTCTATGGCAGCTGGGGAGAGGTAAGATGCACCAATTCAATTGAACTGGTTTTATTTAATCAAATGCATACACCTGTTGGAAGGTTTGAGGTCAGTAAGATTTGTTTCAAGAAATTAATATTTTAAAATGTTATTTAGAAAGGACACAGTAAAACGTTCAAGTAAAGTGACAGTAAAGACATTCGTAGTGTTAAAACAGATTTATATTTCAAATGTGTTCTTTTGAAATTTCTATTCATCAAAATCCTGAAAAAATGTTTCCACAAAAATATTAAGCGGCACAGCTGTTTTCAACATTGATAATAATAAGAAATATCTGTTGAGCATAAAATCAGAATGATTATGAAGGATCATAGGGCACTGAAGACTGAAGTAATTTAACACGGAAATCAATTACATTTTGAAATGTATATACTGTAGAAAATAAATCAACCCCAAACGTTTGAATTGGTGTATGCATGTATGTATATGCTGTCCATTAGCTAAGTAAGACAGGTTTTGGTCACAGTACACGATTTCCATTTTAATCATGCATTAACCTTTTTAATCACATTTACAACTGATTTGTAAAATAAATTTTTTGCATTAGGGGTCAATATAGGGTTTGTTTGCTATTCAGACAAAAATACAAAGGATATTTGATAGGCCGACATGTCTTATTTTGTCTATTTGAACGAAGCTTTAGAAGTGTGCTTACTCAAGAGAAAACTGTGAGATTATGATATTTTGACATTATATATGTGGTCCAAGCCATCTTTTGAAAATGTTCTCTCAGACAAATTCTATCTGTTAATAAAACCAGACTTTCACTCTTTCTTTTCTCTCACCCATACTCTGTTTCTGCCTCCCTAGTGTTCAAAATCCTGCGGAGGAGGGATAAAGACCCGGTTGGTCGCTTGTCAGCGGCCCAACGGGGAGCGCTTTAACGATCTGAGCTGTGAAATTCTTGACAAACCACCCGACCGAGAACAGTGCAATACTCAGTCCTGCTCTATTAACCCTCACTGGAGCACAGACCAATGGAGCTCGGTACGCTCATAACTATTTTAACTTTTTCCCTTCATAAGTTCTCATTCTCACAACATGCCGATATTTCTTTACGCTCAAGACATGAAGAAAACAAACTGAAACTCAAATGGTTTGATCTTTGAGGAAGCAAATAGCTGGTTTTAACATTTGCTGCTTTTTAGCGAGTTTCGGTTGCACTTAAAGATCTACCAAACATGCAGTTAAATATTGTTTTAGAGGTTTATTTCCTGACTGAAAAAGTGAGCATCTCTTTAGTCGATGTGTTGAAGTTTGAATGCTGTTTTGTTAGCTTTTTTTCCCGCATTTAATTTTCTATGTTAGGTTTCTTTTGCCCAGTGCAGCTGTACTTTGGATAAATACAAATCATTGTGATGCCCTTTGCTGTGGCTTGTGTTCAAAGCACAGTACAGTTGTATATAGTATTTCGAATACATGGGCAAGCAACGCTTGTATTGCTCCACTTCAGAGCTAAAACATCTGGCCACAGGCAGTTTACTTTATTATATTGAAACAATCTTTCTGTGTTTTTTCTGTCGATCTTCATAATTCATTTCTCTTGAATTTTTTTTCAACCATACCTCACATGAACTCAGCTAGCCATTGACCTTTTTTAAATTTATGATGGTGCTTTTTCAGTACAAGGGAGACTTTATGTGAAAATCTGTCTATAGTTGCTATATTTTTGTATATTTAAGGTAACTTACAGAAGTACATTTTAAGCAAATACAAAACGTTGTGACCTAATCTGAAATCAAATGTAGTTTTGTGTCATTTTGTCTGTTGATTTGTTCTGCAATTGTAATATTTTTCTAGGTTATTTACAAAATCAGTAATATTTCATTTTTTTTTGTGTATTAAGCAACAAAAAACATGTTTAGTCTAGTGTGTAAAATTCCTGATTGAATTTCCCTCAGACCCAGGGAAGGCCAGTTTTTTTTTTTCTTTCTTTTTTTAATTTGCTTGTTGGCCAGTTACTTGTGTCTACCTCAGTCTTAATGAAGAGCCCCACATACATCTTCCATCCACTTTATATTTGTGAATGGTGATAACAAATTCTAAGCTATCCTATAACATCCATAACCATTCACTGCTTAATTTGATTTCTAGTCTCTCATGGATATAATAGTATATATTTAAAGAAACATACAGTGATGTAAAAAAGAAATGGCACAAATTATTATAAAAAGTATGATTTATTAAATTATAATTTATTTTGTCTATTAACTTTGACGGAATGTCAATCCTGTATCTGTTCTAAGTACTACACTATTCATGGGGGTGTACTTACTTTTTCACAGCACTGTATTTATACAAAAATTTGCATTTTTTTTTTTCTTTTTTCCAAAGACGTAATGGTGCTATTCCCTTTCATGACATGGTCTGTTAATGTAACCAGACTGAAAATTAAGCGGTTTAAATCGAATGGCAGTATTGATGAAGGTGTGCATGAACGTTTCTGTATATTATTGTATGTATTTGTATTTATTTCTGCTGCCATATGTTTGTCCATATTTGTTTATACCTGTTGATGATGATGGTCAAATTAAACAACAAGCTTTTCTTTTTCTTTTTTATTATTATTCATGTGGTTTGGAAAAGTAGGCAATTTTTTTGTAATGAATTAATAACGCTAGTTGATTTGTGAATTAGTCATCTAGAAAAGAAAATGACTTTGAATGTTTAATGTCTTGTATTATTCTGAAGGTGTTCGTTTTTTTTAAAAAAAGATAGCATTTTTTTTGCTGATTAAGCATATGTTCTCAAATCAAAGAAGGTACAAAATCACTAAGCTTAATAGCTGTTGTTTCGTGTGTCAAACTTCCAATTCTGTATGACTTTTTTGTGTTATCCTGCTGCTTTTATTTCATTTCTCATCTGAGTATTCAACATCTTTTACCTGTTTTAATGATCCTTAAATGGGGGTCTTTTTTTGGTGCTCACTCACCTCAATACCTACAGAAGAAGTCTATTACCGCTGTCGATTTCCTTTTGGACAGCACAGGATATTAACTAGCCCTGATGGTGGTGATATGGTCACAGTCAACCGAGTGAGCATACATCAAAATAACAATGGCAAGGGCATGGGGGGCCAAGGATGGCCTTTGATCTGTGGGAAGGTCTTTACCGGCCTTCCCAGCTCATCTAATCAGAATGGACGCACTTCTCAGAAAGAGTTTTATTCTTAAGGGAAGATTGAACGGCAGGAGCGATGGCCCCACATAGCATGGATATCTGTGTGCAGTTTGATACTTGGAAGTCCTCACGTTGGAATATAGTGAGGCACGTGACCAAGTATGTTGCCATTCCTAGACTGATCATTTGTGGCAGCAATTTAAAGGAAAACAAAGGCAATTTTGCATGGTCTAAAAAGCCATGATCAATGAACTGAAGGGTGGCATTACAGTTAAACTTATATGTTTTGATTGCATTCAGATGTCATGAATTGGAATATTTGTTTTGAACATGTTTTATTAGCATAACAAATATACCTGTATTGTTCATTTTTGACCAAAAAAAAAAAAAAAATCCCATATACACTTGTTTTTCATATGCATTTTATTTTTCTGTTGTCAATTTGATGACATTTGGTTAAACATTTTTGCTCTGGGAAGCAAACTCAAGCTTGTGCATTTCAGGATTGTGGGTGGTTTTTAGATGAAGGGAATTTTTAAGTAAATTACCCTGCATTGGAATCCTTTTGAGTGTAAAAGTTGGTAATTTGTGCTCATTAAATCAGTGGTGCATTCATTTAACAACAGTATGGCAGTTTCCACACCTTAACCGCTACTGAAATAAAGGCCTTGCCATATGAAAACAAATGAAATTATACATGTTATGATAAACTAAATGATATGGCCCCTAAATATTCAGACACATGTAAAAAACATTTCAGATGTCAATAATTAAAATACCAGCCATTTTAAGACTTTTATAGCTCATTACAGAAATCAGCACCAAGATTCTGATACAATTTAAATGTATGCTTATTGATGTTTCATATCAAGTAAAGAGACCCTCACACACAACTAAGTATGCAACTTCACTTGTAATAGAATCCCTAAAAGAACACATATATATATATATATATATATATTACACATTCTCACATATAAACACTGTAACATTCTGAGGCAGAGTAAGCAAGTGTATGATTTTATTATGAATCAATATTTAGGGCTTTGGATGAATTATTAAAGTGGATCATTATAACAATGGTACATGGAGGTCTTGCTTTAAAGATAAAAGTGTATTTTTATATCATTTTATGTAAAGTTTTTTTTTAATTATTATTATTTTGCTGCAACTGTCCATGTTGTCGCTGCTGAATTCTATGTATGTAATCAGTTGAACCAATTGTATATATTTTGGTACTGTAAATATTTGTAAAAGCAAATATATATATATATATATATATATATATATATATATGAATGTTAAACCGTTTTCCCAAGACCTATTTTGTTCAAAATGAATTCCATCACCTTCAATACAACTGTGACACACTGACTTGCTAGATTTGCTTGAAAAAGTATCCCCAGGAACACATAATCCAATTGGGGAGTTTCTGTTCTCTTAGTTCCTGTATTTTGTGAATGCATGCTGGGAATGGACTCGTTCAACTTCAGACTTGTCGCATCATATCCATCCTCCCTCTACGGGGCCCTTTGATTATCCGTTCCTCTCCCATCCTGGGGTCCAGGGAAGCCTCTCTCTCTTTTCCCTTTATCCGCTGGTGCCAGAAAATATGTCACTGTTTCTTCAGCTCGGCAAGCAGATGTAGCGACTGCCATTCATTATGATTCAGAGACATTTTCTTTCCTCTTTTTATACTGTAAATAGTATTTGAGGTAAAAACAAACGATTTGTTTATGCTGCTCCCATTGTATATCATGTATTATGTTGTTGGTATCTTATAATGTAAATGTCCATATACTAATTCTCCACGTAATATGATGTGCTGTCAAAATGGTAATAAATTTGAAAGTAATTACAATGATTACCACAGGACTGATCTATTCTTTTGTTTACTTTGACTTACCCATAAAGTCACATATGTAGACATAATCAGCTTCATAATCAAACATAATCACCTCAAATGACACACTAATTAGGCTTGTGTTTATCAAGCAGTTGGATTTCACTGTAGCTTTTTCCCCCTTCTTGCAGTGCTCTGTGTCCTGTGGGAGAGGATACAAGTACCGTAATGTGACATGTGTCAGTCAATCGGGCCAGCCAATCCCAGAAGAGAACTGCCTACACCTGCCCCTCCCACAAAAGCAAAGGCGTTGCAGAGGTGGGAGGTGCCCCAAGTGGAAGACGGGAAGCTGGGGAGAGGTAAAACTCACTTTATTATATATTACACTGTGTGCGCCGTGCATATATGGACTACCATTAAAAAATATTTGGGGTCCGTAAGGTTTAATTGTGTTTTAATATATTTTAAAATGTAATTTATTCTTGTGATGACAAAGTTGAATTTTCAACAGCCATTACTCCAGTCTTCGGTGTCACATGATCCTTTACAAATCATGCCATGCTGATTTGGTGCTCAAAGAAACATATTATTAATAATAATACTGATAAAATATTGAAAATAACATTAATATGAATATAAAAATACATCTATAAATATATTATTATATATTAATGTTGATAATAATAATACTTAATATTAATATATTAATGCTCAAGACTGTTGTGGTGCTTAATGTTTTTAAGTAAACCATCAGAGATTTAAGAATGTAAAAGTCTTACCTGTCACTTCTGATCAATATACTGCACCCTTGCTGAATAAAAGTATTAATTTCTTTAAAAAAAAAAAAAAAAAAATCTGAAACCAAACTTTTGAACTGTAATGTAAATATATATTTTAGGTCATCAGCAGCATCAAGTTTTAGAGATATACAGGAGCAGTCTGTGTAGTAAATAACTGAAGAGAAGGATATGCAGAAATATATATATATGTATTTGTATTGCACAGCATGTCCCAATTTCACAGTTAGAAATCTATTAAAGCCCTCATTTAATCTTCACTTTACTTATCCATTTATGCATACTTTTTTTCTCAATCATTTGAATACTGCCCCACCAAAACCAATGTAATATATTTAACAAGCCATTTAAAATGTAAATGTATAGTGTAAGATGTGTTCAGAGATCGCTCACTGTTTTAATATACTTCCCAATAGGATACAGTAGCACTCAAAATCTTTATTTTCTATGAAAATTACTCCCATACACAGAATATCTCTGCCTGTTATATCAAAATATTCTTGATAAAAAGCAATCCAACAACTTTTCCAATCACCAACCAAACACGCATGATCAAATGACTCATGATCTACACACAATGACCAATATTTAAACTCATGCAAATTAATGGAGAGCCCGATTCCATCTTATTTCATTTCATCCGGTTTCACTGATATTTTAGCTAAATGTCAATAGAATGTGCATGATAAAGACATTAGTTCAACTTTTACCTTATCCTTGGTTTTTCAGTGGCCCCAGCTAAAAAACCAAAAAACAAAGAAAAAAAGCTGGTTGCTGTTGAAAGTCGTCCTCATACATTCAGGTACAGCAGCACTTTCCTGAGCTTTAACAGAGCAGGATTGTGCAAACCTCTCAACAGACTCTTCATTGTAATCCTGTCATCACATTTTGATTTATGACTTTCAAAGGAAGTAATTACTATCTGAACAAACTAGAGGACAGCTGTGATTTGTTTAGGCTTACAGTATGTAAACAGATCACAGAAATGTAGAATTGATGAGTTCCATTAACCCACCTGTGTCGTTCTCCATAGTGTTCATCATCTTGTGGAAATGGACTGCAGCACCGTGAGGTTTCTTGTGTCAGTGGTGACGAGCGCAGGACGCAGGAGACTAAATGTTCCCGTCTCCTTCGCCCGCCCTCTACACAGCCTTGCTGGGTCACCGATTGTGTCTCACACTACAGCTGGGGCAAAGGAGACTGGCAAGAGGTGAATATGTGACAAAGTGTGAGAATGAAATAAATGTGAATGAGCAGCAGCAAGTGTGTGTATGAGCATATGAATGCTCCTCAAACCGTTCTCTCTCAGATGATATGGGCAAAATTCAATCAAGCACAACAGTGACCGCCTACTTTTTTTTTTTTATCGTCCTCAGTTCTGGAAGTATTTTTTTTTTTCCTTTAAAGGGATAGTTCACCAAAAAACTTTCATAATTTAATTATTACCCTCATTTTGCTCCAAACCTATGTGTTTTTCATAAAAGAAATTGCTGTCCATACAATGGAAGTCAGTGGTAACCAAAATGTTGGTGGTAACCAAACAGTTCTTCAAAACCAACCAACATTCTTCAATATATCAGAAGAAAGAAAGTCACACATGTTTGAAACAATATGACAGAATTTTTGGGCAAACTGTTCCCTTTTGGACAAACTATGCCTTTCATTTTTTTCCATGATAATTAAAAAAAAATCATAAAAATAGCAAGAAGAATGCCACATTGCGAAACACTTCCCTGTTAGTTCAGTGGTGCAGTTTTGTTAAATTTGGCTAGTAATTAAGACACTTTTTTAAATATCTACTTAAATTTACCTTTATGTTTTTGCATATTCCATATCCATTACATATATAATTTTACTTAAAAAAAAACAAAAAAAACAAGAACTGATATAATATTTAACTCTACCTTAAGAACTCACAAAATGAATTGTTGTAATTAAAAGGACAGTTCACCCAAAAATGAAAATTCTGTCATTAATTACTCACCCTCATGTTGTCCTAAACCTGTAAGACCTTCGTTCATCTTCGGAACACGAATTAAGATATTTTTGATGAAATCTGAGAGCTCTCTGACCCTCCATAGACAGCAGCACAACTGAAATGTTCCCAGACCCAGAAACGTAGTAAGGACATCGATAAAACAGTCCATGTGACATCAGTGGTTCAACGTAAATTTTGCAAAGCTACACTGTTAAAAATAACCTTGATTTTAACGGTAAAAAATTGTGAAAAAGCTACGGTAAAAACCTGTTAAATGGTTAACGGTAAGTTCCCCTAATATATACGGTGAAAAACTGTAATAGACATTTCAGACATTTTTACGGTGAAATACCGCTTTTGGAAGTGAAAAAGAATGTAAACCGTAAATTGACGTTTCCAGAATTCCCTGCGTTGCATTTCAATTTTTTTTTGAATTTGATGTTTTTTTCTTTGAAATAACTAAGTTTGTTCTTAGTTTTTTCTTATCAGTTATGTTTATTAGGGTTGTATGTTACATCTAATGTTGTTAAATTAATGTTTATTGCATATTTCAGTTTAATGAGTATCACCATGATGGTGTTTAGTGTTTGTGTGAATGACACTGTGCACCTTCTATATATGTTATTATTTAAAAGCTGCTTGTAATGGGCTTTGGTTCATCATGTGACTTTCTCATCACCATCTGCATTTGGTGGTTATCAGTGTATTTCAAAGGTACAAAACAGATTTCAGTATTTCAATAGGTTGTTATATTAACATTATATTAGTTTACGGTATTTAACTAAAATTACGGTATTTAACTGTAAATTTAAGGTAAAACTGTAAAACCTAAAACGTTGCTACCATATATTTTACGGTATAATTCTGGCAACCACAGCTGCCGGTTTTTTACCGTATATTTTACAGCATTTTTTTTACAGTGTACGAGAATACTTTTTGTGTGCAAAGAAAACAAAAATAACAGTTTATTCAAGAATTCTTGTCCCCGAGTTAACGGCTTCTGCCATTTTGGAGAGTACCACGACTCATGCGTGCGCATTCTCCTGAACGTAAACAACGCTGAATTTTCATTTTTTTAATTTCCCTATATCGTTACCCCCAGTTTCTGCTAATAATATATTACACTGTATTTCTGCTAACATTATATTATACAGGGGCCTTCAAATATTGTGTTAGACTGGTGGGGAGTCTTTGAGTCAAAAAGGTTGAGAACCACTGGTCTGCAGAAAAACTTTCAGACAACAAAAACTGTTCCATAAGACTCGAATCTGGGTCATCTAGCAGCATGAAATCACAGCACTTAAAAGAAGTGTAATTAGTTGAGTGCACTGCTCTAGAGAACACCTCCACTTCTCCCCCTCCACAGCAGACACAGACAGCTGGAGCCTATTAGACTAGCTCACTTTGCCTGTCGGATGCTTGAGGGGCCAAGTTGCCTCGCACAAAGCTTGGTGCTGCTCACTGTCAACACTTTACAGCGTTTGATAGAATTCCCAGAATCAGGTACCTTTCTTCCCACTTCTTTTACTTTCTCTACATTGCAGTTAACCCCATAATAAAGATTACAGTCCAGGTTAGCATTCATCATACATTATACTAATAGCTAAAACGGAACTTTACTTTTAAGCCCACCAAAATCTCAAATTATTCTTTAAACAGAAAACTACACACGTACAAGTCAAGATTGTGATGTAATTTCCTCTCACTCCTTATCTTGGCTGACCAAATTAGTACCAGTATTATCCTGCTTGCTGGAATTTGACGATCACTTTTCTGGATATCCCTTCCTTCAGTGCAGCAGAACATGTGGTTCTGGGTACAAGGTTCGAGCAGTGGTGTGTTTGGATAAGGATGAAGATGAGGTGCATGATGCGTACTGCATGAACCAAAGAAAACCAGCTGACAAGGAACCTTGTAACTTACAACACTGTGAGTTCATCTGGATTACAGGAGAATGGTCTGAGGTGAGAGACAGGAAATAATAGTTATTTTGAAAATTATATTTGGAAATAATTTGACAGTTTAAGTTCTGTGCCAATAGATGTTTTGAATCCTGAATAACTACTTATATTGAATAAATAAAGGGATGTAATTTATAAAGTGCATATTTATAATTCACCAGTGGACAATTTAGAGTAAAGTTTTAGACACTGTAGATTGGGTTTCATTTCCATCAAGGCTGTTTTCCATTTTAGTGCTCAGTCACGTGTGGTCTGGGGTATCAGAGGAGGCTGGTGTCCTGCAGTGAGGTTCATGCTGGGATTGATAATTATGAGTATAGTCTTAACTCTTCATTAGACTGCCCCAGCACCCCTCCTGAGGACATCTTGCCCTGCTTTCGGCTGTCTTGTCCTGCCCCACACACTTGGAGAGTGGGTGTATGGGGACCTGTGAGTTTATTAAAGTAATTATTCATGATTTGAATTTGTCTAATAAAACCTGACATTTTTAAGGAATGACATTCAGTCGAAAAATGCCATTTTGTACAAGAAAAATAAAAACCTTAAAATTGATAATGTAGTTTTGCTGAATTTAAGACAGATCTGGACTGATAATAATATATACCTAATTGAATGATTATACAAGATATAAAATTATACTAAATTACTAAATGTCATTACTAAACCCATAATGTCTGTTTAAAAAATCTATCTTTTTTTTTTTTTTGTATTTTAGTGTTCTGCAACCTGTGGAAGTGGTTGGACAGAGAGACAAGTCCAGTGTATATCAGCAGAGGGTGAGGTTTCTGAAAAATGTCCCTCCTCCTCCAAACCTGAGAAACGGAAATCCTGCATTAGTCCTTCTTGTGAGTAACAATGAATTAGTAGTAGTAGCAGGACAGTGAATTACAATGAATGTCCTTATAGTTTATTTATGCCCATATAGTGGTAGAAATGAAAGATTTGCCACCAAGTGGCAAAAAAATCTCAGGTTGCTGTAAAGTTATATTATGGACAATATAGTTCTACTGAATTCACCAGTGTTACTATTACTATTATTATATGTTACTATTGTTACTGTTATTATTAAACTCTGTTCTGTTTTTTTTTTTTTTTTTATTACCAGTACTAAACTTTATTTAAATTAAATAACAACAGAGAGTTTAAGAGTAACAGTTATTTTAATTTTATTTTTAAATATTAAAATGTTTTACAAGTCTGAGCAAGATAAAATATAAATAGCCAAAATAGTTTTTAAAGAAACCTACAACAGGGAAAGTGTCCATAAACAATTCTAAAAAGTAGAAAAATGTAGCTGCTCCAGGTATTTTAATTCTCAGTGCTGAGAATACATCTCTGGCAAGTATAGCTACTTAAATGAAAAAAGCATGAAATAAATAAGTATTAAATGTTTAACATTATGCATCTTCATTTACATATAACCTTGTGTTAGAAATGTCTGTGGCAATCTGATACAGACCTCAAATGCTGTGCATGCTTCATAGTGAATCACTGACAGATGTTTGTGTGCTACTTAAATACCCTGCCATGGAAAGGATGAAACAGCGCCATGAAATCTATGTGTGGCCAAACATATTGCATATGTATTGTTAAGCACTAATGAATGGGAGAAGTTAGAAGTTAGGCTTAATCATTTTCAGCCACAGCATGTGAGGTGAACGTGATAACCACTACACTGTGGAAACCTTTTTCAGAAAAACTTCTAATGTGATTAACAAGCACTCTTCACCAATTTTATAAATTTGGCAGATGCCTACAATTCAGAAACAAGTTCTACTAGACATTTCAAGAAAGATGTAGCCACGAGAAGTTTTGACCCAAAACTCATTTGACCTAAAATATTTACTTAATTTACCCTCTGAGATTTTATAATAATGTAGTAAATTTACTTGAAATAAATTTTTTTAAGTCAAACGAGTTTGTGGTCAAAACTTCTTATGAAAACTGCTTTCTTTAAACTTCTAGAACTTTATGTATCCTTAAGTATCCTCATTTTCTGAAAAGGACAAGTTTCTGTCAAGGTTTCTGTAGTGTAGTGATTATCACGTTACGCCTCACACGCGCGAAAGGTACCCAGGCCGGAAACATCCTATAAATATTTTAGAAATAAGCACCATACTGAAAATACTTCTTCAAATGATGTTTTATTAACAAGGTTCGGGAGGAGCACGATCCGATAATCAACTAATTTGGCGCAGGTGCAACTCGTTTAGCTAACTATCCTAATGAGCACATATATATGCACCCTGCCTACTTCTGTCCAATGACAGTTTTCCGGCATCCCTCCTCCACCCCAACTCCTCACCCCTAATCTATTTTTATCCCATATTCGGGATAGGGGGAGTTCTTTGGGTTCGGGCCATATTTCGGGCTCGGAGCCCTCCCCCAGGACAGCACGTCAAAATATGCTTACTATTTGCTGCCAGATTAGATGTAAGGGTGAACTCGTGAAGCAGTATTAGGAGTGCTCAGCTGTCACATTGAAAGATTTCCTTAAAAAGGGCAAAAATAAATTAATTATTTAAGCATCAATTGACAGGGTTTTGGGGTTCAAACTGATGACCAACACCCAATTTTCTTCCAAGCACACGTGTTTGTATTGAAAATGTAAATTGTCTGTGACTGAGTGGTTTTTGCTTATTTTTGAAGGGATTTCAAAAATTGTAATCTAAATTGACACTGTTTACTTTGCTAGCACACATTGCCATGTGGTAAACAATTATTCGTGCAACATGATCAACTGAAAAAATTCAAAATCTTAAAATTTGCTTCCACTCTGGAATGGCGTTCCTTCTCTGATGATGTCAGTTTGACGGCTTGACCAGAATATCTTTAATCACTCCCCTCCAATTGACCTATCGGTAAGCCCCTCCCCTAGAACGTCGATGAGCCAATAGCAGTCGAGTATCAGTTGCACGGGGACCGGAACTCGGACATCTTTCGGTTTCAGCGCCATAGAAAAGCATTGGAAGATCGCGAGTTCTCGTCGGTTTTGTGGTGATTGTGCCGCAAAAATGGTAAAACGATGTGCCTGGGGCACTTGTAATACTGATTCGAGATTTCCGGAGAGGATGGGCAATGGAATTTATTTTATTATATTTCCTGAATCCAAACAAAACAGCAAAATGTACCCAAGTATTCACCCCAATACAAATGAAGACAAAAACGTTCGTTTTCTGGTGTCATACACTCATTAAGTTACAGTTTTCATCTGCTCAAGCAGAACGTTAATGTTATCTTGTGCTTTAGCAAGGTATGTCTGGCTAAAACTAGCTAACGGTAAAGTTAGTGATGCTAACGTACAAACCTAAATAGCGGACTGTTCTCGCGTCTTGTACAGTGTAGGTCAAAAACACACAAACGTAGGTCTACATTTTAGTGCCTCTCCATATTAAACTGGTTAAATGTACATTAATTTAATCGTAGCCTGCGATACATGAACAGTGCTGATCCTGCATGTTGTCATCCGCGATCGTGATGACCGACCGTAATATGAGACTTCTCCCGCTTGCATTGTGATCTGTAAAACCCTCGCTTCGAGTTACCCACCGTATTTATTTTTAAATATTTTATAAATCCCTCCATGGAATATTTAATTCCCATTTGGTGGCCTTCTGTGTCCAAAATTGTGATTGTGATTGATTGAAAATTGTGTGAAAGTAGATACCAACGGCCGGTTCACATGGACATTAACAGAGAGACTATTTTTTCTTGGTGGGAGAAAAATATTAATATAAAAAAATATTGATATTGACATTCTGGATTTTGACAGCAATAAAATCACAGACTAGGCCCTGCATGTTGAAAATTACCTTAACAACCCCATGAACTAGCAATACAGGTGCTGGTCATATAATTCGAATATCATCAAAAAGTTGATTTATTTCACTAATTCCATTCAAAAAGTGAAACTTGTATATTATATTCATTCATTACACACGGACTGATATATTTCAAATGTTTATTTCTTTTAATTTTGATGATTAGAGCTTACAGCTCATGAAAGTCAAAAATCAGTATCTCAAAATATTAGAATATTACTTAAGACCAATGCAAAGAAAGGATTTTTAGAAATCTTGGCCAACTGAAAAGTATGAAAATGAAAAGTATGAGCATGTACAGCACTCAATACTTAGTTGGGGCTCCTTTTGCCTGAATTACTGCAGCAATGCGGCGTGGCATGGAGTCGATCAGTCTGTGGCACTGCTGAGGTGGTATGGAAGCCCAGGTTGCTCTGAAAGTGGCCTTCAGCTCTTCTGCATTGTTGGGTCTGGTGTCTCTCATCTTCCTCTTGACAATACCCCATAGATTCTCTATGGGGTTCAGGTCAGGCGAGTTTGCTGGCCAATCAAGCACAGTAACACTATGGTCAATGAACCAGCTTTTGGTACCTTTGGCAGTGTGGGCAGGTGCCAAGTCCTGCTGGAAAATGAAATCAGCATCTCCATAAAGCTTGTCAGCAGAAGGAAAAAAGTGCCTCTAAAATTTCCTGATAGATGGCTGCGTTGACTGTGGACATCAGAAAACACAGTGGAAAATTTACTTTCATCTGAAAAGAGGACTTTGGACCACTGAGCAACAGTCCAGTTCTTTTTCTCCACAGCCCAGGTAAGATGCTTCTGACGTTGTCTCTGGTTCAGAAGTGGCTTGGTAGCCCTTTTCCTGAAGACGTCTGAGCGTGGTGACTCTTGATGCACTGACTCCAGCTTCAGTTCTCTCCTTGTGAAGCTCTCACAAGTGTTTGAATCGGCTTTGCTTGACTGTATTCTCAAGCTTGCGGTCATCCCTGTTGCTTGTGCACCTTTTCCTACCCAAATGCTTCCTTCCAGTCAACTTTGCATTTAATATGCTTTGATACAGCACTCTGTAAACAGCCACACCTTTCAGTAATGACCTTCTGTGACTTACCCTCTTTGTGGAGGATGTCAATTTTCATCTTCTGGATCATTGCCAAGTCAGCAGTCTTACCCATTATTGTGGTTTCAAAGAACAAGAGATACCCAGAATTTATACTGTAGGGATGGTCATTTATTCAAACTCAAATGTAAATATTCTAATATTTTGAGATACTGATTTCTGACTTTCATGAGCTGTAAGCTCTAATCATCAAAATTAAAAGAAATAAACATTTGAAATATATCAGTCTGTGTGTAATGAATGAATATAATATACAAGTTTCACTTTTTGAATGGAATTAGTGAAATAAATCAACTTTTTGATGATATTCTAATTATATGACCAGCACCTGTATATCCAAACTAATTTAGCAATAAGAGACACACGTTGTGTCCACACCTTTGTAGCACTTGTTCTGTAGACTTTTGCCCCAAAGAACCAAATCTAAAAGCCTTGTTTCCACCCGGTTTCGAACCAGGGACCTTTCGCGTGTACACTACGGAAACGCCTGCTACTGTCACTATCACTGCCATGGGGGTTTGTTGGGGAAACTAAACTAAATCAAAGTAAAACACTTACATGAGTATGTGAAATCCACATGTTGTTAAATTATTGAAATATTACCTTAAATTTTTAGAGGGTACTTAAAGTAAATCTGTTAGGTCAGAGGTGTTCAAACTCGGTCCTGGAGGACTTCCCAAAATGTCCTGCAGAGTTTAGCTCCAACTTGCCTCAACACACCTGCCTGGTATTTTTCACTATGCCTAGTAAGAGCTTGATTAGCTGCTCGTGGCCTGTCTCCTTAGCCAGGATTCAAAGTCTAAACCGCGAGGGAAATCTGCGCTGAAACTGTGTTGCTCGTCAGTTGCTCAGTGACACTTTTATGAATTTTTACAAGGCATGTGACAATGTGATACGTGCATCTTCCCAAATTAGTAATGAGAATAATTATAAATCTGCTGCTGTCAACAAAAAGAAGCACTAAGGACTTCCTGTGGGTTTCCGTCCAAATAAAAGCTCCATCAACATTCATAAATGTTAGTATTGTAATATTACTGTTCTGCTAAATAAAATTAAAAAGTAAGACAATAATAATGATAATAATTACAATGGCTCTATTAATAAATTTATAACAACGTTCACACATAGTGTTCAAATTGGGATTTGTAATATTTTCTAATGTTTTAAAAGAATTCCCTTCTGCTCAGCAAGGCTGCATTTATTTGCAAGCCTGATTCAAGAAGGGGTCTCAAAAATGGCCACAAAATATTAATTTACTAACTTATTAATTTTAAGTTAAATTGTTCTTTTTTTGGTATACTGTCTGCTAGAATGTTAAAAAATATTCAGTGTTAAATACGTATTTTTAAATTGTTGTTTTGTATTTGTGTACAATGTTTAAAAATAATAATTTATTCCATGTAGTGTCTATTTCATTCATTTAACATGTAATATTGGAGGAATCCAAGTTATTTGACATACTGGAACATTCATTTCTTAAAAAAAGGAATTCAATAGTTACTTTCCCTGGTAATTGGTTAGGCTACTTTTATAATGATGTAACTCAGTTACTAACTCAGTTACTCTTTGTGAGAACAAGTAACTGTAACTAATTACCTTTTTAAAGTAACTTGACCAACACTGGTCACTACAATTGCACTATAATGCTGCTTCTGCCACCTTATGACAATAGATTTACACTTCGAATTAGTTAGTCTGTTCTATCTAGTAGAACTTTAGTGTAAGTATTTGCCAAAAGTGTAAAATTGGTGAGGAGCACTCATCTGTAATGTGTTATTTTGCCGAAATGACAAGTAGAACTTAATATCCCAGTTTCCGTAGTGTAGTGGTTATCACGTTCGCCTCACACGCGAAAGGTCCCCGGTTCGAAACCGGGCGGAAACAATGTGTGGCTTTTGATTTGAGCACCTCACTGAAAATAGTTGATTTGACAGGGTACAAAATTATAAATAGCACACTATATAGATTATTGACATTATAAAATCAAAGGCTGTCTTTTAATTAAATAATATAATTTTTGATTTTGTACATGACTATCATAATATACAGTAACATTTGTATGTGCCTGTCTTAATATACATTCTCCTGTTGGTTGTGCTTGATACTAAAAAAGAAGAGTTAAAAGCACATTGAACTGCAAAAGAGATTCTGTTCCCCAGGCAGCTTTCTGAGCGTGAAATTTAATATAATTTCTTAATTCAGTTTCTATGTGGTAGGTTTTTGTACGTAAAAGTTTCATCTCACTGTTTTGTTCAGACTTCTCTGAAAGAACAGATTAAGTGGGTAATTTTGGGGTTTTAAGAACACATCGACAGGGCCCCCAAACACAGTTTTGCATAGGGCCCCTAGAAGTGTAGGATGCACTGGTCATCTCATTATTAAACTCTTCATATATGACAATATAATTGTAATGTATTTTTGCCTAGGAAGAGGACTATCCAGGAAACATTTAGCAAAAACACATTTTCTCCACATATTTATATTGCAGATCTTTTACCCATAGAAACCTTTTTTTAAAAGATTTGTTTCCGCCCGGTCTCGAACCGGGGACCTTTCGCGTGTTAGGCGAACGTGATAACCACTACACTACGGAAACACCTGCTAACCACCATGCTCTTCCCCTGGGGGTTTGTCAATGAACTGCAGGGGGTTAATGAGCTCACGAAAGCTGAAAGTTCATTTGGGTGTCACACTTATGTTGTACATGGTCAAAAGTGACCAAACACTAGATTCCTATTTAGCTCTATATAAAAGGCTTATATTTCTCTAGTTGTTTTAGACATAAATACTTATTTTTATAAAGTTGTGGATCTAGATATTTAACAAAAACAGATTTTCTCCACATATTTATATTGCAGATGTTTTAACCAAAGAAACCTTTTTTAAAAGCCTTGTTTCCGCCCGGTCTCGAACCGGGGACCTTTCGCGTGTTAGGCGAACGTGATAACCACTACACTACGGAAACACCTGCTAATTGCCATGCTCTTCCCCTGGGGGTTTGTCAATGAACTGCAGGGGGTTAATGAGCTCATGAAAGCTGAAAGTTCATTTGGGTGTCACACTTATGTTGTACATGATCAAAAGTGACCAAACACCTGAAATGTAACTTTTTTTTAAATTTCAGTAAAATCTATGTAATTTATTTTTATTCAATCATATTTTTCTTTTGTATTTGGAGAGAATTTCATTGTACTAATTAATATTTGTGCAGTAAATATGATAAAAAATGTTCACATTAAAAGTAATTTTCCCCCCTAATATTTTATATTGCTTTTAAATTAAAGGTACACTAAGCGATTTTTGCCAAACAATGTTGATATTTGAAAGCACCAAAACAAACACGCCCATACTCCAACAGGACCTCGCCCCTCCTCCGCCCCACACATACGTACACAACCCCTGGTATAACGACGATTGGGGAAACAAGCGAAGATGACACACTAACATATTCAAACAAAAGCCAACACAGATAAGTTGTGTGAAACGATGCAAAATCAAACTTGCTCACCTGGCTATCAAAAAGAAAACGCAACCTCAGCGTCCGATTCCAGGCCTTCCCGCTTCTTGAGTTCTCTCCAACGCTGGAAAGCTGCTTCGATATTTACGCAGGTCCTACCTCTTCCCTGATCATAACCCTTCTTTTTAATATTTTTTACTCCTATATTTTCGTCTTTTTATCTTCCATTTCTCCATATAACTAATATCTAACTAACTAATATCTATAGTCGATCTGCTAATATCCGTCCTGTGCACTCAAATGGAGGCTCTCTTCTCTCAATCATGACTAATCACGCCCCTTACTGCTGATTGGCTACAAGTGTGTTTTGGGCACACGGTCCTGACACTATGGTCAAAAGCGTTTACTCCAATTTTTGAAGGCAGATTAGTGCCATCTAGTGGGAGCAAAAAAACAAAACAAATCTGCAATTCCATGATTTGGCCACTAGATTCCTATATAGCTCTATATAAAAGGCTTATATTTCTCTAGTTGTTTTAGACATAAATACTTATTTTTATAAAGTTGTGGATTTAGATATTTAGACATTTAGCAAAAACACATTTTCCCCGCATATCTATAGTGCAGACCTTTTAACCAACGAAACCTTTAAAAAAAAGCCTTGTTTCCGCCCGGTCTCGGACCGGGGACCTTCTTTAGCTAAACGGCCCTAAACCGTTTCCCATTCATTCTCAATGGTAGTGCTAAACCACTACGGATGCAATATACTGTCGGCCGCTAGCGCTCTCGTGGCACTCTTCCGCGTTTCGGCACCGCGGGAAGTTTGAATTCGCAGAAGAAAACAGCGGCGGTCTGCCTCGGTTGTTTAATTCAACGCATTCTCAAGCATCTGTCAAAGGTAAGATACTTTATGTGACATCAGTTTACGTTTGGTTACCGTTAATGCTGAAATCACATTAGTAAACTATGTTCGTTTCCAAACTTTACCCTGTTGGGTTTTATTTACTATAGTTCATCGTAGGTTGATTGTTTGCACGCCAAATTATGAATGAACATGGCTGTAATTATTTCTGTGTATTGTTTGTCATCATTAACACGTCATCTGTTGATTACAAGCTAAATTATGAATAGGCGTAACCATTATTCTCATTTTTGTAATGATATTACATGTATTCCACAGTTCAAAAATGTTTTCTGACCATGGTTTTACTATAGTAACCATAATTTAGCCATGGTATTTTAGCAGTAGAGTCACAAAAATAAATTTACCATTGTTGTTACTGTATTGGCCGTTATATTTACAGTACAGCCATGAAATTGTAAATGAATATCAGTCTGAGAAGAACAGCAGGAGTACTACAGTATTATACTGTGTGTGTGAGTGTACCTGTTTTTCTATTCACGTGGGGACTTAAACCTGAATACACACAGACTCATGGGGACTCGTGTCACGGTGGGGACCTAAATTGAGGTCTCCACGGGTAAACTGCCTGTAGTTTCCTGTAAGGGGTAGGGTTGGTGTAGGGCAATAGAATATACGGTCTGTACAGTAGAAAAGCCTTACGCCTATGGAGAGTCCCCACAAGGATAGCAAACCAGACGTGTGTGTGTCTGTAATAGAATTATTGCTTTTTGAAGTGAATGAATCTTCTTTCTCTGTATTTTGTCGTGTTTTCCAATACAAATATCAAACATCTTTCAATCAAGATATGTTTATTTCAGATGCAAATATTAATGAAGTCTTGAAAAATGTAATGAAATTAAATGAGTTTATTCTTAAAACAATAACAAATATCAGGCTATGAGCTATCAAAACTTCCCTTTAAATTAAGGTTACTTTTTTGCCAAATGGCAGATATTAGTTCTTGTTTTAATCACAAAATCACTTCAAAAAAGACTTTGTATTTTATGTTATTTTGTATCTCCAGTAAATGTATCTTTATTTAAGAATCTTTAGGCATTTGCACTGGAAAACAAGACAAAAATACTGAGGAAGAACATCACTTTTTTGCAGCATGATCTGAAGCTGCAGTAAAAGATATTTCCATATTCTAGTGTCTGGAGCAGAGTGTTTTAGTGTGTTTTTGTAAAAATGAATTAAAAAAATTATGAATATCTGTTGGAAATTGTATTTTCAAACTCTGAAGTTAATACAACTCATTATGTTTCTCTCCAGACATTTACATTCTACAAAACATATTTTTGTTTTTTCTCATTTGTTCCTCAAATTCGCTTTACTTGGTCTTAAAAATGTCTTAACCTTCATAAAACCTGCAGAAACTCTGTTTTCGTACACATTAAACTAAATATTCAACTTGTTGCAGACACAACTGGTACACTGCCTATGCCCTCGCTGTTTTCATATCATGGTTCTCATGTGGAGCCTCTATCAGAATTTTCAGAATGCAGAAATTAATTCATTTCTTCCCCCTCTGTGTAGGAAGTACATATATGCCACCTCTGCCTGTGCTGGCCTCACATGCGACCCGTACTGGACCTGTGAAGACTGGTGGCAGGGTGTTTGTACTGGAGCACAAACGCAGAGCCCATTGACAACTTGCTTAATAAACACTGTGGGAAGAAGGACATCCTCAGGAGCATGCAGCAATGGTCCACAATTCCTCTACTGATCCAAACAGCATGCTCCATTCGACCACAAACCTGCACGTTTCACAGTATTTCAAGCACCTGGCCAAACTACTGAACACCAGTTCTTCAATAAACAACTCCAGAGAAACGTCTTGAAAGCGGGTAGTAAAACAACCAGAATGCCAGCGGTAACAATGAAGCCTGCAGATGTAAACCCACCAGCACCTGCTCTGACCACACTCCTAACTCATGAGACCATTGAGACAATTGTGTTATGGAGCGGCAGCAGCAACCTGAGCAGGAGAAGAAGAAACAAACAAAGACTTGTCTTGCTTGTGGACAGCCAAAGATGGTTCCTCTATCCACTGTTTTCTTAATCAGCAGAGCCCTGTCAGGTACTTCTACTGTTCCACAAAGGTTTTTAATGCTTACAGTGATTAAGGACTAACAAACCCCAGTGTTATTTAAGAGAGAACTTGAGGACACAAAGAAATGGGTTGAGGAGAAAGGACAGCAAAAACGCAAAAGGCCTGAAACTGAACACGTTAGTCGCTTGTGCAGATTTTGTAAAATGGAACTGAAGCAGGGTCCAAACAAGTCCTCACATACACACAGGCTTTCCTGGCATAGCAGGGAAATATGTTCATTGCCCTGCTAAAGTCTTTTCCATTTACCAACCTCAGGACATGCAGAATGATGACCTGGAAAGAGTTTAATGAGTCTGCATTTTACTAGATGGAAAGACGGAGATGAGTGGCAGAAAAAAAGAAATAAATG
This sequence comes from Onychostoma macrolepis, assembly GCF_012432095.1. NCBI lineage: Eukaryota > Metazoa > Chordata > Actinopteri > Cypriniformes > Cyprinidae > Onychostoma > Onychostoma macrolepis. Next base: position 20,917,425 of record NC_081165.1, on the reverse strand, counting down.
ACATTTCTTGATCTTTTGCCCCTTAGTAATATTTAACTCATGTATATACTGTATATTTTGATTTGTTTATTGTTCAGTGTGAGACTGTAATATGTATATTTTGTCAGAATTCTATTTTTCTTTATACTTTATTATTTTGGATCAGTATTTACTAATCTTAAAAAGTGCTTAAAGCATTTAATAAAAACTGAAAATTACAAATTGCTTCACGAGTGCTGTGTTCTTTTTCATAGGACGAATATTTTACAGTTTCTATGGTTTTGGAAACACTTAACTGATTATTTAACTTAAGTGTGACTTAAATTATTCCATCACTTTTCATTCAGTACTTGAACATTACTTAGTTTGAGTTAAATTTAAATGCCTCTTATTTTCATTTCAAAAGCCATTTAATAGAGACCATTCATGTTTAATATAACCATTATTATATAATTCATGTTTTCATATAACCATGTAATGTATACTATTATTTTTTCTGTATTTCTTTTAATACTAATCTATTCATAATACACAAATTTGAAATACTTTGCAGCTGTAATGTATTGTTAAATTTTAAAATTTTGTTTTATAAAAAGCACAAAGCTGTGTGAAATAATGGTTTTAGACTTGCGTGAGTGGGATTCGAACCCCTGTCCAAATAAATGCATGAAAAAAATCTGATTGGCTGTGACATCATTTCCACTCTTTGGCCAGCTGTTGAAATGCTTCAATTTCATTGGCTGTCACTGTGTTACAACTATCCGCGGCTGGCCTCAGCTGGCCGGACGCAATTTTTAGGTCCAAAAAGAGTACATGTCCAGGGAAAAAAAGGACGTATGGTCACCCTAAATTAGGGGTTGAAGTTAAACTTTGTAGGACACTGGCCCTCCAGGACCGAGTTTGTGATGAGTTTTACTTCAAAACAATTTCTTAAATATCTAGTAGAACTTTATTGTAAGTATTTGCCAAAAGTATAAAATGGTGAGGAGCACTCATCTGTAATGTGTTATTTTGCCGAAAGGACAAGTAGACCTTAATATCCCAGTTTCCGTAGTGTAGTGGTTATCACGTTCGCCTCACACGCGAAAGGTCCCCGGTTCGAAACCGGGCGGAAACAATGTGTGGCTTTTGATTGAGCACCTCACTGAAAATAGTTGATTTGACAGGGTACAAAATTATAAATAGCACACAATATAGATTATTGACATTATAAAATCAAAGGCTGTCTTTTAATTAAATAATATAATTTTTGATTTTGTACATGACTATCATAATATACAGTAACATTTGTATGTGCCTGTCTTAATATACATTCTCCTGTTGGTTGTGCTTGATACTAAAAAAGAAGAGTTAAAAGCACATTGAACTGCAAAAGAGATTCTGTTCCCCAGGCAGCCTTCTGAGCGTGAAATTTAATATAAGTTCTTAATTCAGTTTCTATGTGGTAGGTTTTTGTACTTAAAAGTTTCATCTCACTGTTTTGTTCAGACTTCTCTGAAAGAACAGATTAAGTGGGTAATTTTGGGGTTTTAAGAACACATCGACAGGGCCCCCAAACACAGTTTTGCGTAGGGCCCCTTGAAGTGTAGGATGCACTGGTCATCTCATTATTAAACTCTTCATATATGACAATATAATTGTAATGTATTTTTGCCTAAGAAAAGGACTATCCAGGAAACATATAGCAAAAAAACAGATTTTCTCCACATATCTATAGTGCAGACCTTTTAACCAAAAAAACCTTCTGAAAAAGCCTTGTTTCCGCCCGGTCTCGAACCGGGGACCTTTCGCGTGTTAGGCGAACGTGATAACCACTACACTACGGAAACACCTACTAACCATCATGCTCTTCCCCTGGGGATTTGTCAATGAACTGCAAGGGGTTAAATGAGCTCACAAAAGCTGATAATTAACCCTCTGGTATTGTTCATTTGGGTGTCACACTTATGTTGTACATGGTCAAAAGTGACCAAACACTAGATTCCTATATAGCTCTATATAAAAGGCTTATATTTCTCTAGTTGTTTTAGACATAAGTACTTACCATATTGTCCCGAATATAAGACGACCCTGATTATAAGACGACCCCCCTTTTTCCAGATGTACTTTTTGGAAAAAGGCTTTTTGAAAATCAAATCTTGTTTTTTTTCTCTCTCTCTCTGTAAAACATTTTTTTCTTAAATTATTTTCAAATTGCATATTTTTCCTATTTTAATTTTTGTTTTGAAAGTATGGTAAATATTGGTCAAATGTACCAACAATGACATTGAAAAATATACACTTTTTGATATACCATTGAAATAACAGGTAGCCCATCTGAATTAGGCTATATAACATTTAGGCTATCCATCTCATTGGTAGTAGCCTACCAAAATTTTTATTAACAGTAGAAGTGAAATCTTATTGTAGTCTTCAAATCTGGGTACTGTCTTATGTTTTAAAATCACTTACAGAGGAAGTTTGTTCCCATCAGGCTAACATGACAGTCAGGACTCGTGCCGCTGTAAGCTTTTCTTTTTCTTTTGTTTTCATTTGCGATCTTTACAACACACATACATTACATATTTCATGGCACACTCCTTTTATGCGTTTTTGGCGCCACCTATTGTTGTGGGTGTATTACTGACATGTCAAAGTCTAGACCCCGAATATAAGACGACCGCGTTTTTTCATATGTATTTCCAAGAAAAAAACATTGTCTTATATTCGGGTCAATACGGTATTTTTATAAAGTTGTGGATTTAGATATTTAGACATTTAGCAAAAACACATTTTCTCCACATATCTATAGTGCAGGCCTTTTAACCAAAGAAACCATTTTAAAAAGCCTTGTTTCCGCCCGGTCTTGAACCGGGGACCTTTCGCGGGCCAACCGCAAATAGGTGTAGAGCGCTGACTAGCCAATAGGAATGAACCTGCTTGTGTGCTGCTTTGTGGTTGAGTGCAGAAGGCTGTTGGGGTCAGTGCAGGCACTCTGTACCATAGCAGCATATTCAGCATCCACCTTTGTAAGGAGGTCCTTGCTCCCAAGGTTCTTGGCCAGCAAACCATCAATGGCATTTCTCATTGGATCTGTCCATCTGTTATGGTCCAACACAAAGACTCAGCCACCTGTCTTAATGGGTCCAGTGCAAGCAGCACAGGGAGAAGCAGCTACAGGCAGTGGTGATGTACTTGGGAGTTCTAAAAGAGATTCACAAAATTGCTAAATTAAGTATTTGTGTTTTGCGTGCAAAGATGAGACAGACAGATTACACACATTGACGTCTATATGCATAATATAATTACCTGCATCTAAAAGACACTCCTCAGATGTTTGTTCCTTCACTGTCACAGCACTTGGAGTGGAAAACTGGTGAAAAATGACAGTCTGTTGGGTGGCCTCTGGTTCTGCAGCAAGAGGGGTCTCAGCAGAAGAGGAATCCTCTAAGTATTCCTGGAATTGAGCAAAATGAGTGTAATATGCGAGTGAGAATTATAAAGTATTTTTTTATCAAAAGTCTGTTATCAAAAAAGTTTAAAGGCTTACCTGAGATGGAAATGAGAACGGAACGCCAGATGAAGACTCTTCTTGCATCTCCACATCTCCTAGGTCTGTCTTCCTGCTTTTGTGTTTGTCAAAGTCAAGAGGCACAGGTCGACAGCCTGGCTCCAAATATTGCAGGCCAAACCTCTCTCCTGTGTCCCTGCTGGAGATGTGCAAGGCTGGATATTTGGGATGCCCTGTCACTCTTATAGATTATTTAACTCCATCATCAAAACAGGGTCAAACACTCCAGGTAAGACAACCCCAGGCTGCTTCAGGTCCACCAGCCACTGATAATTCCAGCGTGCCACACCAGTCATACCCTGCGCCTGGAACAACTCAGGAGAGACGCGATTGCCCGTTACCCACTGAGCCTGGTGGAAATGAAACCCCTCCTGCTGTGAAGTGCCTCTGACAGGGATCCAAACGGGAACAGCAGCTCCATCACATGATTCAGCTGTAGGGTTCCACCATGTCTGTAAAGGATTCCTTCCTCCGCCTCAGGGTCACTCAGGCAGCCTCTAAGGATGTGGATACGCTGAATCCACCACATTTTTAACATCGAAGGTTTAAAAAGGAAGATGTTGTTGGGATCCTTTGTCAGATAGAAATGGTGAAGCACTTCTTCCACTCTTTGGACCAGCTCTCTGGGATGTGGCACTTTTGTCCTGCAGTGCTCTCTGATGTGCTGCTTGGTGGGATTAGCAGGATCGATACCACAGAAACTGTATGCATTCTTCAGTCTCTCCAGGTCACTCTGATCAACTACAGAGAAGGCAGAAGAGAGGAACTGGCAAAAGGAGCTACAGGTGCATCTCAATAAATTAGAATGTCGTGGAAAAGTTCATTTATTTCAGTAATTCAACAAATTAGTAATTCATCTAATCTCAACAAATTACAATACTTCATAAGACCAATAAAAAAAAAAAAACATTTTAGTGAATTGTTGGCCTTCTGGAAAGTATGTTCATTTACTGTATATGTACTCAATACTTGGTAGGAGCTCCTTTTGCTTTAATTACTGCCTCAATTCGGCGTGGCATGGAGGTGATCAGTTTGTAGCACTGCTGAGGTGGTATGGAAGCCCAGGTTTCTTTGGCAGTGGCCTTCAGCTCATCTGCATTTTTTGGTCTCTTGTTTCTCATTTTCCTCTTGACAATACCCCATAGATTCTCTATGGGGTTCAGGTCCGGTGAGTTTGCTGGCCCTGTCAAGCACACTAACACCATGGTCATTTAACCAACTTTTGGTGCTTTTGACAGTGTGGGCAGGTGCCAAATCCTGCTGGAAAATTAAATCAGCATCTTCAAAAAGCTGGTCAGCAGAAGGAAGCATGAAGTGCTCCAAAATTTCTTGGCAAACGGGTGCAGTGACTTTGGTTTTCAAAAAATACAATGAACCAACACCAGCAGATGACATTGCACCCCAAATCATCACAGACTGTGGAAACTTAACACTGGACTTCAAGCAACTTGGGCTATGAGCTTCTCCACCCTTCCTCCAGACTCTAGGACCTTGGTTTCCAAATGAAATATAAAACTTGCTCTCATCTGAAAAGAGGACTTTGGACCACTGGGCAACAGTCCAGTTCATCTTCTCCTTAGCCCAGGTAAGACGCCTCTGACATTGTCTGTGGTTCAGGAGTGGCTTAACAAGAGGAATACGACAACTGTAGCCAAATTCCTTGACACGTCTGTGTGTGGTGGCTCTTGATGCCTTGACTCCAGCCTCAGTGCATTCCTTGTGAAGTTCACCCAAATTCTTGAATCGATTTTGCTTGACAATCCTCATAAGGCTGCGGTTCTCTCGGTTGGTTGTGCATCTTTTTCTTCCACGCTTTTTCCTTCCACTCAACTTTCTGTTAACATGCTTGGATACAGCACTCTGTGAACAGCCAGCTTCTTTGGCAATGAATGTTTGTGGCTTACCCTCCTTGTGAAGGGTGTCAATGATTGTCTTCTGGACAACTGTCAGATCAGCAGTCTTCCCCATGATTATGTAGCCTAGTGATCCAAACTGAGAGACCATTTTGAAGGCTCAGGAAACCTTTTCAGGTGTTTTGAGTTGATTAGCTGATTGGCATGTCACCATATTCTAATTTGTTGAGATAGTGAATTGGTGGGTTTTTGTTAAATGTGAGCCAAAATCAAAACAATTAAAAGAACCAAAGACATTTTAATGTATTCATAACATTTGCTTACACCACTTGATGTAATGTGCGATTAGATGTGATGATTCATACCTGTCCACCCACTGGTACTTGGCCTTGGGAATACCAGCAGCACTGTAGCAATTGGCCAGACCACAGTACAATGACTCCAGGGACTGCTCACTTTCACTCTGCAGCATCACCCAGGACAGAATCATCCAGTTCTCGTTCATCACAGCATAGGATGACATTGTGCCAGATGAGAGGGTCACTTTTCTAGCAACTTTGCGTGTGTGATCTGACCTGTACACCTGTCCAAAAGTGCCTTGTAGGAGCTGAGTGAGAGCTGCTTCCTGCCGCTGATATTCATGAAGAAGGCACTCTACTAAATAGTGTGCAGAGACAGACACCCCATGCCACCCATCAGTGTCTTCGTAACCCCCAAACGGTGCAGGTGTGTCATCGTTCCTCAGTGCCGCAGTGATGGTTTTCTGACCATACAGCCCTGCTTCAGCATCCCTGACGTTCTGCACACTGAGAAGGTAGGCCAGATGGGCCCTTTCATATTTAAAGTGAAGCACCTCAGACAGCTGGTTGGCCATATCATTAGGGGATTTTCCAGAGCGCCTCAGTTCATCCATCACCGTTTTACAGATTGCCTTCTTATGGGTGAGGAAGGCTGGCAAGATGTTTCTGAATCGTTGTGATAGCATGTCCAGCCACTGAGGCTTATCAGCAAACCAGTATTTTTTGCATGCCTTACAACACAGACGTGAAGCAAGGATGTAATATTGACCGGTAGTACCAAGGATCACTCGGGGTCTTCCCACACCAGAGGACACAACATTAGTATTTTGACAGCCGTAGAGACAAGGCAGGATGTAATTGTTCCTAAGCCTTTCCATTATACTGTGCTCAGGTTTCCAAATGAAAAAGGGATGGAGCTGGAAGTATTTGGGTGACGGAAGGCCCGTGTTTGTCTCTATAAGCTCAGGCTGAGGTGGATAGCGCCACAAGGAGACCATATTCATGAGGTGTCTTAATGGGTGTGATCCTGGCCATCTCTGTCTTCATCATTGGTCAAGTAGCTGGGAACAGGGGTTTTAGTCAGTGCAGACGGCATTGGTGCAGGTGTTGATTGTGCTGCTGGAGGTGGTACAGAGCCTTCACCCTGTGAAGAAGGCCTACACACAGGAACTGATGTTGATGGAGGCTGCGGCAGACCTACATGGAACAGCACAGGGAGGAAATTAAAAACATATTAAAACACTGAATGTACATGATGTGTATTTAATTGTCTTGACTACATTAAATGACTAGAATCATTGTTATTCTATCATTCTATTTATTCTAGTAATGCAACTTCTAATAATGTTCAAAAGTCTGTAAGTAAACATTCCACTTTTAACAACAAATAAAACCAGTTTAAATACCACGCATACAATTCATGAAGTGCACTCACCCTCACCACTGGTATGTTCAACCCTTAACAGTAGTTAGAACAAAAGAACGTGTTTTTTAGAACAGGCAAGAACACTGCCAAAACAACACATAAGATAATTAAATTCATAAATGGAGGATAAGTCTGTATGTAACAGAATAAGCCTCTGATGTGGAAAGTAACCTGTTGTAGATAAGACTGTGGATCCTGTGACTGCAGATTATCCTGAAAATTAAATGTTATAATTTGAATAGTTTTGCTCCAGTATGTGCAATTTTATGCGTCATAAACATGCTTAACTTCACATGGCTCTGTATAACACACAACATGATTCTTGATTCACTTACTCAGCTGTGTGGGATATTTTTCATCCTCCTCCATCACTATAAAACAATATCAATGCATCAGTAGGCTTTAAGAATCAATATAAGCAAATTTGCATGCATTTTATTAACTTACCAGGCTGATCAGAGGCAGTACTGGAAGGAACAGGTGGTCTTGCAGTAGAAGCTGATGGTGAGGACAACAGAGGAGTGTTTTTCGTCAGCTGTTTTTGCTGCTGTTTTAAAAGATACTGCTGCAAGTTGTACATTTTGCTGCCTGGAACACACTTCTGCTTTTTTATATCCGTCTGCCCTGGTATCCCAAAGTGTCTTGTGCTCTTGTTCCAAATCCAACAGTATTGTCATCCTCTATAAAAACTGGCAATGGATCTGGCCTTTGAGACAGATACCGTCTAAGATCCTCAATTTCCTTAAAGCTTCTTGAGTATTCAAGAAAGGAAATGAAGCTGCCCTTGCAAGGACCCTCTGGGTTGAACTGCCCAGCCTGTTCTTCTTCCTCAACCTTATCGGACAGGTACAAAGCATAGCCAACATCATTCTCTAATAACCACCTGAAAGACTTGCCCTTGTACTTGCCGAACTAAAGAATGCATTCTCCCAACACCTCTTGCTTGTCAGAGACATCCCCTCCTCTCTGAAAGACAACAGAACGGGCATTCATCCTGACCAGATCTTTTCTTTGAGGTGTTGACTTGTCCTGCAGTGAAGGGTTGTCTTTAATTACTTTTGCCTCTTCTGATGGGTCCCGGCGTAAATGGCCTGATGGGTCTTTCCTGAAAGACACCTTGACTCTCCCGGGGAAAAAAACTGTTTTCTTCATGATGCCGTTCTGAAATCATGGCCACATGAAAATACTTAATATAAAGAAATAAGACAGTTATCAGCAGTACTTATACACGTGCTGGTCATATAATTAGAATATCATCAAAAAGTTGATTTATTTCACTAATTCCATTCAAAAAGTGAAACTTGTATATTATATTCATTCATTACACACAGACTGATATATTTCAAATGTTTATTTCTTTTAATTTTAATGATTAGAGCTTACAGCTCATGAAGGTCAGAAATCAGTATCTCAAAATATTAGAATATTTACATTTGAGTTTGAATAAATGACCATCCCTACAGTATAAATTCTGGGTATCTCTTGTTCTTTGAAACCACAATAATGGGGAAGACTGCTGACTTGGCAATGATCCAGAAGACGAACATTTGACACCCTCCACAGAGAGGGTAAGTCACAGAAGGTCATTACTGAAAGGTGTGGCTGTTTACAGAGTGCTGTATCAAAGCATATTAAATGCAAAGTTGACTGGAAGGAAGAATTTGGGTAGGAAAAGGTGCACAAGCAACAGGGATGACCGCAAGCTTGAGAATACAGTCAAGCAAAGCCGATTCAAACACTTGGGAGAGCTTCACAAGGAGAGAACTGAAGCTGGAGTCAGTGCATCAAGAGTCACCACGCTCAGACGTCTTCAGGAAAAGGGCTACCAAGCCACTTCTGAACCAGAGACAACGTCAGAAGCGTCTTACCTGGGCTGTGGAGAAAAATAACTGGACTGTTGCTCAGTGGTCCAAAGTCCTCTTTTCAGATCAAAGTAAATTTTACATTTCATTTGGAAATCAAGGTCCCAGAGTCTGAAGGAAGAGTGGAGAGGAACAGAATCCATGTTGCTTGAAGTCCAGTGTGAAGTTTCCACAGTCAGTGATGATTTGGGCTGCCATGTCATCTGCTGGTGTTGGTCCACTGTGTTTTCTGAAGTCCACAGTCAACGCAGCCATCTACCAGGAAATTTTAGAGCACTTCATGCTTCCTTCTGTTGACAAGCTTTATGGAGATGCTGATTTCATTTTCCAGCAGGACTTGGCACCTGCCCACACTGCCAAAGGTACCAAAAGCTGGTTCAATGACCATAGTGTTACTGTGCTTGATTGGCCAGCAAACTCGCTTGACCTGAACCCCATAGAGAATCTATGGGGTATTGTCAAGAGGAAGATGAGAGACACCAGACCCAACAATGCAGAAGAGCTGAAGGCCACTTTCAGAGCAACCTGGGCTTCCATACCACCTCAGCAGTGCCACAGACTGATCGACTCCATGCCACGCCGCATTGCTGCAGTAATTCAGGCAAAAGGAGCCCCAACTAAGTATTGAGTGCTGTACATGCTCATACTTTTCATTTTCATACTTTTCAGTTGGCCAAGATTTCTAAAAATCCTTTCTTTGCATTGGTCTTAAGTAATATTCTAATATTTTGAGATACTGATTTTTGACTTTCATGAGCTGTAAGCTCTAATCATCAAAATTAAAAGAAATAAACATTTGAAATATATCAGTCTGTGTGTAATGAATGAATATAATATACAAGTTTCACTTTTTGAATGGAATTAGTGAAATAAATCAACTTTTTGATGATAGTCTAATTATATGACCATCACCTGTATATATAAGAGTTATTTTAAATTGCCATATTATTTCATAACATTACTGGTTTTTATCTGAATAAATGCAGCCTTAGAGCATAAGAGACTTTAAATTTAAAGTAGTGTTTAATAAATGTGTGTTATTTCATATTTATTATTTACTTCACTTAATATATGTGTGAGTACGTATATAAAAAGATTTCATATGAAAATGTATGTACATATAAAAACAAGTTTAATTAAAATTTTTGTTTTATACACACACGCATTTTAAATTGTAACATTAAATTGCACACGCATTTTTTTGTAATTTATATGTGTGTAATACATATTAATTACATTATGCATATCATATTGCAATGTTAACATTTTCTAAACATTTTAAGTACATAGTAAGAGATCAATGATGAAACATTCACTCTTACAAAGAAAGTGAAGCTATAAAATTATATAAAATGTTTCCTAAAATCAAAAAAATCAAAAATAATAATTAAACACAATTAACAATACCATTACATGAGAATATACATGCAATTTATACGATAATGTATATACAACACAGTAAGTTAACATTGCTAAAGTAAGCTAAAGTAAAGTAAGTAAATATTGCTTTCAACTTAACGTACCTTCTCGGTCTGAGAGCTTACTTGGGTTGATCTTGAACTATGACGTAAAAACAGCGGTCACCTGAGGTTAAAATCTGAGGTAAAACTTGTGCGAAGGTAGTTGAGACCGTACGTTACATACTTGTCAGCAAACTTGTTTTGTTTTGTACAACAATTCGGTAAACGGCTATGTCTCCGATCGTGAAACTGGTCTCCCCTCCTCCACTCACTGCGAATGATTGACAGATGACACTAGGCTTCTTAAATTCTCCGCCACGGAAAAGGCGAAACAGCGCCATTAAATCTACGCGTGGCCAAAGATATATTGCATCCGTAGTGTTAAGCACTACCATAGAGAATGAATGGGAAAAGTTAAGGGAAGTTAAACTCAACTATCGCGCCCAAAAGGGCCCGGTTCGAAACCGGGCGGAAACAATGTGTGGCTTTTGAATTGAGCACCTCACTGAAAATAGTTGATTTGACAGGGTACAAAATAATGAGTAGCACACAATATAGATGATTGACATTATAAAATCAAAGGCTGTCTTTTAATTAAATTAGTCTGTTGCACTGCACATTTCATAATTAAGATTGCCACTGATTAAGATTGGTACATGAATGCAGCTTTGATGCAGTGTTTCAGCACGTCAAAGGAGCTCGATTCACAGTAACAGTAACGTTATTTAATTAAATTATTTTATAATATATTTAATAATATTACTTAATAATAATAATGATAGTAATAATAATGCAGATTCTTTCTATAAGCAAAGTATGCAAGTTGCATAGGGTCCCTGAACCACCAGGGGTCCCCCTTGCTCTCAAAGATGATTTAATGACTAGGGCTCTGAAAATAATAGAATTTTAGTTTCATTTTTGATTTTGTACATGACTATCATAATATACAGTAACATTTGTATGTGCCTGTCTTAATATACATTCTCCTGTTGGTTGTGCTTGATACTAAAAAAGAAGAGTTAAACGCACATTGAACTGCAAAAGAGATTCTGTTCCCCAGGCAGCCTTCTGAGCGTGAAATTTAATATAATTTCTTAATTCAGTTTCTATGTGATAGGTTTTTGTACGTAAAAGTTTCATCTCACCGTTTTGTTCAGACTTCTCTGAAAGAACAGATTAAGTGGGTAATTTTGGGGTTTTAAGAACACATCGACAGGGCCCCCAAACACAGTTTTGCATAGGGCCCCTTGAAGTGTAGGATGCACTGGTCATCTCATTATTAAACTCTTCATATATGACAATATAATTGTAATGTATTTTTGCCTAGGAAGAGGACTATCCAGGAAACATTTAGCAAAAACACATTTTCTCCACATATTTATATTGCAGATCTTTTAAACATAGAAACCTTTTTTAAAAGCTTTGTTTCCGCCCGGTCTCGAACCGGGGACCTTTCGCGTGTTAGGCGAACGTGATAACCACTACACTACGGAAACACCTGCTAATTGCCATGCTCTTCCCCTGGGGATTTGTCAATGAACTGCAGGGAGTTAATGAGCTCACGAAAGCTGAAAGTTCATTTGGGTGTCACACTTATGTTGTACATGATCAAAAGTGACCAAACACTAGATTCCTATATAGCTCTATATAAAAGGCTTATATTTCTCTAGTTGTTTTAGACATAAATACTAATTTTTATAAAGTTGTGGATCTAGATATTTAACAAAAACAGAAACCTTTTTTTAAAACCCTTGTTTCCGCCCGGTCTCGAACCGGGGACCTTTCGCGTGTTAGGCGAACGTGATAACCACTACACTACGGAAACACCTGCTAACCACCATGCTCTTCCCCTGGGGGTTTGTCAATGAACTGCAGGGGGTTAATGAGCTCATGAAAGCTGAAAGTTCATTTGGGTGTCACACTTATGTTGTACATGATCAAAAGTGACCAAACACCTGAAATGTAACTTTTTTTTAAATTTCAGTAAAATCTATGTAATTTATTTTTATTCAATCATATTTTTCTTTTGTATTTGGAGAGAATTTCATTGTACTAATTAATATTTGTGCAGTAAATATGATAAAAAATGTTCACATTAAAAGTAATTTTCCCCCCTAATATTTTATATTGCTTTTAAATTAAAGGTGCACTAAGCGATTTTTGCCAAACAATGTTGATATTTGAAAGCACCAAAACAAACACGCCCATACTCCAACAGGACCTCGCCCCTCCTCCGCCCCACACATACGTACACAACCCCTGGTATAACGACGATTGGGGAAACAAGCGAAGATGACACACTAACATATTCAAACAAAAGTCAACACAGATAAGTTGTGTGAAACGATGCAAAATCAAACTTGCTCACCTGGCTATCAAAAAGAAAACGCAACCTCAGCGTCCGATTCCAGGCCTTCCCGCTTCTTGAGTTCTCTCCAACGCTGGAAAGCTGCTTCGATATTTACGCAGGTCCTACCTCTTCCCTGATCATAACCCTTCTTTTTAATATTTTTTACTCCTATATTTTCGTCTTTTTATCTTCCATTTCTCCATATAACTAATATCTAACTAACTAATATCTATAGTCGATCTGCTAATATCCGTCCTGTGCACTCAAATGGAGGCTCTCTTCTCTCAATCATGACTAATCACGCCCCTTACTGCTGATTGGCTACAAGTGTGTTTTGGGCACACGGTCCTGACACTATGGTCAAAAGCGTTTACTCCAATTTTTGAAGGCAGATTAGTGCCATCTAGTGGGAGCAAAAAAACAAAACAAATCTGCAATTCCATGATTTGGCCACTAGATTCCTATATAGCTCTATATAAAAGGCTTATATTTCTCTAGTTGTTTTAGACAAATACTTATTTTTATTAAGTTGTGGATTTAGACATTCCCAAAATTCAACTTTGTGTAAAGGTTTAGATTTATTATTTGAAATGTCAGCTTTTGCATTAATTTTACTACAGTCAAACCTGAACACAGAGGAAAACATTTTGTTACACATAACATCAAAATTCAACAAAAATGTAACAAAATAAACAGGACTGGTTAATCAATCTTATTTCATCCTCTTATTTGAGTCTTCTGGCTCAGTTTTGCCATATTGTTACAGCCCACACCAGTTCATTTGTGTATGTATAATAATAGTGTGTCTGTGAGTGTTTGTTTGAGTGGGTGTGTCTGATTTGTTCTCTTGATGTTTTAGTGTAACCCCTTCCTTCCCTGGTGAAAAAACAGCAAAAACCAGCCTAAGCTGGTTGGCTGGTCTTCGCTGGTCTCCCAGCCTGGTTAGGCTGGTCTTCGCTGGTTGTTCCAACTGGTCTCCCAGCCTAACCAGCTAAAACCAGACAACCAGCTTAGGCTTGTTTTAGCTGTTTTTTTTTTTTCAGCAGGGTTGGTGTTTGTGTTTGTTTTCTGCATTGTAATAATTTGTAGATTGTACATGCAAAGTATTTTTGCATATTTCCCTTTCATTTCCAAAGGCGGTCATTTTTGACTGTGAACAACACAATTATGACTTTTTTTTATGACCATTTAGCTTTTTCGAATCAAGTCCACAATTTATTTTTGTGGTCACATAAAAGTCATAGAGTTTCGTACCATTCAAGTAGTGATTTTTAAAAATTAAAAACATTTTTGGGGTCTAAAATGACTGAACAATACCAGAGGGTTTAGTGAATAATATTAAAATCTAGAACTGAAATAACCTTAAAATAAAAACATTAAAGGTTAATGTAAGTTTCAGTTTTCATTAGGTAAGTTTCAGTTTAGTTTGCAACAATCCTGGGTTTTAGGTACCATTAATGTGGCTTGGTTTTTAGCTGCGTTCATTGTCATAGTAACTTACGCTCCACAGCTAACCTGCAGGTTATGTTCTGGGTTAGAGATCGCAAACTGAAATTGGACCAATCAGATGTGAGCAAAGTGACACATGTCTGACACAAAAAAGTCACTCCCCAAGTTTCTCTTGCTCCAAATTAAAGGTCACTATAGTACTAAACAAAAATTGTCTGGCCAAAACCAAAAATTTTGTTGTTTTATATGATTTATATAATTATATTATTTATATTATTATTAATCCATTACATACAAGCAATTTTAGTTTAACAGTTATTATAAATAATTTCTTTTAAATGAATGTTAATGTATACAGATCATATGTAATATAAATAAGCTGTAGAATCAATAGATAACGCTTTAAAAATGACTGTGACCTTACATGTTCTAGTCTCTATCGCTGTATATTTCCAACTACATAAACTAACTTAACAAGTTTCACTTGTGACTGCACTGATTAAGCAAGATAATTTCTTTTATCTGTACTCTTTCATGAACAAGTACTTTTTTCATTGTAAATGCATTCAAATTCATCATATTCTTCAATCTCTTAACCTTTTGCAAAACCTTTAACCTTTAACCGAGGTTCGTGATTGGCTGTTCGCCAGTGATGTCACACATTCACGTGCACGTGTTCCACAACCTCAGGATCAAAGCCTGAGTTGACAAAGAAAGCACCAAGATCAGCATCATGGTATGGTACCAGTAAAGCCGGATTGGAGTGGTTTGGTTTTGTCAACTCGAAACTAATCCAGTAACTCTGAATTTGTTCATCTACCATCATGGTACAAGCCCCTGCCAACAGTGTTGGGGAACGTTACTTTTAAAAGTAATGCATTACAATTTAGTTACATTACTTAGTTACTTTTTATGGAAAGTAATGCGTTATGTTATATTACTTTTGTGTTGCTTTTTAAATCTGCATGGCTTGCTTCTTTGTTTGTAACCCCTTTGCACCATAAGTGAAATGAATTCACCTCAGGCTGAAAGAAAATTACATTCATGCAGGAGAAGATTACTCTTCAGATATATATATATATATATATATATATATAAAACCACAAATGTTAGTTTATCTAAAGTAATTTTTGCTTATTAGCATGATTGAATTGCATCATTGAAGGTCAGCAGCAAAGACACTGGTTAATAAAATGGGATTAAATACATAAAGGATATTTGTATTATTTAACATATTTAATTATTGCAGGTTTGCGCCATATTCTGAGTTTGCATTTCACTGTTTTTATTAATTTTGAGAAATACTGAATCTGTTTTTGTGAGTGAGATGAATTAATGCATGTTCACATTTAGTCTAGAACTACAGTAACATCATGTTTACTCCCTATTTCCCGACAGGAGACTTGTCAGTCAATAAATGGGGAAAATGTAACCTGCGTTACTTATTTGAAAAAGTAACTCAATTATTTCCTTAGAAATTCAAAAGTAATGCGTTACTTTACTCGTTATTTGAAAAAAGTAATCTGATTGCCTGCCAACCGTTTCTGCGTAAACATCACCCGCTTCTGTGTTGACGTTAAACGACTTGCTCTTACGTGAAGCTTGGCGAAACAAGAGCCACCCCTAGAACATAAATAGTATCGTTATGATTTGATGTGTATTTGTCAATTCGGCTGTTTACGTGAACCCTAGAAAAGCGCTTGATTACACAATCATTACGGATATCGATCGCTGTTTGCGATGTTGTTTGCAAAGTTCTGATCAGACGAGAACCGTACCGTATAAACTCTTTTCCTCTCTCATTTTCAGGCCACTTCCCCTCTAACTGTAGAGATGTACGGCTCCAGAAAGGTGTCGTCTCTGACGGTGAACAGACGTTGAACATTGATGGAAAAATTTTAAAAGTAAGATACATTTTTAGGTCTCATTTGAATTTCTGTTAACATGACATTCTCTTCTATGAAACATTTTCCGAGAGAAGTTAACTTTGTTATTTGGCACAAAGAATGAATTCATGATTTTAAAGAATTTCTTAGTTTAGACATAAAAAAAAAACTCCACTTACCTCTTCTATTCCTCAGATCTACTGTTCAGAGATGAACACTGACAGTCCTAAGGAGTATATCACGCTGATCACCGGAGAAGAAGAGAACTTCTCTGAGGTCTTCGGATACAGGTTACTACCCATGTGACTTCCATTGCGAGTGTATTTGCATTATTTTCTGTGCTTTTACAAAATAAATTTGTATTTATATTATTCTATTCATTTTTTTCCATCAAAGAAACAACATTTCTTTATGTTCTTTGTGTTGTTGTCCAGGCTGATGGACCCCACACAGTGCCCATCCAACCTAACCAGGAGAGAAGATTGCCAGTGTAGAAGAGATTACACAGCTCTTGGTCTTTCTACCTTCAGAAGAGTCAGAATGGACCTCAGCAAAATGACCATTATAAGTAAGCCTAGCTAAAGCACATTTTGTCAGAAATTATTCTTGAAAAAAGTCTGGTCTCTTCTTCATTTATTTATTGCCCTTTTAATCCTTAATACGCCTACCTTAAATTTATAAATGTCAATTTTTATTTATTTATTTATTTTATTTTTGTGTGTGTGTGTAGCCACAGACTGGAAATTTGCCTTTATTCATGAAGGGCATAGGGTTCCTTTTGCCACGGCAGGAGATTGCTATAGTGCTGCCCGCTGCCCACAGGTAGGTAGCACACCACAGGGCTTTTCACACTCGTTTCTCAAACTGTTTACATAAAGACATCCTCGTATTACTGGTATATATTGACAACTTTATGAAGTTGTTCCTTAGTGGATTTTTTGTTTGGGTTACAATGGTAAAAATGAAATGCTCTCTTCTTCATTGCAATTTACATCTCTTTTTGACATTATCCCGTTAAACGTTGAAATTACTATTATACGCACGCAGTGTTTCCGTGACTGTTCAAAGCATGTGAATATAAGTCACGCAATTGACTGTCTGTTGCTAACCATAACATTCTAACACTGCATCGCTTAACAGTGCATAAATGGTTCTAACCACAAGTAACATACAATGCTACCTCTGCTAAAGTATATTTGTGAAACATTCCTCTATCCAGGGTTAAAAGTAGGATTAAGAATGACGATAATCAGAGGTTAAGTGTGAAAAGCTTATTTGATCATATATTTACTCTTTCTATATGAATAAATATATGAATGACATGTTTCTCTTTGATTATTGTACACATCCAGATTTTAGTGTACAGACAGCGTGAGGTTAAAATTCCTACTACTGCCACCTGTTGCTAGGAGGTAAAATGTTGTGACTGCTCAAACAATGTTCTCTTTTTTCAGGGCCGGTTCAGGATCAACCTCTCAGGAACAGGATTTAAGGTGACAGAAAGCACTAGGTGGATTTCCCAAGGGAACTACGCCACAGCCGACATTCACAGGTCTCAGGTAATTCCACCGCCATGCACCGACTTGAAGAAAACTAACTCACACATTGAAATCATAAAATCATGCATTTATACAGTTCTTTGTAATGCATTTTTATACAAAATTTATACAATTTCTATTTAGCCCATTAGGATATTATAATCCCACATTTCTCTTTTAAGATAAAATAGTTATTTGTAGTGTGGAGACACAGCATTTTTAAGAACTAAAACAAAAGATACTCTAACTAATGTGTGCAAGTTCACCAGACCGTGTGTTGTTCCTGGAACCTACAACTTTGAATGAATAGTAAATTAAGTATATTGTCCATTTTTGGCTTAGAATGTGTTTTTAAGTACATGTAGTACATCATCCATCTTATTTGGTACAAGTGTCCTTTTGATGGAACACAACTGAGCAGCTGCTGTGTAGATCCAGTCCTTCTTGAAATCAGCAGAGGGACAAATTTTGGCAGAGGTTAAACAAAATCCATTCAAAATGATCCACTGTTCTAAGTCAAGAGCTCTGGAGGACATGCAGAGAGAGAATTTTATATTTAGTTGAATTCAGTTGAGGTGTGTTTTCATGCCCTTGGGGTTTAAATTTCTCTAAATTAGTTTTTAGCATTTTAGCTATATTATAAAACGATTACGCAAACTTTACATTTACTTCTTCTTGTATCCACAGGATGGCAGTAGAGTTTCTGGGATATGTGGTGGTTATTGTGGAAAATGCACTCCCTCCTCCAGCCCTGGACTTCTTGTTAAAGTTTCTTGATGCAGGTGTACTGGTCAGGTCTGCAGACAAACCAGCATGAAAGTGTATGACCTGTTTCTAAATACTTATTTCTACTGTCAGACTTCATTTCTTTTAAAGGGAAATCTAAATTCTATTCCTCAAGTTGGAATACCAGTAAATGTTCTTTGGCATCTATTTTACTACTGTTACTACATACACTACTGTTCAAAAGCTTATTGTTGGTAAGGTGTTTTTTTTTTTTTTTTTTGAGAACAAAAATATCTCTTATAGTCACCAAAGCTGCATTTATTTGATCAAAAATACAGTAAAAGTAATACTGTGAAAAGTATTGAAATGTATAATGTTTTCTCTTTTGTTATATATTAAAATGTAATTTATTCCTTTGATGGCAAAGCTGAATTTTCACAACCTTTACTCCTGTCCTCAGTGTCGCATTAACCTCAGAGATCATTCTAATATGCTGGTTTGGTGCTCATGAAACATTTCTTATTATCAGTGTTGAAAACATTTTTTGGTAACAGTGGTGCTATTATGTGTAAAACACTAAGGAACATCATTTTAGTTTTGAATAGGGTGTAGTTTCACCTAAGACCACTATAAGTTTGGCCTCAGACTAATCCATGTAATTTAGTATGAAAGAAATAGTTACGTATATATAAAATATAAATCTTGTGTTTTTGTCTTTACTGTCACTTTTGATCAATTAAATGGTTAAAATGCTTAAAATCCAAGCATTTGAACAGTAGTGTATGTTATTCCTAATTATTTATGAATGGTATATTTGTTGTGAAAATTTCAGTTATTTAGTGTCTTCTTGTATTTCATAGATGAAGATGTTGTCTGGTAAGTTGAGTATTTTTCTTGTAGAAGGAAGTATAGCTTATTTACAGCAAAGAAGGCTATAGAGATGAGATGTGACTTGTGTTCAGATTTTTTTTCTGACAGAGCAGGAAACATCTCAGTGAGAGAGTAGAGTTCAGATAAATATCTGAGAAGGGGAAAGAGAAGTCTGTCTATAGCAAAAGAGAGGAATTTGTAGGTTGCACGGTTGGAATTAGATGAAGGTTTATGAAATGAGAATTCAAAACTGTCACTTGATGGTATCTTTCAAAAGGTACTAATATGAACAGTTTAGGTACTTGTATGTACCTTTAAGGTAGTAACATCTAGGGTTAAATAAGGTAAAAATAGGTTTTGTACCTCAAAGTAACCATCCTAGTGACAGCTGTGAGGTTTGTACATTTTATTTTGAGAGTGTGAAGTTGGTCATCTTGTTCATTGCCCAAGCAGTAAATATTGAGACAAAGTGTTTAGCCTAAAGAAAACTGAGATGGTTTAAGAATGTTTGTATGAAATGTTGTGAATGAATTTATGTGTTCCAAATATCAAACACAACCGAATATCAGAACAAGTCTGTAGCCAGAAGCAGTCTGGAAGAGGTGACATGCATCAAAATTATGTCTCAAGTTCACTGGGTGAAGTGCAGTGTGATAGAATGTTTTTTTTTTTTTGCATAATTTTTCAATTCTACCTCAGCCGTGCCTGTTGTAAGCTTTTATCTGTTTCATAACTTATTGAATAATTATTGCCATAGCAACATGTTTCACTAATAACTGCACTGCCATTATGTGTATAGTTTATTACTGTGTATTTATTGGGGTGATAATTCATTGGTACATTGAAATCTATTGGCGCAATAAATGATGCCAATAGGAATATTGAAATATTATTATTTTGGTGTATTCATTACATAGACCATTGCAATAGCAAAAGACAAACATGCTCAAAAGACGCGTCAAAAGACAAAGAAGCCAATTTGTAGCACTGGAACACATTTTGCTAGATGGTGCTGTTTTTTTTTTTTTTTTTTTTAATTAAGTATGGTTATACAATTATCAGATACATTTATTTGTGTTGTCTTGTAACATGTACCTTTAAATATATATTGATAACAATCTAATAATTTTTGAAAACAACAAAGCCATATCTAGATAATAGAGCAATATTTACATATGGCACAAAATTGATGTGTCATTTTGAGTAATTCTGAATGCCTGAAGCCATTATTTTAAATGAATGTATATCAAATCATATACCAGTTAATTTTGCAAGAATATAATTTGCAAAAATGTCTGTTTCAATCCATCTTTTAATAAAGTAGTATTATTCTTGTCTTTTTCATTCCTTTACAGAACATAGAGAGAACACACATTTTACAGTATTTTTTCTGTTAATGGTTGTAAATACATTTTAAATAATTGTTTTCTTTTAATTTTCCATCAGACAACATTTTCACATAATAATTATGTTACTGTAACATATTATTTCAGTTGAGCTGCTTGGTGCAGGTTGTGATATGAGTTATGTGTAAAATTATGTATAATAATGATTTAATGCAATGAATATGTCTTGATAAAATCTATAATAGTCTTTAATGTCAGAATTAATATAATGTGTATGCCTCACAAATAAATTCCATTTGATATGACGTTGTGATGTTATGATATCTCTTTGATTAAACTAATGCAGCCAGATAGACAAAAACAATTTCCCAGTGACATGTGCTTTCTTTAAACAAAATAAATTAATTTTTTAATAAATTATAATTTGGATTGATTTTGGGGTAAAATATCACTGGGCCGTGTTTTATGAGATTCACTCATCTTTGTAGTCACATGGTTATTTAGGTTCCTTTGCTCAGTGGTATGTCCAACACAGTCTTTTATGGTAATTTAGTCTGAGGGTTTTTAAACTCTTTTGTGTGGCCATGTTAGTTTATTTAAAGCCATGGAAGATTATGTTTTACAGGTGAAGCACCCAGAAATCTGTTAAGACAGGTAACGTTTACCATCACCAAGACAACACACAGGCTTGTTACACAACTTCCACTAAACACCTACAGGAGTCCACTGAACCTCCTCAACGGTGAGCATCTTTGTCAAAGTCTGTCTTTGATTAAACCTATGTGCTAGTTAATATCCCTGAATTCTTCTCAGAAAAGTAGAGTTAAGTACATATTTGATAAATATTTAATAAGGTACAAGTTATCTCATTTCTTCAGACTCTGTCTAGTGAAACAGACTGCATTTAGATTGGCCAGAGAGGATTCTGGGACTCAAAACTGTATTGTTTCACAAACTTTCATTATTTACACTAGGTTAAAGGTAAAAGTTGTAGAAAACTTCATAGTGAATTGGACTGAGGTATATTTACGGCTCTTTTTAGTCCTTTCTGTCAGTTTTGTAGGCATTCACTGCACTCCTACACAGAAGTACTGTGCTTGCTCTTTGAGCCTCACTGAATACTGAAAAACAAGACCTCACATAGTGATCAAGGAAATGTTTCTGTAAGGGTCCTTATCATACTGCTTTGTTGATCTCCTTTTCCTAAGTGCATCTCACTGAACAACAAGAACAAAAAAAAAAAAAAAAATGTGATGAAGCATTTTGGCGCTTAGCAAAAAGAATTGACTTTTAAAAGGACTTTAATTTTATGCTTTTTATCAGTTCATGCATTCCTTGGTAATAAACCATGTTGCTAGCTCTATGCTATAACTTAAACATAAGATATCCATTTTAAGGTTAAGCATATTATGGTAATCGAACATATTCAAAATAATGGAATTTACCATCAACAAATTTGCAATACACTCTCACCATTGCCAGTGAAACGCTTATATCACATTAAACAATTCACGTGCATATTGATTTTTGTCGATATTTTACACAGAAACTCAAAACTTTCCTTTGAAACAATTACACCGTCGGAATCTGTGGTCTATATAACTTCAATTAAAGAAAAGGTCTCACACATTTACACAAGAATGTACCTGACATTTACTGGGCTAATTCAAAAAACCGCTGGCGTGTCCGGAAATGCAGTAATTTCCTTCACAATCTCTCATGGCACGGACTGAGAGCGCGCGGAGATGCACGTTTCTACCAATGCTCTCTTTCTCACTGACTCGGTGACCCGTTTCACTGCGCTTTGAGATTCAATTCCTCACGCTGTCATGTTTGCTCGAAGCCTTAAGAAGAGAAACTCCAGCCGGTCGGTGAGTAAAGTGGTACGGGGTGTTTACATTTTATCGACTTGTGCATCAGTAAGAAATTTAAGTATGGGGCTCTTTGTTGTGAGTTATTTGGATGGAAACGAAAACGCTGGATGTGATGAACGTGCGTCGGACTGCTGGAGCTGCTCTGTGATGTGTGAAGTTATGAACAACAAACACTAAGTTCTACATCCCACAGGTTTGATACCTCAGCCTGAAACGTCCGTTATCAGATTGGTGTTTGATGTTGCAAAAAAAAATTGGATGTTTTTTTTTTTTTTTAGCATTTTATTGTTAGATTAACCAATTATTTTTTTCTTAAGTGTGACATCATGTTATGATATGACAACATTTGAGCAGATATGTTGCTGCGTGAATTTTATTGGGTGAGCAGATTTACTAAGTTTTACTTTTTGGACAGCCGAATGAAACAAACAAAAAAAAAGTTAGTTAAGAAAGTTGGAAACAATAAAATAACATAATGTAAAATTTTATGAGACAGTTATTTGGAAATAAAACTGTACCTGTTTTAATGTAACCCTATACTTTAAAATGTACAACTTTATAATTCCAGTCGATCAGTAAAAATGAAGTAATGAACCACTGACTGAGAGATCATGATTTAAATGAGTGCAATCGGTAATTACACTAATGATAAACCCTGTAAATCTTATGTGTATCAAATAGTTTTATCTTTATAATTACTCATGTTTCTTTTAATGGCGCTTTGACCTAGTCACCATCTTTCAGAAGGATGAGCTGAAAATTTATGAGCTCTAGTCAAGGGACTGTTTACACCTGCCATGAAAAATTTTATCTGACAATATCAAGATTTATTTTAAACCCTTACAATGCAAATTTACATTTTAGTCACTGGTGGAATTAAATGTGTGCAGCCTAAAAATGATTTGGAAAAGTACTACAGAAAGAGAATGTGAGTTCATGTTATGTAGGTGCAGGTGCACACTTTTATGTACACAGAGTATGCATTCTACATTTGGATGTTCTTAATGCCACATACATTTATGTAGCCTAGTGATGCTTTTCCGCAAAGTACTGCATAACTTAAGTTTCTATGAAAAATAACTCTTGGATCTCTATTCAACCTCTGTAGCTCACTGTGCTTGATGACTTGGAAAGAGGACAACCTTGTACCGCATGTGGAGAGCAGTGTCCTGGCTTCGTTCTGCATAAGTGGAGGTGAGACCCCCAACTTGCATGCTTTTTCTTGTTTTACTACATGTTCAGGCATTCGGAGGAGTATAAGCTGTTATTTGACTTTATCATGCTAGTCATCTTTTGGTGCAGGAGAATCCTCACCATGCTTTTCAAAGTTAGGGTTGGCGTTTTGGTGCAGTATGCGGTCAATATTGAATGGCATCCACATGTCCAAGCTCTTGGAATGTTCAGTGGAAATTTAGAGGTTCTTTGCCTTTAGATAGAGTCACCATAGGGGGATTCAGTAGAATCTGAATAGAGCTGACAGTGCGTGTCTGAGCCAGCTGGCAATTTGCAGGACCTGTATGTGCAAAGATAACAGTGTACAATAAGCTAGCTATTCATGCTTTCCAGTACATTCAGGCTTCATTTTTGCTTGGGTGAAACCAAAAGCCAACATTTCGTTTCTGGCTCAGAAGTGAGATGAACTCACTTTTCATTCACCCCAAAATGAAAATTCTTGCATCATTTCTAACATTCATGTTTGCTTTATAAAGAAGCCATTGGAATTTTAAGAGGAGTTTCTGGGATGGAGGGTAAGAAGAACTCCTCATCTGCCTGCTCTCCATTGCTGTAAACTATTACGGGGCAACAGTCAGCCCTGGAATGTGCCCTTAATTGCAGTGCTACAATAAAACTACATGGTCTTCTAGACAAACTTAAAGCAGACATTTGTAACATAGTACTTTGTATCTGTCTTTGTGTGTGAGCGGGAGACCTATGGGACAGTATGTGGTCTCTTACACAACAGTAGCTCCTAAAGATTTTTTTATGAAGACTGTGAAGGGACATATTTGAATGCAGATTGCTATCTGTGTGGCTATTTAGCTGTGTGTGTAAAGAGAGAAAGAGAAATAGAGAGAGTTTAAGTAAAATTTGACCATGATCTGTCGAGCAAGTAGGTGTCCATGCTTACAAAATTTTAAGTATGCATTCATGTCATGCACACAGTTTAAGTTCATTGTGCATTGGCTGGATCATTCAGGGATTTTCCAACTGGATTCCTCCAGTCTGTGGGGAAAATATATAGATGCACCATTTGTTAGATAATGGATAGTATAAATTGTAAGATATGAAATGGATGGTGGCAGTAGGAATGACAAGATTTGGGTCTTTTTGTGTTCTAGCAGATAGAACCTCTACTTGTATGCCTACCTAAAAATAGCTGTCCTGTGACACCACCAAGATGGTCTTCAAAATGAACTGACGTGCCATATAGAGACTTTGCTTTAAAGCAGTGGGGTAGAGCATGGGTCTTGTGAATTGGTGAAAATGAAAAGGCCATGCATCAACTCACATTCCAACACTTTTAACATCTGTAATGCCTAAAATGTCCTTAAATATTCATAAATCTCTAAATATTAATGAGATGGTTGGAATATCTGCTAGATCTGGAGTCTATTTTCCCTGCTTCTCCACCATTGTATAAGACCAAAAGGGGTATCCTGGGGTATGAACACTACTGTCTATTCAAGGATTGAATTGGTAATTCAGACAGTTTTGGGCTAGAATAAACTGCATTGTGGACCAGACATTATTTCTATAGTCAAATTTCATTAATTTTTTTCCTGAAAGTACCTTGATGATGTTTTTATTTGTCCCAGCTGCAGTCCATCAGGTTGTATTGGGCATGCTATGTAGAAGGAACGATCCAAGATGGTAGCATGTGTAACACGATGAGTTGAATAATTTATGAGAGCCATTGGCTTGATTGATTTCTTTGTGGTAATGAGTCTCATTACTGCACCTATTAGCATCAGTGCTTTGAGTATTTGCTATCTGATCAGCCAGCTTATATGACCCATTTACTCAGGTTGGCATGTAGCTGTAGGTTGTAGATGCTCATTCGTGATGATTAAAGACTTATTTTAGTTGTCAGTGGTTTTTGTTCTTACACCAACTACTCAGTATACAGAATAGCCTTATGTTATACCACTTATTTATTTTATTCTGTATTTATTTTGGTTTGTTTCTGTATGTTTTGTTTTTTGCAAATGGTAAAATATAAGGATGGTCAGTCCAAAGTTAATGTGTGCATTTAAAAGAAGTGTCTGAAATACAAAGCACTTAAAAGTCTGTTCATCATGAATTTAAAAAATTAAAATTATCAACAGTCCTCTGGTATTGCCAGTGTCTGTAACTGTTGTTGTTAGAGAGCCAGCAAAACTGATTACTGGTTAGTCCTTCATGGTGACTTCTGTGACACAGCATGACACACACTTACTGGTGTTTGGATGCTAATGCTCACTTTTTGCTTTATAAAAGACAATTTACTGGGTAGATGGTCCACTATTTTTGGTGTTCTGACACATTGTAGTGTTAGCATTTGGTAAAATTATCTTATTTTAATCATATTTAAATATGGAAACCAGGACAAAATAATTAATACTGATTAAAAATGATTTCTGCAGTAAAAAAAAAAAAAAAAATTGTAGCTGCAGGGAGAGCTGCTGGACTCTGTCCTCCAAGTAACCTCCTCCAATCTGCATAACAGTGTCTTTCAGTGTGTTAACAAGCGGCCCAGCCAAACCAATCCGTCAGGGCAGTCTGGCACATTGAATGGGCCTTTAAAGTGGAGTCTCCTTTTCAGCCAGTCAGGAGGAGGAGCAAAAGAGAGGGAAACCTTGCTCCTGAGACATATACAAAGAGGGCAAGAAGGCATAACAACTGGGCCTTTTCTAGATTAGCATGGTCCTACTGAGCTGCTAAAACACATTCACCTCTAATGGAATGAAATCACTTTATCCACTCCCAGTGTGCTTTGAAGTTATAACCAGAGGAGTTTATGTTGCCTGCTAACACTTAGTCCACTCATCAAGTAAATGAGTTGGGTTGTTGTTGCTTATGTGGCCATTTGAGGTTATTTTGACCAAAGATTGATATTTTGGGGCTTGTGTAAATAGATGGGCTACACAATAGCCATGCAGATGATTTACAGGTTGACCATTCAGATTCAGACAGTGCTTTTACTGGGGGGTTGGGACGACCGTGTGTGTATGTGGTTGTCTTTGATTGGGTGTAATGATAGGGTCATTTATTTGCCATTGTGGTCAAGGAAACGGTGGGGTGGGTCACATACATGCAGACTGAATACACAGGCCCACTGGATACACAAATCACAGCTCGGCACTGTTTTACTGTGTTTTTGACCAAATAAATGCATCCCTGGTGAGCATAAAGAATTCTTCCAAAGATTACAAAATCTTACTGGCAACAAACTTTTTAAAAGTAGTATATACTCCTTATCTATTTCTATCTTTACACATACTTCTAATTGAAGAGTTTATTCGCAAAAACAGATTACACCATTTTTTTTTACATTTTCAAAAATCATGTTTTTTTTAAATTATGTTATCATGTTTTTATAGTGTTTTATTGTGTTAGTTATCTATATATTTTAGTAATTTTTTAACCTAATCAAAATAACCCAACTGCAGTTTGATTAATTGGAATGCACAATGAAAAAACATGATTTTTGAAAATTGTTAAAAACGGAGTTATCTGTTTTTGCAAATGAACTGTTCAATTGTAAATCTTACATCTGTCTGTATTTGTTTATATTTTTGTCTCTATTTTAAATATTATACAACTTGTGAAAGAGCTTGACCTGATTCCATCACTGATTTTTTTTTTAATACCTTATTATGATTATTCAATAAACTTCAAAATTGACCTTATACTTTAACCAATTCACCATTAAAAAAAACAACCCTTGAGTGCAACAAATTTATCTATTATTCACTATGACCAAAGCGCACATACCACTATCTGCTGCTTTGATGTTGCACAGTTGCCTATTAAAATTAGACTTTGGCTAAACGAGATTGACATAAGAGGCCATTTCTTAACATCAATGATACTGCTTTTTATTTTTTATGGAGAGCTTCTCTGCCATGAGGAGTTTCGTATCAAGAGTTTTCCTTTTGTAAAGATGCATTTAACATGCATTTGTGTCACAGGAAGAAAGGAACATCTCTAGGGTTTTGTTTTATTGCACCTTCATATTTTATACTTAGCAGATGCTCAATAGGGCTGGAGTGGGTGTAATTGGAGAATGTTTTTATCCCTTTGTCTCTGAAGCTGTAGAGCTAATGATTACAGAGGAGTGTGTATGTGTGCCAGCTTTTGGGTACTCCATCTTTACAATAGTGAGCTTGGTTTTCACTACTCCATTATAATGTGTGTGAAAGAAAGAGATCACATGATGACAGGATGGTACCTGTTACTGGTGTCGCATTGCCTTCGATTCACTCTTTCTGACAAATCAACATACTTTATTGTAGTTATGTCATCATGTGGACTTTTGTTAAGAAAATACTGTTTTTGAACAATCTTATACTATCATACAAAGCATTACATTGAGCCTGCTGATGTAATACCAGTGCTGGTAAATAACAATCTGTGATTTAAAAGTTCTGACTTGTTTTAATGCAGTTTCTTACGTCATTCACAACACAAATAATTGCAAAATGACTCAAAATCAAATGTCAGTCAGCAGACCCTTGGCAACAAAATGAGGCGTACTTTCTTGTTATGCATGTACATTCAAATGCCATTGAGCTTGAAGACAGTGATTACTCATTAAGCTTTTTTTTTTGTAATCAGAGAAAGATTTAAAGTTCATCCAAATGAAAATACACAGTATTGATGAGATGAAGCAACACATTGTCCTTTTTAAATTCTTTCAGTTTATACTTCATGCATCATTCAGACGTCATCTCTCAGCACTAGTGGCTCAGTGATGTCTCTTTGCTCTCATCAGTGAAGGTCATATTTCAGTCTTTGGTCAACATCATCCTCTAATAGAGAACAGCTGGGTTCCCTTCCCTTTACATTATGCAGTATTCCTTTTATGTTTTTTTTAGTCCATGGTAGGGGTGTGCGATATTGGAAAAAAAAAAGATATCTCGAGATTTTTTCAATAACAATAATTAGACGATAATTTTCCGAGTGTGTTATTGTGCTGATATCTGACTACCGTGGACAGCTGCAGTTTTTGATATTCTTCATATTCTGTGTGATCAGTTCACATCAGTGATAGAAATGAATCTTTTCATGTAAGTTTAAATGGATTTTTACCTTTTTATGGGCAATTTTACCTTTAATAAAGCCATTTTTTTTTTTCTAAAAGTGTGCATTTTTTTTGAGTCGAATTGTTACATTTAATCAGTCAATTATAATAATAAGACATTTTGGCTGTTACCAAACAAATGAAACCAGCATCAACAAAATTAATCTTTGCAGAAGTTGCATGTGAAGTGGCATTTAGATGCATTTACACACTGTTTAATCCAGCTCAGAGGGACATGGAGTGATTTAACCTGCAGTTACAAATGCATATGTTTTGATATTTTAAACATAAAACATTGAATACTGATATTTGAAATTATTTAAAAAATTAAAAGATACTTTAAACTATCAGTAGGTGGCAGCAAGTCACTGTTAACAAGTGAGTCATTGCGACTGAACTGAATCATTTAAACGGTTGATTCATTCAGGAACGAAACTCAGAGACGCAAAACAGCGCTGTGGCTGGGTTGGAATCATTTTTGTTGGCGAAATGGAGCAAAAAGACAATATAGTGTCTAAAACGTAAGTCTCTTAATATTAACTTATTGTTTTTTTTTTAACTGTTGTGTAAAATCAATATCACATTTGTAATCATGCTTATTTTTAAAGAAAAAAAAACAGCACTGTTCGTGTGATTTTAACTATATGAAATTATATATATATATATATATATATATATATATATATATATATATATATATATATATATATATATATATACATTTTCTGCCACCATATCTTGAATTTTGTGATCATTTTAATGCATTTTAATAGAATGAATCATGCAGTGAAAAAACACACTAAATGCACACGTGCACCGTTTAACCCACTAGACTTCATCACGTAATGTATGCGTGAACTCCATAGGTGTTTTGTTTGGTTTTTGCAAAATACTCGATAATGTCAAATTGCACATTGTTAAAACAACAATTACGATATTATTGCAGACGATATATATCGCACACCCCTAGTCCACGGTAAACATGACAATCTAGATCAGTGGTTCTCACTTCCAGGCTCCCATGCATGGCTCCCTTACTTAACACCTGATTGAGATCATCAGCTCGTTAGGAGAGAGATCCATGAACTGAACTACCGAGCTGATGATCTCAAGCAGGTGTGTTAAGTAAGGGAGACATGAAAAATGTGCAGAGCAGGGGGCCCCCAGGACTGGAATTGAGAACCACTGGTCTAGATCTGACAACGGTCCTCCTTATCTTGTCAAGAGGCCCTTGACCAGGGTCCTATTTGCACCTGGTACTAACATGCCTCAAATGTGTCTCCTGTGACCAGTGGTGATCAGGTTTGATTGAGGTTCTCTTAAATGACTGTCTGATTCACTTATTACTTTAGTATGCTTCTACGTGATGGATGGATGGATGGATAGATAGGTAGTTTGGTGGACATAAGAATGAGTGGAGAGATAATGAACGGACGGATGGTCGGATGCTTGGAGAAATTATAGGTAGGTAGATTGATTGATTGACATACAAATGATTGGAGAGATGGAAGGATGGATGGATAGACGGACGGACAGACAGATGCTTAGGTAGGTAGATTGATTGGTGAACATACAAATGATTGGAGAGATGGATGGTTGGATAGATGGACGGACAGATGCTTTGATTGATTGATTGGTGGACTTACAAATGATTGGAGAGATGGATGTTGGATAGATGGACGGACGGACAGATGCTTAGGTAGGTAGATTGATTGATTGATTGATTGGTGAACATACAAATGATTGGAGAGATGGACAGACAGATGCTTAGGTAGGTAGATTGATTGATTGGTGAACATACATACAAATGATTGGAGAGATGGATGGTTGGTTGGATAGATGGACGGACAGATGCTTAGGTAGGTAGGTTGATTGATTGATTGATTGATTGATTGATTGATTGGTGAACATACAAATGATTGGAGAGATGGATGGTTGGATAGATAGACGGACAGATGCTTTGATTGATCGGTGGACTTACAAATGATTGGAGAGATGGATGGTTGGATAGATAGACGGACAGATGCTTTGATTGATTGATTGGTGGACTTACAAATGATTGGAGAGATTCTAAGAAAGAAAGAAAGAAAGAAATAGATAGATAGATAGATAGATAGATAGATAGATAGATAGATAGATAGATGCATGCGACAGCTACGTGAATGGACAGACGGATAGATGAATGGACAGATGGATAAATTATTGGAAAGAAGGATACTTGGAGAGATGATGGATGATAAATAGATGAATGGACAGAAATAGACAGACAGATAAATAGATGGATAGATAGATACATAGACAGAAGGCTGTTGTGATGAAGAGATGTAAAATGGGACGATCAATGTGGCATGACGATCAATGTTATTCTGCTGCAAAGACTAGTCATGTGTGCAAACAGAGGGCAGCAGTGCAGTTGGTAGAAGAGATCAGAGATTGTAGTTGGCAGTGAGCTGTGTTTCTGTGTATGAGAAGAGAACTAACGCCTTATTCTCTCTTTGTCCCTGAGCTCAGGGTCAGTTGTCTGCTTGGTCTGTCCAGTCCAGCTGCAGCTGCTAAACACAGAGCTCATGTCTTCATCACCTCTAATTTATTTGCACAAGAGCCGCAAAGTGCCACTGGAATCCACACCCAGTTAAGTGATAGAATAAATGCATGGAATGTATGTGTATCAAATGCTATATTAAAAATGCATTTAGTCCATATTTGGCCTTTTGTCTTCCATCTCCTGCAGCTGGCACTAAAGGCCCTGTTCTGAAAGCTCTTTAAACTTTATATCCCTTCAATACTCATGTATTAAACAACTATTTTTATATATATCATTGGATCACAACTGGATAGGGGTTTACACCTTGAATGCCATGGAATTACGCCAGCAAACAAACTACCAGCTGCCATAAATGAACTTATTTTTATAGTAGTACCAGAAGGGCAGTGTTGGGCACGTTACTTCTCACAAATAGTAACTGAGTTACATCATTATAAAAGTAACTAATTACCAGGGAAAGTAACTATTGCGTTACTTTTAAAAAAATGTTCAAATGTCAAATAACTTTGGATGCCCCCAATATTAAATATGTTAAATTAATGAAATGGACACTAAAAAGAATAAATGATTATTATAAAACATTGTACATTAATCTACACTATTTATCTACTGACACTTAGTATCAGTCAGTCAAGCATTATAATATAATATTATGATAATTTAATATTATATGATGATAGAACTTTAGTAATTAGAATAACCAAGTGTGAATGCATATTTGTCATCAATATAAAACGCACTAAGGATTAATGAGCTGCCGGGTTCATGAATATTAATCACGTTGTCTGCGTTCGCTCGAATTGATTTGCTGAAATCAAAACAGTGATGATAATAGGTGAGCGCCGGCCAATGAGATTGTCGCTTGCGCATTAGTTCCGCCCACTACCAGAGAAACCGGCAGTTCTTATAAGCTGAAGAATTCCAAAGGAACTCCGTTATTTTGACAGGAAAATACAACAAAGAATATCGTGTCAATTCTGCATGTTATGAAAGACTCTCGTGCTCTGTATCTTTCTTTGCGTGCGCAGGGCTCTCAAGTTATAGAGAAAGTTTGGAGTGAGATTAGGGAAGGGGCCACACAAAGGGGAGGAGTCACACAAAGGGAGAGGGAGGGGGGGGGGTCTTTATACAGTTTTTGTGTATATACAGTGGGGCAAAAAAGTATTTAGTCAGCCACCAATTGTGCAAGTTTTCCCACTTAAAAAGATGAGAGAGGCCTGTAATTTTCATCATAGGTATACCTCAACTATGAGAGACAAAATGAGAAAAAAATAATCCAGAAAATCACATTGTAGGATTTTTAAAGAATTAATTGGTAAATTCCTCGGTAAAATAAGTATTTGGTCACCTACAAACAAGCAAGATTTCTGGCTCTCACAGACCTGTAACTTCTTCTTTAAGAGGCTCCTCTGTCCTCCACTCGTTACCTGTATTAATGGCATCTGTTTGAACTCGTTATCAGTATAAAAGACACCTGTCCACAACCTCAAACAGTCCAACTCCTAACTCCACCATGGCCAAGACCAAAGAGCTGTCAAAGGACACCAGAAACAAAATTGTAGACCTGCACCAGGCTGGGAAGACTGAATATGCAATAGGTAAACAGCTTGGTGTGAAGAAATCAACTGTGGGAGCAATTATTAGAAAATGGAAGACATACAAGACCACTGATAATCTCCTCGATCTGGGGCTCCACGAAGATCTCACCCGTGGGGTCAAAATGATCACAAGAACTGTGAGCAAAAATCCCAGAACCACACGGGGACCTAGTGAATGACCTGCAGAGAGCTGGGACCAAAGTAACAAAGGCTACCATCAGTAACACACTGCACCGCCAGGGACTCAAATCCTGCAGTGCCAGACGTGTCCCCTGCTTAAGCCAGTACATGTCCGGCCCGTCTGAAGTTTGCTAGAGAGCATTTGGATGATCCAGAAGAGGATTGGGAGAATGTCATATGGTCAGATGAAACCAAAATAAAACTTTTGGTAAAAACTCAACTTGTCGTGTTTGGAGGAGAAAGAATGCTGAGTTGCATCCAAAGAACACCATACCTACTGTGAAGCATGGGGTGGAAACATCATGCTTTGGGGCTGTTTTTCTGCAAAGGGACCAGGACGACTGATCCGTAAACGAAAGAATGAATGGGGCCATGTATCGTGAGATTTTGAGTGAAAACCTCCTTCCATCAGCAAGGGCATTGAAGATGAAACGTGGCTGGGTCTTTCAGCATGACAATGATTCCAAACACACCGCCCGGGCAATGAAGGAGTGGCTTCGTAAGAATCATTTCAAGGTCCTGGAGTGGCCTAGCCAGTCTCCAGATCTCAACCCCATCGAAAATCTTTGGAGGAGTTGAAAGTCCGTGTTGCCCAGCGACAGCCCCAAAACATTACTGCTCTAGAGGAGATCTGCATGGAGGAGTGGGCCAAAATACCAGCAACAGTGTGTGAAAACCTTGTGAAGACTTACAGAAAACATTTGACCTCTGTCATTGCCAACAAAGGGTATATAACAAAGTATTGAGATGAAATTTTGTTATTGACCAAATACTTATTTTCCACCATAATTTGCAAATAAATTCTTTAAAAATCCTACAATGTGATTTTCTGGATTTTTTTTTCTCATTTTGTCTCTCATAGTTGAGGTATACCTATGATGAAAATTACAGGCTTTTCTCATCTTTTTAAGTGGGAGAACTTGCACAATTGGTGGCTGACTAAATACTTTTTTGCCCCACTGTGTATATATATATATATATTTAATGCATTTGGATTTAACCTTGGTACAGCTTGCATGCTAAACAAAAACAATATGTTGTTAAATTTGTTTTAGCTTGGATGTTTTATCTTGCCTTGGGCAATATATAAGTGCATGGCGCCCGAGTAGGGCTATTAAGATTTCTTAAGACATTAGTACTGTGAGGTATCATCAGTTTTTGGCTCCATACTAATTCTTCATTGTAGGCTGTTCTTTGTATAGTGATCCATCTAAAAATGGAGAGAATAAATGGCTGCAGGCGCCGAGGCTCTGCGACACTGCTGATCCGTAACCCTACCAGAGAGCTGTAGGAATGAAAGTCTCTTTGAATGTGCTCAGGATTGGGTAGACGTTAACCTTGTGTCTCCAGCTCAACAGCAATGGGCAGCAATTGTGAAGTGTGCATGCAGCAGGGCTATGTCCACTGTAGTATTTTGTTGATATACTTGGGCACAGACACGCATGCACCCACAAACACTCAAACAGCTTGGGAACCGCAGGTATCTGAACAGCTCCCTGCAGCACTTCAAACTGTCCTTTGATTCAGCTTTTCCTCTTTCCTCCCTCTCTCTCACTTTGTCATCTGTCTCTCACTTACATGGAGAACTTTTACACCACCTCTACAGCAGTGTGGGTTGTTCTGAGACTGCAAATTAAAACTTCAACATGTTCTGTCTCTTCTCTTCTTGACACCATCATGTTTTTCATCATACCTCTCAAATGGCTGTCATTCAATAAAAACTGCATCTGTGTGCAAACTGCTCTGTTGTAAATGAGCTTTAAATGGATGCATGTGACTAACACTAATACCGCGGGAAAACGTGATTTTATCATGGCTGTGAGGTCCGGGCCAATTGCAGCAATATTTGTAAAGTAAAAACTCTATGACTGAATTGAAAAGTTTGTTTAATTTGTTTTGAACAGGCAAAAACAATTGAATTAAAATTAATTGCATTAAAATGTCTAGTTGTAAACTGTGCTTGACTTTTAACAGCTATATAGTAAGGATGATTTAACAAATTATATAATGTATATTAAAATCAAAGATTATTTTATGTACTTGACATTTGCGTACTATCAAAAAAAATGTCAAAAGATGTCAAGTAGTTTATTAGTAGTCTGAGAGTTATGAAAATGCAAAACATTTGTGATAAAATGTTATGATACACTTTAGAATATATGACCAGATGTCCTTGAAATATTTGGTTGCTGTAACTTTATTTTGTCAACAGAGGGCACCATTGTATTTGCTTAGTAAATTGGATGCAATTCTCCATTAGAAGAACACATTTAAACTTGACAAACTAGTGTTGGTGCCAAATTCAGCTTTTGTTTCAGATCAGTTTTGTTTTAATGCAGATGAACTGACAGTTTACCTAGTTATACACATCTGCAGTTACCGTTTTAGTTTGTCTTTGTGAACATAAATGTGAGTTCCAAGGTAATGAAGGGTGAATGCTCAGGTATATCTAAATAGAAACGTGTCTCTCTGTGATGGAATAAATCTCAGCCTACGAAAGTGAAGAGCACATTAATATGTAAATTGCATCTCACCCTCTGCCTTACTGTACAGAAATATTGCAGAAACACGGTGTGTATTAGTGATGTATGTCCCTGTATGCATGCATTTTAGCATGTGTATGCGTATGTACATGGATTGCTCAGCATTCCGCGGATGACAGGAAAACAGTCATGGCCTTTCTGCCGTTGCCTATCATTCCATCTAAAAGGAAAGCACAGGAAATTGCTCTTAATAGAAGAGCTGAAGCAGTTCCAAACTCCTCTGATCACAGGCGCTGTCATGTGAGTCTAATTCGCTTGTACACACACTCAAGTGCACTTTTTGCCCTTTATCGGAACTGAACAGCGATAATCCTGTATATTGATAACCCAGTGTTCTAATGCATAATAAACTGTAAGTACGTATTACTGACCTCAGAGATTTACATCTGTAAAGGCATTTTCATTAATTGGACTGATTACACCCAAACTTTTGTGAAATTTGCATATTTAGCCAGCGGAAGCTAAATATAAGGAAAATCTCACGAATGGAAGAAACTTATATGTAAATCTAAGTAGCGACTCTCGTTCAAAATGCTATCTTTTTCTCAGTGAGTCATATAAAGAGAAGTGTTTCTAGGCGCCGGTTTCCAGGGTGATGGTACTATTCACACTCCTTTGGTGCTGTGACAACCACACTAGAAGGCAGACGAATGAGAGTGAGAGTGGTCAGAAATCAAACACGACACCCCCGAGATGTGAACAAACAATCCTCCAAAGAGGAGGATCCAGCCTCCTTCAGTTTCATTCCTCCATGTTTTTGACAGCTGTTTTGTAGATAAATTGTGGAAAATCTCAGCCAAAAAAGCCTCATACTGTTCTTAACATCCATGACAGTCCTGTTTGTTTGAAGTCCAGAATAATTATTTCTACATTAGGACAATGGGCCAATAAAAAGTTAAGTGGAACAATCCGCCTTCCCTTATTTGTGCTTTGAGTCGCTAGCTGTTGAGCTCTGACATCCCCACCCAAACATACAACAGCCACAGGGAGTGTAAAATCAAAACCAGACGTGGCTTCTTTCCATGAATTGTGTGATAGATTATTGGTAATGTAAACAAACTTGTGTGAGGATCATTTCAAAAGAATCCCAGGCTCAAGAGATTGCAGATAGCCTTCACTTGGTGACCCAAGGTGAGTCTTAGATTTGGCAGTTTTGCGCGCACATGCCTCAGAAATACGAAACGTGCACAAGGTCGTGTATTTTTCAAAGGTTGAAAGCCATTCATCTCTTGATGTGATATCCTTGTAGCTCCAGTGAAGTGCAAAAGTCACTGATTTTGAACTTGAAAGCATTCAGATTTGTTTTGACTAGTCATGTGATATTTGACACTGTCCTATCGATGACATCACAGGCAACAAGTCGCGACAGGCCAAAAATTACAGCGATTTTTATCTCTGTTGAGAATGCGAAGCCAAGCAAGCCTAATTGTGCAAGGAAAGGGTTAATTATACAAGGGAAAGCCAACTGTGTGCTTCAGATCAGCAATGGGTGTAACTGCGTGCTTTATCTATCCAGCTGCAAAAACTGCATTTGATACAGAAGATTTGAGATCCACGTGTTTTTCCAATCATTTGTTGCTTTGAAAAGCATACTCGCATATAAAGACAGAGCTATATGTATTGTGCAATATTATGCCTCAAAATGAGCATTTTAGATTCTAAATTACATAATCAAATCATTTTTGGCTATAATAAAATTACATTTCACATTACAGTTTTAAAGTTCTGGTTTTGTGCTCTATGGAACAATAACAGTGTACAGTTTTTGGAGCATCACGAGGGCGAGTAAATGATGATAGACCTTTCATTTTTGGATGAACTTTTCCTTAAAGTCTTTGAAGTGTTTCTGTGAAACAGCCTTACTAATGTGACGCAGAGCCCCGCATTATTAAAGCATTCCTGTCTCCTATACTCCTTGGAAGCAAAGCCTAATGATTCACGGCTACCCTCAGCTGTTTAGGAAGAAAGACTAATCCAGTTTAGAAAGTCAAGAAAGAGAAAAGAAAAACAGACTGAAATGGGAAAAAGAGAGGGATACGATGACATCATCCTGGCTAGCCTGTGTAGTTTTTTATCACTTCATTCTTTTTATGGACAGATTAAACCAACGATTATTCCATCATTGCATCTGTGTCTAATCAGGACAGAGAGCTGTTTGTTTCTGTAATAATATGTTTAAAAAGTCCAGCCCTGACTATGTTTATTGGATAAGTGTGTTGTGTGTGTGGGTTACTTATACTTTGGGGACATAATTGTCCCCAGAAGTTAGCTAAATCTGAAAAAGACTCCGTTTGGGGATACATACGAATGGGTATACAATATCAAAATACAACAAGGTCGACAAACTAAATACACTTTTAAAAGTTTAACATTAATAACATTTTGAGCAGAAATAATTAATAAAGTATTTATTCATTTATTTTAAATGCAAAACTATTTATTTGGGGAAAACCTCTAGAACTTGAAGTATTAAATGCAGTTTGGACTCAATTTTAGGGGTCAGATTATGGTTTGGATTAGGGTTAGTATTTGCTTTATTTAAAAAATGAAGCAGGTTTATGTCTTCATTAGACAGCTAATTATATCTATACTTGGCTACACTTTGGGGACAGATTTGTCCCTTGAAGTTAGCTAAGCATAACAAAACTTCCCTTTTGGAACATTTGGAGCCGTCCTTATTTGCTATTCATAAATAAAACAAAAATGTTTCTTATGGATTTAAGGGTTTAGTTTACTTTTTAGTAATTATAATTATCTTTAATATAACAATAATCAAAGTCTATGCTGGGCTAAAAAAATGTAAAATAAAATTTTAAAGGGATAGTTCACCCAAAAATGAAAATTCTGTCATACCCTAATGTTGTTCCAGAACCATAACGGTGCGTTTCCACTGGCACGTAGTGAGCGGAGTGGAGCGAACGTTTTCAATTCATTCCTATGGAAGTTGAGCTTTAACGCTCGCGTGGTGCATTATGGGATTGAAAGTGTTGAGAGCGGGCGAGAGCGTCAAAAAGGTTGGGCATTCCTCGACTTTATGCAAATATCAGGCGAAAAACGCCGGGCGACAACCAATCACTGTGAAAAGAAAAAGATGAAATGCAAACAGGGTGTACACATTGTTTTCAGAGGCATGCTCTGACCTAAATTTGACACGCCCCAAAGCAGTGGCCGTTGTAGCACTGCCAGCGGCACTGAGTGCAGATTTGACGCTGTAGTGGAAACGCACCGTAAAACCTTTGTTCATCTTCAAAACACAAATTAATATATTTTTTATGAAATCCAAGAGCTTTCTGACCCTGCATAGACAGCAACGCAACTACCACGTTCAAGGCCCAGAAAGGGAGTAAGGACATCGTTAAAATAGTCCATGTAACATCAGTGGTTCAACCCTAACGTTATGAAGCTACGATAATACTTTTTGTGCCCAAAAATAACGACTTTAATCAACAATTTCTTCTCTTCCATGTCGGTCTTCAACGCATGTTCACGAGAGTACCACGAAAATATTTTAATTTGTGTTCTGAAGATGAATGAAGGTCTTATAGGTTTGGAACGACATGAGGGTGAGTAATTAATGACAGAATTTTCATTTTAGGGTGCAGTATTTTTTAGTACTAGTATTTTTCTGAATATGGACATATGCTTCGTAGTCTAAGAGACCCAGTTTCACTCATTATGTGATGCACCGATATCAAAATATTGTCCAGTAATTAGTCAATAACCAATAGGGTACTGATAGTTTGCATCCTGAGTTTTTACAAAGCAGTATGGTTTGTTCTCAGTTACAGACAACATTTTCCATTATTAAACATGAGTGTGTGTGCGTTGTTTTTGCACACCAGCGAGTCCATCATCTTCTTACAATGATCAACCCATTTGGCAAAAGGAGAGCCTGCTCATGCTCAAACATGTTGAGTGAACCTCTCAACTGCCTCTCTCCTGTTTTGGAGAGGTACTTTTATTTTCTTAGCTCTTGTAGGAGATCTATGCCACTTAATCCTCTATTTCCACTGTGTGCTTTTGTCTTTCTTCTAGTCTCTTACACAGCAAGTTGAATTATGGTTCCATGGGGAGTGAGACAGGCAAGGGATAAGGATGAGCTCTTGTTTCTCCATCAGATGGCATTTGCGCTCTCTTCTCCAGTACTGGTTATTGTATGTGGATCGGTAGACACAGCAGATGCCGGGTGATCATGCTTTTCTGCCCCGAGGAGAACGCTTACCATGTGCACCATGTGTTTGTGCTTGTGTGTACGGGTTTAACCATGCTGGTTGAATTGGGTGTAGTCTACATGTGCACTGGGGGGCTCCTGTGCGTTGACTAGAAGTGTGAAAGTGCGACATTGGTGCCAAACGTGTGTAAAGCAGAACTTCTGTCATGCCAATTATCTAGTCATATGTTACACAGTCTGCTGGCTGGGATGTCTGGGAACAATCTGGTTCAGTATGAGTGAATGGGCTGTGAATGGGCTATGGACACACACACATAGTATAATTATTATATGGTATCATTTTTGAGAATGCATTGAATTGATCAATGCATTAATTTGTTCTAAAAAATGTCTTTTAAAATAAAATAAAGTCTTACCTACCCCAAACATTTGAATGGTAATGTATGTATAAAATTAATTTCTAAAATTATTTCTAAATTATATCTAATTATATCTAGTGGACAAAAAAATTGGTTGTGGGAATTAGATGTGACTTAGAGGACAACCTGTTTCATATGTTTTTAATTGAGTATGACACCAAATTATGCTTTTGTCTTTTTTTTTTCTTTTGCCTTTGCTTTTGTTCTTTTATCCATTTTCTTTATCACTCTCTTTCTCTTTTTATTTCTCTCTGTCTGCCTCTTGCTGTTAGGTTGCCATAGACTGCAACTTCACCTTGACAACAGTCCCTCCCAATACCTTGTTTGAATTGTAAATGCTAGCACACTTGCAAGCTGTGCACCTTTACTATGAATAATGAATATACACAGCAAGTAGAATATTTGATGTTGTTTGCATGCACTGAAAGTTAACACTTCAATAGCGTACTATATAGTTTCATCTTTACAAAAAAGACGTGTTGTGGATCAGTATAATTTAAGATGAATCCTTGGAGTATATATCATATACTGGCCTCATAATACTTAAAAATCCTCAATCTTTAAAATGGAGACAAATCATTTAGAAGCATTAGAACCCATAAATAACATGTATAGAGAAAACATATTGAAGATATTTTCCCTAGTATTTTTTCTCAATTATAGACCTTTTCTTCCAAAGTAAGTGCCTAAGGAATGCTCTTTAAAGTTATTTTTAGCTGCTCACTTGAAGTGGTAAGAGATCGCACCTAATGAGGCAAAATGCTGACTTAGACAAAGTTAAATCAAAGACCTTTCTGCAGTCATACATTACCATAGTACGTTCAGTTTCATCAGTTCACAGTAGGTTCAGTTTATGGTTAAATTACACATGAATCAAAGCGGAATTTTACTCTCAGAGTTTTTGTGGATTCTCCTGTAAGTCCAGGTCATTGTAATGCGGTGACCGTGTTAGCCACTGCGATCTAGTGCATATATTAGTGGACTGTCTGACTTGATTAATGACAGCAAACAGTTGACTGTAGAGCTGACAGGCCTTGCTGTGCAAATACAATAGGCCTGCCATGAGGACACACACACATTCGGAGAGGCCTGGATCCGCCGGGGTTAGTCTTTATAGAGCACTTGTGATCCAGTAAGGGACATTCCATATGGTAAAACTATCTTTGGGGAGATTTTATGAAATAAATTAATATTGCTCCATTTGTAAAGAGGAAATAGGCTGTTATAATGTATTTTCCAGTGCCTGTTACTAGTGAAGTGAGAGCTGAGACCTCCGGCTTTGTCTTCTGTCCATTGTGTCATCAAAAACCATGCATAATTCTCCCTAGCCTGCGCCAGGAAGTATCGACAAGAGACGATGCTGCAGTTCTGATGATGTTCTAGTGATGCTATTTCCATGAAAAGTGAATGACACATTTGTAATGATACTTATAATCCTCAGTTTGTCTCGACTGGATGTTTGCAAATGTGAAAAACCACTATGATTATCTTTTGAAATAACCTCCAATTGTCAGAGTGAGATCGTATCTTCTGTTCTTCACTGATCAAAGCTGAGTGTATGCATCCGTGTTTTTGCAACCTTAAGGAGGCTTCAACGTCAGGCTTTGATAGGTCTGGAGTTTGAAATCTTTAGATCATACTCAGTCTCTGACAGCAAAATGTTCAGCTATTTTTGGAAACTGAAACGCTGCCATCCTCAAACATCTTCAAAGACCTGCTCATTACTGATGTCCCACAAATCTCCATAAAGAGTTTTGAGTTAAAATAGTAGCCATGATTCATGTGTAATCTGCATTAAGAGATGGAATTAATCATTATTAAGCATATAATGTGGATTTACGCTTCTGTTTAATGAATTTGTAAAATCTGTGTTGCTGTTATTAGTAAGTGTGTATTTTAGAAAGAAGAAGTGTATGTATGGGTCAGTAGAACATACACTACCGTTCCAAAGTTTGGGGTTATTTGAACTTTCTGTTCATCAAAGAGTCCTGAAAAACGGTTTCCCCCAAAAACATTAAGCAGTGCAACTTTTTCCAACAGTGATATTAAAAATAAATGTTTCTTGAGCAGCAAATCAGCCTAATAGAATGATTTCATGTGACACTGAAGACTGGATTAATGGCTGCTGAAGATTTAGTTGCATCACAGGAATAAATTACATTTTTAACATATTCAATAATAATAATAACGAGAGTAATATTTAACAGTATTTCAGTTTTTACTGCATTTTGATTAAATAAATGCAGCCTTGATGAGAATAAGAGACTTCTTTCTCAAAAAGAAAAATCTTCAAACTTTTGAACCATAGTGCAGATGAACTCAAATCTAGCAGACATGGACTAAAATCAACAAAAGTTGGATTGGGCAACTTAAGCGGGTTAAAGTTGATGGTTCGTTTTAAGGTTATGTAATAGAAAATATCATTAACTCTGCATAAATTGATAGAAGTCAATGGAAAGTCTCCACCATGGCACGTTTGTGAGCTACTGAGTGTGTTATGAGCTCTATGCTAGGGCTTTGCTTGACTGCTTGACTCAACATTTACATAGTTCAGTTTAATCCTTAACGACCATCTGTTGTTTGACCTACTCCTGTGCGGTGAGGAGACTAGAAGCAACACACACATATTAGCAGCACTGTTTCATTTGGCATGTGCAGGGCATTGTGTCATTAGCAGATCCCAGCTAAGTGTCATGTTTCAGGTTAAGAAGGTTAGAGACTTTGGAACACTTCAATAGTTAATGTCCATGAGTTTAGCAATTAATTCCATTCTGTATTTATGTCCTGGGATCAATACATTTCCATCCTTTTTCATTAATTAACTCATCCAAGTGTTTTATTTATTTATTTGTTTCTTTCTTTTTTTAGTTTGCTTTGCTAGCTGCATTAGACATAGATTATCTGAAGAATCATCAGAGGCTATAAAAGTCTGTTTTATGCAACTGGTTTATTTTAGGTGAAAAAAACCCATGAAATTGTACCTGCTTGCTCGTGTTTCCATGACAGTGGATCCAAACCAACAGCAAAGGTCGAGCCGAACATGAATTATGCTGACAGCCTCCTGACAGACCTGCCATAAGCACTGCTGATTGCTGTGCCTATTCATTGCAATCAGTTTCCCTCTGATGACTTGATTTGCTTTATTCAATCAGATCCCTCTGCTCTCTCTTCAAGCACATGATTTGAGTCATGTCTGACATGAACAGTTCTTATATCTGCAGGAGAGAAGGTAACATTTCTGTCTGATTTATAAGATAAAGAAAAACATGAATTGCATAATAAAATGTACACTACATTGAAATGTTTTGGGTCAGTAAGTATTTTTTAAGGTTTTGAAAGAAGTCATTTTACTCACCAAGGCTGCATTTATTTGATTTATTTGAAAAACAGAAATAGTGTTAAATATTACCACAACTAAAATAATGCTTTTCCATTTGAATATACACTGAACAAAATTATAAACGCAACACTTTTGTTTTTGCCCCCATTTTTCATGAGCTGAACTTTTTCTATGTACACAAAAGGCCTATTTTTTTCAAATATTGTTCACAAATCTGTCTAAATCAGTGTTAAGCACTATTCGGACGGGGCTAGTTTTACAGGGGGTCGTTAGAGAAATGTGTGTTTCACAGACGTACTTGGTGATTTTAATCCCGTCCGAATCTGCCATGTCTGTGTTTTTCTCACACAACCTCTGTAATAATTCCAGAGCAAATTACCTACCGTTTTTCAGCAAACTCGGTGATCCTCTGAGAAAACTAATCCCGTCCGAATGCGAATGTCTGTGATTGCTGGTGAGATTTTTTTTTTCACAGCGCGTTTCCTTGTGTGTTTTGGCCAACGTGAATTACCGTAGACGCTCTTACCGCGCTCATGTTTAATATATTTGCCTCCCGGCAAGGAAAAAATAAGTAAATAAATTAAACAATAATAAAATCAAGAGTCAGATCACGTAAACCATTCAGACTGGCTATTGTAATATCTGCATCAGGTAAAATTACTCGCATTCATTTCTGCACTCAATTACATAATGTTTTAATTACATATGCACCTTTATGAAAATTAAACACTGGTTTACTACAAATAAATAACTAAAGTAAAACTAAAGCAACCACACATTAACATGGTTTTGCTATACTAGCCATATAGCTTCACCATGGTATTTGTAGTAAAACTGTTATACTAATGGTAATCAATCCGAATGACACGCAATGCACGCAAACAGAGCGTGTGACCTCTGAAACGCCCAGATGTACAAAACAGCCCCTCCCACCTCTGTAATAAACACGGAGATGTTAGTCCCGTCCGAATTGGTACACGAAAATCGCAGACGTCAGGTGATAAGAATCGAAACTCAAGAAAACTAGTCCGAATAGGGCTTTAGTGAGCGCTTCTCCTTTGCCGAGATACTCCATCCACCTCACAGGTGTGG
Organism: Onychostoma macrolepis; assembly: GCF_012432095.1. Taxonomy (NCBI): domain Eukaryota; kingdom Metazoa; phylum Chordata; class Actinopteri; order Cypriniformes; family Cyprinidae; genus Onychostoma; species Onychostoma macrolepis. The sequence goes on along the minus strand of NC_081165.1, from coordinate 20,872,786 downwards.
CATATCAAGATGCTGATTAGACAGCATGATTATTGCACAGGTGTGCCTTAGGCTGGCCACAATAAAAGGCCACTCTAAAATGTGCAGTTTTATCACACAGCACAATGCCACAGATGTCGCAAGTTTTGAGGGAGCGTGCAATTGGCATGCTGACTGCAGGAACTGTTGCCTGTAAATTGAATGTTCATTTCTCTACCATAAGCCGTCTCCAAAGGCGTTTCAGAGAATTTGGCAATACATCCAACCGGCCTCACATCTGCAGACCACATGTAACCACACCAGCCCAGGACCTCCACATCCAGCATCTTCATCTCCAAGATCGTCTGAGACCAGCCACCCGGACAGCTGCTGCAACAGTCGGTTGGCATAACCAAAGAATTTCTGCACAAACTGTCAGAAACCGTCTCAGGGAAGCTCATCTGCATGCTCGTCGTCCTCATTGGGGTCTCGACCTGACTGCAGTTCGTCGTCGTAACCGACTTGATTGGACAAATGCTCACATTCGATGGCGTCTGGCTTTGGAGTGGTGTTCTCTTCACAGATGAATCCCGGTTTTCACTGTACAGGGCAGATGGCAGACAGCTTGTATGGCGTCGTGTGGGTGAGCGGTTTGCAGTGGCCTATGGTGGCGGTGGGGTTATGGTATGGGCGGGCGTATGTTATGGACAACGAACACAGGTGCATTTTATTGATGGCATTTTGAATGCACAGAGATACCGTGACGAGATCCTGAGGCCCATTGTTGTGCCATTCATCCACGACCATCACCTCATGTTGCAGCATGATAATGCACGGCCCCATGTTGCAAGGATCTGTACACAATTCCTGGAAGCTGAAAACATCCCAGTTCTTGCATGGCCAGCATACTCACCGGACATGTCACCCATTGAGCATGTTTGGGATGCTCTGGATCGGCGTATACGGCAGCGTGTTCCAGTTCCTGCCAATATCCAGCAACTTCGCACAGCCATTGAAGAGGAGTGGACCAACATTCACAGGCCACAATCAACAACCTGATCAACTCTATGCGAAGGAGATGTGTTGCACTGCATGAGGCAAATGGTGGTCACACTTCGAACCCCCTCCCCCACACACACACACACACACACACACACACACACACACACACACACACACACACACACACACACACATTTTAAAGTGGCCTTGTATTGTGGCCTAAGGCACACCTGTGCAATAATCATGCTGTCTAATCAGCATCTTGATATGCCACACCTGTGAGGTGGATGGAGTATCTCGGCAAAGGAGAAGTGCTCACTAACACAGATTTACACAGATTTGTGAACAATATTTGAGAGAAATAGGCCTTTTGTGTACATAGTCTTAGATCTTTGAGTTCAGCTCATGAAAAATGGGGGCAAAAACAAAAGTGTTGCGTTTATAATTTTGTTCAGTGTATGTTAAAATGTAATGTATTCCTGTGATGCAAAGTAGAATTTTCAGCATAATTTCTCCAGTCTTCAGTGTCACATGATCCTTCAGAAATCATTCTAATATGCTGGTTTGCTGCTCAAAAAACTGCTTAATATTATTTTATAGAAAGTAAACCACAATACTTTTTTCAGGATCCTTTGTTGAATAGAAAGTTCAAAAGACCAGCATGGATTTTAAATAGAAATGCCTTTACTGTATCTTTTGATCTGTTTAATGCATAATTTCAAAAACATCTTACTGACCCCAAACGTTTGAACAGTAGTATAAGTTTTATGTGTCAATAAACTTTATATGTAACTTTTATATTTATTTAACACATTCATTTAATGTCAATTAAATAGCATGTTCTTCATGAAGTTTAATCACTAAAATCTAGGGTTTAAGGAATTTTATCACCGCTATAAATGTCTTTTTTACAGTTTCTTTAATGAAAATTGTGAGGCCAGTCCATTTCTCTGTTCATTTAATGAACTCTAGAGAAAATGTAGCTTTTATTCAGTTTCACTCTCTCAATCCCTTTTCTGTTTGTCCATTTCTCTTAAGGACCCCTCATACTTTTTCTCCTCCTTACCAAACACAATATAAAAGACTTCAATCAAGGTCCTTCGTGAACACGATGCAGGAGCCTGGAATCCAAGCTGAGTTTTTCTTGGCTGTCTTTCCCAATGCCCATTGCCCAATGTTCAAATTTGCACAGAAATGATAATGAATTTGAAAACCAGTCCAGCTAATGTTTCAAATCAAATTAGGTCATTGAGTGCTGTCCCAGCAGGCCGGGAAGTCTCCTTTCTTAATTGAGCATAGCTCGAATCCCTGAAACGAGAAGTAACCGAGAGCTGGCAGTGGATACTGAAACACTTTGTGATTTGTGTTGGACTTGACACATCTCCCATATGTTACGGTAGTACATGCCAGACAGTGCTCCTGTGAGAGGTACTTATATTCTTCACCTTCAGCATTATTGTGCAGAACCACCAATGAAAACTGTTTTTGCTGGGAATGACATGCATACATGCTGTTGATGTAATGCTTCTTAGATAAATGATTATTGCGTGTTCCCTCCTTCTGCTACCAGTTGCCTCTCATTGGTTCCCTGTCCTGTTCGCTGCCTCTGTAGACTTGTTCTACATTTAAGACGTACTGTTTAAGCCTGTTATCCAGGGGAGTGATGTAAATGTTTGGTCTGTGGGTTGTAAGCAGATGGTATTAGTCCCTTGCTCTGAGCTTCATGCCAAGCAGATTGTTTTTGCTTTATTAAAAGTCACATCTTATTAGACCACCTCACTTCTTCTATTGCTCTTCTGAGGATCTCTTTGAAGTTGAGCAAACTTGCCCACCCATTCGAGAGCACAAGCGGTTTGTATATCATGCTGAATCATTTTTAAAAGTTGGTGGTCTGTACATTTCTCCACTTTAGCTTTAGTTTGATACCTCAGAGTATAAGAAAATCAAAAAATGTTTGTGGCCTGCATGTGCATAAACAATTTTTTAATCATTAAAGGTTGGTAGCCTGTATATTACACAGCTTAAAGCTGTAGTTTGTTACTGTGAAGTATAATGATAAGAAAAAGATGTGTTTGTGGTCATGTGTAATAAGAATTTTATGACTGATATGGCATTCTTTGAGTGAGTCTGGGGGCACTTGCAATTACTTTGCAAACAAACAAGAAAGATAGCACTTAGGGCCTGATTTACTAAACAGGGCAAATTAGCAGAATTAGTGCAATTCCAAAACAGCGCCAATGGGAGGGGGAAATTCTGCGGGTGATTTACTAAAAATGCGCACATTGAAGAACACAAACGCAGCCAGATCATTTCCACAATGACCACAATCTATCAAGAGCAGCGCAAATTACCGCCTGCTTTAAGACTTGTGAATACCAGTAATAACCAGCAAATACCAGTAATTTGACGAGCACAAACATTAGTAAACTGCGTTGCACGATTCATTTTAATACTGTCTTCTCATACATTTTGCATCTGAAAGGGAAACTCCTACAAATGCATATTCAATAAGGTCAGGCTCAAAAATAACTGTTCACGCCTTTTCAGCACTAATTCTTCATTGCACGTCTTTAGTAAATCCTGACAGTACTATTTCAACGCCAAAAGACAGTTTGTGCTGGCGCAAGCTGTTAGTAAATCTTGCCCTTATATTGTTCAATAAAGTGAAAGATTGTTTTCAATATTTTTAATAGTTTTATTGTATTTGTAAATTATAGTTTTTCAACATTTTTTAAAATATTTTTGTTATTTTATTATATTTATTGTAATACTGGATGGTAGGTACCATATAGAATTTCATCATGACTTTGAGATTGGGAGTTATGATAAAGCTGGATGTAGAAATAATAATTAAATGAATTTTAATTTTATAGATTAAATCTATAAAAAATTGAATGAACATCATTTTAATTATAGTGTCTAGTCTGTTTTTTATATATACCAGGTGATTTATATTTTACTAAAGACAATTTAACACATTTTAAATTGTAGTAGTAATAGTGGTAGTAATAATAATAATAATACTTTTTTTTTTTTAATCTTTTTATAATTTTACACAGTTTATTATTTTATAATGTTAATGTTGGCACCACTTTTACTGTAAAACCACTATTATTCCTGACAGCTGAACATTTTTTACTATTCTGTATTATATTAAGTATTACATTTTTGGTAATCCATTATTAATGTATTATTATTATTATTATTCATACTTTGAGGTGTGCTTCTTTTTGGCATACTGTGGGTTAATATCATGCCACCAGGGGTGACTGTAACAATAAGGCATTTTGTATTAAATTCAATATTATGATCAAATTAAACCCATGAATGCTTTTATTATTATGACTGTACGTATTGGCACACACACATACGTTTCTTGCACCAAAGAAAGGCTGTTAAATTCGTAACTGCTTGTGAGTTATGAAGGAAAATGTAAAATATATTTCAGTTGTCTCCCCTACTTTGCATGTGTGTGTGTGTGTTCCAATCCTTGTTCCAAGTGGTGTAAATTAGCAGTGTAATTGCTGGCAATGAGGCCAAGAGCCGGGGGAGAGGATTTTGGGATAACCTGTTGCTTAAGCACCAGAGGGAGTGATTATCCAGACACAAACACACACGCATACATGCATACATGCAGACTTACTTTGAAGTAACTTCTCTCTTTTTATCTCGCTCTTGCATTTATTTGCATCCACATGATTTTAGCCTTTGTAGTGCAAAACCAATTCGAGTTTTACCTTACTTTAATGAGCTCCGATCCAGTGCAGTGAATATTTGTGTGAAGCAAACCAGCCAGGAGCGTTTTAGATGGATGGATAGTGACATCAGATGCACAAAGAGTTTGTGGACAAGTGAGGAGAAGAAAAAGAGTGAAATCTTGTTGCTAGTGTGATTCATGTCAGACACAAACACCAGTTGACATTCACCCTCACTGCATTTATAATCACAGATGTTTCCATTGAGTTAACTTTGATATGGCTCTCTGACCTCTGCAAAGTTCAAATTAGCTGTGTATTCATAAATATCACTCTGACAGCTCACGCCTCCAAACCTTCTTGTGCTGCTTGGAAATGAGCAAGCTCACACACTCAGCTGATAATGATTATATAGACAGAAATGTCTCCCGCAGTCTCTGCGTGCACATCTGTTTCACACATTTGAACGCTGTGAGTGATTCAGGACGAATTCATGTTAAGTGTTTATTTTCTCTGCTTTCAAATTATCTTGTCTCTTTGAGAGAGAACAAATGGGAAATTCCCGTAATCTCTCGGTATCTTCTATCTTTTACTTGACTGGTCTTATTACGACTACATTGCATCTGGTTTGATTAAAGGCATACTCCACCCCAAAATGAAAATTTTGTCATTAATCACTTATGGCTCATTTCCACCGAGCGGTACGGGTCAGTACAGCACAGGACCGAACACTCTGATCTAGCTTGCGTTTCCACTGCCAACAGTACCCTTACTTGATAGGCGTATATGCCGGAAAGTAGCGATCAACAATAAAGCGCGACGATAAGCACAACTCTGCCTCTTATGTCAGTTTTAATGAACAATAATAGCCATTATAAAAGTATAAGTACAAAGTATAAGAGGAAATAAAGACAAAACAATTCAGTCAAACGTATGCTACAAAGTCAGCGCTGTACTACGGTAAATTTCAAAATAAATATAAGTTAAACTTTGTGCTCAGTCAAAACGATCTGACCAGGAACAAATAATAGATTCATGAGACCAGGAATGACTGTTAAATATACACACAACGAATTGTATCTCATGTTTAATCACTACAGAGACATCAGAGCCAGCGGCAAATGACGGAAGGACTAGCCGAGCGTAAGGCTGCTCAAGGCGGATACATGAGCACTGATCACCCGGTGATCGCCTGGAGCTCCGAAATTGGCATAGCAAATTTTCAAATAGGCGCTATCTTTATAAATAAACCACAGATTTGAGTATTGAACAACTACATTCTCGCCTGAAAAACTCTTAAAGATGCACTCTGAAGTAATAAGCCGAGCACAGCAGAGCGGAACGAGTGAAGGAGAAGCTTTATCCCCTTGTATCACGCACAAGTGACGATTCAACCAATCAACGTTCTGCAGTGCGTTTAGCTCCACCCTTTTGGTACCCTTTGCTGTGCTAGGTACCCCAACGGAAGGGTACCAAAAAAGTGGTACGGTACCGTTTGCTATTTTGGTACCATTCACAACTTCTGACAATGGAAACAGACATAATTGCGTACCATACCGTACTGTACCGAACCGTACCGCTCCATGGAAACGAGCCATTACCCCCCCATGTCGTTCCAAACCCGTAAAAAAGTATGAAAGATGTCATTAAAGCAGTCCATCTGCCATCAGCTAGTGAACTCATGAACGCGCTTGCAGGAAGTGTCACGGAGGAGCAGAAAAAGTTGAATAATGTCGATATTTTGTTTTTTTTGTGCACAAAGTGTTCTCGTCGCATCATAAAATTCAGATTGCACGTCTGATGGCAGATGGACTGCTTTGACTATGTTTTTCATACTTTTATGGACCTTGACAGTGCAATTTACTATGCAGTCAATGGGACAGTCACAAGCCTCCCGGTTTTCATCTAAAATGTCTTAAATTGTGTTCCGAAGACGAACGAAGCTTTTATGGGTTTGGAACGACACGGGGGTAAGTGATTAATGACAAAATTTTCATTTTGGGGTGGAGTATCCCTTTAAACATTTAGGTTACAATAAAAGACTGAATCTTTGAACTAGAGCCCGGTCTATTTCTCCCAGATTTGTGGAAAAAAAGTTGATGGAAAAAAAAAATACGATGAAATCTGGTAATAATTTAAGGTTTGACCTTCAAGTGGCCTGAACATTGACTGTGGTTGATTGTTTGTAATGAGAATTTTCTTTCTTATTTTAAGCTGTCACTTGCAGCCACTGGGGAATCAGTGGCTCATCTTTGAAAAAATTGAGAGCTAGAGAAGTGTTAATGTAAAGATAAGGGAGCTGTAGAGAGGGAATTGAGGAAATGAATTATCACATTGTCACTCTAACTCACATTCTCTATTTACGTAGGCATATAAATGCATCCCACGTTCAGCTGTACAGATATTCATCACAGATAGAATGGGTTGAAGAGGAGGAGAGAAGGGGTAGAGGAAAGTAAAGAAGGGGACACACATTAATCTACATGTTCAATAAAACAAAGCTTCAAAATATCACATGTCCTACATGAAAAAAAAAAAAAAAAAAAAGAAATGCCAAGAATCTCTGATTGGTATACATTTGATTATTGCCCCCGAACAGAATGAATAGTCACACTGAAGTAAATATTTGATTAACGTCTGCCTAGTAGGTTTGTGTAATGATGGTCCACTGAATGGCAAGTTGTAGATGAATCCAAGTGCAGATTTATTATACAGAGTGAAGTCCAAAAATCCAAACAAAACACAAAGACTTGACTTGACTACAGACATGAAACAACTCGCCAAACAGAGGTTAAAACGTTCAATACATGACAAGAGGCAAAGGCTATGTGAGGGCTATATATACCAAACAATCAGCCTCGCATGAGACAATCCAGCCAATTAGGAACAAGACACATGACTGGGACAACCAATCAGAACATGACACAATGAACAAAGGAACCAGTAGCAGGAATACAAGAGGGCAAATGAACCACATGACTAGATAGGAACCATGACTAAAATCCAAAGTAGAAGACATGAAAACATGAACATGAAACAAACCCCAAAACCAGGCGTGACAGTTTGTTTTAAAAGTTATTGGTTATAGGCTGATATTACAGAGGTTTAATTTTTTGGTGTCCACTGATGTTTTAAAAAAAACACTAATAATTTAATAACACAAATCTATAGAATTTTAAATAAAAAAGAAATAATAATAAAAAATTAAACTAAAATGAGAGAAAAATATCAATGTTTCATTGTACATTGTAACGTTGTAAAATTTAAAGCATTTAAACTGATTGACTTTAGATTCAGTGTTCTGTTTTTAATTTATTTTGAAAAATTATTTTAATATATTTCATATTGGCTATAACATAATTATTGGCTTATTGAATTTTATTACAACTGTCTCCTTAATTTTTGCACATACAGCTTCTGGGACCCCAAGCATAAAGAATACACAGTCAATTTACAAAAAAAAAAAAAAAAAGAAAGAGAGAGAGAGTATATTCTCGATTTTGGTGCTTTGGGAACCTAAAATATACAGACAGTTTATTGCAGTTATGTTGCCAAAATGTTCACGCCACTGTCAGTGCCCTAATGCAGCTCATTAGCTTGTATGTCAACCCCCCTACTAGAAACTTCCATAGAGGGAAAAGCTGGAAAGTTTTATTCTTCGATTGTTTCAAATAATAACACGTTTCACTTTGAAATCAGCACGAGTGCCCTGTTTGAAGCCAATAATAGCACTGTGTTTGACAGGCTGGCATTGTGCGCCCATTTCTATAAATTGCTCAGAAGTGAAGGAGCCCGTTTTAATAGCCTTTCAATGCTGAAATGATTGCATTCATGGCAAATTGCCTTCTCCATTGTTTCTCATCAGTACAGGGAGAGCGAGAGAGAGGGGTGGGGCCGGGGGTCAGTCATTGTTTGAGGGGAGACGTCTGAGAGGGGTCGCGTTTCAGTGCTCCTCCGTCTCTCTGGCTCTTCCTGCTGCCTCCTTATGATTAAATCATTCCCAAGCTTTCTGACACACAAACACGCATGCACACCCAACACATGCAGCTCGAGGGAACTCAGGATGGAATCCACACTTCATAAACTCGAAGAAAACAAAAGAGGAAGAGTCTGTCTGTCTTGCAGACCAGGCCGCGGATGACTCTTTGTTCTCAGGGCAGACGGAAGACCAGTTGGCTCTTATTGCAAGCTTCTTCGCTCTTTAATTCCCTCCTGTCCCGTCTCTCTCTCTCTCTCTCTCTCTCTCTCTCTCACTCTCTCACTCACTCACTCACTCACTCTCTCTGATATATGACATCTGTTTATGTGAAATTGGATTTCAGTCGGTCCCGTGTGGCAGCCGGTCATACGTCTCCTGTATTTTTATACAGAGTTGTGCAAAACTGAATTTAACTTATTCTCTTTCAATTCATGAGTTGTAATTTAGTTAGCCACATGCTCCACAGGATGTTAAATTGGAATTTGAATTGGAATGACAGCTAGAGGAATATATAGCTGTGTGTATATATATATATATATAACAAAACAAAGTGTGATAATACTACTATATTTTAAAATAAAAAGGGAGTATTAAATGCAATATAATATCTCTTTTCTTTTTTTTGTCCATAAAATGAATGTTAATTCGTAAAATATATTAAATATATATAAATATACTACATGAAGAGTGTGCAAGATAGCATGTTTATAAGTAAATCATATTTAAACTTTTTTTAAAACTGTTTTGAATCTTCAATACACACAAATTCAGTTCAAATTGAGGAACTGAACTGGATTTAACTCCCAGTTCAGTTCTGAATGGCACGCAGCTGTGATTTTATCATTTCCTTGTTCCATTTATAGGAGAAAGTGGACTAGAAAACAAGAGTGCTAAAGCTAGGGAAAGAGAGATGTGAGAAAAGTGAAAGAATGAAAGCGAGAGATAACAAGACCAAGAAAGACTGAACAGGCTCAAAGAAAGGTTGTCTCTATGGTCTCGTCTCAGATAAAACTCTCTGATGCGTGACTGGCAGATGGGCCGACACAAGCGCTGTGAACTTTACACTTGACTGTCAGTAAGTGGATTGCTTATTTTCACATGGCAGTTGGACTCCATAGTAGTCACTCTCCCTCTCACTTTTCTGAGTGCCGTTAATATCCCTTGTTTCCTGTATCCTCTGGAGTTTTACCCCACTTTTACTCTCACAGTAGCTCTGTTCTGAGAGAAATGACCAAAAGAATTGAGCCATAACCATTACATATATACTTAAAGGGATAGTCCACCCAAAAGTAATGAATTTACCCACTTTCATGTTGTTGCAAACATATATGACGGTCACACTTTATTTTATTTTAATTCTCGCTACTAACAAACCACATTAATTAACTACACCTTTTGCCTCAATAAACTCCTAATTTTCTGCTTATTAATACTCGGGGGTGCACATAAGTTTTTCAGCCTGGTTCTCATAAGAGAACCTGGAGATTTGGTTTGGTCCTCGCACTGTGACATAGTGTGACCCATTAAATATAACTATAAAAAATAAATTAATAATGGTTATATTTCTGCACTTTATTTAGTTATTAAAATGCTAATATTTACTTAATTTGTATAAAAAAAAAAAAAAAATATTCATCATTTTCAACCTTAAAATCAGCAGGCTTTTATTTTAGCAGGTTGCCGGCAAGTAAGTATATGCGCTTCCGGGTTTAGCGCTGCTGATTGTAGAGCATCAGTGAACAAAACAAAATGTCACGGTTTTGCATTGTGCTTTGAAAACGGCAGCGTGGAGCCTAGATTTATGCTTTCAATCAGAGTATAAATATTATACAGTACAGTTTGTCGATCTAAAATGGTAATTGTGCACTAACAGCTGTCATCCATGTCTGTATGCAAATGCGCTGTCAGAACTTATTTATACAGCGCATTTTTTCTTTTGGTCGCACATGCGGACCACTTATGTGCACCCCTGTTAATAGTAAAGTAGTTGTTAAATTTACGTATTGGATAGGATTAGGGATGTAGAATATGAAAGTGAGTGAAGTGACATGTGGCCAAGTATGGTAACCCATACTCGGAATTAGTGCTCTGCATTTATCCCAGCCAAAGTGCACACACACAGCAGTGAACACACAAACACCGTGAACACACACCCGGAGCAGTGGGCAGCCATTTTTGCTGCCCGGGGAGCAGTTGGGGGTTCGGTACCTTGCTCAAGGGCACCTCAGTCGTGGTTTCGAGGGTGGAGAGAGCACTGTACATTCACTCCCACCTACAATCCCCGCCGGACCTGAGACTCAAACCCGCAACCTTTGGGTTACGAGTCCGACTCTCTAACCATTAAGGCCAAAGTATACTACTTTTTTTTTTACGCGGACAGTTGTACACACAGCCTTGCAAAGTATGCTTGATTTGACTCGCATACGCATACACAGACGTTCGACGCATGCGCTTTGCGTCAAATTGCAATACCTCTCCTGGCCTAACGGGGCCAGTGTTTGCACAATCTCTCGCCACGAGTTAAAACCCATATAAATATATTTGTATTCCTTCATGCTACAGTTGTACAAATGGGGATATTTTCTAACCTCTTCGCACAATCTCTCGTATATGTAGGCCTCCATTGTTGCTGTAGCTAACCCGCATTCCGGTTTTGTTCTGTTTATGCAGTTTTTCTTCGTCTACCTTTTGAATCGATACCTCTACGGCAGGGTTGCCACCTTGCGGATAAACAAATTTCCGCAAGAGTGTTAAATGTTCATGTGCGACCTGCGGTTACAAAAATCAGACGGTGCGTGTACAGTATGCGCGTACTATTCTGATGACAAAATTCGTGTCACGCACACTGTACGCTGTCCCTCGCGGACATGTAAAAAGTGAAGTATACTTTGGCCTTTAGGCCACGACTTCCCCATATGGTGATGCAGAGTATGTGCTTTATTAGTACAAATAAACAGCCAATATGTTAATAATAGGCATGCTAATAAGCAACTTCTTAATTGTGAGAATTGGTCCCTATACTAAAGCGTTACCATTAGTAAAAATTAAGTTGTTATTCACTGAAAATATTGTATTCACTTTCATTGTATGGAAACTCCTTTGGATTTCACAGTCAAAGGAACATCATACAGATTTCAAAATGCAGGAAGTTGATTAAATGATGACAGAGTTTCAATGAACTGTTCTTTGGTGACTAAAGGGTGCACATCCTGAGACTCATCATAAATTCATTCATTCCACCCATAATAGATTAGATCAGGTTATTTCCCAAATAGCCTTTTCCCCTTTTATGTTAGGGTTTAATGCAAATGATGCAATATCACCAAAATGAAATATTCATCAAGCCAGCCCATGTCTTCCCAGAGGGGGAATAGGCTGTTTTTGGTCGGTAAAGATCAATGATATGTGTGCGCCCCTGCGTGTGCACGGTAATGTGTCGACCAACAGACCATGGCCTCTTCCGCCTCTTGTCAATATAAGTAATATTTGCTGATTGATTTTGTCACTGCATCACAGGATAAAGTATCCCTGATTGGATACTTTTTTATTTGTGTGAGCGTGTGTGAGCATCATATGTCACATTCAAGAGGTCCGTAACGGGGAACCCTGCCAGCCACAATAGATTGTGAAAGGAATTTACCACACCTACTCAATTCTGTGGTCAGGATTACTAGACTGGTCTATTGTCTGGGTCGCTTTCAAGGCAATGGGTCTTTAATTACAGCAGGAAACCTGTTTTGTATCATTGGAGATGGTTTAATAGACTATTGTTTGGCTGCTCTACAAATGGCAATGCTGATAAGATAAACAAGCTTTTTGTGTTTACACCTACTAAACAAAGAATGCTTTTAAAACAGAGTAGAAAAACCCAAGAAAGCTTGTGTGGCACAGTTTCCATCCATCAACCATCAATCATCCTTGGTTCTATATTTAGATCTTCCTTTCAAACATTTGGTGGGTCTGATGTGGTTTTGGTTTATTTGTTAGTTAATAGCCTCTCTAAACCCACATCATGTAAATAAGTAATCGTTTTAGGAGGTTTCTGTACTTATGCTATATTCCTAGCGCAGTTATAATGCCATCAGTACCATAAAGAGTTAAAGATGAGAAGCAGCAATTCCCAGAATGCATTACAAAATCAAAAGGGTCCAAAAATGGTCATGTCTTTTGGGATATAAACATCTGAGATTTGTCTTTTTCGTCTGCTATGTATTGCACAAAGAGTCTGTTATCGTTCAAGACATTCCTCCATGCTGAACACTGTCAGTTCCCTCAATATGCTGATGCTGTGCTTTCCGGGAGAGGTCTTGAGTCACATCTCCGCTGACCTTTGTGCGATATCTCTCCTGGTGGTTTTAAGCAGAGCGTGCTCTTGGAAACCTAATTTTGTATGTGCAGTCTTGTGTGAGAGAACCAAAGACAATAAAAGGGAGAGAGAAACATTGTAAAAACAGAAGAAACTGTCAATCTCTCAGTTTTAGAGACTGGAAATATAAAGGTTGTGACCTCTAACTGTTTCTCATCGTCTCTTCCTGTCTAATCAAAACCATAAGTCTGCTCCATCTTCTTCAGTACGGCTGTCGCCCCGGGCTGACTGGTGACACTAACACAGACATTGTTTCTTCATTGGTTAAATGTTCTGTTTAGTTCATTTGATTGGCAGTTGAAGTAGATACACAAATAAACCCTGTCAGTGTTTGTGTCTTCTGATGTGCCTTTTGGGACCTTGTGTGATGGGCGAGTTAAACACGCAGTAATGTTGTCCTGGCATTTGCTCCTCTATTTGGAATGCTTGAAGGTTAAAATTATGTCATGGAGGAAGCTATAAAATGTCAAATGTAATGCAAATAAAACAATGAATGGCATTGAAAGCTAAAAGTATAGAAGCCTGTTTCCGCCACTGAATAAATATAAAAAAAGGTAATTGCGACTTTTTATCTCACAGTTCTTATTTTGTTTCCCTCGCATTTCTGACTTCTTTTCTAAGAACCATGAGATATAAACTGTAATTGTGAGTTATAAAGTCCAATTCTGAGGAAAAACTAAGAAACTATTTTCCTACAATTCAGAGTTTAGGCTATATCTCACAGTTCCGACTTGAAATTGTGAGTTTATATCTTGCTGTTCTCAGAAAAAAGTCAGGGTTGCGAGTTTACATTATGCACTTCTGAGAAGAAGAGTCAGAATTGCAATATGTAAACTCGCAATTGTTAGAAAAAAAGCATGCATGCATTTATGCATTTAGTTAAAAAAAAAATTTAATTAACTTTTAGCATGGATTAATTTAATGGCCTGTGTAATCTGAAATAAGCTTTTCTTCTGGTTTTCAGACAAGAACTCTGCAGAATTCTATCCCCATTCCTCAATGCTTGATTAAAACCAAATGTTATTGTAAAGTCTTGCAATGTCTTGTTATAGCAGATTTACATATTGTACTGTACATAAAATATATTTTCATGATTAAGAATAAACACTGCAACACACTGATTTTTCTCTTCAAGGGGGGTAGGTCTCTGTAGGGGGATAGGATCTTGCATGACACTGGCTCAATAATTAATTTCTAATGAAAAATTAAATAAGAAATCCTTCCTGGTGCACATTTCAAGTAGTACTTTCAGTACAAATACATGCAGTGCATACTTCTAGTCCACTGTAATACGCTGCAGTACAACTTCAGTTCAGTGCAGTGTCACCATATTATAATTACAGTTTACTGCACTATGAATATGCAAATGGACTGTACACTGTTACAAGTAAACTTCAGTGCAATTTAAGTTAAGCTCAATGCAAGGCAATCCATAGTGACAACAACTTTATGAAACTACTGCACTACAAAATGAACAAAATAAGAAACATTTCATATTGCACTATACTGCAATTTTAAAGCAAAAGAAACAAGAGAATTCACATTGGAGAATACATTTGTTTTTTGTTTTTGTTTTCCTGAGTAAAAGAGCTGGAAGATACTCAAACATATTTCACTCATTGGTTGTTCGATGTGAAGCAGCAGTCTGTGAACTGTATCATCCCTCTTTTATATAAAGCACATTATGCACATTTGCAGGATGTTAATGTATTTAATTAAAGTTTACACAGGGCTCGTTATAATAACATTTATGTGCAAAGATGAATCATTTATGATAAATTTCCATTAATAAGTTCCATTAGTTTATTCTGCAGCATAAGTAAACAATTACTGTTACAATTACTGTTAACAATTACCATTAGTAAACAATTGCTGTGGGTTACTTACAATCCGAATTCCGGAAATGTCGGGACGTTTTTTTAAATTTGAATAAAATGAAAACTAAAAGACTTTCAAATCACATGAGCCAATATTTTATTCACAGTAGAACATAGAGAACATAACAAATGTTTAAACTGAGAAATCAGTTTATCCGCTATTTATCCACTAAATGAGCTGCTGTAGTGCCTGCTGCAGGTCTCAAAAAAATTGGCAAGGTTGGCAACAATTCAACAAACTGAATTTTTTTTAAAGATTCAGCTGGGAGAACATCTAGCAACTAATTATGTTAAATGACAGGTCTGTTACAAGATTAGCTATAAAAGGGATGTCTTAGAGAGGCAGAGTCTCTCAGAAGTAAAGATGGGCAAAGGCTCTCCAATCTGTGAAAGAGTGCGTAAAAAGATTGTGGAATACTTTAAAAACAACGTTCCTCAAAGTCAAATTGCAAAGGCTTTGCAAATCTCATAATCTGCAGTACATAACATCATCAAAAGATTCAGAGAAACTGGAGAAATTTCTGTGCGTAAGGGACAAGGCCAAAGACCTTTGTTGGATGCCCGTGGTCTTCGGGCCCTCAGATGACACTGTACATTAAGAAAAGACATACAAACTTGAATTCCAGTGCTTCCATAACAAGGAAGAATACCTTGTGTCACTTAATGTGGGATCATTTAAGGCTATTATATTGTATTTCTTGAATCACTTAATCGACACATGAAACTATACATATAATTCCTTAAAACGGCATGCAAAGTAGGAACATCACTAGATACAAACAATTGGCTTGCACTCATCCACCTTGGGAACTTAAGCAGGATTCTTAATGCATCATTAAATGCCACCTGAAGCTTTTTCATTTTAACTTTACTGTATCTACACCATAAGTGTGACGTATAAAATGAAGTACAGTACGCTCTAAAACGTGCTATTTTGACATCAACAGTGCACATGTAAAATTTACAAGCCAACATATTTCCCTGTCCGTATAACTTACAGCACTGGCGTTGCACATCATCATCTTTTAAATCATCTCTAATAATGTGACCCAGATATTTTATTTTATTTACCACATTTAATACTTAGTCACCTAAATAAAAGGAGGGAAACTTTTGTTTACGATCCTCTTTAGTTTTAACAATCATAGCCACACTCTTTTTCGTATTAAATACAATATCATGCTGCACACCATAATATGAACATACACGTAGCAACTGTTGTAGCCCAGAACTATAAGGGGACAGAATAACTAAATCATTAGCATACATCAAATGATTAATAAGACACTCTCCTATTACACATCCAATTTTACATTCATTTAACTCAACAGAGAGATCATACATATGCAAATTAAAAAGAAGAGGTGATAATATTCCACCTTGCCGAACCCCATTCCTCACGTAAAAGGGTGCCGAAACATTCCTACCCCCCATCTGATTTGTATAGGTTGATGTATATACCTGTATATGTATATGTACTGTAAAATCCTAATCAGATATGGGGGAACCCCTCTGTCTTTTAACTCCATAAACAGGTTAGTGTGATTAATTCGATCAAATGCCTTGGAAGCATCTAAAAAGCACATAAATACTGTAGAATTGTGTCTATTATACACACTAACCACTTCCTTTAGCAAATATATGCATAAATCAGTGCCATGCTTCCTCTTAAACCCAAACTGATTATCAGTAGTTGCCAAATATTCATTGAGCCTGTCCATAAGGATATGCTCAAATACTTTTGAGATGATATTTGCTAAGGCAATTGGCCTATAATTTTCTATACTGGATATTTTACCAGTTTTATCTTTAATTACTGGCACTAATAAAACTGTCAACATAGATTGAGGTAACACACCATGTATCAAAAATCCTGTAAGACACACACAAAGCAAGTAACACTAAAAATTTTTGGCTAGCATACTTCAGATGTTCAGCTACTATTAAATCAGCGCCACATGCTTTATTTACTGCCAATTTCTCAATAGCACAATTAGGGTGAATCCCATTTCTCTGTCTTACCCCTTCCCCTTCCCCTACCCCTTCGTCTTACCCCTAGCCCTTGTCCCTCGAAACCGAGTGGTAAGCGCTAGGGGTGAAAACATACCCCTATGAAATGAGAGACCACTTGGTTACGGTTACGTCATCATACACCGTCGCTAGCTGGCTGCTACGTCACCAGAGCCGACAAGTGTTGATCACAAACTATGGATCATTTTACAAACTTGTTAAAACTGTAGACATGCATGGAGTCCATTCAAGGCTAGTCTGCGGGACTGTTGTGCAAATCAGCAATGTAACGTTAGCATCGCAAACTAGCGATTTTTAAAACGTTTCAGTTAAGAACATGGTTGCAAATATCAACCTGATCTCAGAGAATTCCGTGTAATGTTCACGGACTTAATTAACCCCGAATCTGTGGTGGCATCACGGAATCGCCGAAAATTCCGTGATGGGCTCACAGAAGGCATCAGCCGTGGTCCATGCACGGATTCACTGGTTCAACACCAGCGCTGCATCGGACCACGTAAAAAGAGTGACTCCGATGCAGTTATACTTTCACTGGAGTACCTGACCCACCCCTACCCTAAACCTACCCAGTTCTGAACAATAATGATGACGATAAATTTCCCAGTATCGCGTCGGCATATTGATGCTAAGGGTTTCCGTGCGTGGAGCACGGCTGATGCATGTCACTGACTTACATTGGTATCACTTCTGTGAGCCCATCACAGAATTTTCGGCGATTCCGTGATGCCACCACAGATTCAGGGTTAATTAAGTCCGTGAACATTACACGGAATTCTGTGAGATCATGTTGCAAATATATATGTACAGGACTGTCTAGAGCACAAAACAAGACTGTCGTAATTTTTAAATAAATTATTTAAGCCGAAAATACTTTAATACTTGATGATCTGGCCGCCATTGTTGCCGGTTGCGCAGTGCGTTCTGTGTACCCCTTGGTTTCAAGTAAGCTCTCGAAAATGCTTGGTTTTAAGGGGTATCTACCCCTTCCCCTTAGCCCTACCCCTCGATCAAAACGAGAATTGGGATAGCCCTTACTCTCACGTGAACGCGCAAAACTAAGGGGAAGGGGTAAGACAGAGAAATGGGATTCACCCTTAACCTCAGAAGGTCTAATAATCACACCAACATCACTCGGTACATGACCTACTTCAAATTCCTGCCTCTCAACACAATTAAAATTATCCCTATAATATTCTCTCCACAAATTGACAATATTCTCAGCCCCAACAGCCCCTTCAATACTAGCTGGCAGTGGTACTTTACTATATAATTAATAACCTTAACTTCTTTCCAAAAATCATGAACGTTACTTTTCTGAAATTTCTTAGCCATTGAATTTGCTCTCATGGTTGCTTCATTTCTTTTAATAAACCGTACACCATATTTAAATTTGGCATTTGCCCATTTCTTTTTCTCAAATTCTGGACCATACCTTGCTTTCCCTGTTAAAACCCCATTTTTAAAAGCATATCTAGCCTCCAAATGCAATTCAGATACATATTAATTCCATCCAGCCCTAAAAAGATCACTTTTAACTAATTTTTGACAGAAAGGTCTACTGGCATTATTTAAACAATACACTATTTCATCATACATCAAACGTAGATCATTAATATGTTTAGGATTCTTACAGTTAACATTATCACACATAATTGTCTCAGTTGGTACAGCTATGTTACTTAAACTCTTTTCTGTTGATACTTTATATTGCCAAAGGTCATTTGCTGTAAGACGTACCCAATCTAATTTCCCACAATCTCATGATTATCATAATTGCTCAACTCAGGTAAACTTTCAACATTTAGCATCATAAAAACAGGTATATGTGAACTGACCACACAGAATATGAAGTATATAAAAAATTGCAGCTGTCCACGGTAGTCAGATATCAGCACAATAATACACTCGGCAAAATATTGCAAGATATCATTTTTTTGTCAATATCGCACACCCTTAACTGCAGCTATTACAACAGCATGGCTTCGTAGTAGAAGAGTCCGGGTGCTGGATTTACCTGCCTGCAGTTCAGATCTTTACCTACAGAGAACATTTGGCACATCATTAAACGAAAAATACGTCAAAGACGACCACGATCTCTTCAGCAGCTGGAAGCCTATATCAGGCAAGAATGGGACCAAATTCCAACACCAAAACTCCAGAAACTCATAACCTTGATGCCCAGACATCTTCAAACTGTTTTGAAAAGAAGAGGAGATGCGACACCATGGTAAACATGCCCCGTCCCAACTATTTTGAGACCTGTAGCATGCATCAAATTTGAAATGAGCTCATTGTGTGCATAAAATTGTAAAATATCTCAGTTTAAACATTTATTTTATCTATGTTCTATTGTGAATAAAATATTGGCTCATGTGATTTTGAAATATTTGTAGTTTTCATTTTATTCAAATTTAAAAAATGTCCCAACATTTCCGGAATTCGGGTTGTAGTATAATCTCAAAATGGAGACCATGCAGAATTGATTGTATTAGAGTGGCATTCATTGAGTTGATAGATTGGTAGATTTTGAGTGGAGTTTTGTAAAAGGCACAGTGGATTTGATTTAATTGAGGTTGAAATGGATTGCAGTGTTTTGATACACTGATGGAGGCAGCTGTATAAAGCGGGATGAGCGCTGCATGTGTGATTTAGAAGGGAGGGTGCTGGTTTTAGCTTTTATAATGAGGAGATATTAGAAAACAAGTCATTGTATCTCAGTTGCATTTTTATCAACATCATAACCATTACAGATTCCATTGTCACTATCATAATCATCTTCATAAGAAACTGTTATGAAAATGTATCATTGAATTTGTGTTTGTGTCCATTTCTTCATTCACTTTTCTTTTCTCTTCTGTAATGAGACCAAACCCAGCACTGAAAGATCTCCCTCCCACACCAGCCTGTGCTTAGACCAGCTATTGCTCATCACTTCTCAAGAGATGTATGGAGAAGTATAGAGTGAAAGAAGCAAATAAAAAACCCTGGTATTCTTTCTTACAAAAACAAATCCTAGTCAAGTTAGCCTAGCTTACGTTAGTCAAACTGGCATTTAACTGGTTTGACTAGCTGGCCTCACAGCTTCTTAACCTCTCTAAAAACCTTTTAAAAAACCTAGTATGATTACAAAAGAAACCATCTGGTTTAAGATTTTTGCAAATTAATAAATTGCCTTTTTTCTAGGCCCATTATTACTATAATGACTTTGTGCATGTTATTTTAGTATTATTAATATATAGTAGTTTTTGTTCATTTTTTACCTAAATTTTGTTTTGATATTTTCCGTTTTCATTTTAAATTTAAAGTTTTAGTAATTGCATGTTTTTATAATTCTTGTTTTTTAACAGTATACCCTGAAGCAAATGAGTGTATAAACAAATTTCACTCGGAAATTGCTATTTCACAAATAATTCCAAACAGCTGGCAAGTAACATTACACTGATTGTGAAATTTTGAGATAGAAAGACTGAAATATTATTTTCTTGTAAAAGGTATACTGCAATAACCTTTATTTACAAACATTTAAAAATATTTTTGTACAGCATGCAGTAGTTTTAGTTTTAATTTGAGTATTTCATACTTTAGTTATTTAAATGATTTAAATTAATCTAAACAACGATGAGAAATGTTGAATTGGCAACTAGTTTTTATGTATTTTATCTTATTTCTGTTAGTTTTTATTTTTGTAAGTAATCTCTTTTATGGTTTTAGTTAACAATAGTAACCCTGCTTTATACTCATCAAACTGGATGATTTGTAGAAGACAAGCATTCATGTGTTCCTTCATGATGAGTTTGTATTTTATGCATATGGTGTTGGAGTCCATTCACACAAAACCTCAGCAAAAAAGAAATGACTTTAACATACGATGGAGTCATTTTCGTATCATATTCTGTTTCCTTCCCCCGTTTTTCTCCTGTTCTGTCCTAAATGAGAGTGAGTGTATTAATTTAAGAGGAAGACTGATTTTGATACATGAGTGTCTTAACTATCCTGTACCCCTCGACAGTCCAAAAAGGTCCTGTCGTTGATGGCTTTTCCTTCCCGCTCTCAGATTTCATTATGTATTTCTTAATGCCTTTTTATGCATGCTCCCCTCTCATTCTCTCTCTTTGCCCTCTTCAGAGTATTTTGAGGTTTTCCACACCCTGTGCTTAGTCAAAGATGTCTATGTGGGTCACAAATTATTTTCCCACTTAAACAAGAATAGAGTGCATTTGTTAACTGGCGGGTCAAGCTGTTTCATTCATTAAGTGTAGAAACAGTTCTCTCTCTGTTTTTCTCTCAAATCCCCAGAATCCTTCTCTCTTGGGACATTGCTATTGATTGATAACTTCAATTAGTGATGATGTGAGATGGAACATGTTACGTGTTCATGGGAAAATGCAGGGAAAGTCTTTCTCCCTTCCACTCCGTCTCCTTTTCCCTTTGCTTCACTATTTTAATAAAACAGTCACGATTTTCTCTCAACAGATTTCTTTACAGGTGTCATTACATACTCCTTAAGTGCTTTTTTTGGTGGAAATACAAACACATACAATATAAAAATGTCATATTTTGAGCCAAAAAAACACCCAGTAATAAGCGGAATGCAAATCCATGAGTCAGAAGACAACAGCCGAAAATATAGGTGCTCTATCTCACATCATATGACCAACCACACTTAAATTGCACATAAAAAGCTTCCATTCACGAAGACATTCAGAGCAGGTTGCCTGGTGCCGAGCTAACATATAATTACATTAAAGAGTCGTGCAAGCAGCCATGGAATTTTTACCGCTCCAAGTCTTGGCATAGTCTCCAGCTTCAACATTTAGAGAGAATGCCAGACTAGCATGCTGCTTATAGGGTCGTATTATGTGCCTATAACTTGTGGAAAGAGCAACCATGATGGGGCGCAAAAAATGGGGTTTATGGGAATGTTTCTTCCAAGAATGTCAGTTGTGAACCACTGGACTCCATCATTTTAATGTTACGTAAATTCTATATATATTATTCTACTGTTCAAAAGACTGGGGTCAGTTTTATTTATTTTTGTAATTTATTTTTTTTTTTTTACATTTTTTAAAAGAAATCTCTCATGCTTGCCAAGGCTGCATGTATTTGATCAAATATACAGTAAAAACAATGATGATATGATATATGTGTAATGTTTTTTTTTTTTTTTCAATTAACCCTTATTTGATTTCAAGTAACAATTTGTATGGTTTTAGATTTACTTATAGTTTAACTATAAAAATTAAATTTGTTCAATTTTAGTTTTAATTAGATGGCTAGATAGATAGATAGATAGATAGATAGATAGATAGATAGATATTGCTAGTGACATTTGCTTGATTCTGAAACAGGAAAGTGTTCATAATTGTATGACACTTGGTCTTGATCAGTTTTTTTCAGCTGAGAGGTGATTTTAATCAGGTGGACTACTGAGCGGTGATTGGCAGAGAGATTGATGACTCATGATTGGGGGACGGTGGGAGAGAGTTTAGTGGGTGGAGGGTGCTGGGAGGCAATTTTAGTCTGAGGAAGCAGATTTACCACCTCTCAGCACTGCATGTATTCGCTGTAGCCTCTTTCTCTCTGTCTCTCTTCATTGCTTATTCCTCCATTCCATCAGCTCTTGTTTTTAATGGCTCTGCCACAGATTGCAGAGTGAATGAGTGAAATCGTTCTCTGGCACAACGATTAGCTCCAAGCATTTGTCTTTCACTTGCTCATCCCAATTCGCCTACTCTCTGCACTCAAATGTGCACATTTTCCAGTTAAGGAAGGACCGAGAGGTTTTACTGAGGCCTGTTATTCAGAAGCAATTATTCCATGAAGGTGTAACGACTTTTAAACTCTCCTCAGAAACCTAGTGCCAAAAGGAAGTGGTAAGTACATTTTACACACTCTTAGACTTGTGGTTTTGTGTGTTTCATGCGCTTTACTGACACCTTGGTTTGTCAGACTTGTCATACTTGTGCTGAATTTTAAAGTTGTGTCGTTTTTGTGTTGCTTTTCATCTTGCTTTGGTGAGAATGTCTTTGTTTTATGGCTGTATTGCAAGCAAGTGTGTCTTGAATGCAACCCATATGATTAACAGACCAGGCAAAGTGCAAGAGCTACAGAAATCCACAACCTCTTGTCATCTCAGCTGTTGAGATTTAAGCGGACTGACAGCACACAAATCTTAAAGTATCTCACAGCTGTGCGACATGCCTCTAGCTTTATTTTTAACCTCTGCCGTTGTTTTATTGGTCTACAGTACTGGTGGGGCAGGCCAGAATATAGTCTAGAGCTTCAGTATAGGAATTTATGCTGCTACATACATATTTATGAACTTTGCCTTTGTTGCAAGATCCTCAAAGTTCAGGGTCACTATCCTTGTTGCTTGTAATTCTGCGTTTTGAGACAAGAAATTGGCAGTATATTTTGTTATTGTGTAGTGTTAAGACAGTTTATCTCTGTTGTGTCATCTGGACAGGACTGTAAATCATAACGATGCATTCTGCGAGTACTTGCTGTTGACTTTGTTCATGGTGCTTATGTGTAAAGACTCGTGGCACCAGCACGCATTTGGGGACCGATTTAACGTGCTACCCCGTGATATCCTGCACATGCCCAGAGGGGGTTTTTCTGTCAAGTGCACTGTAGTCACCTGGCACTTGAACTTATAAGTGCATGATAAAGAAAAAGAAAAGAATCTACTTTGAAAAGCAACCAAGTTCTTAGAAATAATGTTTTTATGTACATGTTCGTTTTAAATGGTTTTGAAAAGCTTTTATTCAATTTTCACGTTTTAATTTATATGATATCTTAAAATTATCATGTGGCATCACCAGTGATGGGAATAACGGCGTTATAAATAAAAGGCGTTACTAACGGCGTTATTTTTTCCAGTAACGAGTAATCAAACGAATTACTGTTTCCCCCGTTACAACGCCGTTACTGTTACTGACAATAAAATATGGCGTTACTATATCATATTATTAGAATTTAATTTTTCAGTTCATCTGAATGTATGCGCAGTGTAGCTGTATTTGACGTACCGTAAACTCTAGTGTGAAGCGCACGACTCGCCGTCGCTTTCTCTCACATACACGCACGCAAAGAAAGATACAGAGCAAGAGAGTCTTTCATAACATGCAGAATTGACGCGCTACATGTAAACGATATTCTTTGTTGTATTTCATACTTTGTTGTATGAATTAATATTCATGAACCCAGCAGCTCATTAATCCTTAGTGCGTTTTATATTGATGACAAATATGCATTCATCCTTGGTTATTCTAATTACTAAAGTTCTATCATCATATAATATTAAATTATATATTATATTATAATTATATTATAATGCTTGACTGACTGATGCTAAGTGTCAGTAGATAAATAGTGTAGATTAATGTACAATGTTTTATAATAATAGTGTATTCTTTTTAGTGTCCATTTAATTAATTTAACATTTAATATTGGGGGCATCCAAAGTTATTTGACATTTGAGCATTTTTTTGGTTTTTTTTAAAGTAACGCAATAGTTACTTTCCCTGGTAATTAGTTACTTTTATAATGATGTAACTCAATTACTAACTGAGTTACTATTTGTGAGAAGTAACTAGTAACTATAACTAATTACTTTTTTAAAGTAACGTGCCTAACACGGCGTCACGGTCAAGTAAAGCATTATACATGTATACCTTAAATAATTATTGTGAATAAAGTTTAAAAAATATATTAATTTTTCAATTGTTGATTCAGATGATAATATTTTCCATGATGATAATAATGATAATAATAATAATAATTCATTTAGAGATTTTTATATAAATCTATATTTTTCTGAGAAAACAGGTGACCATCTCAAACAAATGGTTGACTTTTTTTTTTTTTCTTCTGAGATTAATCTTCCAACAATTTCAGTTACACAAAAATAATTTCTCAATTCTCAGTTATTAATGCTATTAATGCTCTAAAGAATGGTAAATTACCAGGGCCAGGTAGGTTTTGCAGAGAGTTCTTTAAGAAGTTTCAAGAGTTGCTAGCAGACCCCTTTGCTTAATATGTTTAATTTTAATTTTATTTACCTTTATTTAACCAGGAAGAGACTCATTGAGATTAAAAATCTCTTTTTCAAGAGTGTCCTGGCCAAGACAGGCAGCAGTACAACCATACTGTCACAAACTGAGCCGATAACCAAGGGTGAGAGGTGCAATGTGACTTTATTTAAATGAATGAATAAACAGGAGGTGAGGGAGTCGATGAGGGTCCAGGAAGGGGTAAAGAGTAATGTCCTTGGGAGTGAGTATCCGGGGAGCAATGGAAGTAATCGTAGGTATTCGCTGGAGTAACGGTGGAGTGTCACAGGGGAGATCTGAGGAGGAAGCACAAGAGAGTTACGGCAAAAGAGGAGCCTGGTCTGTGTTCAGGGTGTGAACCGTAGACCGGACGATGAATGCCAGAGAGTGTGAGTGCTTTATGGGAGTGCTGATGAGGGTGCGCAGGTGTTGGTGATTAGAATGCAGGTGATTGTGATCTCGTGATTCCTGGTGATGACGGAGACAGTGACTCTCTGACACTACCCCCTCCAGGGGCGGCTCCTGGCAGCCCTTACACGGCGACGGGGCGACCTCGACCTCTGGGTGCAGGACGGTTAGGATGGTTACGATGGAATTCCTGGAGTAATAGGGGGTCAAGGATGTCGTCCCTGGCCACCCAGGATCTTTCCTCAGGTCCATAGCCCTCCCAGTCGACTAAGTACTCCAGTCGGCCTCCCCGCCGCCGTGAATCCAGGATTTCGTGGACCTGGTAGATGGAAGGTTGGTCCAGGATGTCAGGAGGAGGAGGCTCGTCCGGTTCTTGTGAATCTGGGGTGAGAGAAGAACAGGGTTTTAACAGGGACACGTGGAATGTGGGGTGAATTCGGTACCTGGGAGGGAGCTGGAGCTGATATGCAACCTCATTGATCTGCCTCAGAATCTTGAACGGACCTATATAGCGGGACTCAGCTTTTTACAGGGCAGGCGGAGTCGCAGATCCCGGGTGGAGAGCCACACTCTATCTCCAGGATGATAGGTGGGAGTAGACTTACGGCGGGCATCTGCGAAGGCCTTATGTCTCCGCACTGCCCGTTGCAGATGGACGTCGCTGAGTCCCACACTCTCGCTCACCCGGAACCAGTGGTCCACAGCTGGAACCTCAGGCGGCTCTCCCGTCCACGGAAGAGCGGTGGTTGGTAACCAGTATGCACTGGAAGGGAGTTAGGCGGTGGTGTCTTGCCTGAGGGAATTCTGTGCATACTCGGCCCACGGAGGAAACGGCTCCAGCTGTGTTGATCTTCGTAACAGTATGCCCGGAGGTACCGTCCAAGTTCTTGAATCTTCCGCTCAGTCTGGCCATTTGTCTGGGGATGGTAACCCGAGGACAAACTCACTGTGACTCCTAGTAGGCGGAAGAAGGCCTTCCAGACATGGGAAATGAACTGAGGTCCACGGTCGGAAACGATGTCCTCGGGATTCCATAATGGCGGAAGACGTTGTGAAAGAGGTGTTCTGCGGTTTCCATCGCGGTGGGCAAGCCTGAAAGGGGAATCAGTTTGCAACCCTTGGAGAATCGATCCACGACTACCAGTACACATGTGCTCCGTCTGAGTCTGGTAAATCCGTCACAAAGTCGATTCCGATGTGGGACCACGGTCGGCGAGGAATAGGGAGAGGAGTGAGCTTGCCCACGGTAGCTGACGAGGAGTGGAAGACATGGCGCAGACTGAGCAACTCTGCACGTGCGGGTGACATCACGGGACATACTGGGCCACCAGTACCGAGCTTGGAGGAGCGAGAGGGTCCGCTGTCTGCCTGGGTGTCCAGAGCCCGGCAAGGAGTGAACTGAGCCCAGAAGGGGTATCCGAAGATCCGTAGGGACGTAAGTCTTCCCTTCTGGGCCTCCCGGCGGAGCAGGTTCGGTGAGGGTGGCGGCTCGGATGTCGTCGTCAATGTTCCAGATGATGGGATTTACTATGAGGGCTGGAGGGAGAATCGGTTCTGGATCGGTGGGGGAGTCTGGTGAATAGATACGTGAGAGGGCATCAGCCTTGCCATTACGGTTTCCGGGACGGTAGGTGATGGTGAAGTGAAATCGAGTGAAGAATAAGGCCCACCGGGCTTGACGGGAGTTGAGTCTTCGGGCTTCACGGAGGTACTGGAGGTTCTTGTGATCGGTGATGACTGTGAATGGATGTTGGGCTCCCTCCAGCCAGTGCCGCCACTCCTCAAGGGCCAGTTTAATGGCTAGGAGTTCTCTGTTGCCGATGTCATAATTCTGCTCCGCGGGGGTCAGTTTTCTCGAATAATAAGCGCAGGGCTGGGAGGCTCGCCATTATGTTGTGACAATACGGCCCCGACGCCGGTGTCAGAGGCGTCCACTTCCACAACGAAAGGCTGATCGGGGTTGGGATGGCGGAGGATAGGGGCCGTACTGAATGCCTTCTTCAAGGCGTCGAAGGCTTCGTGGGCGCTGGGATTGAAGGACAGGGACTTGGGTTTTCCTCGGAGCAAGGTGGTAAGTGGAGCTGTGAGCATGCTGAAATCTTTGATAAAGCGGCGATAGAAATTAGCAAATCCTAGAAACCTCTGGAGTTCCTTGATCGTTTGGGGAATGGGCCAGGTGGAGACAGCAGATACCTTCCCCTGGTCCATCTGTATTCCTTCTTCGCCAATGATGTAACCGAGGAACTGTACCGTGGGGCGATGGAACTCGCACTTTTCCAGTTTGAGGTAGAGCTGATGGTATCGAAGCCTCTCGAGGACCTGCGCAACATGGTGGCGATGGTCGGCCAGGTTCGGGAGTATATCAAGATGTCATCAATGTACACCACGACGAAACGATGGAGGAACTCCCGGAACACCTCGTTCATGAACCCTGAAATACTGAAGGCGTTGGCAAGGCCATAGGGCATGACCCGATACTCATAGTGGCCAGACGGAGTAATGAAGGCGGTCTTCCACTGCCCCTTTCCTGATCCGAACGAGGTTATATGCGCTGCGCAGGTCCAGCCAGAAAGATGCGGGCCCCACGGAGTTCCTCGAGGCGGCCGGGACCAGGGAAGTGGATAGGGGAGCTTGACGGTTTGGGAGTTGAGGGCTCTATAGTCAATACAAGGCTGCAAGCCCCGTCCTTCTTACCCACGAAGAAAAACTTGAAGCCGCTGGAGAACTGGATGGCGGATATATCCCTGTTTGAGAGCCTCCTCGATGTATTCCTCCATAGCCCCGCTCCGGGATGGACAGAGGGTATACTCGACCCTTGGGGAGTTTGTACCCAGGCAGCAGATCTATAGCACAGTCCCATGGCCGATGAGGTGGTAGTTGTGTGGCTGCCTGCTTACAAAAGACATCCTGGAACGCCCTGTAATCAGATGGGACTTCATGAACTTCCTCGGAGTCAGGACTCTCAATCCGTGTGGAGGCCACTTGGAGTTCTGAGGACTTAGAAGTTGGTCGTGGAATATTCTTGAGACACTGTTGATGGCATCCTTCACCCCAACGGATTATCTCACTGGTCTCCCATCTGATTACCGGAGAGTGGAGGATGAGCCAGGGGCGTCCCAGGATGATATCCACGGTGGAGCTCTCCAGTACCAGAAATTTTATTTCCTCCTCATGCAGGATTCCCACCTTGAGTGGCATAGCTGGAACCTCATACTGGACCCGCCCACGTCCTAGCGGCTTTCCATTGATCGTCTCGACTCGGAGCTCCTGGGATCGTCGTTGGAGGGACAGGCGGAGACGACTGGCGAAGTCCTGGGAGATAAAGTTCCCCGAGGAGCCCGAGTCGACCAAGGCTGTAGCTGAAACGGATTGCAGAGGGGTGAGTAGTTGTACTGAGATAACTGACAGTTTGGAGATCAGGGGATTGGTTTGAAGTGTACTCACCGCAGGACGTGGGGGTCTAATGGGACAGGCCTTAATGAAGTGTTCCGCTGAGGCACAGTAAAGACACAAGCCTGATGTTAAACGTCTTCCACGTTCACGGTTAGAGAGACGAGCCGTGTCAACGAGCCTGGGCTCTGGTACTGGAGGGGTGGCAGCGGGTGAGATGGGCTGGTGAGCGGCTTCGGACATGTCGCAGGCGGTGAGACGCTGGGAGATTCTATTAGCACGTTGCATGAATCCTTCCAATCCCAAGGAATCGTCGTAAATCACCATTTGTCTGCGAATAGAAGGCTCCAAACCTTGTCGATAGGCGCTGATGAGCGCCGCTTCATTCCAGCCGCTTGAGGCCACCAGAGTGCGGAACTGTAGAGTGTATTCCTGGGTGGAAGAAGTGTTTTGACGGAGGTTGAGGAGTTGGTCAGACACCGAGGCGCTCGGTAGCTGATCCAAACACTTCCTTAAAATGACGGGTAAAAGCTTCATAGGAATTAATTATGGCAGTATTGGCGTCCCATATTGCTTTAGCCCAATTTAACGCTCTTCCGGACAGGAGAGAAATTAAAAAAGCTACCTTGGAGCACTCGGTGGGGAACTTCTGCGGCTGCATCTCCAGATAAAGGGACAGTTGGAGTAAGAAGCCGCCACACTCACCCGGATCACCCGCGTAGGTAGCAGGCAGCGCCATGGGACTGGCCGAGGCAGATGGAGGAGCTGGAGGTGGAAGCAAGGAGGCCCAGAGTGTTCACTAGCTCCTCCAGGATATCTGAGGGTGACGAAGGTTGGGGATCCATGCCAGTGTCGGTGTTGGTCCGGTCTTCTGTCACAAACTGAGCCGATAAGCAAGGGTGAGAGGTGCAATGTGACTTTATTTAAATGAATGAATAAACAGGAGGTGAGGGAGTCGATGAGGGTCCAGGAAGGGGTAAAGAGTAATGTCCTTGGGAGTGAGTATCCGGGGAGCAATGGAAGTAATCGTAGGTATTCGCTGGAGTAACGGTGGAGTGTCACAGGGGAGATCTGAGGAGGAAGCACAAGAGAGTTACGGGAAAAGAGGAGCCTGGTCTGTGTTCAGGGTGTGAACCGTAGACCGGACGATGAATGCCAGAGAGTGTGAGTGCTTTATGGGAGTGCTGATGAGGGTGCGCAGGTGTTGGTGATTAGAATGCAGGTGATTGCGATCTCGTGATTCCTGGTGATGACGGAGACAGTGACTCTCTGACACATACATACATACATACAAACATAAAATGCACAAAAATAATAATTATATTAAAATTAATTATTCAATTAAAGAATTACCAAAGACACTTGGAGAAGCTTATATCTCACTTATATTAAAGAAAGGCAAAAGTCCTGACATATGATGTTCTTACAGGCCAATTGCATTACTGAATGTTGTACCGAAATTGCTTTCTAAAATTTGAAAAATTCTGCCTACTATAATTGGGACTAATCAAACAGGATTTATACAGGGAGCTTGACGGTTTGGGAGTTGAGGGCTCTATAGTCAATACAAGGCTGCAAGCCCCCGTCCTTCTTACCCACGAAGAAAAAACTTGAAGCCGCTGGAGAACTGGATGGCCGGATATATCCCTGTTTGAGAGCCTCCTCGATGTATTCCTCCATAGCCCCGCGCTCCGGGATGGACAGAGGGTATACTCGACCCTTGGGGAGTTTGTACCCAGGCAGCAGATCTATAGCACAGTCCCATGGCCGATGAGGTGGTAGTTGTGTGGCTGCCTGCTTACAAAAGACATCCTGGAACGCCCTGTAATCAGATGGGACTTCATGAACTTCCTCGGAGTCAGGACTCTCAATCCGTGTGGAGGCCACTTGGAGTTCTGAGGACTTAGAAGTTGGTCGTGGAATATTCTTGAGACACTGTTGATGGCATCCTTCACCCCAACGGATTATCTCACTGGTCTCCCATCTGATTACCGGAGAGTGGAGGATGAGCCAGGGCGCCCCAGGATGATATCCACGGTGGAGCTCTCCAGTACCAGAAATTTTATTTCCTCCTCATGCAGGATTCCCACCTTGAGTGGCATAGCTGGAACCTCATACTGGACCCGCCCACGCCCCAGCGGCTTTCCATTGATCGTCTCGACTGGAGCTCCTGGGATCGCCGTTGGAGGGACAGGCGGAGACGACTGGCGAAGTCCTGGGAGATAAAGTTCCCGAGGAGCCCGAGTCGACCAAGGCTGTAGCTGAAACGGATTGCAGAGGGGTGAGTAGTTGTACTGAGATAACTGACAGTTTGGAGATCAGGGATTGGTTTGAAGTGTACTCACCGCAGGACGGGGGTCTAATGGGACAGGCCTTAATGAAGTGTTCCGCTGAGGCACAGTAAAGACACAAGCCTGATGTTAAACGTCTTCCACGTTCACGGTTAGAGAGACGAGCCGTGTCAACGAGCCTGGGCTCTGGTACTGGAGGGTGGCAGCGGGTGAGATGGGCTGGTGAGCGGCTTCGACATGTCGCAGGCGGTGAGACGCTGGGAGATTCTATTAGCACGTTGCATGAATCCTTCCAATCCCAAGGAATCGTCGTAAATCACCATTTGTCTGCGAATAGAAGGCTCCAAACCTTGTCGATAGGCGCTGATGAGCGCCGCTTCATTCCAGCCGCTTGAGGCCACCAGAGTGCGGAACTGTAGAGTGTATTCCTGGGTGGAAGAAGTGTTTTGACGGAGGTTGAGGAGTTGGTCAGACACCGAGAGCGCTCCGGTAGCTGATCCAAACACTTCCTTAAAATGACGGGTAAAAGCTTCATAGGAATTAATTATGGCAGTATTGGCGTCCCATATTGCTTTAGCCCAATTTAACGCTCTTCCGGACAGGAGAGAAATTAAAAAAGCTACCTTGGAGCGCTCGGTGGGGAACTTCTGCGGCTGCATCTCCAGATAAAGGGACAGTTGGAGTAAGAAGCCGCCACACTCACCCGGATCACCCGCGTAGGTAGCAGGCAGCGCCATGGGACTGGCCGAGGCAGATGGAGGAGCTGGAGGTGGAAGCAAGGAGGCCCGCAGAGTGTTCACTAGCTCCTCCAGGATATCTGAGGGTGACGAAGGTTGGGGATCCATGCCGGTGTCGGTGTTGGTCCGGTCTTCTGTCACAAACTGAGCCGATAACCAAGGGTGAGAGGTGCAATGTGACTTTATTTAAATGAATGAATAAACAGGAGGTGAGGGAGTCGATGAGGGTCCAGGAAGGGGTAAAGAGTAATGTCCTTGGGAGTGAGTATCCGGGGAGCAATGGAAGTAATCGTAGGTATTCGCTGGAGTAACGGTGGAGTGTCACAGGGGAGATCTGAGGAGGAAGCACAAGAGAGTTACGGGAAAAGAGGAGCCTGGTCTGTGTTCAGGGTGTGAACCGTAGACCGGACGATGAATGCCAGAGAGTGTGAGTGCTTTATGGGAGTGCTGATGAGGGTGCGCAGGTGTTGGTGATTAGAATGCAGGTGATTGCGATCTCGTGATTCCTGGTGATGACGGAGACAGTGACTCTCTGACACATACATACATACATACAAACATAAAATGCACAAAAATAATAATTATATTAAAATTAATTATTCAATTAAAGAATTACCAAAGACACTTGGAGAAGCTTATATCTCACTTATATTAAAGAAAGGCAAAAGTCCTGACATATGATGTTCTTACAGGCCAATTGCATTACTGAATGTTGTACCGGAAATTGCTTTCTAAAATTTGAAAAAATTCTGCCTACTATAATTGGGACTAATCAAACAGGATTTATACAGTGTAGAAATTCTTCTGATAATATTAGACGCCTTTTAAATGTTATTTACACTTTTAAAGTGAAATCCATAGATGGGCTAGTACTGTCTTTAGATGCGGAGAAGGCGTTTGATCAGATCTTTTCATTGTTTTGGATAAATTTGGCCTAGGTGAAAATTGTGTTCAGTGGATCAGAGTGCTGTATACAGACCCATGTTCTGCTGTATTGACGAATAGCTTTAGATCTGATTATTTTCCTATGCATAGAGGCACCAGGCAGGGTTGCCCCCTGTTGCTGTTTTAATTTGCGATGGCTATAGAGCCTCTAGCTGAAGCAATCAGATCAGGAACATCTATTTCAGGTTTACAGATAGGACATATACATCATAAAATTGCACTGTATGCCAATGATGTATTGTATTTTTTTTTTTTCTAATTGAGTTGATTAACTGGTTCAGTGCGTTTTCTGGTTATAACGTTAATTTAACTAAATCTGAAGCTATGCCTTTAAGTACTCTTA
The DNA here is from genome assembly GCF_012432095.1 of Onychostoma macrolepis. NCBI lineage: Eukaryota > Metazoa > Chordata > Actinopteri > Cypriniformes > Cyprinidae > Onychostoma > Onychostoma macrolepis. Next base: position 20,839,710 of record NC_081165.1, on the reverse strand, counting down.
TTTCTAAACCTAACATTGTGCCCTGTTTTCCTTTTAAATGGTCACCTCTAGGTTTCGTCTGTTTAGGTATTTCTATACATCTTTGAAGCAGATGTATGAATCTAATTTTGTTCCTTTATTTGAGAAAATTTGGATTTTGGATGATGGTTTTAAACGTTGGTGTAATTTGGGAGTTATATGGCTTGGGGATATGTTTTCAGATAATAAATTAATGTCATTTGTGGAGTTAACTCAGAAGTACCAGTTGTTCAAACATGATTTTTTTCGATTCCTCCAATTGAGACATTAGCCTATATTACTAATAACACAACACTTGTTAGAAATTCTGAGATATCTTCTATTGAGAGGTTATTATTTTTATCATCGGGAAAAATGTCTTTGGGTAGATTTTATGGTACTATGTGTTCAATTTCTTCTGCCGATACACAGAAAATTAAAACTAAATGGGAGGAAGAGTTAGCTGCTGATATTGATGATGAAACATGGGATGACATTTGGTCTTATGCTAAGAAAATATCTGTTTGTACACTTACAAGAGAAATACAATTTAAAATCATACATAAGACTCCATATTTCTCCTAACTGCAGGCATTTTTTTAACCCCTCTATCTCACCTATGTGTTTAAAATGTAAAACTGAAGTAGGTACTTTAACACATTGTCTGTGGTCATGTAACAGACTGCAAAGGTATTGGTTTTTGGTGCTGGGGGAAATGGAAAAGATCTTTTAATATGCAGTTGGATTTTGACCCAGTCTCATTGGTATTGGATATACTAATACATGCATTATTTCATCTGCTAACAAAAATGTTTATAATATTCTCTCCTTTGCTGCCAGAAAAAAATGTTTTACTTAATTGGATTAGTGATAAATCTCTATCACTTAAAGGTTGGCATAAGATCATTTTTGAGCTGATTCCCCTGAAGCGTCTTACCTATGTATTACATAAAAAAACAGGCCAGTTTTATGAAGTCTGAACTCCATATCGAGACTGTATGGAACCTCATCTTCACCCTGTTTTCCTTTTCCCCTAATCTGTTATGGGGTAGTCCTAGTTTATTTAAAACCAGGGAGCGATGTCTTGTTATTTTTGTATTAGTGAAAATTCAATATAAATAAATATATATATATATATATATATATATATATATATATATATATATATATATATATACACAAAACATCATGAATAATTAATAAATATCATGTTTTTGGGGAGCTGCGTCATTTGATTTTTTTTCAACTTTGCCTTGTCTTAAAATGTCTTATTGGTAAAATTATCCAATATTTTAAGGTCAGAGTGTTCCTCTCTGTGTTATGAATTCCTGTTTTATGAATTTTTTTTTTTTTTTTTTTTACTTTGCGTGTTGGTCGCACCACATGACTTTAATTTGGCAGATAACATTTGATTTGGCAGTTTAGTTGAAATATTTCTTTATCTTTTGTTTTCTTTTTTATGATCAAGGCAGTTTTATCACCCTGACATTTTATACCTTTGTAAAAATGCCAAAATAAAAAAAAATTAAATAAATTTGAAAAAAAATTAAAAAAAAACTTTCTCAGGGTGTGTTCAAGTCTTGTGAATTAATGAATGAATTGCATTTTTGTGGAATTTAAAAATAAATAAATAAATAAATTGATGTGAACAAAAAATCATCTTATTCATTCAGTACCATAAACGGAATTCCTGTCTGTTGTACTTTATCTTAGTTTCTTCATTTCTCTCTAGTTTTTATTTTTTTCATCTCTGTCCTTGGCATTCTTTGTGGCGCTAACAGGATAAGTGAACATGCTGTGGACCAAAGATAAATACAGAGACAGTAGCCAGTGAATGGAGTCTAGCTGTACTTTGAGAAGAGTGATTATGAGGTGAATGTGTAGATAGGAGAAGGCATGTTGAGAGGTGACAAGGATAAAACTCTCAGTCTTCCTTAATGCACACTGCAAGCGATGAATGTGGCCATTGATTTTTTTTTTTGGGCCGGTGCGTGGGTGCCTCCTAAACACAATCTTTCCTCTCTCCTGCTGCTCACTCTATTTCCTACTCTCACAGTCACAGCCAATCAAAGCTGAATGTGCCAGGCTCCAAGAGATCTGAGTTTGTCACCCAGACTGCATTCGCGTCATGGACCAGTGATTCATAATCGCCCTCTTTAATACCCCATACATATATAAACGCACAGTATTTTAAAGCATCGTTAAACAAAGGGTCATGATCCTGGCTCACTTACAGGGGCCATATCACATTTTTAATCCTTAAATTTATCATGAGTCAATTTTTTCCACCTGTAAAGTTAGACAAGGCAGTAAAAAAAATATGTTCATAACCATTTTCCAACCTCTCTTTGAACCTTGAACAAGCTGTTACTGCTGTGTCTTTAAATTTATTTAAATGCCAGAAATTTGTAGAGCTGCAGGTGTAATGTATTTTGCACTGCCCCATTCTTCACTAACAGCCTCTTTGCACCATTTATTTCCATTTAATTTGATAGGATCACAGAACAAACATTTCAGATCAGTTCAGTCTTTGAATATTCTGGGAATGCTCAGGAGGTGCAGAGTGGAAGGTGCAACACCCAGCACAATGTCTGGTGCACATTTGTACATTTTTCTGTTGAACTTCCTTCTTATAAGTGGGCCAAGTTTCTAAACACCAAATAGGCATTGTTGATGTGTAAAAGCGGGCAGTCAAATGCTAATGTTGCACGTAGGGATGTGTTTTTCAGCTTAGTTTACGTTAAGGCTGTCGCAGTATCTTATTTTCCGTACATAATTATTGTGCCCAAAAGAGTTCACGATTATTATATTGTCAAAATATCTATAGAAATAGAAAAAAATTATAATAAATAATGCTAAGAGTCAAATTCATCCTTAATTTTATTTGTTTTCTCTCTTTTTTGGCAAATGAATCCAACTCAAAATACAAATGTAGGGAGGCGATTCCAAAAAACTCCCACACTGGAGCTTTTTTAGAGTGCTTTTGCCTGTCATCTCCTCCGACATGATTTTGTACGGCAGTTGTAGCTACATGCTTTGTCCTCATCTTCTGTTCTCCATTTTATGATGAATGTTCAGCCTTTTTTTATTTTTTTTATTTATTTATTTTTTTTGTGAAATCCATTTCAATAGCAAGACAGTGAATGAACAATTTCAAAACACAGATTTTGCATCGCACTCAACTTGGTCACGTGAGTTTGCTATGTTGACCGACAGGTTTGAAAGTGACTTATGTGTGAGCTATGCTTCATATGTGAAAAAGTAAAAGTGACGTGACATACGGCCAAGTCGGAATTTGTGCTCTGCATTTAACCCATCCAAAGTGCACACACAGCAGTGAACACACACACACCGTGAACACACACCCGTAGCAGTGGGAAGCCAGTTGGGGTTTCGGTGCCTTGCTCAAGGGCACCTCAGTCGTGGTATTGAGGGTGGAGAGAGCTCTGTACATTCACTCCCCCCCGCCTACAATCCCTGCCGGACCTGAGACTCAAACTCGCAACCTTTGGATTACGACTCTGACTCTCTAACCATTAGGCCACGATTTCCCCACAACAATATGTGCTGCACTAGTAATAGATGATAAACCTCACATGTTCTCTTCCAGCCCTCTGCATTCACTGTAATGCTGTACTTGATTCTGTAGCATGAATCAATGTCTTTATTAATTGCAGCTAAATTTATCCTGAAAAAAAAAATTGCTCATCATTTTTTTTTTTTCAGTGACTAAAGCATGCCATACTTTTGTGGGCAAGACAGAGATGTTGTATAAAAGAACAAATTTGAATCACAGCGCCTTTCATTGTTTAGGTGTCAACAAAATCAGATTGTGGCATGTTGCGACACCCCCCCCTTCCCCCATCCTGTAAGACAGAGGCAGGGAGCCAAACAAACCAGACTGCTACTCAGCACTCCCACCGCCTGCCTCCTAAAGCCTCCTGGCCAGGGAGCTGCTATTCTGAGGAGCTGTCAGTCAAACACAAGTGCTTCTGTCCATCGTCCAAAGGAGTGAGAAAAAGATAGAGGGGAAATGCCAGAGAGAAAGACTGGGCGAGAGAGGAAGGGTCGCTAAGATTAAGAGGTAGAATAATGAAAGGCGATGACAGTAAGAAAGACCAAGAGAGAGCATAAAAGGGACAGGTTTGTTCTTTGATTTTTCAACCATCCATAATCCCTTTTGGTCAATCATTTGGTTGCCAGTCTCTGGTTCACTGATCGTCTTTGTTCTACATTCTAGCTTTCCAAGCTGCTGTGCTTAAAATACACACAGACAAGCATGCAACAAATTAACTACTAGTTGCCATGAAGCTCTAATCCTCCTTCTTAAATTTCACAACGGACAGATTGTGCATATCCATTAGAATCAGTCTGAGCATAGACAAATCCAAGTGCACATTTTTTCAAGCAATTAGTCATCAATGTGGAGCCGCATGTCACCAAACAGGGAAAGGGATTTTGGAAAGGCTTGGTCGCCTGCTTTGCGGATTCATGAACCGTGAGGAGCTCTTTTTGGGTTTAACTTGAGGAGCTTGAATCCGAGCTGTTTGACTTAATTAAATGGTGTCATGCTAAGCTGAGTTATAGGATTAACTGGGTTAATGTGCTTTTACTGTAGTCTCTTATTGGCACACAGTCCTCGACTCCTTGATGTTTAAAAAGAGATAGAATGTCAGGGGTTTTTGGGGAGTAGGGATGAGAATTATAAGGAATTTAGCAAGTATTTTTATTTATTAATTTCTTAGAGGATGCACCCTACCTCTTCAATAATTTGTCCTAGCTACATAATAAACAAAAATATTAAATAAAAACAATATTGTATAATATACACTACCATTCAAAAAGACGAGGAAAAAGTCTGATTTAAAAAAAAAAATGTTTTATGCTCATCAAGGCTGCATTTATTTGATCAGAAATACAGTAAAACTAGTAACACTGTGAAATACAATTTATGGTAACACTTTATTTTAAGGTGTCATAATACAGAGTAATTACCTAATTAAGTACTTAGTAGTAGCCGTTGTACTTACATGAAACAAAATGTACTTACCATGTAACTAAGTTATGAAACAGCCTGTAATTACAGTTTGTAATTATGTAGATGTAAAAGGTTAGCTACTGTTACACATATGTAACAGACCGAGTCTGTTGCACAGCTAATTGTATACTTAAGTACAATCTTGATACACTTTATTTTAAGTAGCTTATGTCTGTGTACTTACATTTATAATTACGTTGTATAAAGTTTGCAACACATGCAACAATCTTTTGGTTACACAAGTAGCTGTGTAACAGACTCGGTCTGTTACATATGTGTAACAGTAGCTGCCTATTACATCTACATAATTACAAACTGTAAGTATAGGCTGTTACATGGTAAGTACATTTTGTTTCATGTAAGTACAGCAGCTACTACTAAGTACTAGGTAATTACTCTGTATTATGGACGCCTTATATTATTTATGTCTAGCATTTATTACTCCAATCAGTGTCACATTGTCCTTCAGAAATCATTCTGCTGATTTTAGCACTTATTATCATCAATGTTGAAAACAGCTTGATGTTTTTGTGGAGGCCATGATATTTTTTTCAGGATTCTTTGAGTAGAAAATTAAAAAGAACAGCCTTTATTTGAAATAGAAACCTTCTATAACATTAAACATTTCTTTACTGTCACTTTTGATTACTTTAATGCATTCTTTTTGAACAAAAGTGTTAATGTACTTAGCCCAAACCTTTGAATGGTAGTGTATTTACAGATTTGTAATTAAATTATTTTTATTTCTAATTAAATCATTGTTACTAATTGCACTGATTTAAGCCTTGAAGAGTGCATCAAAAAATAAATTATTTCGTGTTTCACAGAAAAAAAAATCTTGCATGTGGGAACAACATGAGTGTGAGTAGTTGATAGCAGAAATTTCATTTTTGGGTGTACTATCCCTGCAAGTAAAAAGTAGCCATTAAAAGGGTTCAATTTGACCTGACAAAATAATGAGCCGTGAAGAACCACTCTGACTGATTAAGCAGAGAGTGACTCAAACCAGATTCAAACCAATTCATCTGATTAATTAAAAAATAATTTAATCATAAGCATGTTTGTTTGTGAATCAGACTACACTGAACTCATCGATGGAAGAGTGCAGATGTTCAAAAACCGCTAACAGTCATGAATATCATTCGGTTCCAGTATCTTTTAAAAATAGTTCTCAACCCTGTTGCTGACACCCACCCACAAACACATGCACATGTCTTGGCAGACCATTTGGTAAAGTTTCTGCCTATGGAAACTTTGAGGGCTGCTCCAGACAGAGTATGCATGGTTAAATCAAGGACTCTTGCAACCATTGTGGTTGTAATCACTTTGCATGGAGCCGTCTGTGATTATTGATGACACACGCTAATTGGGATCATAGATCATCTCCCAGACACTGACATGACCACTAAAGTCAAATGCTAGGCAGCCAAAGGTCGTGTGTTAATGCCAAGTGTCATATGTTATGTGTCAAGTTAAAGTGAGCCAACCCCAAAGGCATGTCTGCTGTATACGTGCATATGTGGGGCTGATTTGTCAGATATGCACACAGCTCTGTCCTGCTTGCATTCACAATAACTGAATTCGGTAAGAGTATCAGCTCTCTCTCTGACCTGCAATCTTCTGTTTCTTGTGGATACTTTGTGAACATGACCCACTTGGTTGGAAAATGGTGTGTCTGCAGCAACTGGGATGGTAAAGTTCATAGTTGCTGGCAAGTCTGAATGTCTCTGGCATGTGATACTACTGAGATTGGTGAACTGTAAGAAAGTAGAAAAGTCAGGCCTGGATGACAAACTCAAGTTTTAATGGAGAAAACTTGCGGTCTAAACATTGTGTGTTTAAAAGTTGCAATGATTTTTATTAAAAAAAACAAAAAATAAAACACTTATAGGATGCTGACTAACAGAGTCTGAAGGTTCTTTGTTTTATTGATAACAATTAATTGAATGCAGTGACTCATGCGGCCTCACTGTGTGTGAGATTTTGAAAAGATTCATTAATCTAAGAATACTTAAGCGTGATTGGAAAGACTGTGACTCAGTAAGAATAAAGGCTTGACGACTCAGGAAATATGAAGTCTGTATGTGAATTGTAATGAGGAGGCAGTGGCGTTAGGATCCATGTGCAGTTTTATTGAAACACAAGAGAAGTCAAACAGGCATAAATCAGTAACTGGTGTCAGATATAACGGAGGCAGGGCCGAATCATAAACAGAGTTCGTGCTGAGGGTCGAGGCAGGCGGCAGACAGACAATAGAGATACTCAGCAAGGCAGGCAGGGTCAGAAGAGGCATGCAGCAATACTTCAGAAACGGGTAAACAATCCAGGTCATCAACGGGTAAGCAAACACAGGGAAAACGCTCAGAAATGACTGCATAGCAAAACAAGACTTCGCAAGGAGAGCAAGGGCGGCACAGTTTAAATAGACCAAGCAATGAGGAACACCTGTGCAGGTGATCAGTCTCTGGCACGGGGTACGTGGGAAATGAAGTCTTAGTGAACCGGTTAATACTCTGGTGATAGTTCCCTCTGGTGGTGATTGGAGGGAGCCACAGAGGCTGAATTTGTGACAGAGCCCCTCCCCTGTGAGCGGCTCCTGACGCGAAGAGTCAAACGACGCCGGGGTCTTCCACGGGGTCTCGGGGCCGGCCTATCCGGGTGGTCACGATGAAAGTCTGTGGTAAGAGAGGGATCCAGAATATCCTCTGTATTGACCCAGGACCGTTCCTCCGGGCCGTACCCCTCCCAGTCCACAAGGTACTGAATTATTCTGCCCCCGGCGACGAGAGTCCAGAAGCTCCCGAACTTGGTACGCCTCCTCGCCGTCTATGGTGATGGGAGGGACCCTCTGGTCAGCAGCCTCCTCCTGGTCCTCCACTCCTCTCGAACCACCAGCGGGCTTGAGCAAGGAAACATGAAAAGTGGGTGAGATACGATAATGGGCAGGTAGAGCCAAACGGAATGAAACAGGAGTTATTTGTCTAATTTTGAATGGACCCACGTACCTCGGACTGAGCTTCTTGCAGGGTAATCGGAGACTAAGATCCCGAGTGGATAACCAGACCCACTGACCCGGCTGATAGTTGGGATTCATGCGCCGATGACGATTGGCTTGTTCCCTTGTTCGACGAACTGCCCTTTGGAGGGGAGTATGAGCCTCATTCCATGTCTCCTCGCTTCTTTGCAGCCATGAGTCAACGGCAGGGAGTTCTGAGGGTTCTTCGGACCATGGAAACAGTGGGGGTTGGAAACCCAAGACACATTGGAAAGGGGTGATACCAGTGGCAGGTTTGCAGAGTGAATTTTGAGCATACTCGGCCCAGAATAGATAACGTTCCACCTGGCCGTTGGATTGAGGATGATATCCGGAGGTAAGACTGACATTGTTGAGTTTTTGGCAGAATGCGGTCCAGACTCGAGAGGTGAATTGTGGACCCCGATCAGAGACCACATCCTCAGGAAGACCGTAAAACCTGAACACGTAGTTACAAAGGGCCTCAGCGGTTTCGAAGGCTGTAGGTAGTTTGGGTAGAGGGATTAGGCGGCAGGCTTTGGAAAAGCGATCGATAACCATGAGGATGGCAGTGTGACCCTGCGAGGCCGGTAAATCTGTTACAAAGTCAATGGCTAAGTGTGACCAAGGGCGTTGCGGGATAGGTAATGGTTGGAGTAGACCGGCGGGCAGTTGATGAGATGATTTGGTCATGTTGCATGTAGAACAGTTTCTTATGAAGGCGATTATCTCCGCTTGTTGAGAGGGCCACCAGAAGCGGTTATTCAATAATTGGAGTGTAGCTGCTATACCTGGGTGTCCGGAGCTGGGAGTTGAGTGAACTGGATGACTCTTTGTCGCAAAGCTTGAGGCACATATGTGAGATTAGGTGGGGTCTCTGCTGGTGGTGGTTCAGTGACGTGAGCGTTGGTGATCTCAGTCATGATATCCCATTGGATGGGTGCGAGAATGATGGTTGACGGAATGATGAATTCTTGGTTGGGAGTCAATGTGGATGATTCATAGAGTCGAGAAAGAGCGTCTGCCTTAGTATTTTGAGAGCCCGGACGGTAGGTTATTCTGAAGTTGAATCTGGTGAAGAAAAGTGACCATCTTGCCTGTCTGTGATTGAGTCTTTTGGCCGATTGCAGGTACTCCAGATTGCGGTGATCAGTGAGGACAGTAAATGGGTGTTTGGCTCCCTCAAGCCAGTGACGCCACTCCTCAAGAGCGGCCTTCGTGGCGAGAAGTTCTTGATTGCCCACATCGTAATTTTGTTCGGTGGGGGTGAGCTTGCGAGAGTAGAAGGCACAGGGATGTAGTTTCGGGGATTACCATGACGTTGAGAAAGGACCGCTCCAATGCCTGTGCTGGATGCATCCACCTCCACTATGAATTCTTGTTCAGGATCGGGATGGTACAAGATAGGTGCGGTTGTAAATCTGTCTTTGAGTGTCTGGAAGGCCAAATGGGCTGCCGGAGACCAAGTGAGGGGTTGACTACCTTTCTTAGTCATCGAAGTCATGGGAGCCGCTACGGTGCTGAAGTTGCGAATTAATCTTCGGTAGAAGTTGGCAAACCCTAAAAAGCGTTGCAGTTCCTTTTAAAGTGGCAGGTTGAGGCCAGTTGACCACTGCTCGAATCTTCTTGTCATCCATGGCTACCCCTCCAGAACTGATTACATACCCAAGGAATGACACTGACTCTTGGTGAAACTCACACTTTTCGGCTTTGGCGTATAGCTGATGGTTGATGAGACATTGTAAGACTGCCCGAATGTGTTTGACATGATCTTCGTATGACTCAGAGTAAATCAAGATGTCGTCAATAAATCACTGGGTCATCGTCTATAAGATGTCTCTGAACACATCGTTGATGAAGGATTGGAACACCGAAGGACTGTTGGCAAGCCCGAACGGCATAACAAGATATTCGTAGTGCCCGGTTGTGGTAGAGAAGGCAGTTTTCCATTCGTCGCCCTCGCGGATACGAATGAGATTGTAAGCACATCGCAGATCTAGCTTGGTGAAATACCTTGCATTTCAGAGCTGTTCCAGAGCTGCAGACAGAGACAAACAAGGCGACGCGACTATCGTCTGTGGGATACAGCATGGGTTGTTGGTTAACGAACATGGAACATTGGAGTAGAAAACCCTTACACTTTATGGGTGAGCCATCGAATTTCTCTGGAAATGCCAAACAAGGACTGGTGGTGAATGCAGCTGAAGCCGGAGCTTGAGACAGTGGGCTCAGAGGAGGAGCTTGAGCTTCGGGTGCTTGCAGACGAAGGCCTTGCAAAGCCTTTACCATTTCTTCAGTTAGTGAGGTAAGCCGGTCTAGTTGTTGTTGGTGTGTGGCGAGCATTGAGGATTGGGCAGATACCTCTGTGGTAAAGTGGTAGAAAACTGCTGGATCAATTTCTGGCGAAGTCTTCTGTAATGAGGAGGCAGTGGCATTAGGATCCATGTGCAGTTTTATTGAAACACAAGAGAAGTCAAACAGGCATAAATCAGTAACTGGCGTCAGATATAACGGAGGCAGGGCCGAATCATAAACAGAGTTCGTGCTGAGGGTCGAGGCAGGCGGCAGACAGACAATAGAGATACTCAGCAAGGCAGGCAGGGTCAGAAGAGGCAGGCAGCAATACTTCAGAAACGGGTAAACAATCCAGGTCATCAACGGGTAAGCAAACACAGGGAAAACGCTCAGAAATGACTGCATAGCAAAACAAGACTTCGCAAGGAGAGCAAGGGCGGCACAGTTTAAATAGACCAAGCAATGAGGAACAATAACACACTATTTTTAATAATAGTCAAAAAAAATAAAATTTACAAAAATCAATGCCATTCTTCATACTTATTTAAATTGTGTTTCAAGTTTTTCTGCAAGTAATAAAAGTATGAAAAACAGTAAACAGTAAAGTTTCACCCAAATTTAATTTGTCTTTTAATTAATGAAATTTAAACATTTTATTTTTGGGGTAAATAAAGGGGATTTACTATTAAAATAAAAAAAATATGGAAGAAATATTGTGTGATTATTTCTTTAAAAATATATATCTTTTTTTATCAACAGTAGTAATAGTATCACATACATTCTACTAAATAATAGTAATATATTTTTGGCACAATGTCTTTAAGATAAACTTTTATTTTGACGGGTTGCCGGGAATACCTTTACATTTCTGTGTGTAGCTATATGATATGAAGCTGGTTTTACTCAAATGGAACGGTAGAATGCTCGTGAAGTGACTCTCAGAGCAGTTCTGTAGATGTTGTTTATGTATTTATGTCTTCATTGAGACGGCAGATGATGAAATCACCGCGAGCGTCAGAGAGACTCGCAGAACATGCGGGATTCATATCTGAATCGACTTTTGCGGCTTAATATTTACAGATACTAGTCCATGTCGCGATTTTATTAAAGTGTGACGACCTACTTTTGATTAATTCATCCAAACTTTGACAAATTCCGTGACATTCCGTGCTAAACTGTAAACTCCGTTTTTATAACTGGATTCCGAGATTCCGTCCGCGTTTTCTGCATCGCGGAAATCATAGGTCCGTACGCGTCAAGAACCGGGTTGACCGGGTACTCGGTACCACCGGTAGGCTACTTAAAAAAACCTGGTACCGTGACGTTTTCATTTTTTTAGTACCGACTTGGTACCGAAGTACCGGGTCTTTCGACAACACTAATACAAACCATTACGCCTATGGGATGTCCCCACTTTTCACAAAAACGAACGTGTGTGTGTGTGTGTATGTGGGCGCGTAGCTCTGAGAGGCCTGTTCTAAATGTATAAAATGCTGATCTTCTGATGTTTCAGGAACAGGTGGTGGAGAGGCTATAGACAAGCTCCTTTAGAACTAGCAGTACTGATCCAAAGTCAGTCTGAAAACTGGATACAGGTCTGAGGACACTGTTTGCAATTGATGAAAAAAGAGTCAGAAAAAGAAAAGATGATGACACATGGATTCAGTTAGAAAAGATTAAGATGGAGAACAGAGTCAGCAGGTTTGAGGAAGAAAAAGAGGAACATTTAAAACGAACAAGGAAATATAGAAGGTGCAGTTACAGTACCTATGATGATGAATGAGTCTATAATGAAGTATCCCTCCCTCCCCCTCTTCTTTTTTTCCTTCATCTCACTCTCTTTCTCTTTTACTGGCTGTCCAAAGCCGCAGCCTTGGCAGCAAACACCCCTCTCCATCACGTCACGCCATGCGCGATCAGTGGTCCTCATCTATACACACTCGTTTTCAGAACTTTGCCGCACAAAATGGCAAACGGACCCACAGAGATGACTTTCAATTAGTCATGCTTAAGTGTGACAAGTGTGAACTTTAGAGCGTGTTCCTGATATGATAACACAAATGGATGTCAGATGAAACGGATCATGCGTGGTTATGTGTTTGTCAGGCTATGACAGCCTCGTGGGCCACATACCACTGCTAGCCACTGAAAACTTTGGCATTGGACATCGAGAACAAAGAAAAGGATAAGCTTGCAGATCGAATTATGTTCTCACTTTGTAATCGAGCCAGCAATGCTGTTTGTGTACCTCTGGAACTTTCCAAATGTCCTGGTGTGTGTGTGTGTGTGTGTGTGTGTGTGTGTGTGTGTGTGTGTGTGTGTGTGTGTGTGTGTGTGTGTGTGTGTGTGTGTGAAAGAGTGTACGACGGCTGGGCATGCTTGAGATACCTCTGTGTGTTTTGCCAGACAACGGGCGAGATCTCCACAACAGCTCTCCCTCTGTGCTGAGTGACATAAGGGGACTTTTTCCACCAATTTGCTGTGCGTGATGTCTTCATAGTCCTGTCACAATTAGAGGGTCTTGTCCAAGGGAATGAGAAAAATTATAGGATGCGTGTGCGTACGCGTGCAGAGAGTAGCATGCTTCCAAGTAATGCTAACGCCCTCTGAGATTCCTTGGAAGGAAAATGAAAAACGCACTTGAAAGAAAATAAGGGGGGAAAGTAAAAGGAGGATAAGAAACTAAGAGAGAGACAGAGACAAAGATATGTATATGATTATATGCAAATAAGGAAAGCCAGGTAACATTGTACGGTAAGTGCCCTTCACAGATTTATTATTATTCATTTATTGTAGTTTTATAAGAATATTATTTAAATGTACACATTTTTGGAGAGATCTTACAAGCGGATAGATAGATAGATAGATAGATAGTTAGATAGATAACAGGTAACATTATGAATGTCTTGAACTGTCATCTTTTGATCAACCATCACTCTCACAGACTCTTTTTAATTTGTACCAATGCAAATATGTTGCCTTCCCTGACTAAACTCCATTTGCGGTGTGTATGATAGAGCTTTTATGAAGTTACTGCCTGTAAAGAGCATCTCAAATCACTTGAGGTTCCAATTTGGTTAGGATACCTCAAACCATGTGTTCAGCAGTGTGTATATACTCTCCTTTTGCTACAAGAATCTACTTAATAAATGTGTTGGAAGCCTAAATCAGATTAGAGAACATTATGGTATCCAAATCCCAAACATACTCGACTCTAATGTTTCTTTTCTCCTCATTCATAACCATTAATTTAGGCAGTGTTCAGCCAAGCTTAAGTCCCGATCATGTTTCAAGTTAAAGATTCATACTGAAGTGTGAGTGTGTGTGTGGGCTTGATGACTGTAGTTCTGCAATATTCAGTAAAGATTAAATTCACAATGTTGGCCTTCATGCTAACCAAGCTCTGCCAGCAAAGGCATCACTGGGCCATCACACAGTTTCATCTGATCTTCGATCAGGCTTTTGTTGGCGTCCTTATGCACAGCAATATGCAGATACAGGTCCAAGCCTGGCACGCGCTCATTCGCTCCCCCAGCCTGACAATCTGTCAAAAAAATCAAGCGTTTACCTCCCCCCTCTCTCTTTTTTTTTTTTCTTGTTCTGTTTCTCTAGCTTTGTCCGTTTCCTCTCTTGTTTACCTCAGGGACACAGGATCATTCGGGAGTCTTTTCCAAACAAGTAAAAATGCAGTTGCTTGTAATTGATTTCCCAAATACAGCAGAAGACATACCAAATACAGCAGAAGAGCAGCATTATTAGGACACCATCCAGGAGTATATATTATATATTTATTTTATTTTATTTTTATTATTTTTCAATCCCTGCCCTGTAGAAAGTCCCTAATACTAATCATAATAGTGCTTTAAAGTACTATAACAAGTATCAGTCATTTGTTCTGTTCTGTTCTGTTCTTTTCATCAGTCCCTGCCCTGTAGAAATTTCCTAATTCAGAATCCAGTCTGTTTTTGCCTTTTAAACACACAATCCATCATCTAGTCATCATCTAACAAGAATCATTCTATTTTATTTTATTTTCCATCTTTATCAGAATTACGACCAGAGTTACTAAATATGCAACACAGCATCAAGTCTGTTTCTGCTCTTCACACACACACACACACACATATACACACACACACACACACACACACACAGGAATATCTAGTGCTTGAGTGCAAACCACACGTCTGGAATATTAAAAGGGCATTAGTTATCAGAATAACGCTGATGATGCAGTTTTCAGCCGCTGCGTGAGGGAATGTGTGTGTTCGTTGCCTCATCTGGCCTGGTGGTATTGTTTTGCAGGTCTTGCTAAGCAGTCCTTCGCTCATTAAGCTGGTGAAAGCTGTGGTGAGTGTGATAAGACTGCTAGTGATTGTTATTAATGTAACACACTTCTGTAGCCTTTCACTGGGACTGACTGACTGTGTAGATGTAATTAGGTGGACAGGATCTGTATATGAGCACAGAACATGAGTTTTAGTGCTCAAATATGGCTGAGGTGTGGACTGTGTAGCTACTGTGTTTGTTCATATTGCATGTTTGTAACTCCAGAGGGCAAGTCAGAGTCATTACTTCCCTCCAAGTGGAGTGTTGCTGGCATTCGTTCTGGTTTTCAACCGTTGCATTTTAAAATTACACAGACCACCTCTTTAACTTCCCTCGGGCTTTACACCTCCCAACTAGTCACGAGATCTGCCGTGAGTGCCTTTAACGCTTACACATGCAGCACTAGAAAAAAAATCCAAAAAAGGATATTTTGCACTGAGGTTTTTTTATTTTGGTATTATTCATAAGGTTTATCTAAATGCACTGTTCTTATTTTATTTATTAATGCTATTTTATGATTTAACCCTTAATCATAATGTGGACTGTGTATGCATTTCACACAAAGACTACAATTTAACGGTTGGTTTAAGCTGTTCCTAAGCCTCACAGTAGATAGTGTTTGTTTTGACGCTTAGCTCTATAGAAAAATGTGACTTTGTGACTTTTCTCCAAGAAATCAAAAGCAAGACTCATGTTGACTCTGTTAGTGCAAGCATGAGAGAGCAAACTTCATCTTTGTCTTTCTCCTCCCTCTCTCTGCTCTTTTCATCTATTCCTCATTTTGAACACTGACAAAAACACTGCTAAAAAACCTATCCATCTTTCTGTCCGATGCCTCTCCCCAATAAACGACACTGGTTTCTTTTTGGACAATGATCTCAAACGTTTTCACCATATTGTGTTTAACACTGGGTTAAATGTAGAGAAAGAATGTTAATTTATAAATATCTGAGACCATTTTTGGTATTTTTCTAAGATCAATCTGATATCTACGAGCAGAAATGAAGCATTTCAAGATTTCATGTATCCAGAACTGGTTTCTTTTGCGTTCAGGGTTTAATTTCAACCACATGCTGTGTTTTATGGAAGATATCTTGATCCAGTGACATCAGAACAAGGCGAGCGAGACATTTAACCATTAACACCGTAACCCTCCCTCGCTAATGTCCCTTCCCCCTAGGCTCACACATTCCCACAAAGCCCTAAATCTGAGGCTAAATAAATGGTTGGCACAACATCCTCCCAGACGCCAGCAAGAGGAGAAGTGTGATAGATCTGTCCCATTGAACGGTCATGCTTCAGTAGATGAGCTGGATGGTTGATGGGTCTCATTCTCTTTTTGTTTGGTTTCTAGTCAGCATGTTATATGTTGAACATTTACTCACATGAACACATTTAGCCCCATGGTGTTTTTTCATCATTGCTTGACTAAACCATTTGCAAACAATTAGGTTTCTCCTAAAGCCCATTGTCAACTCCACACACACACAACTCCCTAGGGCTTGAGGAGGGGTTGTTTCTCTAGTAATGAAAGAGAATCTGCCATGGCCACGATGAGTTTTCAAGCTTAATCATTTGTTCATTTGTTCAATCTTATTGAGACACACACACACACACACACACACACACACACACACACACACACACAAACAGCATGTAACCCAAATCTGTCAAATATTCTCATTAAACTCTGATGAACAAAATTTGAACTGGTTGTTTCACATATTAACAACAATATTAAAGGAAAAGCTCACCCAAAAATGAAAATACTGTCACTGAAATTTTCTTGATTCTTTTATCGTGTGACATGAGTTTCATGAAAGAATCTCAAGTCTGATCTTGAATTTGTTGGTTTGATTTACAAAACTGGTCTATGGTAATGATTAATTCACAAATTGAATTCTTGAACTCAGCTCATTGGCTTAATGATCTGACTTTGGGTTAAAGTAATGAAAGAGAATCATGTTCATGTGGATCCTCTGCAGTGAATGGGTGCCGTCAGAAGGAGAGTCCAAACAGCTGATAGGAACATCACAATAATCATCCACAGAACGCCAGTCCATCAAATAATGTCTTGTGAAGTGAAAAGCTGTGTGTTTGTAATAAATTCATCATCAAGATGTTTATACGACTAAAATTCAACTCCTCTTGTCTGAATCTGGAGTGTAATGTGCACAAATCAGGCACAGATTACAAGCCAAAACAGTTCTAAACAAATATGTTTGTAATAAATATGGATTTTTCACTGGTGGAAGTGTTATTATGGATTGTGCAGTGGAATGTTAGTCAGACGCAATGGCTTAAATGATAAAACGCCTTGATGATTTGTTTCTTACAAACATGCAGTTTGATGGACTGGAGTCATGTGAATCACTTGCAGATTATTGTGATGTTATTATCATCTGTTTGGACTCTCATTCTGTATGATGTAATGCTACATTTATTTCAAATCTGCTACGATGAAGAAACAAAGTCATCTACATCTTGGATGGCTTGAGAGTGAATAAACATTAAACAAAATTACATTTTTGGGTCAACTATTCCTTTAACTCTGAAAGGAAAAATGATCACACTTGGAATATCGTGCAAGAGTTGTATTAACCACATTTAAGATACTTCTATGGTGATTTCATGTCATTTGAGTCCTCATTCATTGTCATTTTTATGGTAAAGAGCAAGCGGTGCAGTATGTCATTTCCATTCATCAAAGAAAGTCATACAGGTTTGAAACGACATGAGGGTGAACAATGGTGGCAGAGTGAATTGGCCCTTTAAGCATTATGCATTACCCGAATGTCCAATAGTTTAAAATACCAATATAACCAACCTTGTGCTCTACTTACAGAAAATGAGGTTAAAAGCTTTGCTCATCATGGCAATGTCTGTCTTTAATGGGCTGCTGTCATTTTTCATCTCTGTAATTTATTGGATGACAAAGACTTAGTCATGCAATGAATTGCCCATTTAAACAAATCTAAGACTGTGCCTTGAAGAGTCCTTGCAATGGCCTAAAAAGCATAGTTGAGAAAGCTGGTAGCAGATGAGCAGAGAGAGGGTGAGAACCACAGTGAGTCATATCTTCAGTATTAATGTCAACTCAAGGCAATTAGAGACAGCAAAACTGGCTTAGAAAATATAAAGGACATAGAAATGAATCATGGTGATTTGTTTCTTCCATTAAGCAGGTGTGAGGCTTTGATGCAACAGATTTCCATTTTTTTTGTGTGTGTGTCTGACTCATATGCTGAATTTTGTTTCCGCTGTTATGGAAGAGTGTGAAATTTTGTTCTAAAGATGAATGAAGTGTGTCATTTCTGTGCCACTTACATCACTAAATTAATTTGCTAAAACTATGCTCATCCACCAAGTGTGCACATGCAGAAATTGGTGTGTGAAATCAGCAAATAAGCGTTTTCATGATCAAATCATCATTCACCAAAACCTTTTATTCTAAATTTACTAAAAAAATGTAGGAACAACTGAAACCACACACATGAATCACATATTCTAGGTAGCCTTATAATTGTGTTGAAATGTTATATTATAATGTTATATTATCATAAGTATATTTCATCATATATAACGAAAGAGTGTAGCTTAAATATGCAGATGGCTAATGGGAGGTTTGTAATCTGGGTCTGTATAAAAGAGGTTTATTGTTGTTTAAACTGGTTTTAAGGATGGCACACTAGCATTTTTTGCTTTTATTGTGATAGGACAGATCAGAATTGACAGGAAGCGAAGTGGGAGGGAGAGGAGGGGTTGGATTGTGAAATGTCCTCGAGTCAGTATTCAAACACGGGACGCCAGCAAATAAATTATTTTAAATCATTAAAGAATATTTATGGGACTTTTTTAACGAAAGTATTCTCTTGGAGACAAAAGATAATTATTTCAGATCTGGAACAGCATGTTGGTTAACCCAAGTAATTTCCATCATGAATAGCATCTTTTAACTTCTGGTTTGTTTGTGTGTGAGGGGTTTTTGTTCGAGTTGAGGGTTAGAGCTGTTTTTATTTGTGTGTAAGTGTGTGTGTTTGTAGCCGACACAGGATCTCTAAAGTTTAACGCTGGTCACCATCTTTAGTGTGTCAAATTCCTCAACTGGCCTCTAAAACAGAGCTCTGTGGTGGAGACTCGTGTGAGTGTGACCGGTCTTATCCTGAACTCCTTTTGTTGTTATCTTGACAGCATCTCGTAGATTGCATGTTTGTCTGCTTACCAACAAAAAGACGACTCTCTTGAGGGAAGAATAAAAACCAAATGAAAACATGAGATGCTACTTTAGAAACAGGAAGGATTTGCAAACACAGGCTATAAAATAGACCAGATGGTTGAGTTCATACATTGTTCGCACTCCCACACACAGAATCCTGTGAGGAAGGAAAAACTGCTTACTAGCGTCATTTCAAATCTGTGAGCCTTACATATTTATTTAATTTCATTGCCTCTGCACTACATATGATATGCGTACTTAAGAGGTCTGCTAGATCATGTTTAGATGCACATATGGCCTGATTTGCTACATAATTTGCTTCATACTAGGCAAAAATAAATAAATAAATAAAACAAGATTTCTGTGGGTAGCTGATAGGAAAACCTCTTTAGGCTTAGATTAAACACTAAATGATATGAAATGAGTATAAACAGATCAATAATGTGATCAAGAACAGCTGTGGGTCTGTTAGCCTCTCTACAGAGGACTCCATGCTAGTTTAGGCTAATTTATGCTAGTTTGGCGCTAGACTAGCCATATTGTAGCCAGCAAAAGTTAGCTGTTGTCGCTGTTTCAGCTAAGGAAGTCTTGTTGGTTTAACAAGCTAAACACCCTGCTAAGACATCTAGCATCTAAAACACAACATATCCTGCTAACTGGTCTTTTTTAGCAGGATATAATGCCTGCTACTGCATGCTGATGCTGTTTTGTGCTGTTATACTATATTAGCAAAGCTTATCTGTACACTCTCAGAAATAAAGGTACAAAAGCTGTCACTGGGGCGGTATCTTTTCAAAAGGTACAGTTTTGTATCTATTAGGTTCAAATATGTACACTAAGTACCAATATGTACCTTTAAGGTACCAAAATAGACCCTTTAGGTACAAACATGTACCTTTTGAAAAGGTACCGCTCCAGTGACAGCTTTTGTACCTTTATTTCTGAGAGTATATGACAAGACCTTTAATGCCAAAAGTGCTAATTATCAGGCATGTGTCAACACAGAACGCTCACATGCTAGCCGCTGCGCCAGACCTCTGGTCTGAAGATGGATAAAGCATGATAAAAACAGACACTGTGCCCTTTTCTCCGGCCTTGTGTTTTTGACACACATAGTTTTGTTTCATTGTTTTATGGGTTCGTATTCAGGGCATGATAGCTAGCGTGCAACACAGAAGAACAAAATGGGATAATTATGTCATATCCTCTGACTTGTTACGCCCACACAGTGACAAATCGCCGGAAGGGGTGACAGATGCAGTGTTCAGTAGATTGGTCTCTCGGCACCAGCCGTGAATGATAAAGTAGAGCGATTACATATTCCAGCCATGAGCTAAACGGTTTTAACATTTTAATCAGTAATTAACATCAAGCCAAGAGCCGTTGGGATGCAGACAAACGGGATTGAATTTTTCATTATAGTATGTGGAGTTGTTGTTCATTTCCCTTGTGATTTTTAAACTACAATCTTCAGAAGGCACAAGCTCAGTCTCATAAACACTTAACATATTAATGATGCTTTAAGCATAGCGGCACTTATTACAATGTTCCATTAAATTTACCTATTAGTGTTTTAAACGGCTTGTTTTGTTGTGTGTTTAGTGAAAGTGTGCTATTTATGTCCTTTCTACACCCACATGCTGGGGGGTTTAAGAAACTGCTATGATTTGGCACTGTAGAATTACAGCCTACCTTCTCTCAGGCGTCCATGGAAGGAACTGAGAGTTGTTTCAGATTTCAACGACATTCACCCGGCAATTAACAGGGATAGAAAATAGCTCAGAAAAGGCAGGTGTGCCACGAAAGTGTGTGTGTGTGTGTGGGTGTATGTGTGGTTCAAGTATAATCTAAGTTATGGGAACAAAATTGGGACAAAGATGGCAAAGTCAAAAGGTTTAGGGTAAGGGGATACAAAGTTTCTATAGTAGAAACATCATTATGTCTATGGAATATCCCCATAAAACATGGAAACCAGTGTGTGTGTGTGTGTGTGTGTGTGTGGTCCTGGTAAACCCTACATTATGGGGACAAAATGTCCCCACAAAGAGGGCAATATCTGAAATATTTGTCCTTGTGGGGACTTTTTTTTTGGTCCCCATGAGGAAACAAGATTATAAATCATACAGGGGGCCTCCACCACCACTCACACCACCCACACCACCTTGCATAGATAGATAGATAGATAGATAGATAGATAGATAGATAGATAGATAGATAGATAGATAGATAGATAGATAGATAGATAGATAGATAGATAGATAGATAGATAGATAGATAGATAGATAGATAGCCCAAGGCTATTATTTTTAGGCCCACATTATTATTATTATTATTATTATTATCATCAGTAGCGGTAGGTAGGCCTATTTGGGAATTGGCACCAGACCTCTGATATTAATTTATGCTTTATTATTGTTATTATTACTAGGCCTAATAGTAGGCATCATCTGCATTTTTTACAGAAGCTTGCAGGTAGGTGATGTTAATGTGAGACCTGAGCCTGCTTTGCCATGCAAAGATCCTCAATTCTTGGCTCAATGTTTGATAAACATAGCCTCAAATCATCCTCGATTTGTTCACGATTGCGGTATTTCGTTTTGAGTGCAGTCATTTTTGAGAATCCTGCCTCACACAAATATGTCGACGCGAAAGGAAGGAGAATCTTCAAGGCGACGTCACAGAGTTCAGGATATTCCTGCATCAATGCTGCCCAGAATGACGAAAGAGGGCAGGAGCTAGAGTTCCTTCAGTCTACTGTCACTCTTCAGCTCAATAAGCTGTTCCTGCATATCAATTGGTAGCTCGTTTGCTGTGCACACAAACGGATCTCGAACCCATGCAAACGAGCGATAATCCTCTTTAAAGTACGTCGCAAATTGTTTTCTCATTGCTGACAGGTGCTCAGACGCTGATTGAAATAGGGAGGAGAAATCGTGTGACGTGTCTGCATCAGTGATAAAGTCTGCAAGGCTGGGGAACACGTCGCAGTTCCCTCGACTGATGCGGCCATGCCAGAGGTCTAGTTTTTGTGTGAAGGCGTGCACTTTGTCTGCAAGGAGCAAAATATGAGTTTCGCGGCCTTGCAAAGACAGGTTGAGGCCGTTCAAGCGGTCAAATATATCGACCAAATAGGACAGAGACGCAAGCCACATAGTGTCATCCAGATGCTTCGCCAGATCTGATTTGATTTCTGTCAAAAACCACCGCTGTAACACCCGCCCCCTGGAGAGCCAGCGAACTTCAGTGTGCAGAAGCAGCTGTTCGTGCCCTGACCCCATCTCCTGGCAGAGGACCCCAAACAAGCGAGAGTTTAGCGGCCATGATTTGATGAGATTTATCATTTTCACGGATTGGTTCAGCACGGAGTCAAAAATAACCGGCATTTTTTTAGCAGCTAGTGCAGAGATGGGCAAACTACGGCCCACGGGCCACATCCGGCCCGTGAGGCAGTTGGTCCAAAATAGTTAATTTGATGCAATGTCAGGGGGAAACGTGATATCTACCGAGGGGAACGCTAGAGCCCTGCATTCCCTGGGCTTCGATCGGGCCAATTTTCACGTCATAGTTCAGACGCGGGCCGGGCCTGTTTTAGGCTTCTCTTTATTTTTATATTTTAGACATCCATCAATTAGTGATGAAAAAAAAATTGCCGCGCTGCACACGAGACTGTGCAGTGACTGTGAAGAGCGGCTCGACGGTGTTTAGAGTCCCGCAGCAGCAGCGCGCGCGCCGTCAGCGCAGCTGAAGAGTTCTGCGTTCAAATACACGCAATAGGCTGAAGCTTGCTGCAAAGCCCCAGCAAAAGTAATTACCATGAATGTGTCAGGGGGGAAATAGTAAGGAGATATTTTAATTATTTACTAATAAACTAGTGTTTTCTGTGTCAGTGTCGCAAAGATGAAGATCCTGACTCGCCATCTCCTCATTAGACGCGCCTTTAGAGAGAATTGCATCTTCACTGATTATAATGAAAGAGTTTTTGTTATCGATTTGATTTATTTTCGTTAAGTGGTAATTTAAAGCTTTACCATAGACATTGTCCAACCCCGCTCATTCTGTGTTAATTTTACTTGTGCGGCTCTTAAAATGGGTCATAAATTGCCTTAAATATATTTTTAGAAATTCTGCAGATACCCTGTAAATAGTGAAATAAAATTCCTTCCTTCATATTTGTTTATATTTGTGTATTGAAAATATTTTTGATTGACATTTAAACTCCTATGTGATTTTCTATATTTAAAAAAAAAATACCGTAATAATAATAATAAAATAAAATAGTAATTTTTTAATTCGGGCTAGTTGAATTAATTTTCGGGCTACCAAAATCTAAAGAGCACCTGCCCGAAGGGCTACCAGGGATTTTGAAATTTTGCGAGCCCTGATTTTTGTGAAGCGCTCCTGTTCAAGACGAGACGGCCCATCATTGTTTTATTTATTTTATAAAAAGTTTTTTTAATATTGTGAGTGCACACAAATAAAAGTAGACCCTTTACAATTCCGAATGATGTATTACTCTTACCTTTATGAGCAAAAATTACGGCGTAAGTTGTTTTCATTGAAAAAAATGCAATTGATTGCGCTGGCGCCTCCGTGTCCTGCGCTTTAGCTTCGACTCTCCCCACAAACTACTGGATGCAGCGCACATTTATCTAGGTTTAATGTTTAAACATTGTTATATGCTTGAACTGTTTTAGTATATCTATAGATTGTATTTTTGGCAAGTCGTGATGATTGATCAAACATAGGCTATGATCAGCCTGCTGGTCTGCCGCTGCTGCTTGGTCGTTACTTTAAGAAAGAATAAACTTATCTAATGAACAAAAAAATGCTCCAAACGTTTTTCTAAATTAACTTGATTAAAAAACGAAACGAAATTTCGAAAATTCGCCATTACATACAAAACTGAACTATTTTAATAGCTGAAACAGTATAACGCGATCGCGATTTCGACCAAGGGGGATTCTACCGGAACGTGATCTGTACGGAGGGGACAACAACCCACTTTCCAGGAGAAGAAATGCTAGTGTTGCCTCCTGCTCAGGGCACTGTAACTACCACGCCGCTAGTTTCAGTTTTGCTTGAAATATTTAGTCTGGGCGTTTATAATAAATGTTTATAGTGAATGCCACTGTAATTTGTTAGCCTATTTTCATTCCGTTTTCTGTTATTAACACTGCTAAATTTACAGGATTTTTTTGGAGTGAAGGGAATATAAATACATGTTTCTAATGTTTGTAAACGTTTAGTTTATTTTACATTATTTATGAATGAAATGATAAAATGTGTCTCATACATCAATCGACTTGTACCCCAATGCAACTTATCTGTGTGTCGTAAAGTGCTCATAAAAAAGGCAGAGATGGTACAAGAATAGAACTGCCATATATGTACAAGTATGAAGCCAGACCATTTTCACGGATTTTTCGCATCCGTAGCAAATATTTTGAGGGGTGTTTTTGACAATTGAGAGCCACCAAATGACGAATATGAAAAAACGAATACGACAGTTTCGGACTCAGTCAGGGTGCAAGGACCTTAAACTTTTGAGGCTTGCGCAGCTTCTCGAGGAGAAATCGCCGTTTTCTAAAGTCTATGAGCGCAGCACACACAAATAAATTAAATTGACATACTGCAGTTAAATTTCAAAATGTGGTGTTTTTATATTTATAACATTTGAATACAGTTCAGCAACATACATCACACGACCTGACGACCAAGAGAGCTGACAATTGACCATCACTTAATTCACCTTCACCTCACGATTGAAAATGTGACACTGATTCATATGACAGTTCAACAAACAAGTTAATAATATTAAGTCACTTACATTTTAGACGAAATAATGACTGTTTTGGTCTATTTTAGCAGCGAAAATAGATCCGATGAATCCAAACAAAGATCACAGCATAGCGCATCTCACAGCAACACTCAGTCGTGTTTTAAATGATTCAGTGTTTTGAACGAATCGGTCGAGTCAAAGATTCAATGACCCATGCACAAACATCTGTCTCATTCTTGATGAATCGGCCGTTTGAACGAATCGTTTGAATGAACGACTCAATGACTCGCTTAATAAAACCGCTTATCACCTGCATTTGCGCTCACTATCGACAAACCAAATTTGTTCAAAACTCTTTTTTTTTTTTTTTAAATCAGTCCAAACACATTAAAATTTTTATTCAGGAGTTATGTATATACAAAACTATAACTGTTTATGACAGTAGTTTTGTGATTAAAAAAAAAAAGTAGCAATTTTTTTTTTTTTTTCAGGTTTTTTTTCCTCCCATCCTGTAGCCTACTCGCGCCCCCCTGGTTGAGAACCACTGCTGTAAAGAAACTATGGTTATTACTTTTTACTTGATGGTTACACCAAATTACATTTTTAGAGCAATTAAATAAACTAATGTAAACTTTTGAATATTGTGTAAGTTTTTCAAACCATCATGAATACAAATATTACAAATTTTATATATCTGCTTATACAGTATATTTGCATATCTGCTCTGGATCTCACATCGCCATCCCAGAGTAATCTCCATATTTAATCACTGGCAGCTTGCTTAAGTAGACTGTGGAGATTTGGAACGGCTCCAGTCAATGCCATTGTGTGGCAGAAGGTCTGTTTTCCGTGTGGATCAGATCTGGCCTGACAATTCCCACAGTGCCTCCGTTTCTGCCTAGTAAGTAAGGAAAATTAACAAAGACAAAGAAGGGTTTAATTCCAAGGCTAAGAGGTTTAGGGTGCGTGTATAACTCCCCTCTAGCCCTGTGCTCTGATCCATCTCCAGGACGTCCCATACAGAGGAGCGTCTGTATGAAGCAGAGGGAGTCTGCGAGAAACAAGCGCACTGTGAAAAGCATACCAAGAGTGTAGATATGTTTGAAATGGACCAAGACCTGCAGTTTAACACAAAACCTTCTCCATATCCAGTGTCCCTCACACACACACACACACACTCCATCCCCCATCATTTGCAGTTTAAATAAACATGCCAAAGCGCATGGTGTGTGTGCTCCCCTTTCTGCTTGATGCCTGCCTGGGCCATTAATGCCATGTAGGGTGTAACTTTCTTCTTGAATTCATATGAAGGAAATGTAAATAAGCACAGACCACAGGGCAAGATTTAGAGAGATGAGGACTGTTGAATAGTAAAGAGGATTTATGGAGCTAATATGGGAAAATAAAGTACTCTTTCTCACTCTATGTAGATTTATCACCTCACTCTTTTCTCATGTTTTTATATTTTAACTTTTACTTCCCGAATATTATAAATTCTACAGTTTGGGGTCTGTATGATTTTTATAAGAATGTTTTAGAAGTCTCTTATGTTTACCAAAGCTGCATTTATTTGGTCAAAGGAATAATATTGTGAAATATTTACAATCGTAACCGTTTTCACTTTTAATATATTTTAAAATGTAATTTATTCCTGTGATGACGAATCAAAATTTTCAGCAGCCACTACTCCAGTCTTTAATGTCATAAAATGCAGTTTTTGTTGAAACATGATACTTTTTTCAGGATTGTTTGTTGAACAGAAAGTAAAAAAAGGCATTAATTTGAAATATAATTTTTTTTCTAACACTATAAATGTCTTTGCTGTCACTTGATCAATTTAATGCATCCTTGCTGAATAAATGTTTTCATTTAAAAAAAAAAAAAAAACTTACTGACCCTAAACTTTTCAACAGTAGTGTATAACAATTGTGCAAGGCACAGCTGCCCTCCAAAGAACCTCTTCCATTAAGCCAAATAAAAGCCAGAGGTTTTGGACGAGACTTTATCAGATTGAACTTTAATGCACTTTTCAGATTTCGATTTGTACCTCTCACCCGCTACTCATGTCACTGTTCAATATGCAATTTTCTCTTTCTCTAATCTTTTCTCATCTATAATTGAATTAGTTCATTTTCCGCCGTGTCTCATGCGTGTTCTTCTATCTTGTGGATTTCTGCCTTGTAGCAGTAACTCAAATTAATTCAATTTCTTCCTTCGCCATATGCCATTTAAGCTCTTAACAGATTAACAGCCATAATGAATAGTTTAGATGTAGTCTTCTCTAATAAGTCTCCTCCTCTTTGTTATGTCATTACTGGAGTGTCCTTTTGTCCTTTTTATTTTATCTTCTGTTGTTTCCATAGCAGCCGAGCCTCCCTCCTCTAATAAATTGTTGACCATGTCTGGGTGAAATCAAACTATAATGGATACTAGAATTCGTGTTTTTCCACGACTGGCCGCTGGAAATCTCAAAGGTGCAGGGCTAGTCCAGATGTAATATATCTCTTTTAAAGATGAATTGTTGAAAGTGAGTCCTGACATGGTTTGTCCGTAAGAAGGAAGTGTATGTAGAGCATTTTGGGCAGAGAGGTTATACGTCTCTGATAATACATTTACCAGATGGGTGATGATAAATTGTATGCTATCACTCTTAAAAATAAATTCCACTTGGTTGTTGAATGCAATGATGTTTATAAGTGTGGTTTAAATATTGATCCAAACATTTTCGGCCATTTGTATAAGGATCAATGATCAAGGAATGTATTTAGATTTCACCAGAGCTACTTTGCTGAAATGCCAGGTAAACAGCATATACTCTAACTAAATAAATGATTCATAAAACATAGTGAAATGGCTTTTTAAATGTGTTGGGAAGGTTTAAGGTGATGCATTATAATGACACAAGGTTATCAGTCATGAAGTGAAGCATAAGTGTGACTCAACTGTAGTTTCTATTTTCTGCCAAAATATATCTAAACAAACTTATTGTGCACATTTATCTTACCGTTCCTCTTCATCTGTCTCTTTCTCTCTTCCGGACATGTCAGGCCTATCTGAGTCTCTGCTCTGTGTAAAGGACTGTTCCCTGGCTGCTGCAGTCTCCCCAAACTAAATATTTAAACAGGGCATACTTGAGCACCCATTTATTTAACTTTTAAAGTTTAACTTGCTGCTTTAAAATCCTTGCAAATTGCTATAGGGAAGCTAAAAAGCTGTCCTTAGTGAATTTTTTTTTTTTTTTTTTGCATTACTTTTGTTCTGTTTTGTAAGATTGCATGATATTTTTGCATAATATGTGAACATGACAAAACTACAAAAACAATCTGGTAAATGGGGGTAAATGTACCTATTAAGCTCACCAAAATCTACATTGAGATATTTTTAGTGCACAAGATAATTGGTTTCAGTACAAAAAGTTGTGTTAAAATAAAATATTAATCTCTCACAAAAATATTTAATTTTATTTTAAATGACAAAAGCATTTCAATTAAGATATACATCATTAAATTACATTTTTGTACCCTTTAAGCACACCCTGTTCCCGTTAAGCTCACATCATGTTTTATTAAAAATTCTTTTAGAAAATTTTTAAAGAATAATTGTAAAAATATATATATATTTTTTGAAGGTACAAAGTCAATCACAAAAAAAAACAGAACACTAAAATCAAGCAACAAGGCATTCAAGTCGATTTTGCAAAAATATATAGTATAGGTCATGTATTAAGTTCATACATATTTTAATACGAACAACTATTATTAACAATATCTATGAAATTATTTTTCTTATTGATGTCACTGAAGCTGTGTGATTTTCATAGAAGTGCACCCTTTAAGCTCACCTTAAAATAATATGAAGTCTTTAAAATTTACAGCACTGTAAAACCACAGACCAGCAATAAACTGTCAATTTATAATATTATGGATGTAAAAGTACAAGCCAGTAATGCCTGTGAAGTAATATGTTAGCGTAGCACACAATCTTATACAGCTAACTCAGCTAACTGTGTTCTGTAGCATCTGCGCGATGTTGCTAAAACTATCTTTTGGATCTAATGTAATTATTTCCCACATCCGAGTTCCAGGTTATAATATGCAAAGGTCTGAACATTAATCTCTTAATGTTACAATAAGTAGTGAAACTTACCCAAAATAAAGGCTTAAACATCTAAAAAAAAAAAACACACATTTATGGGGCTCCTCTTTTGGTGAAAGTTTTTAGACAGCTTTCAAAATGGCCGCCAGACAGCGTGAACACATGGAGACTCATATCTCAGTGTGCAATGATCTGATTGACTTCAAATTATAGGAGGTATATAATAACAAACACATCAATTGGTTAAGACATCAAGTAGGATAATAAATTATGTTTTGTTTTTATAATTTGATCTCAAAAATGGAAGTGTGCTTAATTGGGTACATTTACCCTACTTTAAAAATCCTGTTAATACCAAGCATCTCCATAATATATGGCATATTGGTGCCATATTGCACAATTTACAACCATATGTTTCATCAAAAATTATTGAATTTACCAGTCTACTTTTTTACCTGCTTTTTACCAAAATAATACAGGTGGCACAATAAAAAAGCCACACGATGAATCAGTTTATTGTGAGTGGTCTTTCCATAAAACATGGTCAAAACACCATGATGATACAAAAATAATGCAATAAACATTTACCAATTAACAGAAAATGGTCACAAAACACGCTAATGTACATTACTGATAACAAAATGACAAAGAACAAAATGATAAATATAAAACAAAATCATATATGGTATGTGTCATGCAGGGTAATGTCCTTTTACTGTTTTTTTTTTTTCTGTTTTTTTTTTTCTCCACCATATATTATATGGTAATTTGTAGTTTTAACATGCAAAACCCATTAATTTGGCTGTATTTTACAGTAAAATTACACATAGGCTAATGTGATGGTAATGCAATAAACATCATGAGTATTTACAGTAAAATTACATTAAAATGCGATGCTAAACCATTTACAGCTTTCACCATATATGGCAAGGTAAATTAGTTAAGCATTAAGCATTTTTTATTTTTATTTTTTTATTGTAGCATTTTTAAAGTGCAATTTATATATTCTTGTCTTTACTAAAACTTCAAGGATTTCAGTAGCTTGCTGACAACATCATGCCAATTTAAGTGCATATAGTTCTTAACTTTATAAAAAGACCACTGGCAAGACCATCTCCTGTGTATTTTGTGAGAAATAACATGACTGTTCTGTGGGATGTAACACCTACAACCATCTCTGAGTGGATCTTCTAGTAGTGAATGAATGGAAGTTCAGTGAAATGGGCCCCGGAATGTGATGTAAGACCCTTTGAGAGTCACTGACCCAGCCCCCTCACATTGTTCTGACTGAAAGCACAGGTTTATGTTCGTGCATATGATTGCTATGTGCAAGATAGAGAGATAGAGAGAAAAAAGAGAGGGAGAGAGAGAAATGTTTGGAGTAGATGAATCATCAGTGCTGCTCGAATGCTTTGGGTATTTTTAGAGGCACTTTATTGTTCCATCTTAAAACAAGCCAAGTGCGCCATTAAATGTACAATATAATAGTCCATGTGTCATGTTGTATAGCCACTTGTAACTCTTCAGTGCGGTAAAAAACTTCCTCACTACTGTCAAAGCAAATGTGCTCCACTTCTGGGTTGAGTCAGAAAAATGCATGTGGATGGCTCAGAAAACTTCCCATCGTGCTCTGCAGCTGCTGTCCTCCCTTTAATCTGATGCTTTGATGGATGTGGCACAGCAGTACTTCCGTACAGTGAAGAGCCCTTTCAGAGTGGAAGAAGTGGGGCAGAAATAGCCAGCTAATCCACAAGGTCATACAGGAGCTCAGGGTCCCAATGCAGCTCTGGATCGCTTAATGTATTACACAGCCTGTCTTTTCTTCCCTTTCTTCACATGTGCAGGCTGTAAATAGTTAACAAAACTCCAATGCAAACTGAATTTCAAGCAAAGTTTCTGTTGTAACCCATGAAAAGAATTTAACTTTTTTTATACCACCAATCACACATATACCGCATTTGTTTCCCCATGTAATTCAACCCGACATGCGAGAAGAACGTCCAGGCATAAAACTAATCCAAGGCATGGATTATATTAAAAACAACTCTATAATCAGAATATTAGAATTGCCTACAGCAAAAAAATAAATAAATAAACTGCACTGAAAGCGGAGGAGGTGGTTTGCTGTACCTTGATTTCTTGAAGCCCATTCCCCAGATGGAATTTGGTTATCTCATCCTGAGGTCACACCAGAAAAAGAGATGTAAGCATTCCTCTGCAATCAGCTGTTGAGCTGTACAGCTGCCCCAGTGTTGACTTGGAATGATAGCCATCAGCATTTTTGCTAAAAGGGGGTGTGGTGCCTTCATGAAATTAAATGACATCCATTTCTTTGCACCTTTGCATTTCTTATTCAAACAGAACCAAATTTACAAATAAAATAAAACATAAATAAAAAATTAAATAAACATAAAACTAAAATGAATAAAACATTTTTAAGTGAAGTAAAGCTGAAATAAAACACAAATATTAGATGTAAAAATTAGAAATGTTGTCTTGGCAACTAACTAAAATAAAATCAAGCTGAAGCACTAAAATGACTGACTAATAAATCATAAACTTTAACTAAAATTCAACCTAAATGGTAATATATAAAAAAATAAATAATAAATGGCTAAAAGTAACACAATGTCAATTGAAAACAGATATTTCAATAAAAATCTAATTCAAAATATTAATAAAAACTGTTTTCACTTTAAATTATATGGTAATTCATAGTTTTAAAGTCCAAAAATAAATTTGACAGTATAAGTATATTACAGTAAAATTACATACAATCATAGAATGCAATGTTAAACATTTACAGTTAAACATTACATTCGCCAGTCTATGTTAATTTGTAACTTCTAGTAAACCAATTAACAGGTTAATTAAAATAAAATATAAATATTAGATGTAAAAACCTAAAATTTACTGAAAATTAATAAAACAAATCTGAATCTGATATATAAATTAAATCTACATAGCTAATAAAAATGTCAATAACAAAATTACTAAAAAAAAATAAAAATTTAAATAAACTGAAAATATAAAAATTCAAAAGATCTATAAAAACTATGAATAATACTAAAATAACACTGGTATGAAGGTGAATTCAAGGTTAAAACTGTTGTGCCTTCAACTGCACTGTGCTTCTTTGGATGCATGCACTTCAGGTTGTATTGTTGTTGTTTGATGTTAGACAGGCAGAATACTGTGATTTAACACACACCTATAAATGTGATCATAAAAAAAGCCAATCAGCCTCATGACTTGGAGAGCACTGTGTTTACTGGATTTCTATAGCAGCGTAGGCTTGTGGCCAGGCATGTCAGTGAGCTTGTGGCTGTCAGTGCGTGTTACTCCAAAGCCTAAAGCACTGGGACGGGGGTAATTGATACTACTGTGTGTGTAGGGGTTTGGCTCAGGCTGAAATGAGAAGCGCAGTCCAATAAGAGATACCCTTCTTAGATGGATGCACATCCACACCAACGACTTAAGCCACCTGGAAGTTAAAGAGCCAGCTGCATTTAAATAGATTTATAGACGTTTTATTAAGTAATTTAACCTCTGTTGTTGAATTCTTGTTTTCCCCTCTTTGTTGCAAACTGGTGTTGTGAGAAGGCTTTTCTAGGAGTATTGATTCACCCAACCAGGCGTAGCTCATGCTGTTAAGCATCATCTATGAATCCTCTGTGTTGGTTTTTGGTGGTCTTTTTTACTCACTGAAAAATTTCAGATAAGGGGAGCGTAGGTCAAATGTGTCATGCGGTAAATAATGAAATAACTGCACCCCTTTAATCTTGCAAACTGTGCATAATTTTTATGCATAAAGTTCTGTGAGATATGTGCAGATGTGCTCTGTGGTAAGCTGTAGGGGAAACTAACAATTTAAAAAGAGACTTTTATAATGTAATAAAGGAAAATTTGGCATCAGAAAAAAAAATTTGTTTATATGGAAATGAAGTTAAGCTAATGCATCACACATAGGCCTACAGTTTATAAATATCACAAAACCTCTGAAGGTACAGTACCACATCATTTACATATAGCCTAAACAGCGTTCTTTCCCCTCCTCAGCTACCTTTTGCCTTGTGAAATCCGTGTATTGCTTGGGGTCTCTACAGTTGGAGGGAAAGTGACTGATTTGCATGTAAATGATTCCAACAACAGCAGCTATTCACATCGCTAATTAAACTAATGTAGGAACGTTGACTTGCTGACATCATGGACGCTCATTACCATTCACAAGCTCGAGTGGGCAGAGCGAACAACGAGCCAGTCGAGTCCAAGCCACGGTTCACTGAGCTCTCATAGCCTGTTATTGACGAGAAGCGCAGGCTGCTCCTGAGTGCTGCTGGTGGAACTATCACGGAGAATCGCGCTGGATCTGCGGGGACGCTTCGTGCTTTCGCGTTATTATAGATGGTTTATCAAAAGCATCGAAGCTTGAGGCATGTCTTTCCCGGACGACACCTTTGGACGAACTAATGCTGGCCAGTAGTGCTTGACAAAGCCGTGCGGATCGAGGCGAGCGCTTGTTTGTGGAGACTGGAGAAGTGAAAGTGCGCCAACTGAACTGATCGCTTTTCATGCTGGAGATGTGTAGCCCGTGCTTTGATCGATTCACGACGGAAGACATCAAACTCTCTTATCTTCGTTCAGGGTAAAAGGTAAGCGTTGTGGCTCTCTGTTGCTTTAATCGGGTCTGCGGTCTGAATTCTGCGTTCGCTGCGTGATGTGGTCGAGGTATTCCAAAAAGTTGATCCATAAACTTAATTTTCTAAATCAAACGCAGATCCTGGTTTTCTTGAGGTTGGTTCACTTTACTTATCTACGCGTCTGTTAAAATACTGTTATTGGAGAGCAGTCTTTTGTGGGGTTTACCTTTTTATACGTCTTTGATTTCATCTAACAAGATGAAAATGGCTGTTAAAGACCGAAATGAATAGGCTACAACTTTTCATTGTTACCTTGTATCTTCAGTCATTGCTAGTTGACCTGTTCCAGTTAGTCGGATTAAGCCTTTGTTTGGTGGTGTTTTAACACATGAAGGGACAAAGTGGAGAATAATACCCAACAGAGAAAGAAAACCCAGACAGCTGCTGTTGAATTCGTACAAGGGGTTTTTCCTCACCCCACATATCTTACACTCGCGCTTCTCGCGTTTGCAGATCGTAGTTTATTACGAAGCTACGCGATTCGTCAGTGAATCGTTCTTATGAGTCGGATCTTTTTAGTGAATTGGTTGACCAGGGTCATGAAACCTGGCTGAATGATTAGTTCACGAATCGGTGCAGGCGGTTCTCAAGTTAACAATTTATTGAACCGAGAACAGTCAATTTCGGACTTATGCTATTTGACGCGAATCGTTAATATGCTCACTGTAAAGGCCCGTTCACACCAAGAATTATAACTATGACTACAACGTTTTTATAATCTTTTTAATTCTGTGAGAATAGGAAAGTATGGAAGCCCGTTTCCGCCACTGAATAAAAAATAAAAAGTTATTGCGACTTTATCTAACAATTCAGATTTTTTTCACAGAATTGTGAAATATAAACTCGCAATTGTGAGTTATAAAGTCAGAATTGCGAGATAAAAATTCGCAATTCTGACTTTTTTTTCGCAATTGCGTGATATAAACTCACAATTGTGAGTTATAAAGTCAGAATTACGATTTTTTTTCTATTCTGACTTTTTTCTCTCAGAATTGCGAGTTTATATCTATGAAATCGAGATATTTTATATCTCGCAATTCTGACTTTATAACATGCAATTGCAAGTTATAAAGTCAGAATTGTGAGATAAAAACTCGCAATTCTGAGAATATATCAGTTTCCCCCCCCCCCCCCTCAAAAACTCGCAATTCTGACTTTTTTTCTTGCTATTCTGACTTTTTTCCTCAGAATTGTGAGATATAAACTCGCAAAAGTCAGAATTGCGAGTTTGTATCGCGCAATTATGAGAAAAAAGTCAGAATTGTGAGAAAGTCACGATTACCTTTTTCTTTTCTTCAGTGGCAGAAACGGGCTTCCATAGGAAAGTCCATGCCACAGCTGTAATGGTAATGAATTGAGATCACTTTCAGAATTTTGATTTTATGTTGCTGATGAACGATGAAATTGACAGCCAATCGGAATTCACTCGGGAATTTAAAGCGACAGACAACAAGATCAGTTCGACATTCACACATATAATAAACGGAACGTGTATTAATAGAGTCATCGTTATAGTTATCTTTGTAATTATTGTTCTTGGTGTGAACAGGCCTTAGGAGCTTTTGGAGTAGGCCGTGCATTTTACAGATGCGTGAAAGGTAAAAGCTGAAGATCAGAAATGTTACAAATAAAACATAATGGATATATGGTTACAATGATTGCGTTTCGTCAATGCGTAAGAAGCAGTTGGTTAAACATATTTAGCTGTCCAGGATGACATTGTGTTGCAATTACTCGATAAAGTAAAAATAGCTGTATCAATTTTTAACCATCAAAAAAACAATATGCCGAATGTCTCTGCTTTCCATTACTGTTTTGATGCTTCGCTTGCTTGCTGTCAATGGGATGTCACTCTGGGCTGAATTCATCATCTTTTACAGCACTATTTCGATTAAATCAATATCGCTTCCTCCTGCACCCCTCGTCCATTTGAAGCAGCCTCCATTAAACTGATTTCTTTTTCTTTCAATAATTGATTTATTTACCTAAGTTCATATAGTAGTAGGTCATCAGTCATGAGTGTTGTCTTGTTTCTATTACTTGTGTCAGTGTTTACATTACGGGAGCTTTTAAAGTCATGAAGACTCAGAAATGTGACTACAGTAAGGTCTCCCTGTGAATACAGCTGTCTTGTATTCTATATTATTGAAGCACAAACTCAGTCAATATCACAAAACTATGCTTTCAATATGAAATCAACAGATTCAAAAAGCGGTCACCAATGTTTAATGTGGGAAAAGTATATACAGTTGCATATACACAATAGATAAGTGAGAGAGTAGATGGTGAATTGGTTTTCACTAGTACCCAGCTGTGACCAGCTTCTCTACTGTGTGTTGCCCTTTAAAAAGCTTGTTTAATTCATCCGGAATGATGCCATGGAAAAGCCTGGGAGCCTCATCAGAGACTGGAATTTTGCAAAAGCTACAACCAGTGTTATTTTACCATTATTGAGATACAATAATAGTATTTTGAATTCGTTTTTTTTTATTTTAAATTTGTTAACGTTTTAGTAATTTTGTTTATTTTTATTTATTTTATTTCAGCTAATGCTTTCATTTCAAATAACAGATTTTTTTTTTTAAATATATATATGGTTTTAGTTTTAGTTTACAATAATAACCCTGGCTACAACAGACCTGGTTTCTCACTTTTTTAAAATGGCAGTTGACAATTAAAGATGACAATGCCACTGTGTTTAGCCATAGGCTATTGTTAAAAAGAATTAGATGAGATAGTCTGGTGGTGGCATGGGCCTCGTTTTTAAGGGGATAAGTTTCCCTCAAGCTAACAATAAGTCCACATCTGTTGTTGTCTGAACAATTTAAAAATGCAATGATTAACCCACAATAAGCAATTGTCCGATCAGATCATAAATCACATTTACCCTGTTCCGCCTGGATGCCTCA
Organism: Onychostoma macrolepis; assembly: GCF_012432095.1. Taxonomy (NCBI): domain Eukaryota; kingdom Metazoa; phylum Chordata; class Actinopteri; order Cypriniformes; family Cyprinidae; genus Onychostoma; species Onychostoma macrolepis. The sequence continues at coordinate 20,803,339 of NC_081165.1, read as the reverse complement.
GGGGCATAACAACCTTCTGTGTCATCCCTAGATTACATTCCCAGTCTTCCATATTTGCTATGTAGGACAAATCCTTTCTAAAGGCTCTCAGTGCAGGCTAGCGGATCACACTGACTTGGTCTTAGCATGACGTTTGTAATGAAATCAGCATGCATAGTTGCAACCCAGCATCCTTTTTAATTCAAATCACATTTAGATGATTGGAAATGCATTATCAATGGACCGTGGAGTGGTATTGAGCCTGGAATTTGCAGTCATGTGCGATGCATGTCAAAACATGGAAAGAGTTTGACTCAATCCGTTCTGTGTGGTTGAGAAGGGAGTTACGGTGACCTCATTTTTGTCCAGTTCATTTATCTGGACCAGACCAGCATCTCCATGGAACTCTTTTATAGTAATCCCAGAAATCTCAATGTGGCTAAATGGGTTCATCCGTTCCAGATATGCATGCATTAATAGTTATGACCAGATAAAATGATCTGGTAAAAGACTACACTTCCCAAGAGTGCCGGATTTCTTTGTAGTGCTTTTTTTGTTGTTTTTGTTTTCCGCCCTTTAGTTGATATGCCCTGCAGAAAGACCAAGCACTGTTGAAGAGACTGGATGAGTTTCTTAACAGTGTTTGGTATTCACTGATGGACTGTTTGTGAGGGCCTCAATGTTCCTGTGATTGTTCAATATTAAAGCGAGTTGTGAAGTTGCCACCATCAAGTAATGCAGGTGAATTGTCCTTGCTCAAGGGTGTTGGAACTGCAGAGAGACCAGCTGCATGGCCTATATATAAGTCTGCTCACTGTTACCTCCCACAGAACCTCCTATCTAGTCTGAGTCTTTCATTTTGATTCAAAGAGATGCTTTTAAACTACTTGAGGTTCATGCAGGTTTTAAAGCACTTTATCCTTTTATAGGTTGTTTTTGTTTTCTTCATCTTAAATATTTATAAGTGAACTATTGTGTTCTAGGCCTGTGTTTCTCAACCCGTTTTTGTCTCATGTACCCCCATAGTCCCTATTAGTAAGTACCCCTTCATTGACACGAAGGAATGTTTTTCTTTTGAGTTTTATTTTACTGGAATGTTATTTGCTAGCATTATTATTATTATTATTATTATTATCTTTTTTCTAAATGCAAGTTATTGATACTGTTGTAAGCAATTCATCCATTCCCGTAACTAGATCATCCGGTGAAACAGTGGACTACTCTCGGGTGACACATGCCAGTCTTTTTGATCTCACAAAACTCACTCATTATGTAAAATAGACTGCAAGCTCGCATTGAAATCAAGTCCCTGCATTTTTTCAGATACTCCATTTCGCTGGGATCTACATCACAATATGAAAGAGTCTGCTGCTACTTTTGTTGCATCGTGACTTTAATGTTATTAAAGTGGCCGTTATAATGAGACACCTGAGGTTGTGTGTTTTCTGCAGGCAGTCATAGAGAAACTTTCCCTGAGACCTAACAGAATTCATTCGTAAATTAAGTCCAGATGGGATGTTTAACAAGTCTTTGTATGGTGTTTTTTTAGAGACTCAACTAGTATGAAATAACATTCTCAAATGAAAACAGTCATTGCTGGAAATTTTAATAGGAAGATATGAATTTCATGTAAAAAGAGTACACTACCATTCAAAAGTGTTTTTTTTTTTTTTTTTAAAGAAATTAGCACTTCAAAAGACATTTATAATGTTACAAAAGATTTATATTAGACATAAATCATGTTCTTTTAAATTTGTATTCATGAAAGAATTCTGATTATTTAAATGTAAAAACAATAAGCAGCACAACACCAGCCTTGTGGAGCAGAAAAGACGTCTTGACAAAAATTGTACTGACCCCAAACATTTGAACAGGTTTAACGAGGCATAATCAAAATTGATCTGTGTAGCCCCCTGGAAGCAGTTTAAAAACCCCTGTTTGGGAATCTGTAACTGTGTTATAGTTATAATTGAGTCACAGTGGCTTTTAGTGTAGTTAAGCTGAGTATTTGAATAATTGTAATAAGTACGTTCCTAAAATGGTGCGTGTCACCTCTCTTTCGAAGCAATTGCACAATGCCAAGGCCATGTATGTGTGCTAGATAAATCCAAGCTGCAGTTCCATTATCTAGGTCTGTTAGTCAGATAACAAAAACAGGACTGGTGAATATTTCTGTGAAATTTGGAAAAGACAAATAATTGTTTTAATCCGAATGAAATCTTACATTTAAGTGCTTGTTAATGCTCTTGATGGTTTAGACATGTCAATTGCAAGCTTGTAGAAGAAATACCATGACTCACGCTTCATATCCTTAGGACAATAGAAGCATGATGACACAGATCTGCTGATGACTTAAACTGAACCAATAGACTCTTATTTTTTTTTCTGTCTTGCTTCCATAGCAACTAGAGTTCTTTGACGTAGATGATTCTATAGATTAAACATGTCCTTAAGTTAACCATCTGGCCGACACGAAAACGTCACTCAATCATTGTGTTACTGGCCGGTGTCTGTCTTTGACACCTTACAGCCTGTCAGGCCTCTGAGGTGCTAATGGGATTGGCCCTAAGTGGGCGGCTTGTTTTCTCTTCCTTTGGTCTAAGAGGATGGTTAATCTGACCAACTGGCCGACGTGCTCAGAAAGTGTGGTTTTGGCAGAACGTGACGCCTGTGTCTGCTTGTCTGGACGCTAACCAGACGCTGCGTGTTTGACTGGTGGAGTGTGTGTTTCATCGTGACATGAGTCATTGGACTTGTTGAGGGTTTTTGTTGGAATCTTTGGGCTGCTTCTGGTTCTAACCAAATGTGGATATGTTGATTGACAAAGCAAATGAATAAAAAGAGAAAAGCTGTGTGGGAGAGTTGCTCGAGAGGCTTAATTGTAACTTGAGATATTACCACAAAGTCAATTTGTTGTGTGCGACTCATTTATCGCTCATTCTTTGTTGTGTTAAATGAGTTTACTGTTTGAGGGAGCTGAGAAATAAGTGTTTAAATGTCAAAAATGCATCTAAATTGCTGTTAATGTGATTTTATTCAGAAAATTCTGACATGTAAGTTTACTTTATTTTAAATGTATATACCAAACTTATTTTACCATAAAGACATAACCAGATAAAATTGTTTACAGAGTTGACTTGGACAACTCAGGATGAAGAGCTTATTTTTATAAGACAATATATTAATGTGAAATGTGAAAAATAAATGGAAGTTGGAGTAAACTGTCCATTCAAGGGTCTAATGTCTAACCAAACTAGATTTTTTTTTTCTTTTAAATTAAACAAATGGCACGGTGTACTATTTAAATATTTATTTTTTTAAACATTTGTTTTCTTTGCTATTTTAGGAAAATCTGTCTCCACTGTAAGTGCCCTCGTGAGGAGCATGTTGTGACCGTCATGCCACTAGAGATGGAGAAGACTGTGACCAAGCTGATGTACGACTTCCAGAGGAACTCTACATCCGATGATGACTCAGGCTGTGCTCTGGAGGAGTATGCCTGGGTACCGCCCGGACTCAAACCCGAACAGGTAAACACATTTTTCCACCCTGTACCCAAATCAGACTTGCAGTACTATTTAAAAGAGTGTGTTTGTTTATTTTTAAGAAATTAGTGCTTTTATTCTGTAAAAATGTGTTAAATTGATCAGAAGTGACAGTGTAAAAATAAATAAATAAATAAAATGCTTTTGAACTTTCTACTTTTCTAAAAAAAAAAAGAAAAAAAAGAACCCTGGAAAAATATATCAGGGTTTCCACAAAAATATTGAGCAGCACAAATGTTTTTAACATTGATAAAAAGAAATGTCAGTGATCAGCATATTAGAATGATTTCTAAAGGATCGTGTGACACTGAAGACTGGAGTGAAGGCTGTTGAAAAATCAGCTTTGCCATAAATTAAATATATTAAAATAAAGTTAGGGTTAGGTTATGAAATCATATTTCATAGTATTACTGTTTTTACTGTATTTTCAATCAAATAAATCCTCGGTGAGCATAAATGACTTTAAAAAAAAAAACAATTTACTGGGTTGATAAATGCAATGCAGTTTGTTAACAATGTAGTTTTTATTTTCATTGGGATGTTTGAAGAAGCATTGAGGCATTCTGCATGAAATTTCACAAGGTTTTAAATGTTCAGAATTGAAATACCTTTGAGATGAATGTCTCTTTATGATCTCTCATTCTCTCATCTCTCATTTTGTTACTATAGCAATTCTCGGCTGTAGAAGGTTGGTGTATGGGGTTTATTAGGCACCAGTGTGTGTGTGTAGAACTCTTTATGAGCCTGTGAAATCATTTATAGATGTGAGTTTAATTGTCTCGATGAACTGAAAGAAAGTCTTGTTAATGCAACAGCAAAGCGGGTCAATAAGCAATAAAGCACCTCCACCAACTGCAACGGCTATAGACTGTATTGGGTCTTTGGAGGCCACATGATGTGCATCTGATCAATTCTGGTTTATTTATTCACATTTGCCTGTCTGAATAATCTTATCTAGGAAGGACTGCTGGCAGACATTTTTTCTTTCATCTCTTGTTTATCATAAATACTTGATAAAAATGATGGTAGTCAGTATATATAGTAGAATCTCCTATGTTTCACAGATAAATGGTTCTCTAGGCTATATTCCAAGAACCCTTGGTTTGTAGAGGCTCTGGTTTAAGTCAGTTTTTCACAATTCAGGCAGATGGATGGGAGGAAGTTGCTGGGATACAAGAACTCGGTGTCCATGCATGTTATTAGCAAGCTATTAATTATGCCTTTCTCTGTGCTTTGAAAGCTGGTGTCTGCAGTTTCACCCAGAGACAGTTATTACCTCAGGCCATGACAAATTAGCTTTGCTTAGACATAGAGTGAAAATTTAGGCCATCCACATCCATAATAAGATAAGATGGCAGCTCTGCTATGCGTTACAGAACATTTGGGATCTGGTTTAGAACAAGAAAGCATGTTTTGCTGTAAGTTTCCAGAAACTTATTATGTTGGCTGCAAGGGAAAAAACAGTTTTTGTACCAGATTCATTTGAAAGTGGGAACATCTGCGCTAAAATCATTATCCAACAAATATTTTAAAATTTGGGCTTTGCAGTGAAGACACCAACCATGTTTGTTTCCAAAATCTCTCTGACACTTACATGTGTTCTCAAATACTCACTTGAGTGGAATTACTCGTATAATCCAATTTGCTGCTAAGAAATGTATTGGTCCATCATTCTGAGTCATCTAAGCAGCTCTACTTGCTACAGATCTTTTTCCTCTTTTCCTAAATATACTGTTATACCTGCTGTATATTCCAGATGGGCTGCATACAAAACAATTATGTCCCGTAACCACTGTAGGCCGATTCCTGGACAAATGAGTTATTTTCAGTAAATATTGTACAACTTAGTGTATCTCAATTTCCAGAATGAATCGCTTTTATGAGCTGGTTCTTTACAGTTAATCAGTGACATACTATGTGATCAGTGTAGCCGATTTACAAACAAATGACTCAAAAATATACAGCATAAACAGTGTTGTTCAGTTGCTCATACAAATGATTCTAATGAGTTGGTTCTTCATAGTGAATCAAAAACATATAGAATGAGCTGGATACCTAATACAAAATAATCTTATTAACCAGTTATTTTAATGAATATTTAAAAAAGATGAGTCACTGGTTTGAATCAGTTTGAAACACTGCCAAATGTATATTATAATTTAAATCAAATTGAATCAAGAATTTGTGAATCAGGAAATTTGTGTCGCAGCCCTAGATGTTAGTGCTAGTGAATGTGAATGTGAAGCCAGTTCATTTAAAACTTGATTATTGTTCAAATAACATATAGGATTTTTTTTTTTTCATCAACAAATTATGGTGCAGATTTACTGTGTCATCCAACGTATGCTATGCCTTCTTTCTCTAAAGCACTGCCTTTATTTATTCAATGGAAAACAGCTGTTTGGGCTCTGGTTAGTTTGCCCTCAAATCAAGAGCATTTGCATTTTGTTCACCCTCTCTCTGTCTGACGCAAAATGCAGTTGCCAGGTCCCTTGACACCAGGGCGGGTTGCCAGATCCCTTCCTGCTGATTATAGTTATTTCCACAAGCTGTTCCTCTGTGTGAGTGCTTTGGGCTGTGGGTCCATGTCCTTCTGATCACTGCGTCACAACAGTTCTTTTGCTGGCCCGGGGAGCATGTTATTGTTGGATGTCTGCACTGTAATTTACCAGGACCAGACCACAGTTGGTGTTTCGTGAAATTTTCAGCCATCCCAAAAGAACCTCTGCACGAGTCCTTCAGAAACCCCTTGCTGACACCATACTGGCCAACACAAGCAACAGAAGAGCCATCAGCTCGTTTAAAGAGACAGCTCCTTATTACAGGGAGGCATTAAACACCGGAGATGGACGGAGCTCTGAAAACAAATCCCACGCCTCACCGAAGAAGCTGATGATTTTGTTTCAGAATGTATCCCAAATGTTTCCTGCTCCTTGTAAAAACACATTTTGATGGGACTCTGAGATGAACAATATTTCATCCGTGTCTTTACATATCAGTCATTCACACTGCTCTGTAAAAACACAGGTAATGTAGAGTCATACCACATTTATGTTGATCTTTAAAGGCGAAGGTTTAATATTTGCACCCCTAGTGGCACCAAACGAAACTGCAATTTGTGTACATCAGAGTAATGATGCAATTTTTGTTTTTCTGCAGCTTAATTGGGTCACATGTTGTTTATAGCTCAGGTAATTGGCCTTAATGTCTGTAATTTCTTCTTGTAAATTCTTCTTTATTTTTAATTGAAGTTTTTGCAATTTTCTTAAGTGCTTTGTCATTTTTAATTAGTTTTCGTTTCAAACATTTCTATTTTTACGTTTTCGTTTAATTACCCAAGTGCCAAAATCCAAGTGTGTTTTTTTTTTATTCAAAAAAAGATCAAAATCCTAGTTTTTTTTTATTCTTGAAGTTTTTCTTCTCATATTTGTTTTATTATTTTAGTTTTAAAAAAAGGAATAGTTTTGGTTTTAATAACAGTTGTTGCAGCTATGTTCGGTCATAGTGAAAAATGCTGCTTGCATGTGTTTTATTTCATGGTCCGTTTCATTGCAGTTCTCAGTTGCTCTTTAGCACTGTTTCTTATTCCTTGCAGTTTATATGTTATGTGTGACAGAGGCAGATGGCCCCTGCTATATATCAGATTAAGCCATTAGGCCATCAAATCTGTGTAATAGGTTTGGATGGGTGGTCTGAGGCTGCAGGACCTTATTATGGCTCCTCCTAAGCCTGGATTCCTCCCTGGCCTGTTTGCTGTCCAAAAAAAATACTCCAGCCGCGAGTCAATAGACAATTATATTATTGTGTAATGCAGACTTGTGTTCTCATTATTTGGCCAATTACAAAATGCAATGTGTGATATAATTACAGTTCAATTTCATTATGTTAAATAGACAACTGTGATAATGTCTATTTTGTCCAAAAAAATGGAAACCTCATATGGCTAATTAAGTTGGGATGAGCTCTGGTCATACATTCTTATTATTTTGAGATAAAGGGTCCTCCATATAAGCACGTCTGGGGGGATAGAAGGAGCCGATTCCATTAACTCATGCATTGCTCATCCATAAATCACTCTGACTGTTATAGCTGTGTGTGAAAGGCAAGGACGTTGGGGGGAAGGGGTTAACAACAACAGGGATGTAGAAATTCCACCCGTGTTTGTGACTGAGACACCCAAGTGTGTGAGCTCTGAAACTTGCTGGTGCTTTATTATTTGCTTTAAATTGTATTTATTTCAATATTATTATTAATTTCTTAACATAAATCATGTCAAAATAAGTCACCCCTCAGTTTCAGACTTTAGTTTAATTAACAAACTGTGTAAAATCCACTCAAACGAGTTGTAATTGATTGATTGTAATAATAAATTAATTTATTATTAATTTATTTACCCATGAACCAAAATCAATCCAATTGTTTGATTTTACCATATAAAAATATCAATTTAGTTTAATAACAATCCTTTATACATTTTATTTATTTAGTAGCATAAATTATTTTGAATTTAACAATAGCTATTTAATTTAATTCAATTTATTTATTTGTAATTTTTATTTACTCTCATCACTCGATGTAATTCAAAGCTGCTGTTGTTTTCCGATGTCATTCCAGGTACATCAGTATTACAGCTCTTTGCCGGAGGATAAAGTACCATACGTGAACAGTCCTGGGGAGAAGCATCGCATCAAGCAGCTTCTTCATCAGCTCCCCCCACATGACAATGAGGTAAGATCAGCATGGGGTCTTACATGAAAAGGTCACCATTCAGAATGCATGTGTGTTTGTACATGCCATCATTTGCGACGTGTGGCCATGTTTATGTGACACCACTGACCTGAGCTCTTGTTGCGCAGGTGCGATACTGTAACAGTCTGGATGATGAGGAAAAACGAGAGCTGAAGCTCTTCAGCAACCAGAGGAAAAGAGAGAACCTGGGCCGCGGTAACGTCAGGCCTTTCCCGGTCACCATGACTGGAGCGATCTGTGAACAGGTGTGCAAGCTTGATATCAGAATGAATCATGGTTTGGGGTGGAGGAAGAGATCAGCTTCAGTGGTTCATTGAAACGGGTAGTTTTGTTCTTAACCGCTTATCTTCATTGTCGGCTTTAAGGCTTCCTCTGGTTTTGTGTGTGTTAGCCCACCTGGGATGTCGTGTAAGTGCCAGTAAGTGAATTAGAGCTGAATCTAAGCTGGATATGCATGTCTGTGACCACCTGCTTTGTTTCTCTCTCCTTCTGTTATTTCTTAGGAACAGATGTCACACTGACACAGTTTGGCTTTTTTCGCTTGTTTTAAATGTATCCTCTGCGGTGATACTCTTAAAGATATAAAGCCCGATTTAGCCCTCAGATCTGTTGAAAAGATGCAGTCTTTCCGATAAATATTGGTCTCGAAGGTAACTGACACACAAGTGTGTGTGTTTTGTGGGTAGTTGCACGCATCTGTCTATCCCATTAAACATTTTCTGACTTTTCCCATAGCGCTATATTGGAAAATGCTGAAGGAGAGCTTTAATGAAGAAACCAGCTAATATCAGCTGTTCCCTTCTCTTTTCAGAAAAAATATGGTGGCCATTTGTTATCATTTTTTTTCTCTATGCTTTGTCAATGAACGTGAAAAAATACACTACAAGTTTAGGATCAGCAAGATATTTTTTTTGGAAGAAATTAATACTTTTATTCAGCAAGAATGCATTAAATTTCAAAATTCTTGAGGTGTGGTTTTAAAGTTATTGTTTTTTTTTTTATCTTTAAACTTTTATATCAAAACTTTTACTTATTTATTTTAGTTGGTTTTATCTAATCAGTTGATAAACAAATAGCCAGTCTGTAAGCACAAAATATTAATCTAACATAATTATTATTGATTTACCATGCTGTTAAATGACCTATAAATGTCAACAACATTTTCTTTTTAACTTTTCTTCTTACCCTTTAACCCTCTCCATCCGTTTTTCTCGTTTTCAGTGTGGGGGGCAGATAAACGGAGGCGACATTGCCGTCTTTGCCTCACGGGCAGGCCACGGGGTGTGCTGGCACCCACAATGCTTTGTGTGCAGCATGTGTGACGAGCTACTGGTGGATCTCATCTACTTCTACCAGGATGGGAAGATCTTCTGCGGCCGCCACCATGCTGAGAGACTCAAACCCCGCTGTTCAGCCTGCGATGAGGTTAGACACTCTCTCCTTGCCATTACAGGACATGAACTTCTTTACAGTAGTTTGTTTATTGTATGTGCTAATTAACCATTTGGCCATCACAGGCCATCCAAGATGATTTTGTTTTCTCATTGGAACAGATTTGGAGAAAGTGCAAATCTGCAGTGAATGAGTGCCGTCAGACTGAGGGTTAAAACAGCTGATGAAGGCATCATAATAATCCACAAGCGATTGTTTGAAGTTAAAACACCTCAGTGATGGATTTATTTCTAACAAACATGTAACTTTTCACTTGCCAAGGCATTGAATGAATGAATGAATGAATGAGGCATTTATATAGCGCTTTAATGTGTATTGCAAATCACCCAAAGCGCTTTACAATCATGTGGGGGGTCTCTCCTCAACCACCACCAGTGTGCAGCATCCACTTGGATGATGCGACGGCAGCCACAGGACAACGGCGCCAGTGCGCTCACCACACACCAGCTACAGGTGGAGAGGAGAGAGAGTCATAGAGCCAATCAAGTGGATGGTGATTATTGTGAAGCCATGATAGACAAGGGCCAGTGGAGGGAATTTGGCCAGGACACCGGGCATTCAGACAAGAGTGGTGTGGATTACTTGTGTGATGTTTTTATCAGCTGTTTGAAGTCTCATTCTGACGCCACCCATTCAATCAGAGGTATCCTTTGGTGAGCAAGTAATGTGATGCTAAATTTCTCCAAATCTGTTCCAATAAAGAAACAAAATCACCTTGGATGACCTGAGGGTAAGTACATTTTGAGAACAATTTGTATTCTATTACTACTATTCCTTTAATCATCTTAAGCTGTGGTCAAAACTACACATCGATAAACAGTGTGAAAAGTTGAACAAATTTGAATCCATTGTGAAATCCATGTGAGAATTTTTTCCCCTCCTGTTTCATTCAAAATTTCCAATTGCGTGGATTCCTGGTGAGAATTTCACAGTAACATGTTAAAAATTGAGATGTCTCCCATTGTGTAGTTAAAGATTGCACACAATGAGCCCTGTTTCTCTAGTTCTCATTTTGTGTAAAGACAGCTGAATACATTGCATGATTACCATGGTTACAGAACTTCATCTCTATAGCGATAATAGAGTTACTGCTGTGCTGCAGCTCAGTCTGTTGCCTCAGCGGAGCCTTTAGCTTTAGTCCTGTCACTTTCACTGCAGAAAAATGGTCTCACTCTTATCTCTTATCTGTCTCTTAGATCATTTTAGCAGATGAGTGCACAGAGGCAGAGGGCAGGCACTGGCACATGAAGCACTTTTGCTGTTTCGAGTGCGAGACTGTTCTGGGCGGCCAGCGTTACATCATGAAAGAGGGCCGGCCGTACTGCTGCACCTGCTTTGAGTCCCTGTACGCAGAGTACTGCGACTCCTGCGGGGAACACATCGGTAAGAGCCCATCTATCAGTGCCAACCTGGAATCCTCCCGTGTCCACGCTAGGCCGGTCCACTTTGCTCTTGCAGAAATTGCCCTGTAGCAACTGCCAAGTGACGACTGACCTGCTTTTTGTCTTTGTCGTTAAGATATTAAACAAGAAGAGCAGCATTGCGAGTTGATAGTTTAGTCTGGCCTTAACATTTAGCTTTTTGGCTGCTTGTTTCGCAGAAATTCAGTCTGGAATTACTTTCCTCATAGAACCACAGAAAGTAATTTTGTGAAACTGATTATAAACAGGAAGCAACAGTGCAGGTTTTCAAAACAGATGTTGTCCATTAAAGTGTGGCTGCTTAAAGAGAGCTGTGATTAAAATCGAATGCATTTCTGTAATATGCGGCACACCATATAATCAGTTTTCTCCAAACACGTCTATACCTCACGAGGACACAATCCTTCAAAGATATCTTTGTTCTGTGTTTGTTTTCATAAAGTAGCTGTCATTCAAAATCCACACATTTTTAAGCTTATGTAAATAAATTCTGCATTCCAATTTTCACACAGTGCTGTTAATTGCTCTTGTATCTAAAGCACTGCTCTGTGCATTTTCTGAAATGCAATATAGAAATCATTGACACAATGCTAATTTTAATTTTGTCCTACATATTAATTTATTTTAAAAAGATACATTAAAATTCAATAATAATAATAGCATACCACTCCTAGGATGAGCATGTTTTCTGGTTACCTGGTATGTTTTAAAGTAGATTATTTTTCTCTTCTTTATTGTGGGCTCTTTTGTGTGTCATTGACCCATAGTTTATGAGCAATCTCTACATATTTTAGATTTTTGGCATAGGTGCATGTGATCTGTGTGTAATTCATATCTTCTGATCGTGCAGGTATTGACCAGGGTCAGATGACATATGATGGCCAGCACTGGCATGCCACCGAAGCCTGTTTCAGCTGTGCTCGGTGTAAGAAGTCCCTGCTCGGTCGTCCTTTTCTACCCAAGCAGGGTCAGATCTTCTGCTCTCGGGCGTGTAGCGTTGGCGATGACCAAAACGGCTCTGATTCTTCGGATTCTGCATTTCAGAGTGCCCGTTCACGTGAGGCCCGGCGCAGCAGCTCCAAATCCAACAAGAGCAATAATGGTGGTAGCGGAGGAGATGGGAACCATGGAGGAAAAGGTTCAGCTGGGCGTTACTCTGCTGACGTTGACCCGCTGTCCCTGCAAATGGATTTGCTTAGCCTATCCAGTCAAACTCCAAGCCTGAACAGAGAATCTCCATCCTGGAAGACGCCAGCTGAGATGTATGGGTTCGAGAGTCGTAATGAACTTTCTTCAAACCCTCTTCGTTTGCTCAGTCAGTGCAACATCCGGACTTCCTATTCTTCAAATCTGTCCCCTGGTCACCCAGCAGATCCAAGGTCAAAGGAGCCTGTGGCCTCCAAGAGACCCCCTGTATCTGCTCTGAAAGGACAGTCTTTGAATGAAAACTGGTTCCAACCCGGACCAGAGGACTATTACCCACCTGCACTGCGAACACAGGCGAGCTTTCAAGAGGTTCCACACAACAGCTTTATGGATAAGCGCTCAGTCAGCCTGCATGTATTCCAGAGGGAGAAGGAGAAGGATGTTGGACCGCAGATGGGCCGTAGCAGGAACCCAATTAGTACACTTGGCTTTAGTGAACATCTCACACCACTAGAGCAGACGCCACATGGATCTATGGAGTCACTGGCTCTATCTAATGCTACAGGTATTTGATTTTTTTTCTTTGTAGTTTTTTCCCCATTTTATATATATATATATGTATGTGTGTGTGTGTGTATGCATGTATGTATTTTTTTTTACACTACCATTCAGAAGTTTAGACATTTTAAAAATGTTTTTGAAAGAAGTTTTATGCTTACAAGGCTGCATTTATTTGATCAAAAAAACAATAAAAACAGTAAGAATTGAAAATATTATTACAATTTAAATAAACTTTTCTATTGGCATTGGTGGCAAAGCTGAATTTTCAGCAGCCATTACTCCAGTCTTCAGTGTCCTTCTTATATTTGAAAAAAAAAGTTCTTCTTCTTATCAAAGTTGAAAATCGTTGTACTGCTTAATATATTTGCAAAAACAGTTATAATGTTTTTTTTCATGATTCTTTGATGAATAGAAAGTTCAAAAGAACAGCATTTTTTTTAAATAATAGAAATTTAATGTAAAAGTCTTTTCTGTCACTTGATCAATTTAACGCATCCTTGTTAGGGATTTTAACAAACCTCTAAAAATCTTGTTTATTATTTGTCAACTTATTGTCACACTCAGCTGGGGATGCAAGAGAATATTACAGTTGTGTTGCATGTGTTTCCACTCTACAGGTACCTCAGCAGATGGAGGCAGTAAACGGCAGGAGCACTTGTCTCGCTTCTCAATGCCAGATTTGAGCAAAGATTCTGGCATGAACGTGTCTGAAAAGAGTAACATGGGCACCCTCAGCTCCTCTGTGCAGTTCCACAGCTCTGAATCTCTTCGCAGCCTGAACTCCGCACAGCCCTACCTGGAGCTTGAAGCCCCGGTGCAAGTCAAATTCCCTGTGCAATACCCTCGTGAACAACCTGGAATCAGTGCTTTGCCACCTGGTTTTGCCTATCAGGAGGAGGATCGCGTAAGTTTGGTAAGCAACGCCAACAACGCCCGTCTACCACCCATGAGTGAACGTACCCGCCGGCGCAGCATCGACCATCAAGAGCCACGGCGTCGACACCACCACCATCGCTCTCGCCGTTCCAGGCGCTCCCGTTCGGACAACGCACTTAACCTCGCTGCAGAGCGTCGCCCAGCTCTAAAACGATCTCAGCTTCATGTGCGCGAGGATTATGACCAGTTCCCTCCACCCCGTGGGTCACGGGACAACTACGGTAGTGGAAGCAGCAGGCTGAGACAGCAGCCTTTCAGACCTTGCCCTCGGACAACCTCCGACCTAACGCTTCAAAACCCCGCACTGCACCGACACCAGGGCCCTTATTCGTGGGACCAGTATGATTACGATGACGATTGGTGCTCGACCTGTTCCTCATCTTCCGAGTCAGAAGATGAAGGGTATTTTCTAGGCGAGCCCATTCCCAGACCGGTCCAGCTGAGGTACATGACCAGCGAAGAGCTGCTACGCAAATACAACTCTTCAGGACTGGGCGCATCCGGTCAGTTTGGAAGCCGAGGACAGTTACACACGCGCAAACGTAGGAAAAGCAAGAACTGCATTATATCCTAAAAGATGCACCTGCTGCATCCTGCACAACCTTGCACAAGATTTTTTTTCTTTTTTCCCCGTCCCTAAAAGGCTTTTCGGTGTTGTGAGGCTATCAGTGAATAATACGCAGTCATTTAATTTGTTCACAGCTCAATTGCATATGCATGCTTTCCCATGTGATATTTCTGAATTATTCTGGATGTTACACTTTTTTTAAGGACTTCTTAAATATTAAATCTGCAGCACTGTTGCCGCATTTGTTACAGCTAATGTGCAATTTTTTGTTATGTAATCAATTCAGGCACAGTGATGTTTTTTTTTTTGTATGGTGTTTGCTTTGGGCTGAAAATCCCATTAATAAGATGTATATAGGCAATTGTATGAAGAAATTCACTAAGTTAAGGATGTAATGTAAATTATCTGTAAATGATGTACCACATATTTTTATATTTTGTATCAATAGAATCATTTATGTACTAAGCATAATGTAGAGAAAATAGTAAAGGCATGCACGCTAATTTGTTGATTTTTGTCCTGTATTGGAAATTAAAGAGTATTTCTGTGAAAGATTTGATTGACAGCTCTTGGTTCTTCATCATCGGAGCATTCTGTGATCTCTGACTCAGATTAAACACCAACACACTCACCATCTGCTCCATGCATTAATGCAAAAGACCACAGAGCATCCACAGGATCCAAATGGCTAGTCTCGCTTACTGATACACCTCATTGCTAATGACAGTGCTTATGAAAATTCAAGGATCCATTTCGATTTCCATCTTCGATTTGGGATTTTAAACGTTTTTGCATCTCTAGGTCAAGCTTTGGTCTGTGTTTGCATTCTAAACCATCATTCTGTCAATAGTGCTGCTGTTTAAGCAATAAGATATAAGAATGTCATATTACTCGTAGACTCTGAATGTTATTTTAGCTGCTGGATAGTACATATGTGTTTTTCTTATAAATTTTACGTAAACCATGACCACAGTCCCATGTGCTATAAGACTGAAAAATGTATCTGAACTTGTTAAAAAAGTGGCAAAGACAGGCCAGAAACATGAGATGCTTTGCGCTACTGTCTGAGGAATGTTTGCCCTCATAATGTACTTAGAAGTGGTCAGAAAAGTCTTGAAAGTTTCTGTCAGTGTTATGGTATAACCAGCTGCATAAACGTGAACTATCTCTCTTTCTGTCTCCTCTCATTTTTGTTTGGCAGTCCTTATTAAAAAATATTGTTATAAAATAGGCGTATTTGAACTGAGAAGCTGTTAATAGCGTTCTGGTATTGTTACATGTCGAGGATTATGCATTCTGGCAGATACGTCACAATTAAATAATATATATATTTTTTTTAAATAGTCGATACCACAAATTACATTTTTATTTATTTTTTTATTTTTTTAAATGGACTGCATGATATAATGTTAAAAATAGTTCCCAGAGGTCCAATGAGGGCTGATACTGCAGACAAAGCAAAACCATGAAATTGTGAAACAGCCCAGGCGTAACTTATAGTCATAATGGAAAGTGTCAGACCTGTCTTTGCCATTAAAGGCAGTGGCCCATGTCGGTTTTTCCTGACAATTTCAGATCATTTGTAAATGGCCTCCAACCAACCCACATCCCTAATAGCTGGATGATCATGAGATCACACATAAATGCTCATATCTATGCTCATTTTCACACATTTTAGATAGCAAAGCCTTTTGACTTAGCTCCTTTGAGTTATTTTACTTGATAATATAGTTCCCTTACCTTCAGAGAGATTGACTGCATCAAGATTAGAACATGTTCCCAAGTAATTACAGATTTTTTTT
This sequence comes from Onychostoma macrolepis, assembly GCF_012432095.1. Lineage (NCBI taxonomy): Eukaryota > Metazoa > Chordata > Actinopteri > Cypriniformes > Cyprinidae > Onychostoma > Onychostoma macrolepis. The sequence continues at coordinate 20,787,180 of NC_081165.1, read as the reverse complement.
TTCTTAATATAAATATATAAATCGTTTATAAAAGAGTCCTCTTTCTCTGCCCAAGAATCTCTACTGTTCTTAACTGAAGGAATACCTCATAAAACCAGAAAGAGACTCTCAGAGTTGACATTATTCCGCTTATGACCCTATATTAATCTGTGGGCCATGACTGAATTAATCTAAGGACCAGAGCTGAGAGCAGGCATTATACTTAAAACCGTTAAAACAATATGTATATAAAATATGTGAGTTTATAGACTATCCATCTATTGTGAAAATTACATGCCTTTTCAGCAATTTGTGGTTTAACTTTATGCTTTTAGAGCATTTATGTCAGAGGTGACTGATGTAGAAAGCACTTTCAATGACGTGACATGACCACTGCAGTCATTATTTGTTGATTTGAGGGAACTGACTGCTGTAATTCCTATTTAAATATGATTGTCTTTTTGATGTAAATTTATCTCTGGAGCATTAAAGTTAAAGCCATCAACCCGTGCATAAAGTTTGATATATATTCTAACTGTAGTTTTAAATTTTTTAACTCTTTCTGTTTTTCAAAGCCATGTCCTATTAATGTCATCCAGTTTCATACTGAAATATTCAAGATTAAGCAAAAATGACCTCAAACAACTGGAAGCTTGAAACTACTTAGACAAGCATTGGTCTCTTTTAGGAGTTTTTAATACAGCATTTATATTTTTGTCATATTCTGGCTGGGAGTTAATATGTTCGTTTAAAACATCAGGTATGTTAACATGCCAAAATTTACGCTAATCTGTTTATATATCTTCACAGTCTGGTACACATATTTGTTTAGATGTTTTTCAAAACCAGAGAACGCCACTGCAATAATGTCATTGGAATTAGGCTACATACAAATATTTAGTAAACATTCAATTGGTAATACTTAAATATACATATGCACATTCGTAAAACATGCGCATGTACACAAGATATTTTTGAATCTGAGAAAATAGTCAGATTTAAGCATTTACTTGCTTCATTTTTTCCTATAGATCAGATTTTTTCAAGTTTATACCACCCTTCAATCCAACTGAAATTGAATTCAGATCAGTTGAGGTGTTTACATGAATGCTTTTAGTCTGATTTAGCCATCAATATGATTACTAACGGATTAAACTAGCTATTTATTTGCAAAGTGTATACTTAACGCATATCTGTCATTTTTATCACCTAATAATTTGCCAAATACTTTTCTGTTTCACTTTAAATCAATGATCATTACGGTGTTGTAGTATTAAAATGATATTGTTGTGTGTGAATCATCTAATTGTTCAAAATAACTGGTGTCATTACTATTACTGAAGTGCAGCGCAGACACTCTTCTGGGTGTTATTAAGAGCCACAATTAGGGAAAACTGCTTATAATTATACTGCTCAGCAGCACAGCCAGATTCAATGCACAAGTGTTTTACAATGCTTCAGTGTTACGAGTACACACCACAGCATCCCATGCTCCTCAATAAGATGTGCCTAGAGCGAGAACTTTCTCAACTGGCCCTCGTGTGTTCAATTAGATGGCGACAGGCTTTCAGGAGTGTTATTTTATCATCTCCCAGCTGCATTCTGTTAAGGTTCATTTGTGCAACCCTGAGCAATGTTAGACAAATGTCAGCTCTCTTTAGAGTTGCAATGAAACTTAAGTAACGATAGATCTTTTCTTCCATGCTGGGATGTACATCCAGTTTATCAACAAAGAAAAACTGACTTGGTTGGAGATAAAGCGAATAAGTCTTGCATACATCACCAGGGAGAAGTCCAGTTACGACTTGATTTTGATTGAATATGCAGTTCAAAAAATGTTTTAAGAGATTGAACATATTAAAGGATGAATTGTTGAATTTAAGATCTATAACATGCATTTAGAAAATAGAATAGGTGAATTTCCATTTCAGGTTTTTTGTGATATCTAATAGGGTGATAACATATTGACAGTATGTTTAGTCACTGTTCCAAAAAGAATGAAAAGTGCTTGAGCTGTCTGCTGTTGCTATGGTTACCATGGCAGGCAAAAGTGATTTTTTTTTTTTTTTTTTTGCAAGTGCCTATTTACCAGAGAAATATGTGACCTGACTAACTTGGTGATGACTGAACTCAGCAAGAATATGTGGTTCAACATGCCTTATGAGCAAAAAGATGTTAGATCATCAACATTGGGGGGAAAAAGCTGCCAGAGACATTTATTTTATGTTGATTCAATGTTTCTTTATGGTCTGAGAAACATACATGATTATAATTCAAAGCCCACCCTTCTATAAGTTTTGGGATTTGTTGTGCATCCCGTAGATGAACATGACGCTTAAATTTCCATCTGCGTGATTTTATGCATTAATGAGATTCTCATGTCACCAGCTGGATGTTACGAGTTGTATGCCAAAAAACATCAAACCCCTTGAGGGTGTTATCATTTCAGTTAGATATCCCAAAACACATATATATCCATGCTCAGGAATCCATCATGCATGTAGCTAATTTAAAATAGCATGAATGTATTATCAGAAACAATGAGCCATGATACAAAACATATTACCTACATATACAATACACTCAATTCAAATCCATTCTGCTCTGTTTGTTTCCATTCAGAAATGCCCATACAGCACCCTGTGCTATTTGGACATAATGACAACACACAAATCCATTACAATGAACGCCACATGTCTACACTGTGATGCTACGGCAGCTAAATGGAGCTATTCAGAGCTCATAATCCTCGGATCAGGAGGTCTCAGGACTGTTTAACATTCATAGAGACATTCATTTCTTACTCACACATAGGAGATAATCCCATAGTGCCAAAGGCCCCCTGATTTCCAGCTGCAGCCCCAGTCATTCTAGACATTAATGACCTTACTGAAATATGCCCATCTGTGCGCTTACACACATGCTAACGCTCATTTACTGGGACATGTTGACGATCCATATTAAATCCGTTGATAATTGCATAGAATTTAACATTTTCTTAATTCAAAATGGTATTTTTAGGGGTTTCTTTAACTAGTGCATATTTTATTATGCACTTTACTTTGTAACAATAACTGTTAGATCCAGATCAGATTAAAAAAATAATAATAATAAAATTAAATTAAAAATCATCATTTAATTTTTTTTTCAAGAGAAACTGCAAATAACAAATGAATATATAAAATATTGCCAAAAGTATACAAAATTTCTATTAATTTTTTTTTTTTTTTAGCTATATCGCCCAGCCCAGTTGTATACTTTATACTGCTTGTATTATAGTTCAGATGGGTGTTTTAAAAGGTGAACGTGACTGTAGAGCATTGGTATATTGTGAGCGTTGACTGAGTCATGATGAATATTTGCTTTGCACATTAACCTTGTGATTTCAAAGTCTGAGTGTATCTGCTTGCACACTCATTCTCTAGATTAATGATCGATTTCAGTTTTACACTCGACAGGACGGCACCTGAACACTAATAACGAGCTGCAGAAATATTAATGAAGCTAATTATATTAACATTGTCTGACCGTCTCTTCACAGATTACATACCATTATATCATTGCCTTTGCGGATTGGCAGCAATATGAGTGGAGGACAAATTAGGCTACTTTGTTAATGCACAGTGCCGTGTCAGTATGCCGTTCAGCTATTATTAGTGTGTTCAGCCCTTAATACATTTTAGCTCTTTTAGAATTGTCCACCACTTAACAAGCCAAGGACACTCAGAATGAACAAAATCCATATGCATAATGTGTTTTTCATGAGATCATGACATTGACATTGTGATTGAGAGGTGATTACTAATGTTTTAATGTTAACGTTAGGTTGTCTCAAAGGAGATCCTTTTCAAAAAGTACTATCGTTAAGCTTTGCCACCACAGAATAAATTCTTTCTGAAAATATAATACAATAAAAAAGTTATTTAATATTTCACATTATTTGTGTTTTTACTGCATTTTTGTCTAAATAGAGAGAGAGACTTCTTAAAAACACATGAAAACAATCTTACAACCCCAAACTTATGAATGGTAGTGTATATAACTCAGAACAGCACACAGCTGAGATTTCCACATACAGTGGAGTGGCCTATTTTAACCCCTTCTATCCAAAGAATGTGAAAAAACCAGAAGAACTGCATTAACAGCAAAGCATTTCATTAGACAAAAATTAGTCCCACTTCAGATAATGGGAAACTACATTTTTTAAATTGTAGTATAAAAGTCACAGTATAGATAGGTCAGAAAAGAATCATAATATTAAAGTAGGCCTAATCAGTTTCACTCAAATGCATTTAAAATAAACATTACTGACAGCTATATAGTTAACATTCTCACAATTTTTTTTAGGTAGAAGCTTAATTGGTAATAAAGAAACGTGCTTCCAGTGTAGCGTTGTATTGTGCTGTATGAATTTGCTTCTTATTAAAAGCTATAATCACACCACAGCCTGCAGCTTTACGGTAATTCTGCAGTGAATATACAGCGCCATCCATTGGGAGTTAAAAGTATTGTCCCATAATTTAAATTGAGATGATTTATTATTTATATACATATAGGGATGATTCTTTAACGTTATATCGCAGGTTTGATGTTTTATTAAAACAGATTTCATATGAAAATCACAAGTCTTGGAAACCCATTCATTATTCATTTATTTTTGCTACTTTCAAATGAATGTATATTTTATTGTTTTACCCTAGACCCCGTATTTCAATCTTAAAATATGAGAATATAATAATAAACAAATGTAAAACATACGATAATATGAATTGTTACGTTTAAAACTTTTTTCATTGAATTCATTAATTTATCAAACAAAAGCTAAAGAAACACACAAATCCATAATATTTACATATTATTACATATATTATTTCTAATATCTACAATTAGTTTGCTGCTAGTAACACATGTATTCACTATGAATCCAGTTTACTAAAAGTTGTCAAAATAATGCTTGGGCCTATGAGGTTCTGTTGAAGCCTGTAGCACATTTGAATAGTTTCTACCTAAAATTAGGTCATTCCCATTAGGAAACATGATGTGCACAAGTTTTTCCGATATGATGCACTTTGGGTGTTGTGGGATGTCCATAATCATTGATGGTCAGTTAAATTAATCCTCCAGTTAATCCTGTGAAACAGCTGAGGCGGTGATAAAGCATCTAGTTATGTCAATCATTATTGGTCTGTGAAGTTCACACAGTACCTATTAAACTGCTAATGAAGCTAGGACGCCCCATACAGCCTGTCCGGGACTGATAAGACAGAAATTCCCTGAGCGAGTTCTACAACCCCAAGCCCCTGCGCAATAACATGGGTGGGCTGATTCAGTATAGGGTCAACCTCACTTAATAGTTCAACTATCTGCACTATGATAGAAATGGAAGGAAGGCAATCTTGCAGAGCTTACAATGCCGTTATAATGTTTGCCTAGGGCTGTAATATATTGCATGATTTCATGTACAAATTTCAGAACACTAGGTATCACTTGCTGACTTAGAAGAAAAATAGGACATAAAATCCTGAGGACTGAGAATTACACACTACCAGAATTTCAGGCGATTCTGACAACAACAAAAACACATTGCTAGGAAACGCGTGGACAAATGAAAACAATATGTGCTCTAAAAAATGTCTCAAAATATTAAACATGTTTGACTTCCTCCGACTGGATTGAAACATAATCTGAACAGGGGGGAAAAGACTGACTTTGAGTTTTCGGGAACTAGCTTGAACTCATCCAGACTGAAAATCGGCGCAAAAATCTGGACAAAAAAAATCATGTAGTGAATTTCAGCCTTTAGCTAGTTAATTAACAACCAGCAGGACATGTAGAAATAAGCGTGGGTTACTCCAGACATTATGTAATGTAGTTACAATTTGTTCAGTCACTGAGAATGAAAGAAAAGAAACAAGAGTAAAAAGGTTCTTAAGTTTTTCAAGGTGTTCTGAGTGGTAGTGAAAATAAATGAAGCAAGATATTGGCCAGTTTTGTCTTAAACGTCTCTTAAATAACAGAACATGCAGATCAAATAACAGAATAAGTTTCACATTTATTCATCTAATAAAAAAACTATTCTGGTACAGTATAATGTCTTTTATTAAACCACTCTCTTGTCACTAAAATAAAATATATTTAATAGATATATTTCTCCACAGCTGTCTTTTTCTTCTCACAAAATAACTTAATGAATCAATATTTCAAGTGCATTTATTTATTGCTTTATTAAGTAGGATAATGTACCGTCATCTGGCCATTATTTGTAAATAAACCCAAGCAGTCTGTCTTTATAAATATAATGTTGATAAATATGATAGTTTAATATTTCTTGTGCCAGTCCACATCTAGTCCATATTTACATCAATATACTTTACAGCTTGGTCTCTAAGCACATGACATCTTCTTTGGAGGATCCACATGCTCTGATTTTCTCGAACTCTTGGGAAATCTCAAGGAGAGTTTTGCCCTTTGTTTCAGGAAGGATGAAGAAGACATAGAGAGCGGCTATCAGACAAACGCAGGAGAAGAGTACAAAGCACAGAGACTTCAGAGCAGCCTGCAGAAACATGGATGAGAAACGTGGCCTTTTGTTAAAGTGAGACGACAGACTGCAGAGCAGTTTCACAGGAGCAGCGAAAAAGGTGTGCTGAAAGCCTGGAATTACACATTGTTCAAGATGAAGGGCACACATAAAAGAATCATTCTGTATTTTAGTTGGTCTCTTATGACAGTATAAAATAAAGAGAAGAGAAACATTGAGGGATTCACAATACAGTCATAATCACTGGCTTTATATATGCTGGCAAAAGCTTCTTACATAAACCAATAATGAAACATCTAATAGCAATGACATTTACTGAAAACACACTCACTATATATTTTAACGCCATTAAAGTTTATAAAGTGGCTGAATCCACAAACATTGCTTTATATTTAAAGACATGGATCATTCTGTGTCAAATCAACCAAATTTTAGAAACTTCACCGGCTCAAATTATTTCTGAAGAAAGCCAAAATACCATGGATGTATATTGAGTAATTCACTATTTTGTAGAGGGGGGTCAAAATGGCAGTGTTCATCTAAGATTCAGAGCCAAGTTACAGGGTGGTAAAAATGACTTCAAAAAGATGACAGCATTATTATTTTATTTTTCACAAAGAGATTGGTAGGTCTATTAGCAAATTCTGTTTTATCTGTTATCTGTTTTTATCTGACTTTAGCAATATTTCTTGCATTATATGTCAGTGGTGACAGTTTGCGTGCCTGTAACTCAATCAATATATATATATATATATATATATATATATATATATTTTTAAAGAGGAATGTCTGAAAAAAAACTAATGTTGAAACTAGAAATATAAATTGTTTCCCTCTATCAAAACTATTGCAATAAATATTATTTTTCCAATGTTTGCATGTCTGCAAATCAAGAAGTATTAAAGATATCACAGTATGATTTTAGATTGATTTTTAATCAGCTTTTCTTGTGGCCCTATGTAGTTCAGTCCCATAGATACGAGGATCTCAATACGGCTCCATGTCCAGATTGTTGAATTTTACTTATTTTCATTGGTTGAGAACCAAATGTTTGCATACAGCTGATGTTTATGTTAAGACCCAAAATCTAAAAGGGCATTAAGATATCTTTAATACTTCTTGAGTTACAGCCATGAAAACTTTGGAGAAAAAGTTTTTTTTGCTAAAGTCAACAGATTTACTAATAGACCTACCAATCTCTATGTAAAAATAAAGTAATGATGCTGCCATCTTTCTAAAGTCATTTTTACCCCTCAGGTACAAAATAGTGGATTACTCCATAAATATACTTCCATTTAATATTTTGGCTTTCTTCGCTATACATGTTTATCTTTCTTCAGAAAAAATATTGACAAAATCAAAAATTTGAGTCGGGGATCACTGGTTGAGTTGACACGGAATGACCCACACGTTTTTTATGGTCTTGATATAGTGATGGACTTACAATAAGGAATGGGAAGATGAATCCAAACACGGTGAATGCCAGCCAGCGTAGGAAGCCGAGAAACCCAAATGCAGCCGGGCGGTATGACTGGATGAAGATCTCATTGGTGAGTGATGGGGCTATTCCAGCTGTTCAGATCAAACTGGTTTGAGTTGTTGGCACTGGTTAGTCAGTTTATAATCAGTGTGGTATGTGCTTATCATAAGCATAAGCAATATGAATATTGTTGAATGCTGTTGCTTTAAACACAGCAGCATGCAAGAGTGACATTGCTTATACAACAGGAAGTAAATATAGCGAAAATTATCAAATTATTAAAATTTCACAGGCAAAAACATCCATTGTCTATTGTCAATAGTGTAGCGATGTATGAAGCACAGCTCAAACAAAAGTCACTTTCAAACCAGACAGTTTGAAACTTTGATCTGTTGCGAAATCTGCATGGAAAGATTTTTCGCCCTCACACGAAATTCCCCATCGCATTGATTCCTATTGAAATTGACTGGATTTTGCCCACGAAAATTTGCCGTACAACAGTAAATGTGGAATCACTGTTTAGACATAGTATTGCTAGTTACTATATTTTGCACAACCAATGAAAGTAGTTCCAAACAAAGTAGAAATCAACTGTCAAACAAATCAAGCTACAGAGATGCTACATTGCTAAATGAATCAATGTTTCTGAATGAAGTAGTTAGGGTAATGATTTAGTGTTTTAATCATTAACACTTGTTTAATTCCTGAATGAATCAGCGATTTTGAATGGATCTGGGAGTGATGCAAACAATAAAAATTCCCAGTGCTTTTAGGGGCTCATCACACAGAAAAATTATGTGAGATGCAGGGCAGTGGAATGAATAAAAAAGGTAAGGGGTAGAGATGCATTTTTTTTTTTTTTTAAAGTTGGTGCTTTGTTTCTATAAAGGCATGTTGTGCATGAGAAGCTGCAAAATAAGTATGCACATTGGTGAAATGTTCTTATTCCACGTTTGCGTAGAAAACAATGAAAATGATATTTAAAAAAGCATTTTGTGTGCACAGCCCCTTATTTACTGTTATTGGTGCTTTGGGAATGCCATGTGACCAATCAGATTTGAGGATTGAAACTAAATGTTTAAATAGTTTACCTGGGCCTCCCCCATAGAAAATAAAGAACAGGAAAATGAGGATGACGGTGGTGTATGGAATCACAGAGCTGTAGTCCTGCAGACGAAACAGAGATAAGGTAATAAAGTTCTGTTTTGATCGCTGTGAGCTGTTAAATGATAGAGACTCACCTTTAGGTACAGGGTGACAGTGATTAATGCCATAATGGCTGACATTCCCCCAAACCCTCGCCACATCAAGGCTCTCCTCCCCACACTCTCAATAAACAGCCACTACACATGCACATAAACACAAATGCACACATAGATGATTCATGTTCCTCCATGACAAATTAACCCAGTCTGATTTCAGATTACACAATTTAAAGGGCTCATCGGATGCGAAATTCACTTTTCAAGTTGTTTTAACATAAATGTGTGTTGGAAGTGTGTGTACACATCCATCCTATAATGATAAAAATCCTATAATGATTAAAAGGTTTTTTTTTTAAATCCCCATTTTAAAATCCCCTTTCTCAAATCAGACTGTTCTGAGATTCCTGTCAGAATGACATAGTTCTGTGCAGGCCGCTCCCACGATAGTTGATTGACAAGGCCGCCTTACCTTAGACCCGCCCTGAGTGAGCCGAGAGCTGTTCGCCATTGTGTCGACTCCGGTCTCCGATTAAGCGATTGAGGCAGTAGTGGCTCCTGGCCGTAAATTTAGGTGGGGCAGATTATTTTGTAAACTTTATATTCTATATAAACTTTGTTATCCTGTGGGTGGCACAATAATGTTGATTGACAGGCTCGAAGTAATGTTACACGCATAAAATGCTGTTTAATAATTCCCTTAATATAGAATTTATCACCTTCAAATGTTGATTTAGAATGTTACAAGTTGTGGAGCAATTCGGGTGAGGAAAGAAGATCATATGTCTATTCTCAGAATAAACAAAACAAACACAACAGAACCATATAAAGGCTATTCATGTGAGCACATTTAAACTAAATGATTTAATGTATAGCCTACTTTGTTAAAGCTGCAGTCCGTAAGTTTTGCCTCTTTGTCGCCATCTCTGTTTGAAAACCTGGAATTGCAGCTCTGTGCGAAATTATCTTCCGTGCTCAGGGTTGTGATCTGGTGTTCAGGCACGGCTCAAGTGAGGATGAATCTAATGTTTTGAGGTGAATGTGCGGCAGTCAGTCACTGCACCGGTGTGGATACTGTACTCAGCAATCACAGATTCTAGCCTACGTCTTGGAATATGTGACCCAAATAAGAATTTTCACCGTATATTGCCATCTGAACAAGTCTGCCACGTTTGTTCTGACTAACTGAGGAAAAAATAATTACAATAAATTGCGCTACCAATGGTAATTAAATCTAACAATCGGTTAGCTCATATCACATCTAACAGTGCAAATTATTATTGTTATAGTTTATTCTCAAATTATTAATGTTAACAACATCAGCATTGCATGACTACGAGTATAGTGTAGGCTATATTAACATGTAGATTTCAATTTCTGTACAGTCTAATCTAATTGTCATGCCATTTGAATTCCATGTTAAGAAATTATTTTAACCCAAAAAGCAAATTATGCTCCCTTCGAACTGGTTTTCTTTAAAATACAAATCTTGTGTAATCCCAGGTATCTGTAATCAGAAGCACATTTAAAACTGGAATTTAATTTCATTCACATGTGTTTCATAAACACATAATACTTTCTGGATTACAATCCGCCATCAAAATGATACATTTAATTATTCTAGCTGCTGTGAGAAAAGGCTATAAACGACCCGTCACCTGCAGGATCCTCACATGCGATAGCCTAGTAGCCGGGACAACTTCTTTATGTTTACAGACGTGACGTAATGACGCGGTGCAGTGCTCGAATTTCCCACAAAAACCTGCTACCTGTACCACTCAAATTAGAAAACGTTATTATAAGATAACCTTTGTGAATCGGGCTAAAGTACGATGATAGTTTTGAATGCTGGTTGGTTATGTACTTGCTCAAATATTGATTTCGATTTTAACCCAAAAAAGTTACGGACTGCAGCTTTAATTTGATCCACTACTCCACATAGAAAGAAAAGAAAAAAAAAAACAGACATGCCAACTAGTTACTGACCTGATGCAGACACATAGCTGAAGCGGATTGACATCTTGGTGAAGCGAGGCTGACGTGGTAACGTGAAAATAAGCGGGACAGTCTCAAATCTGCCCCAATGGCTCTCTATTAGAGCGTACTGCAGCTCCCCTTTTCACCACAGAATTGTGGGGCACTGTTGTGCTCGGGAGGGCTCAGGCATCGTCTGTCCCACTCATAGCCCGCGTCCCAATGTGCATACTATCCATCCTAAATTCTATGTGACATTAGTAATTTTCAATACTATTTAGGGCAGGTAGGGTGGATAGTATGCACGTTGGGACGCAGGAATAGACTGTAAAAAACTTAGTATCATGTATACATGCCTGCTAAAGCCATGCGCGGGATTTTAATATATACTGCTTACTTTACTTAAAATAGTCTAGAAAATATTTGTTGCAGAATGCTGAACACATTTACAATTTATTATTGATTCAGTTTATATAGAGGTCTATGTTTTGAATGAATATTTTGGTGGGGCTCTGCCCCATCTGCCCATATAGACGAGCAGCGCCTGGATTGAGGTGTTTTGTTGTTGGATGTAATAATGAATATAGCAGTCCTCATTAACTCCCGACATCTGAGCCGCTGAAGACGCAGAGGATTAACATTACTTTCCTTTTGAAGGGAATGTGCTGATCCTGATCTACATAAATGTGTCTATGTTCGAGAGAATCATTCGTGATCCAGCTTCATCTACAGAAGAAGTGAGTATAAAGGGTTTTTATGAATTTTTGAATTTCAGTACTACTCGTCACCCCATGGAAGAGAGGGGCGGGGTCAGCAGAGCTCATTAGCATTTAAAGCGACATGGACTAAAAACAGCTTACTAAAAACTGAGTTGATTTTGACATGATAAAAAAAGGTGTTTTTTACACTACCATTGAGAAATTTTAACCAAAGTATGTTATAGACTTTTCATTAAGACCCTAAAGAATCACATCAACTTGTGGAAAATGGGCATCCGATGACCCCTTTAATGTGCGCCTCTCTGGAATTTACTTACACAGGTTATGGAGATGAGGACTTCTGATGCTCCTATGCCCAGAGTGACATAACGGATCTTGTCCTCTGGAATACCCGCTTCCAAAAAGATGTCAAAAGAGAAGACGGTGATCTGTGAGCAAGAAGGGTAAAAGATCACTATATGTTGTTCTGTAAGAATGTCTTAGATACTTATTGACAACACAATGACATAAGACACATTTCTATTTGGAAGCATAATTTGGTGTATTGAGGATAAATACTAAATGATTTACAGCAGACATGCCGCTGAACTGGATGCATCCGTTTATGACCAGCATGGAAATGACCTGCCATTGCAGGTGTTTGTTTCTCAGCAGATCCAGCACACTCTTGTTGTGCTCCTCTCCAATGACTGCCTGTTCTGCTAACATCTCCTCTATCTCCAACTTATAATCGCCTGGTCCCCACAGACACTGCAGTGCTGCCGATCAAAACGTGAATACGTGATTTATCACAAAAGACGTTTGCAATGACATACAGAGATTGATCAGTTAAATGGAATGCACCTTTTTTGCACTGTTGACTGTTGCCTTTCTCAATCAGAAGATATCGTGGAGTATCTGGGAAGAATGGCAAGATTGCCAGCTGGACCACACAAAAAAACGTTGGGATGCATAGAAGAATGTTCCAGCACTCTTCACGGCCAAGAATTTCCCTGTGAATAAAATTAGAAACTTGGCTCAATTCAAAGAAATTTTGTGTATCAAAAGATTATTTTCCTGAAGCCAGATCAATTAAGACAGATGAAGACAGAATGGTGGCATGAAATGAAAATTCTCCCTATCTACATTACTGGTCAAAAGTTTGGAATAATTAGTTGTTGTTGTTTTTAAATGTCTCTTGTTCTCCAAGGCTGCATTTATTTGATCAAAAATACAGAAAACATTGCTGAATATTATACAATTCAAAATAACTGTAATATATTTTAAAATGTAATGTATTCCTGTGATAGCAAAGGTGAATTTTCAGTCTTCAGTGTCACATGATCCTTCAGAAATCATTCTAATATGCTGATTATTAATAATTATTCTTACTGTTATCAATGTTTTTGGTGCTTAATATATTTGTGAAAATCATAATTTTTTACAAATTACTAAAATATAACTTTTGTTTGATGAGCAGTTAAAAGAATAGCATTTATTTAAAATATAAATGTTTTGTAATATTATAATGTCTTTACTATCACTTTTGGTCAATTTAATATGTCCTTGCTGAATAAAATATTGCTTTTTTTAAAATCTTAACCCAAACATTTAAATGTATCACGTTTTCCACAACAATATTAAGCACCTGTCTTCAACATTGATAATAATAGGAAATATTCATTATTAGACTTTTTAATAAGAGACGTTTGACCAAACTTTTGTCTGGTAGTGTATTTATCTAAAACATGTTATTAATTATAATGTGAGCTTTTTTTTTTTTTTTTTTTTTAAACGTGCAATTCTTAATCAAAGGGCTCAGCTCTCCTAGTGAAAGAAATTCAATGCCCAAGCTTTAATACTTAATTATTACCTGAGGCCAACAAATTGTCCTATTAGTTTACCAAGGGACATAAAGGTAGTGGCTGTGACTGTCACCATGCCTCTGATTTTCTTCGGTGAACTCTCACCAAGGTAGATGGTATGTACATTCAAACCCAACCCTTTGAACAAAGAGCAAATCACATCTTTTTTTTATGTATATATATATATATATATATATATATATATATACACACACACATAATCACATCATATATATAGTATTTATTTACTGTTTAATGCACATACCTGCTCCGAATCCAAATAGGAAGCGTGCTACAAGGATCAACTCAAATGAGTAAGTAGGTTTGCTAATGTACATGATTACTGTGGTCACAACTGCTATGGCACTGTTCAACAGTGTGGCTCCTTTTCTGCAAGAAGAACATATACAGTAAATGAATATCCATTTTTGTTGTGAAAACATTAAAAGGAACAATAGGGAAAGCAGACGAGGATGAGTGAGATCAACCTTCCCAGGTGACGGGTTAAGTATATGACAGTAATGGAGCCAATGAGACCTCCTAAAGCATATAGAGCCACCACAGTAGACCAGATAAAGGTGATGGTCTTCTCCCCTGGAACATACCCGTAGTGATACGTCCAGCTGCTGTTAATAAAGCTCTGAATATACTGTGGGAAAACAGATAACAGATTGGAGACAAATCGTCATCGGTAGTTTGTAAGTAGGCCTACTGAACTGATACTTCTGGTAGCACTTTAGAAATTCTGCATAATTACGATTAACTAAACCAAACCATAACCCTATAGTAAGCACACTCTTAATAATAAAGTTTTTTTATTGGCTTCTATACTTCCATGAAAAAATGTAACCTTGTACAGAACCTTTCCATTGTACAAAATATTTTTTTTTATAGTGGAAAAAGGTTCTTTAGATTATTAAAATGTTCTTCACAGCTTATAAAAAAAATAAAAAATTAAAAAGAAGGTTACTTCAAGAATGTTTCACTGAAAGGTTCTTTGGGGACCCAAATGGTTCTTCTATGGCATCGCTGTGAACCCCCCACCCCCTTTGGAAACTTGATTTTTAATAGTGTACATGGTGTTACTCAGTACACATGTGTTTAATTACACTGTAACAAGGACACCTTAAAATAGCGTATAACCTGCTTTCTTAATATAATAACGGGAAAAGAATAAATACAAATTCAAGTGCGCACTGGAGATGGAGAGCTTATTGCTGTGAGATGAAATCCATTTTGAAAAGATCCTCCCAATCCCAGCACAACGATCAAGATAAGTGCTTTCCCACCAACCTGAAATACAGTCACGCTGTTCATTTATTACATGTTCAACAGTTCAAGTCAATACTTTTGATATTTCACATGAAACTACAAAACCAGCACAGAGGGGTTTTCTCTTGCTCGAGAATGACACAGAGCAGAGTAAATGAGTAAACTTTGGTTAAGAATTTAACTCTGCACTTGGTTTAAAGATATAAAGAAAATAAATGGGTTATTTTACAAAGACATATTATACAGCAATATACTTCGTTTTAACATTATGGTTATTTTGTTGAAACATAATGAGGCAATAATTCTTCTATAATAATTCATACTTCATCTCATCTGAAAGATCTGGCAATATTGCCTATTTAAATGACATGTTCCTACCAGTTCCTGCAACACGCTCTTCATGCTTTTCTTCTTTTATCTTCTTGTGTCCATGAAGCACCACTGCTTCTCTCCAATAAATACAGTGTCATCTCTGTTAGGCATTTTGATTAATTTTTGACACCGGAATGACTCGTCACATTTTGTCTCCTAAAATCTAGCTATCTATTTGTATCTATTTGCATTTGTCCAGGTTAAAAAATAGTTTTATTTTAAATGTTTTATTTATACTATCATTTTGTGTAAATAAATTTGATTAAAAAAAATACATTTTAATTTAATAAAAAAAGAAAAACCTGATTAAAATAATATATAATGATTCAAATAAAATTAATATAGATAGAAAGAAACAAAGAATTAAAAATACTGTATTGAAAAAAATATACTGTATTGAATAGATAAAAATGTAATAAAGTGAATTTCCTAGTATTAATTTTTCAGTTTGAATTGGGTCTTCCTAGAATACATATATATATATATATATATATATATATATATATATATATATATATATATATATATATATATATATATAGCTGTCTTAGAAATTTTAGTATGATCATATTTGCTGTCCTTGGCATCTGAAAGATTGAAAACCGTTGTGGCTGCAATATAACATACAACCACACGGAGGAGTGTTATTATTTTTGTTACGTTATTTGACTTTGATAGACTGTCTTTTCCGTGCGTCGTTGTCTCGAGCAAGAGGAAGTGAATTTACACTTTTTTTTTGTTTAGATTTCCCCGTAGTCATCGTTGTGACTAGTTTATCATTATCACTCCCAGCCATAACCTAGACTCCTGTCCTTCTCTAGATCTCTTTTAACTCCGCAAATATGCCTTTGGAAAACCTGGAGGAAGAGGGTTTACCTAAAAACCCCAATCTGAGAATAGCTCAGCTGAAGTTTTTACTGACTCTGGATGATCACAGACAGGATGCTAAAGTGAAGAGCGAGCTGATGGACGCCATCAAACTCAACAGTGAGTTCATTCACTCACACATGCTGCTCGTTTAGCAGATATATGTCAAAGTTTCTGTACTACTGCAATATATGCAGCCGTTTCATGCACAAGCTTTGCAATTTCCTTGCCTCTTGGGGTTTAGTTAGCTGACAGGCTAAAGCAAGTAACGTTAGCACATTAGCTGCTAATGTGTTTGGTTGTTTTCATGTACACTTTTCGTCTTCTGGCACTTTTGAATGTCCATTGCTAGTTTTCTTAATTACTTAATTATGATATAGCGTAAAACAGGGGCCGTTGTCACACAGTTTACGTTTATTTTCTGAAAGCATTTATCCCTGTACTGACAAAAAACGGAGTCTAGATTACAAAAATAGGCTAATTTTTAATCAGCGTAATTTAAATCGATGTATTTGTGTACGTAACGCATTTGTAACCTCCAGTAGTATGTATTCACACGATATAAAGTAGGTAGTCACAAAGGAAACCTGCTATTAAATTGCACTGTAATTGCATGCATTTAAAACTTGTGTGACAATTTGCTCCAAAAGACCTGTGCAAGTATGGTAACCCGTACTCGGCATTAGTGCTCTGCATTTAACCCATCCTAAGTACACGCACACACCCGGAGCAGTGGGTAATCTTGTTGTGCAATCACCCATCCATCATGTATGTACTTGTCAGATCACTCTTTCTCTCAAATCTAATGATGCATACTCAGAATTGTCTAAGTGAAACACCTCAGCTGTGTATATAATGATGTTGTGATTGTGTTTTGTAGATATGGCCCCGTACTATGAAGCCCTGTGTAAAGAGCTGAAATGGCAGGTGGACACGGATCTGCTGAGTAAGATGAAGAAAGCAAATGAGGATGAACTGAAAAGGCTGGATGATGTTTTGGAAGATGCTGAGAAGAACCAGGGAGAGAGTGAGATCAGAGATGCCATGATGGCCAAAGCTGAATATCTCATACGCATCGGTGATAAGGTGTGAATTAAAACCATTAATTCGCAGTTATGCTTTTTTAAAAATGTTATTGAAAGAAGTCTCTTATGCTCGCCAAGACTGCATTTATTTGTTAAAAATGCAGTAAAACAGTAATATTGTGAAATTTTAATGTTTGAAAGAAGTTTTGTTTCTGTGACGCAAAGCTGAATTTTCAACATCAGTACTCCAGTCTTCAGTGTCTTAAAAAAATCATTTTAATATGCTGATTTGGTGCTCAAGAAATATTTATTTTCAGCATTGATAACTGTTAATATTTGTAATGCTTACTTAGTATTTTTTGGAAACCATGAAACGGGTTTCTTTGATGTATAGTTCAAATGAACAGCATTTATTTGATACTATAACATTTTTAATGTCACTTTTGATTAATTTCATGCTTCCGGAATTAAGTATTAATTTCATTTGATGACGACGACAATTTTTTACCGATCCCAAACTTTTGAACGTTTGGTTACACACATCTATATATTTTAGTTTCTGCTTTTTATCTGTTCAACTTCTTACACATATTTAATCCTTATATCCATTGATAATATTTCTGCCTTTCATTTAGGAGGGGGCTCTGACCGGCTTCAGGAAGACCTACGACAAGACTGTTGCTCTTGGTCATCGCTTAGATATTGTTTTTTACCTGCTGAGGATTGGCCTGTTTTATATGGACAATGACCTCATCACCCGCAACACCGAGAAAGCCAAAAGGTACAGTATGGAGTACAGACTTATTTATTTAACAAATGCATCGCACCCTGGAATGTTGGCCTGACGCTTGAACTCTGCATGTATGAACAGCTTGATTGAAGAAGGTGGTGACTGGGACCGGAGGAATCGCCTGAAGGTGTATCAGGGCCTCTACTGCGTGGCCATTCGGGATTTCAAGCAGGCAGCGGAGCTCTTTCTGGATACGGTCTCCACATTCACCTCGTATGAGCTTATGGACTACAAGACGTTTGTTACGTACACTGTGTATGTGTGTATGATCGCACTCAAGAGGCCGGACCTGAGAGAGAAGGTGAGATCTAGCCTAAAAAAACAGTATATATAAAATACTTTTCAAAGGTTTGATGTTAGATGTTTGTTTTTAGAAAGCAATTCATTCTTTTATTTAGTAAGGATACATAAAATTGACCAAAAGTGGCAGTAAAGATAATGTTGCAAAAGAATGATTTCTGAAGACTGGAGTAATGATGCTGAATATTAAGTTTTACTATTGCAGGAATAAATTATATTTGAAAATATATTAAAATCAAGTTTTATTTTAAATAATAATAAAATTTCACAATATTACTGTTTTACTGTAGTTTTTAATTAAAAATGCAGCCTTAGTGAGCATAAGAGACCTCTTTAAAAATATGAAAATAATAATACAAATCTTGCAGAACTTAAAGCCTTCAAAATAAATAAAAAATATATATATTTCTTGAAGGGATAGTTCACCTTCAGTTGCTGGTTCCCATTGACTTACATAATATGGGGGAAGAAAAGAAAAAAAAAAACACTATGCAAGTCAATGGGTACCAGCAACTGAAGGTGAACTATCCTTTTAATTTTAAAAATCAGATAATAGAATTAAGTAATCACCGTTAATGTTAGACCAGTCATTAGAAAGCACAATGAAACCGGAATCTAAATGTTTTAAAAATCATTGATAAAACTAAAAAATATACATTTTACATTGTCTTCTCATTAACCTTTCTATCACCCCCTTAAAGCTCCACGAGCAGTTTTAAAACTCCTGCTTTATTCAGTCATATCTATAAGTTTATATTTAACGCATTTTGCAGACACTCTTATCCAGAGCAACACAAAGAGCTTTAGCTTGTGCGATCATTGCAAGTGTGCAATTCAGAAAGGAAAGGACTTGCTGCATATTAAAAAAATGAACCTAATAAAAACAATTAAATCTGCAAGAAATGATGAAATCTCTCGTCTTCTCTCAGGTAATTAAGGGTGCTGAGATCTTGGAGGTGTTGCACAGTTTACCTGCTGTCCGTCAGTACCTCTTCTCTCTCTACGAGTGCCGTTATTCTGTATTCTTTCAGTCATTAGGTAAGTGAAATATTGGCAGAGCAGGTTTTAAAGAACAATTGAGGGAAATATCTTATTGCTTAACTAGCAACGCTCCGTTGTAAGATTAATGTTGTTAAGCCGTGGTGTTATTTATTTGCAATGTTTATTGAAAGTGCTTCTCCAAGTCTGCTCTTCTGTTATTGTTTAACATGTTTTGGTCCATCTGTTTCTCTTCCTGTAGCTCGAGTGGAACAGGAGATGAAGCAAGACTGGTTGTTTGCTCCTCATTACCGTTACTATGTCCGAGAGATGCGCATCCTGGCCTACAGCCAGCTCCTGGAATCCTACCGCTCTCTCACACTGGGATACATGGCCGAAGCGTTTGGAGTCAGCACAGAGTTCATCGACCAGTACGCTCCCTTGTTTATATAAACTACGTTAATATTCATAATTTTGTTTTGTCATCAACATTTTTTTTATTTTTCATACATATTCATTATTTCTATGCTCACTTTGGTCTTTTTCTTTCCCAAGGGAGCTGTCGCGATTTATCGCTGCAGGACGTTTACATTGCAAGATCGACAAAGTCAATGAGATTGTGGAAACCAACAGGTGAGGACCTTAATGCTTGTGTGGACTAGTCATTTAAATCTCTATTGGATCTATAGTTAGCTAAATGTATTTCTTGTCTGTCCCCCCCCCCCCCCACAGACCCGATAGTAAGAACTGGCAGTACCAGGAAACCATAAAGAAGGGCGATCTCCTGCTGAACAGAGTGCAGAAGCTGTCCAGAGTGATCAACATGTAGTCCAGCAGATGACGTTTGATCGATAAGCGTCATTTCTTGTGAACGTGACTTTTGTTTAATGTACAGAATATAATAAAACTGAATTGGAGGAAACATCCGAGTCTGTCTTTGGTGTGTGAGCAAATGGAAAAAAAAAATGGAGGCTGACACATTTTTCTTATAAATAACTGTATAAATTATTTTTTTTTTTATATTTACAGAAACTTGTTACAAAACAAATATACTATACAATCTTTCTTTAAATATTAAGTAAATCTACCCTACTGTGTTTGTTCATGAATTACATAGCAGCCAACACACAAAAGTCCAGCTGATCAAATGATTTTTGAATATGTATACAAAAAAAAGACAGGAAAAAAAAATCAAAATATACACACTTGTACATAATCTTATATGTAGAGGCTTCTTCCCCAAAAAGCAAACTGCGTTTATCATCTTCGATTCACATTCCAGATCTGTGGTGTTTAATCAAACATCTTCACAAAGCTTTCATCATCTGAAAACAGTGGAGTTACAATTTCAAGGTAAACAGTACATTTATCTGCCTAAAACATTGGTTGAAATCACCGACTTAGCCACAAAAATATCTATCCCTCTTGCTTTGAAAATTTCTAATATCAAAAGTAGTCATAAAAGAATACAAGGGACCGATAAGAAGCTTTTCTCATGTCAAGTAAGTGTTACTCCTCTGCCATGCATTTCATCAATCAGAGTTACCGCTCTACTTGAAGGGGAAAAGGGCGACGTGTGAGATTCCTAGGCAGGTTTAAAAAGTTTCTAAACCCTTAAATAACATTCAAGTACTGTGAAAAGTAGAATATGTGAAATAAAAAGCTCTGCCTTAACAACAGTCGATGAGAAACTAATTCAGGCACTTTCTCTTTTTTTTTTTTTTTGTCAGCGTTAAAAGCAAATTAACAAGTAATTAAAAAGCAGTGTATCCAATTATGTTTGGCAACAGCGGTGCACATTTTGCACTGTACAACTGTTTTGTTCCCTCACCCAGTTAGAAAAGTCCTACAAAATACATCAGCCAGCCAGAAATCTTTTGCACAGTTAAACGGGCCATTTTGATCACATTCTCTGACCTCTTGGTTCGAGACGGGGAGGCATCACGGGGGAAAAGAAGCACTATTGACAA
The DNA here is from genome assembly GCF_012432095.1 of Onychostoma macrolepis. Lineage (NCBI taxonomy): Eukaryota > Metazoa > Chordata > Actinopteri > Cypriniformes > Cyprinidae > Onychostoma > Onychostoma macrolepis. Next base: position 20,765,867 of record NC_081165.1, on the reverse strand, counting down.
CTAGAAAACAACATAGTATACGGTGGATGATTTCCCACTACTGTGGCAACAATCTGTCTGGGGGAACTCGGCGTGCGACTAACAAGAAGCAGTGTTCGGATAGAGTGGCGTATTGCATTATCGGCTTGGCAGTGAACCACTTCTAATAATCTTAGAATGTTTCCATTTACTAAATAAATAATAATGATCTCAAGTGTACCAAAAATCGTTTACGAAAATGCCTGTGCAAAAATACATCTCCATATGTACAATTCTTTAACAAAATATGTATTCTGAAATAGGGATACTTCAATATTTGAATTCGGTTTCGTGTACGAAAAAGCCGAAGGAAAAAAATACACAAGAAAAAAACCAACATGCTCTACTTCTCAGCAACCATTGCTAACTGACATCAGTGGAGTTCAGTAATTTACAGGAGTTTTAAAGAGAAGCCCCAACTTACACAACAAAATCCACCTCAAGATCTCTTTTGAAGATTAATGAGCCAAAGAAGGATCTATTGCCTTTAAGTTGACAGACCCACGGTGAAAATGAGATTTAAATCAGAATGTCTAGCTACTAACCTCTGTAGGGTCACAAAGAACAAAAGCTTGTGTGGGATCAAAGCAGGAACGTTCGGTCGCAGTATAAGGTAGTGGTTATTTGATGAGATGGTGCTGGCCAGACTACTGTTTATGTGTCTCACAGTATAGAGAGTCGTGTAGATGTCTACTCCATTGCTGAGATGATAATGTGTCTGTAATGTTGGTCTATGGCTCAACGTCAACTAGCCACGAGCCCCTTTCTGAGATTGAAACGGCACATAACGATACCATGCCTAAGGCATCTTCACCAGGAAACTCTCCTACAATCATTTGAGCGAGACTGCAGATTTTAGTACATTAAGATTTCAGCACATGCTTCTTTAGTGCTACAAAGGGTAACTGGAGGTGACAGTCACCTGCCTTCTCTCATTTTGCTCCAACAGGAGCAATTTTTGCATGTGTTCACTGAATCGAGCCCTTAATGTACCTAAAATATCTGTGTTGTCCAAGGCATGGGTTTTAAGAGGATTACAGTGTTTTCTGGAGCTTCAAGAGACGACTGTTTCTCAGGATTCAGTATAGACATGCTAGGCTACTAGCATGTCAAAAACCCAAAAACTAGTGATTTAGCTAATGCAAGGTGTTTGAGTTTGATTTGGGGTTGGATTTTTCTGTAAATCCAAAAACTGCAGTAAATCAGCCTAAAAGAACTCTCTTTTAGCTTCTCTGAAATAAGTCTGAAGTTAAAAAAAAATCCCCTTGAAATAAAACAATCAAATCTAAATGAAAACTTTTCAAAAATAATGGAAAATGGTATTATACGATAAATATTTTGTTCTGTTTGCTATACATATGCTAACCTGTAAACAAAATGTGGTTTAAAAAAATGTCTAGTTTGCATAATCTTTAAGTTTAGGTTGCTCATGTTGAAACTCCACTCCTGTCATGTCTATCTTTAGTGAGTGTAGCTCAATCTAATACAGCCTTCCAGTGAGAGATCATGTGTATGACTAACTTAAGTTGACTGTGTGTCTACTTTAGGGATGTTCCTCTCCTGTACACTTCCTCCAAGGCTGAGTAGGATTTCAGTTTCCAGTATGTCCAGTATGTTCTCGTATGTCCACACCTTCAAGCTAACATACCGAAGAATATCGGTAAAGCAACCCATCTTGTTCACGTCGCACATCCCTCCTATGCTTGGTAGTGTTGGCGAGGCTACGCACCAGCCCAAATCTGTACCTTCCGACCCCAGCGCAAGTGCTCAGGCTGGGCAGCTCATGCTCTACGCAGCAGGCTTTGTACCCAATGGTGCATTGTATAGATTCATAATAACCTCCGACAGGAGAACTATATCTCTCTGGCTTATTATCCTATCCCCGGAGAGTGCCCCTGCATGGCTTTGGGAGGAAATCCTCACGAAGGACATCAATGGGCCACCCAGTGTGCATTCCACCCTGAGGATTGTGGGAAGAGTAAGAGAAAAAGAAGGCCTCGTGCAGAGTGGCATGAGGGGGCTGAGGGAGCTCTGGGTCCAGCCTACTGCTCAGCACGCTCAGAGCCTCCACACCTGTGTCAGGGACGAGCCTTTGGCTGTGGGAAACACACACACAAGTACGGGAATGTAACGTCTAAGAGGAAAGAGAAGATACTACATTCTAAACTAAAACGAGGAAGGAAAACAAACTAACCTGATGTATGAGTGAACTGTTAGGGAGCCCTGGTGGTCCAGGTATAGAGCGAGCGTGCTTGCTGTGGATGTTGTTGATTGATGGAGACTTGGCCATTTTGGGCCTGCCAGGACCTTGTCCTCCTCCCCCTCCTGCTCCTGATGCTGTCAAAGTCATTACAAAATTTGAATTAGAGACAGCACTTTGGAATCAACAAATGGCATTTCATAATTAAGTCTACAAGTGAATTTGGGTTTAGAGTGTTTTAGGACTTAATATAATAATGCGAACACAGAAAAAAGGTGAGATTAGTCAGCCTGACAGTTCTGTATACTCTCTGTTCAGTTTTGAAAAACTTGAATAGAAGTAAACTGAAATGAAACAATAGCAACATTTTAACCTAAAATGAAAAAAGCAACCAAAGTAAAACTGAAATAATACAGAAACTGGATCAAAACCAAACCAAGATGAAACAGAATTGATAATAATGTGAAATGACACAGAAATCAGATCACAACTAAACTGAAATAGAATAGAAATGTAAACTAGATTATTAATAATGACATTAGACACAATGAAAAAATTGACTGAACCTAATTTGAGATTAAATAGAAATTTAGATTTAAACTAAACTGGAATAAAACAGAAACCGGATCAATACTAATATTAAGTGAAATAGAAACTAGATCAAAACTAAACTAAAATGAAACAGAAATGGAGTTGATACTAATGTCAAATGACACAGAAACCCGATCACAACTAAACTGATATATAATAGAAATAGAAACTAGATTAGTACTAAAATGACATTAGACAATGAAAAAAAGGATTGAAGCCAAATTGAGAAGAAATAGAAATTTAGATTGAGACTAAACTGAAATTAAACAGAGAGAAAAATTAAATTAACTGAAATTAAAAAGAAAATGAATAAATTCTAAAGGCATTAGACAGTCTGGTTTGAAACAAAAAAGAAACCGGATCAAAAAAATTAATTTGAATCTAAAACTGGAACATAATGGGATTAAAACTAAACTGAAATAAAACAGAAACCAAATTTAATCTACCTAGAAAAAAAAAACAGAAACTAGATTAATACTAAAACGAACTGAAATAGAAACTGGATCAAAAATAAAGATGAAACAGAAACGAGATTGATACTACTGTGAAATGAAATCAAAACATAATGGGATTAAAACTAAACTGAAATAAAACAGAAACCAAATTAAATCTAACTGGAATGAAACAGAAACTGGATTAATACTTAAATCACATTATACAGAAATCTGGATTTCTGTAAACAGAAACTTAAACTCATTTGTATCCAAAATGTAAAAATAAATAAATAAACAAAAATAACCCCAAATGAAAACTGAAATGAAATAGAAACTGCATTTAATACTAAACTGAAATTATGAAATTAAATGAAACAGAAGTTGGATTAATACTAAAATGATATTTAAAGTATGGATTAGAACTAAACTGAAATTGACCAAACTGGACTGAAACCAAAATAGGATTAAACAGAAACCAGATTAACTAGCTGAAATGAAACAGAATCTAGATCAACACTGAAATGAAACAGGAATTTGGATTTAAAAATAATAATAAAAACAAGGTTTATGCACCTGTGCTGTTGAGGCTACTAGAGCCAGGTGAGCCCTTCCTCCTTTTGGCTTCCAGACGTGCATCTGCGTGATGATCACTGCTCTGGTGAACAAATGGCCCGAGGGAGAGGGTGGAGTCGCTGCTGTTCATCACTACACTCATGCGTTTAATGGACTCAGCCGGGCTGCCTGAGGGAGGGCCACGTCCTGTCGACTCCTGCTTCAAGCTCAAAGAGTTGGCCCTGCCTGGGGTGCAGTTTACCCCCAAGCTGTAAACCCCGCTGTGGGATGACGACAATGTTGATGACGATGAAGATGAGGAGGGGGTGGATGCGAGTGAGGTGTGGTAGGTGCTGCCAAGGCTGCCCGAGTTTACTGCACAGTTCTTTTTAAAAGATGAGGATGAGGAAGAGTCAGAGGTGTAATTGCTATGGGTGGTAAGCAGGGAACTGTTTTTCCGCTTCTTGCCCGAACTGAGACTACCGCTGATGCTAGCACTGCTATTAGTACTGCCCTTGACGATAGAGTTACTTAGGCTGGAGGATGGCTCCCGAGCCTTAAAGGACTTTGTACCAGATCGGGATTTAAGGGGTCGGTTGGAGCCCAACGAGGGTAGCGAGGATGAGTGGGCTGAAGGCATCTGGGGTGATGAGGCTGACACTTGTCTAGAAGCGCCACTGTAGGCAGGCTGCTCAGTGGCAGAGGCTTGTGGAGAAGAGCGGGCGTTCAGGGTGGTGCCATATGACAGGACTGGCTTGCTGTCATAAGGCGGTGGTGAGGACAAGCTGAGAAACCCTGCAGAAATGGAGGAGGATGAGGAAGAATGGGAGTTTGTGCTTGTCCGGTGAGAGGTTGTCGGTGTTGTTGCTGAGTTCTCCAAGGCCAGAGGGATTTTCCTACAAAGTAAATGCAAGTAATCATAATAATGATTGTGTTTAATGGAGAAATGGAGAAGTGGGAAGGGTCTCAACACACTTACTTCCACATTTGTGAGTTGACATGCTTGTCCAACATGGTGGTGAGAGCACACCGTACTTGATCCCAGCGCCGGTCGAACGTGTAACAACCTCTACCGTACAATCGACTTCCAAAAGTGCAGAACTGATGAGAGATGGAACAGGAATGGCACATTGGTGCTTGGTACTGAACATTTTCAGATCAAGGTTGACTCAAACCTACTTTAAAGAGGGTGGCTCGACACAAAATTGGATACAAATGAGGCCCTAAATATTCATTTAAACTTGTTTTAAAACAGCTTAGTGATTCAAAATGTAAGTGACCTTCTAAACAGGCACTTCAGTTTTAGAAATTCACTACTTCAAAAAGAAAGAAAAAACACTCCCTAATACTTTAAGATCATAAGGTTTATTTTACTTACAGCAGCTGGTCGTGGGTGGTAACCTGAATAATGGCAGTCCAGTTTCTCTGTGGCCTCCTCTCTCTCCTCGTTCTCCCCCTCGTCACTGGAGAGGCGGCTGCTCTCGGTGCCGACAGGGGTCGGGTGAGAATGGTGGGCCTGGTCGTGGGCCATGGCTGGGTCTCCTCCACTGTGAGAGTTACTGCTGTTGAGTCTGAAGACACAGAAGAGCACCCTAACATTTGCCTTCGTTGTCAACCACCCGAACAAAAAACAACTGGAGGTCCATAACAAATTTGGCTAATCAATCAAAACGAAGCCGGTTTAGAGTAAATAGTGGGGCAGGAGGAAGCAACTCACCGTGGAAGCCCAGAATTATGAGGTTTGGGTTTGCTGTGGGGCAAAGGCTTGGTGGCATCGGCAGTGCCATTGCCATGGGAGACCGGGTGAGGGTCTTGTGAGATGCGGGAGGGGGGAGGGTGAGGGTCCCTGAGAGGGGGTGCTGGGTGTGAAGGGTCCAACCTGAACTGCAGCTCCTTGTCCCGCGCTTTGCTCTTGTGCTCAGCGAGCAGCGTGTCAAAGCGTTGCCGCCGCCCGAGCACCGCCCTCCTCTGGCTTATGGAATGTGTCTGTGGATAAATTGGGGGGTATGTAACAGTTCAGTCAAACAATTAAATGTTTGGTTCATATATTCAAAGGAATTTGAACATTAGGGAGGTCATAGGTATGCAAAATACACTGATGACCATATTGATATCAGCCAAGATCATTCGGTTTAAGAAGTCTGGGATAATATTTGACCTTTTTTTGATATATTATTTGGATTATATTGCTATATTATTGTATTAGGAGAATATTCAAAATAATAAATAAAATACAATATAATATCTGACCCTTATTATTTCTGGTATATTATTAACATTATATTGTCATATTACAGGCTATTAGGACAATCCTCAAAAAAAAAACAACAATATAATATTTGAGCTAATTATTTTTGCTATGTAATTAATTACATATTACATTAGGACAATTAAAAAAAAAAAATCTCCTACATACATACATACATATATATATATATATATATATGAGGAAAAAATGGGAGAATGTACATATATAATTGTATTAATGCTATATCGGTATAATATTTTCAACAATGTGTTCAAAAATAAATTAAAACATCTGATCTTACTAGTTTTGTTATATTATTGACACTATATTGCTATATTATTAGGGCGATACTCAAAAACTACAATAAATTACACTATAACATCTAGGCTTGTTTTGCTAGGTTTTAAGTTGGATTTAAAAAGTCTGATTGAAAGTCCGACACTTGAATCTTTATTGTGAATGATTGGAATGATTTGTGAATGACTGGTAATAACAAAAATAAGAACTGCCTATTTGTATGGTCCAAAATGTATTCCTAATTCCAACTCAAAACATATTTCAAAGTGTAGAAGGTGGCATACCTTGCATGTTAAGGATCTTGTGCATGGCTTACGTGCTGTCATATCCATAACTCCACAATGGATATCTGGATTAAACTCTCGCTCTGATTTAAGGAAAAAAAAAAAAAGATAACGGAAAGTTAAAAAAAATGGTTAAAGAAAATTGTTTTTGTCTGTATTGTCTTTGACATAAATATACAATAGCAGCAGAGAGTATAAAAATTCACCTTGTCTCTTGTATAAGGGTCTTCTGCTACTGGCACTACTGCTGTCCTGTTTCTTGTCTTGGGACGAGAGGTGGCCCTTGCCATTGGGGATCTGACCAGGGGCCAGCTGTGGAGCCTTTGGTATGGAGGGGAAGTTAAGGCCTGACTTCAAGGGAGAGGTGCTCACAGTATTGGAGGAAGAGGAGGAAGTGGAAGAGGAGGGGGGCACGTGGGGGAGTTTGGGTGAAGATTCCACCTTCAGATGGACCTTCTCTACTTTGACTGCAGGGATTGGGCTGGGAGGCAGAGAAATAAAGAGTCTTATATTGTACCAAAGGTGGGTGTGCTTCAGATTACATCTTTTGTGTTACGCAAGAATGGGCTGCTTATAACGAATTTACCCATTAAATTCACTTACACTCCAACAAAACACACATACACACCTCTCTTCTTGTGGCACCCTATAGGGGAAGTGAGGCTTCCGGTGAGGCAGCTTCTCTTTGGTTGATTTGAAGATTTTAGTGGGGGTGCTGCTGTTTGCACTGGAGGGGCGTGCAAGTGTGCTTCCACTAACAGTCCCGGCCCCGACTCCACCCCCAAGGCTGCCCTTATTTCGAGAGTTTGCAAATGCAGAAGAGGCGCCATAGCTGGATGGGGGCTTGCTGATGGAGCTGTGTCTTCTCTCTGAGGGTTAAGAAATGTACAAGATTTTACTCTTTGAATGCTCAACATGTTGACTGCAAAAGCAAATAAACTTGTACAATAATGTTTTACATATTTATTCAGATTTTTTTTCATTCACTTTTTGTCTTTTTTTTAGTTAAGTTTAATATTTTAAGGCTGCCAGAGTTGATATCAGTTACCATTAAAAAAAAAAAACTATGTACAATTTCTCAAGTCAAGCATTATTTCATTCTTTACTTTTATTTTAAAGTTATTTGCATTTTTACATTTTAGTTAGTTCTGGAGTGTTAAAGATTTAAATTTAGTTGCAGTTTTTCCCCAGTTAATAATAACACCTGATATCTACAGAGTGTAACATAAAAATGAAAAAAAAATTGAATTGAATTTCAAAAAAATGAATAAATAAATAAATAAAAGCAAAGGACAAACAAATGCTTAACTTCTGAGTTTTGGACTAAAGAAATCTTCATCTGGCTTTGCACTTTGTCCAAGACATCTATTTTAATGGGTAGCTGACCTAACCTGCAGTTAAGGTAAGTAGATTAATACATAGACACACATAGACACTCTCCTCTTCTAAATGCACACATTTGCTTTCTCTCTGTTGTAATTACAAGACAGAAATGTGCATGAGCATTTAGTCAAAAGAGTGAACCGCTGTGCTGCACTAACAAACGCTCTGGTCTCTCCATACTCGCCTGTCAACACACACACACACACACACACACACACACACACACACACACACACACACACACACACACACACAAACACAAACACAAACACAAACACAAACAGTCTAGTCTTATGTCTGGCTTGTGTTCATCTGATAAAACTACAGCAAAAACACCAAAAAATAAAAAGAAGGACACCATGAAGAAATCCTTGACTTATTTATTTCTCACAGACGCTTGTGGCTATTTGCTGGGATGTTGTCTCTGCTCTGAGAAAGTGAGCCAGCAGCAATTTGAGTAGCCAAAGGCCCAATCGACAAAGCCCCAATTACACCACAACAATCCGCAGTATCATTCCGCCCCATGTTGAAAAAGCAATCTGGGATTGTTGTAAGGAAACTGTACACCAAATACTGCAACCTGACAAATGACTACAGGGAACTACCGACATAAAAACAAGAGCCTCGCGCAAAAGAAGGACGATCAGTGTGGACAATGGCTCGATATAGAAATGTACAATTTTGCACTTTTTTCAAAAATGGAGAACAAATCAAGAAGCCGGCAGTCCTTCAAACCTTCCTGTATTTCTAATACAGTCAGCAAAAATTCATTATCGATTTGTCAAGATCTTTTGTCAATTATGTCATTTTGCAGTAGTAAAATATTTGATTTCTATTTCTAAGATGCATTTTAAAAATGGCAGAGGCCTCAAACAATCTAATCTATGTGCCCTGACACTGTGTATGAGAGGTTTTTTTTATGATGTAAAAAAAAAATATTATAATGCAAACATTTACACTTTGCAAAAATGCTTGTTATAATTGCAAGTTTAAATGTCAATTTCAGCAATAAACTTCAAATACTTCATAGAGCGGGTAACATAACTATCAGTCAAATGGAGCACTGTGAAAAGGAGTGCAGTCTTTTCTATATACAAGTATATACCGGTCTAATCAACTGAGGTGCAGTGTGACTGCAGAATCCCACAATATCCACAAATGCATAATGTAGTACAGTTAAAAGTGATAATATACAGTCAGCTGGTCAATTGCATCAGAGGGAACATTCCGAGTCCAAACTAAAGAGTATACAAATTCACTTCTTATTTAAGAAGGGAATAAAATAATTATAATCATCATGTGCAAATGTCTCCCGCAAAGTGTTTAACATGCAAATGTTCAACAAGCAGATCTTAAACACATATTTAAAAACTATGGCACATTTAAATACATGTATAAAAATATGATTTTAAATTGTTACAAATGCCAATCCTTTTAAAAGTTATTTTTAAAACGTACTTAAATTTCTGACTGCAGATTCATGTGTAGTTTTCAATACATATTCCTTAGTACCACAGTTTTTTTCAGCTCATTATGATTTATCTTGAATAAGCACTTGACAGAACTAGATTCTTCCCTACACTATTAGCCAAGCACTTGAGCATTTAAAACTTTCATGGTCTGCGTAGTTAATCTGCTCATTAATCTTTCAGTTTCTAGAATAAAAGAGTCCCAGTGTTCATTAAAAAAAAAAACTTTCACCACTAGAGTGAGAGATTGTGTAATGATCTCTTTAAATAAAAAAAAACACAGTAGAACTGGCTCAGTCTGAGTGCAATAAACAGATCATTCTGAGGAATATTTAAACATCAATGCCGTCCTGAAAAAGAGATCTTCTGGAAGCTGAACAGAGAATCAAGTGCACTGATCTCGACATGTTTTGGCTCTCTCTCAGAGAGAGAGAGAGAGAGAGAGAGAGAGAGTGCTGCAACTTTCACAATCTGCACAAATTCTCAGTCCCGTGACATGTTTTTGGATTCAGTTATGGCCACGGGAAATCTTCCAATCAAATAACAGTCTCATTTTGGGTTCTGATAGCCCACGAACAGCTGCACTGTGTCATTAATGTCATATGACAAAAAAATAAAACATTATTCTTCTATGTATGCTAGTACACAATTTTAACAAAGAAATAAAACTACTTTTTTCAAAATAATGATTACATTTTTAGGTTTCATTGTTATTAAAACTATTTAAATTATTCTGACAAATGTTGCAATTATGTTTTGCACTGTGACTGTGATTACAAAAATGACTGTCCCTAATTATATATTGCTACAACTTTGATATCAAGCCGAAAAGATCTTAAGACCATAAAATCACACCAAAACGGCAGACAAAATGGCGTTATAAATAACAAACAAGCCAGCGTATAACTTAAACCCGAGGTGTTTTGCATTTCATTGGATGTGACTCGGCAGACTCCAAGCAAACCAAACCAGATGCACGAGTATGAGAGAATAAAATGTGGTTCCTTCACTTTGAAACACACAGCATATGCAGACATGTTGAGGAAATTAAAACACAGCCATTTGCACTTGACATCAGAAAGTGTTTTGATTTTTTTTTTTTCTGCCCTACTTTACAGCATGCTAAAAAGCACCAAAGCAATTTGCCACTGGGATTTAAAGACATTTTGGCTCCCCCTTATGGCCAATGCTGAAATAATGAGTCCAAGTGAACCAGCTACTAATACTTCAGAATCTTAAACAACAAACTGACACAGCATCTGCTAACAGAGACTTTCGTTCAAGGTTAATTATGGTGAAATTAAAGAAACAGCTAGGACAAAGCAAGACCTTGACTGGGCCAAACATTTTTAAAATCAAAGAAAGAATGAAACCACTTTTAACAGAGATTTCAATAAAAAAGAAAAACACTCCTGCTTCATTAGGAGTAATCTCTGCAAAAAAACATTTGAGAGCACTTTCCTTGAAATTTGTAAAAAATGCTCAAAGCATTTTGGCAGATGAATTTGTAATGCTCGTGTGCTAAAATAAATTCTACAGTGTTAAACCACTGCTGACACATTTTAAACAGCTCAAAAATAAATAAATAAAACCCTCAAGTAAATAATTTTCCTTAAAACACAGATCAGAGGTGTGTTGAAATGAGAGTGATTTTATTTTTTTATTCCTGAAATTTTCTGACGTCTTGTGGGAGGTTTTACATGTGCTAGACTGGATAAAACAGCACAGACGTGCTGACTAAAAAGAGCACATCAAATATTAACTTGAGGATAGTAAACAGAACTCTGGCGGCGGGTATCAAAGGCTTGTGTTCTTCCCTCTTCATGTTATGATATTTGAGGCAGAGCAGAGGTGGGGGCGGGAGGGATTTCTGTCTTAATTCCCTTGAGTTAGATAAGATTTTTCTAAAACACCTCCATTGAAGAGGGCAGGGAGAGCAAAGTGAGAGAAATGGAGAGAACGAGTCAGCTGTGGAGAGCACGAGGTGTTCTTACCGTAGTGTGCTTGGAAGGCCTGGGGTTTGACTACCTGACTGCAGTGGCTGCACATGACCAGGTAGAAGTCATCCTGGGCAGGACATTGGCCAAAGATGGGCATGTCTGCAAAAACACACACAAAACACTCATTAGCAGGTCAAAATGTATTGTGCTCTTCTGACACAGCATGATGAGATTATTATAACAACACAGCTACTTTCAGTTTTTGTGTGACTGTAGAAGTCAATATTATTAATTAGCTCGTTAGAAAAACTTTACAATGCAATGCAATGCAAAACGAATGATTCTATCTCTCAAAACTCTCTCTTAAGCTCAAAACACACTGATCACTGCATGTCACACTGTGCGACGTGGATCCAATAAACTTGGCTACGACGTGTGTAGACTGTACGACGATGACACCTATCAACTCGTATGCTACGACACACGTTTCTATAGAAGAATAAAAGGTCATCAGCATGCGCTCGTGGTAAACAAAAAGAGCATGATAAATCACACTAGCAGTTGAGGAAGGAAGGAATAAGAGCTTGAGCTATGCAGTTTTATGTTTTAGTGCCATGTCGCGTTGATTTCATGTCGCATTTTAATTGGTTGGTCAGTAAACGTGGATCGTAACAGCAAACAAACTGTGCGATGATCACGCAGTATCGTAGGCTATCTTCGGTCGCAAGACCGTGGCAACGGCCATCTTTGAACCTCTGTATGACACAGAAATCGCCACAATCGTTTCACGATGCCAATCTTTCGTCTGGGACAGCCGAAAACAGTGCAGTGTATTTAGGGCATAAAATGCTGATAAAGTCTTTAAAAATCTGTATATTTGAAGAAATCAAATATTAATCTAATAATTCAAAAATAAAAATGTAAATAAAACAAATAAATAACAGATAAATCATTTTTCAATTCGAAAAATAAAAGACATCTACAACTGTTTATTTATAAATTAATTCATTCAAATATAAAAATGTAAATAAATCACTTCTGAAAACTACAAATAAATAAACATCTAATACTATTAATTATTTTTTAAATGTCATTTAGTTAATGAGCTTAAATGTTTAACGCAAATGGACAAAGAAAAACAATTAGCATATGCTTCATGAAAATTACTGTAATGAAATTATAGATACAAAAATTAAATATATCAAAAGTGACATTAAAAGACATTTACACTGTTACAAAAGATTTTCATTTTAAATAAATGCTGTTCCTTGGAACATTCTATTTATTAAAGACTCCTGAAAGAAATGTTTCACGGTTTCAACACTGAATATTAGTTAGCACAACACTGATAATAAGAAACATTTCTTGAGCATCAAATCAGCCAACTAGAATGTTTTCTGAAAGATCATGTGACACTGAAGACTGGAGTAAAACTGAGCTTTGTCACTACATAATTCAAAATGTTTAAATATATTAAATAGAAAAGAGTTATTTTAAATTGTAATATTTCACAATATTACTATTTTACTGTATTTTTGATCAAATAAATGCAGACTTGGAGAGACTTTAAGAGACTTTAAAAAACATTTAGGGAAAATCTTACCAATTGTAAACTTTGAAATGGTAGTGTACATTCAACAACATTTTTAAATAAATGAAACCAAAACCATGCTGTACAAAACTATATTGTATATTACAGAACAAATTTATTCTGGTTGCATGTTCTTGGTCATTATGAACAGACAAATTACTTGTTGCAAGAATCATGTCACTCCTGATTAGGACACACAGCGTAATCAAGTGTAAATTGCACGTAAAATCTGACCTAACCAGTGAATGGAGCGTTAATTAAATCTTCCCAATCTGCCATCTGATCATACACACACAAAATGCCTAAGCACACTTGCTTCCACGGTGCACACCAGTGTCTGTCCGCTACTCTGTCTGTTCAGTTTATCAACAGCTCCGGTTCAGGTGAGGCCACCCAGGCCATTACGGGGATGTTCTGGGAAAAGCATCTGGGCGAGTTCATGTGGTGTATGGGGTCACCCGCAGTAGTGCTACTCTGTTTTCATAAGAAAGGAAACAAATAAGTGATAAGGGATAGCCAGCCACCGCACCAGCATTTCAAAGGTTGCCTGGGGAGGGGGTCCTCCACCGAGCGAGGCGTGTGGGAGAGCCAGTGAGGAAAAGAGTAATTGAGTGGGAGAACGAGGAGAAGAAAGAAAGTGAGATTGCAGATTAAGAGTGGCAGTTGTAAAGTTGTGAAATATCTGCAAGGCCGAAAGATTATAAACAAGCGAGCTGAGGAGAGCCGTATAGTAGGTGGCATTTGGCTTTCAAGATTCATACTTTCAGAAAGTGCCCTGAATTGACAGCGGTTTGTGGAAAGCAGTCTACCCAAACCACAAATAACTGCACTGAAAATAGATGAAAGCAGTGGAAAAAAAGATCTGCACATTAAAAAAAGTCTTAGTCTCTGCTATTTAGTGAAGCTTAATGTGGCCCTTGCTACAAATGCAAACTACCTGTTCCAGACACTTTAAGAAAACGTCTAAAACATTTGACCTCAGTTGAAGTTGGCAACACGCCAAAGACCATTCTCTAAAAAAACAAGAACTTGGAAAAACAACATTATTTGTTTAAAGCGATAGTTCACCCAAAAACGACAATTCTGCATGTAAAAGACTGACATTGAAGAGAAGAAATTGTTGAATGAAGTAGTCATTATTTCTGTTTTCTTTGAGCACAAAAAGTATTCTCGTAGCTTCATAAAATTAAGGTTGAACCATTGATGTCACATGGACCATGTTAACTCCCTTTTAGGGCCTTAAATGTGTCAGTTCCGTAGCTGTCTATGCAGTGTCAGAAAGCTCTCGGATTTCATCAAAAATATCTTAATTTGTGTTCCAAAGATGAACAAAGGTCTTACGGATTTGGAACGACATGATGGTGAGTAATTAATAACAGAATTTTCTTTTTTGGGTGAACTATCGCTTTAACCCTAAAAAGGGCAAACCATAAAGAGACATCAGAAAATTTATTTATTGCCGTTTTCTTACTGACTCTTATTTTTTATTTTAATGTTTGTATCCCCCAGGACACGTCGCCCCTTTGGGGGTATAAATTTACTGAAAACAGAACACTTGTTTATCAATGCTTGCTACAACATGGTTGTAATTCCTGAACACTTTGGTATACAGACATAAGGCTGGTCTCCTACACATAACAGATCATTGCTGAAGTGAAAGCATTTAAAAAAATAAGTATAAAAAAAGTTATAAAAGTTTAAATTTACAGTTTTTTTTTTTTTTACTGATTTACTTTTATTTTTTTTACTTTATATAAAATAAATATTTTATAAAATATGTTGCACTCTAAAATTGCTGTAAAATCAAAGCCACATGTCTAACCAAGTTATGTTCCAAATTTGAAGTTGATAACACAAAAATTGTGGTTCCTGTGAGATTTTGTTTGGGCACTATGTCAAAAATAACCACTTGGTTACACCCAAACTCTATTGAATTTATTTTTCACAAATCAATCTTTTTCTGTCACAATATCACTTCTATTACAAAACAATTACCAAATATGGAACCTTGACTGTCAGACCTTTCCAACGATATGTTTTGTCAAGATTACAAAAAGATTTGATTTTATAAAACACAAGCCATAAAATCGCAGTCTATACAGGCTATGTTTTTATATCTTGATTTATACCACTAAAAGGGCAATGTATCCCCTGAGATACGTAATGACGCAGTGCCATGCTCGAATTTCCCGTGAAAACCTACCACTCAAATTAGAAAACATTATTATAAGCTAACCGTTGTGAATTGGGCTAAAGTAAGGCGATAGTTTTGAACACTGGCTGGTTATGTACTTGCTCAAATATTGTTTTCGGATCATTTTTAACTAAAAAAAAAAAAAAAAAAAAAGTTACGGACTGCAGCTTTAAGTACATTATGTATTATAACAAATACCTGCAGAGGGCACCAACGGCCTGGTGACATTTCACTTTACAGCGTGATTAAAAGACATTTAAATCCATAAAATTTTTATATTTGGCCACATGCAAACTCAGAATCTTTTATTTTGAAATCGCGATGTACAATAAATGGCATATTTAGACATTGGTTGATGTATTCTCCTGTGTTGGCAAAGGTTTATGAATGATTTACGTTACAAATCTAGTGAGATAATGAACACTGTTTTCCCAGATGAACTTTAAGCAATTCAACACAGCACATACAGAGGAAGAGTATAGCCCCTTTCACACATACAGTCTTTACTAAATCTCTTAAGTTACCATTAAGAGATCATGTGTGAATAGGACCTTTTCAAAAAATCCCGGTAAATTTGTTTTGGGAATCATATCGCTTCTCCATTCATCAGGGCTGCGACTCTTTTACTGGATACTAATATGCGTGTCTCGTGTTTATAAAAGCAACAAAATTCTGATTGGCTAGTAATGTTAGTTTGGTTGAGAGTGAAAGCTGTGCTCCTTCTCATACCATTGGTAGGCGAACTCATGGACTCGAAAGTGATATCAGCAAGTTTTTTTTTTTAAATTCAGGATTTTCTTTTTTTTCCCCGCAGCCAAACGCTACATGCCGGAGAACTTTAAGCCCTGCCCACTACATGCAGCCATGCAGTTTTAAATGCTTCCTGTGAGCTAAACAAAGAATGTAGAAACAAAAGTTACCTCATCTAAATATTCACAACAAACACCCTTCCGAGATGAAACCAAGAAATAAGACCTACACTTTCACTGCTTCTCCCCACAGCTTCTCAAATGTTTGTATCCCCCAGGATGTGTTCCCCCTTTTAGGGTTAAGGGCAAAATAATCAAATTTAGAGATTTAAATTTAGAGATTTAAAAATGGCAGCAAAGTCACTGTAATACCATTTTTTGGGGTTCCCAAACTTAAAAAAAAAAAAGAGATATCTAAATGCATTTAATTCAAATTTCAAATATAAAAATGTAAATAATCACTTTTCAAAATAAGTAAACATCCAAAATTTCATTATTGTTTAAAATATAATTTCATTAATGAGTTCACAATGAAAAATGAACAAGAAAACAATGTGTAAATCCAGTTTAAATCTCATCAACATTGTTTTTTTGTTTTTTTTACATTTAACAACATTTTTAATACATTTTATACATAAACATTTATGTATTTTATAGATCAAATATGTTATTCACAATACTTTTCGCGATCCTGGCTCATGTTAGAAGATTAGTTATTTGCCATGCAGGAGCTCTGTGAGATCATGCAGAAATTCTAGTGCATCTTTTAGAAATATTAATTGAGGAAAATGCTACAAAATCAGTTATTTATCATTGCACTGAAAGTAAATTTTGATCTGAATCATGACCTAGCAGTTGACATGTTGAGCCTTGGTGCAGGAGATGCAGGTGTCCTTCTTTTCTGAAATATTAAAAAAAAAAATCCTTCAAGATCAGATATTCACCATGGTGTTGAGAATTTGTTTGTGTGAACCGTGGCCTAGAAGTTGACACGTGGAGCCTTGATGCTCAAGCAGCAGATGTGGGTTTGATTATAGCATGTGTCCTTTTGAAATAAATGCTGCAAGATCATTTACAGTGGGGGGAAAAAAAATTTTGATCCCCTGCTGATTTTGTACATTTGCCCACTTACAAAGAAATGATCCGTCTATAATTTTAATGGTAGGTTTATTTGAACAGTGAGAGACAGAGTAACAAAAATTCCAGAAAAACACATTTAAAAAAAAAAAGTTATGAATTGATTTGCATTTTAATGAGTGAAATAAGTATTTGACCCCTTTGCAAACCATGACTTAGTACTTGGTGACAAAACCCTTGTTGGCAAACACAGAGGTCAGACGTTTCTTGTAGTTGGCCACCAGGTTTGCACACATGTCAGGAGGGATTTTGTCCCACTCCTCTTTGCAGATCCTCTCCAAGTCATTAAGGTTTCGAGACTGACGTTTGACAACTCGAACCTTCAGCTCCCTCCACAGATCTTCTATGGGATTAAGGTCTGGAGACTGGCTAGGCCACTCCAGGACCTTAATGTGCTTCTTCTTGAGTCACTCCTTTGTTGCCTTGGCCGTGTGTTTTGGGTCATTGTCAAGCTGGAAGACCCATCCACGACCCATTTTCAATGACCTGGCTGGCTTCAATGCCCCGTCTATCGTCCCTTTGATGTGGTGCAGCTGTCCTGTCCCCTTAGCAGAAAAACACCCCCAAAGCATAATATTTCCACCTCCATGTTTGACGGTGGGGATGGTGTTCTTGGGGTCATAGGCAGCATTCCTCCTCCTCCAAACACGGTGAGTTGAGTTGATGCCAAAGAGCTTGATTTTGGTCTCATCTGACCACAACACTTTCACCCAGTTCTCCTTTGAATCATTCAGATGTTCATTGGCAAACTTCAGACGGGCTTTCTTGAGCAGGGGGACCTTGCAGGCGCTGCAGGAGTTCAGTCGTTCACAGTGTAGTGTGTTACCAATTGTTTTCTTGGTGACTAGGTCCCAGCTGCCTTTAGGTCATTGACAAGATCCTCCCGTGTAGTTCTGGGCTGATTCCTCACCTTCATCATAATCATTGAAACTCCACGAGGTGAGCTCTTGCATGGAGCTCTATTTGCGAATAATCGCACCAACTGTTGTCACAATCCATCTCTACAAGGTCTACAATCTTGTCCCTGACATCCTTGGACAGCTCTTTGGTCTTGGCCATGGTGGAGAGTTTGGAATCTGATTGATTGATTGCTTCTGTGGACAGGTTGTCTTTTATACAGTTAACAAGCTGAAATTAGGAGCACTCTCTTAAAGGGAGCTCAGCTCCTTACCTGTATAAAAGACACCTGAGAGCCAGAAATCTTGCTGATTGACAGGGGATCAAATACTTATTTCACTCATTAAATTGTAAATAAATGTATAACTTCTTTGAAATGCGTTTTTCTGGATTTTTTTGTTGTTATTCTGTCTCTCACTGTTCAAATAAACCTACCATCAAAATAATAGACTGATCATTTCTTTGTCAGTGGGCAAACTTACAAAATCAGCAGGGGATCAAATAATATTTTTCCCCACTGTATTTATCAGGACACTGAAAATGGACTTCAGTTTGAACCGCGACCTAGCAGTTTGCATGCTGAGTTGTGGTGCTCACACAAGAGATGCGGCTTCAATTCTGGCTTGTGTCCTTTTTTGAACTAATAATAAAAAAAACAAAAACAAAAAAAAAACTATAAGATCTGTTATTCACCATGGTGCTGAGAATGTGTTTGTGATGGAACTGTGGCCTCGCAGCCTTGATGCACATGCAGGAAATGCGCTTTTGATTCTGGCTTGCATCATAATCCCCTTTTCTCCATCTCTCGCCTCAAGTAACCCATCTCCTATCTACTTTCACTGGGTTAGATATTTAAAGCAGATGCACTAACAATACATCTTCAAATTAAAGAACTTGCAACACCGGTTATAATCACTTCATAAAAAACAAACTGAAGGCACAAATGAACTGCAGGCGTTATATTCAGACGTCTTTTGTCGGCTGATGTGGAGCTCAGAGAGGCACTAACTGTCCATTATTTTGAGAGCCAGGAGGTTAATTAGTGTGAGTGATTAAGTGAGGGGACAGGAGCAGGGCTATGGCTGCTGTTCCACTGCAGCTCCTTCACGCAGAGACACAAGGACACTCCAAAAAACATCACTGCCTGACAAGATGCCATCGAATTGTCAGCATCACCTGGGTGAACCTGTGCTCTTCTCACGGTAATCACTGCCAATCAGGACAATAGTCTCTTTAGGAATTCACAAAAGATAACCTTCAAGAAGTAGATAACCAAGGCTAGGGTTTGGAGCCACAGCTGTCCTGATGCAAAGTGAGCTGTTTGCAAACCTAAATCTTGTCATTTTATCAATTATAGATATACCAGTATATGGCAGACTGATATTTATCAGTTTCATTGAACATGACTAAATGATTTAACATGAATTAAAAACAGCTTTTTAATCTCTAAACCATGTAATTGTCGACATGTGTAATTCCAACTGATCTGTGTTCATTTTCAAACAAAACAATTCAAAAGCAGAAGTGTCATCTGAAAAGGTCAAATAGGCTACCTTTAAAAGTTTGTAGTATGAAAGTTTGTTTTACTTTCAGCTATTACTACAGTCCTCAATGTCACATGACCCTTCAGAAATCATTCTAATATGCTGATTTGGTGCTCAAGAAATATTTTGTATAAAC
Source organism: Onychostoma macrolepis (assembly GCF_012432095.1). Lineage (NCBI taxonomy): Eukaryota > Metazoa > Chordata > Actinopteri > Cypriniformes > Cyprinidae > Onychostoma > Onychostoma macrolepis. The sequence continues at coordinate 20,746,203 of NC_081165.1, read as the reverse complement.
AATATTAAAACAAGCGAGTGGCTTAATATTTTCATGGAAATATTAATATTTTCAGTATTCTTTGATGCATAGAAAGTCGAAAAGAACTGCATTTATCTGAAATATATATATATATATTTTTGTAAAAATGTAAGTCTTTTCTGTCACTTAATTAATTTAGTGCAGTCATGCTGAAGTAATAATTTCTTTAAAAATAAAAAATTATAGAAATAATAGAATTTCATCTGTAAGTTTAACTCATTAATTTAGTACAACTGATTATATTAAAAATTCTCAAATTAATTTGACATCTTACAACTGATTCTAAAATAACAGTAAGAAACGTGCAACAAGCAAACAAAGATGTCCATCTGATACATACATAGACCTGACTTATGATTTACTAAAAAGTCTAGTTTCTTATATTACACACAGGTGCTGGTCATATAATTAGAATATCATCAAAAAGTTGATTTATTTCACTAATTCCATTCAAAAAGTGAAACTTGTATATTATATTCATTCATTACACACAGACTGATATATTTCAAATGTTTATTTCTTTTAATTTTGATGATTAGAGCTTATAGCTCATGAAAGTCAAAAATCAGTATCTCAAAATATTAGAATATTTATATTTGAGTTTGAATAAATGACCATCCCTACAGTATAAATTCTGGGTATCTATTGTTCTTTGAAACCACAATAATGGGGTTAGACTGCTGACTTGGCAATGATCCAGAAGACGAACATTGACACCCTCCACAAAGAGGGTAAGTCACAGAAGGTCATTACTGAAAGGTGTGGCTGTTTACAGAGTGCTGTATCAAAGCATATTAAATGCAAAGTTGACTGGAAGGAAGAATTTGGATAGGAAAAGGTGCACAAGCAACAGGGATGACCGCAAGCTTGAGAATACAGTCAAGCAAAGCCGATTCAAACACTTGGGAGAGCTTCACAAGGAGAGAACTGAAGCTGGAATCAGTGCATCAAGAGTCACCACGCTCAGACGTCTTCAGGAAAAGGGCTACCAAGCCACTTCTGAACCAGAGACAACGTCAGAAGCATTTTAACTGGGCTGTGGAGAAAAATAACTGGACTGTTGCTCAGTGGTCCAAAGTCCTCTTTTCAGATCAAAGTAAATTTTACATTTCATTTGGAAATCAAGGTCCCAGAGTCTGAAGGAAGAGTGGAGAGGCACAGAATCCATGTTGCTTGAAGTCCAGTGTGAAGTTTCCACAGTCAGTGATGATTTGGGCTGCCATGTCATCTGCTGGTGTTGGTCCACTGTGTTTTCTGAAGTCCACAGTCAATGCAGCCATCTACCAGGAAATTTTAGAGCACTTCATGCTTCCTTCTGTTGACAAGCTTTATGGAGAGGCTGATTTCATTTTCCAGCAGGACTTGGCACCTGCCCACACTGCCAAAGGTACCAAAAGCTGGTTCAATGACCATAGTGTTACTGTGCTTGATTGGCCAGCAAACTCACCTGACCTGAACCCCATAGAGAATCTATGGGGTATTGTCAAGAGGAAGATGAGAGACACCAGACCCAACAATGCAGATGAGCTGAAGGCCACTATCAGAGCAACCTGGGCTCTCATAACACCTGAGCAGTGCCACAGACTGATCGACTCCATGCCACGCCGCATTGCTGCAGTAATTCAGGCAAAAGGAGCCCCAACTAAGTATTGAGTGATGTACATGCTCATACTTTTCATGTTCATACTTTTCAGTTGGCCAAGATTTCTAAAAATCCTTTCTTTGTATTGGTCTTAAGTAATATTCTAATATTTTGAGATACTGATTTTTGACTTTCATGAGCTGTAAGCTCTAATCATCAAAATTAAAAGAAATAAACATTTGAAATATATCAGTCTGTGTGTAATGAATGAATATAATATACAAGTTTCACTTTTGAATGGAATTAGTGAAATAAATCAACTTTTGATGATATTCTAATTATATGACCAGCACCTGTATATATATATATATATATATATATATATATATATATATATATATATATATATATATATATATATATATATATATATATTCATATTTATTTATATTTTCTGGGACTTTTCCTCAAATAATAATAAATGATAAAATATTCACAACAACGCAGACGTTGATGCAAAGCCAAGTCATCTCAGTTGGCAAGATGTATGCAGACGTACAGTGGCATGCTAAAGATTGGGAACCCTATTGCAGAATTTGTGAAAATGTGAATAGATGAATTTTATATTATCTCTCTTATTTTATTAAAATTATTCACATTTTCAGATTCTGCAAAGGGTCCCCAAACCTTCGTATGCCACTGTATTTCACACACATTCAAACTATACAAATGCAAACGGGTAGTACACATGTAAAGATAAGTGATTTATTTTCCTATTTCTTAAGGACCTATTTTCAGGAGTAGCCTTAAAGGTTATATGCTATATTTTTAACAGCTTTGAGGGATTCCTACAGAGAGAAACATCCATTTTAAAGAACACGAGGAGGACGGTGTCCTTTAAAAATTTCAAATGAGCTTTCCAGCCTAACAACGAAATAAAATCTGAGCCTTAGCGCTCTTCCGGATATCAATCCCAACATTAGACAACAACATGCTTATGACAGCATATCAGAGATGCAGGCAGGATACGCTCACTCCATCAGAGCCGGGTTGACTTGACATGAAAACCACAGATATTCTAGTGTCTTCTAATCATGCGTCTCAGGTCTGAGAGGAAGTAGAGGACAGACAGAATGTGCTGAAAGAGAGAGAATGGAGATGCGGATGGAAGCTATGGATACGAAAATGAAGGATAGAGAAAAGAGGGACCGAAAAAGAGATTGTGACAAAGCGAGAGAGACACAGAGATGGCGATAAGGTGAGAGGGAGAGACAGGAAGAGAGAGAGAGACCGTGAGCGGATAATTTGACCATCCCTTTCATTGTCATTGATAAACGATCTAGGTAGAGAAGCTCTTAGAAGCCCAGTGCACGAACACACTCGCAGGTTTAACTCCATGCCTGGTGTGTCTGCGTCTCCTCCCCGCTCGCTTTTCCCCGCCTGATGAAGAGCTGCAAGATCCTCACCACACATCTCTCCATTCAGTCACCTTTCACTGATCAACGTACAGCAATCATGCAAGTTCAAAATAGACTGTTCCACTGTTTATATGTGTGTGTTTGTGGGAACACCAGCTTCTGGAGTTATGAAATCTCCGTTCCTGCTGGTTCAGGTGGTTTTTGGTTTGGTAATTACTCTTCAGTTTGCTGACAAAAATGAGGACTGGTATTCTGCTAATGTTATACATCCTTTTTCCAAAACTGGCCTACCACTGAAACAAAACTAAACTTTTTTATTATCCTTCTGAAATCCAACAATACTTAACAACACACTACTGGTCAAATGTTAAAGAAATGTATAGTTTTATTCAGCAAGGATACTTTATATTAATCAAAAGTGAACGTAAAGACATTTATAATGTTGCAGAATTTTTTTTATTTTTAATAAATACTGTTCTTTTGAAAACAAATGAAAGAATGCTGAAAAAAAAATAAAAATAAAAAATGTATCACGGTTTCCAGAAAGTTATTCAACAGCACAAATGCTTTCAACATTAATAATAATAGAAATGTTTCTTCTGCAGCAAATCAGCATATTAGAATGCTTTCAAATATGGATCACCTGACACTGAAGACTGGAGTAATGATGATGCAGAAAATTCAGCTTTGCCATCACAAAAATAAAATACTTGAGAAATATTTTACAGTTATATAGTTATTTTACATTGTAATTTTTCACAATATTACTGTTTTTGTTTTTAATTAAATGAAGTATTGGTGAGCATAAATTGAAACTTCATGAGAAAGGATCTTAGAAAAAAAAAATCTTACTGACCCCAAAAGTGTATATGAATATGAATATGAATTGACTAAATAATCAGAAATGGAATCTAAATAAGAGTTACATCTAAGCTTATAATGTTACGAAGACTCTCAAAGATTCTCAAAACTACAAATAAGACTCAAAGGCAGTGAGATAAGCCTCGTTTTGTTTCTTGGCAGGTTAGTAATATTGTTGGCCAGGTTAGCTCTCAAATCACAAATGGGTAAAAAATAAGAGAGAAAGAGTCCAATCACAGCCTCTGGCTTTCATCAACTTTAGACCAGATGATCAAACACTTTCAACAAAGTAAGTTGGCTTTACATAATTCTCAGGGCAGTTTTGCAGTTTGTGAGAGACTGTCAAGAAATGAATTAGGCACGCTGGTTAGATTAGTGCATACAGACATCGTATATCTGCTACACAATTACATTCACAGAGCATTTTCTCTGTGGAAAGTAAGAATTTTCTCTTAGCATTAGGTTGTAGAGCCTGAGTGATATTTTTTATTTCCTGCATGATCAACATGTGATTACCTATTCTGGACCTTCAAGTCCAGAATCATTTTTATGGTACTTTAATAACAAATAATCAAGTACAACAAAAGGCAATTTGAAGTGAAATTTCCCTGACCAGAGGCACTCGATTTCATATACATACACAATTGGTAATTAGGAAATAATAGTCAAACAGTAATCAGATTATTTTGAAAAAGAAAAAGTGCAAATCAGTGACTGCATTTGGCTGGATACCTTTAGCTCGTTAATTTAGTTTTAACGAGCTGTCTAAAACCGAATATTTAGACAAAATTTGAGTTAAACAAGGAAATAGTATGACTCATTTTACTTACAGGCTTGCATCTCAGTCTGCCGCCAGCAACGCTAAACTAGTATTAATGCAATATCTCTATTAATCATTCAGAGAAAACTGAAACATAAAATTCACTTTTCAGTCCTAATATTCTTCCATGTACCTGTCTATGTTTTCAATATTCTTTCAGCTTCAGCTGATAACCAAGTTTTAAAATGACATTTCACCCAAAAACTTTCTATTATTTACACACCCTCATGTTGTATCAAACCTGTCTGATTTACTTTCTTCTGTGGAACATAATAGAAGATATTTTGAGAAAAGTCTCAGTGTTTTTATTTTTCCATCAATGGTCAAGTCAACGGTCATCAAAATGGTTTGGTTACCAACATCCTTCAAAAAAATTCAAATTTCCATCTTACAGAAAAAAAGTATAGAGGTTTGGAACACCATGAGAGTGAATAAATGACAAAATTTTCATTTTTAAGTGAACTGTCCCTTTAATCGTTATGAATATATTTGATCAATACAATACATAGAGATGAATGATTTAAGGATATTTTCTTTTCTTTTTTTCTCAAATCATCCTGCAGTCCAGGCTGGACACCCCGTTCCTGACTATACAATAACATGTAGTGCTCTTAAGCTGAGGCATAGAAGCAATAACGTCCATATCTACAGCACAACATATACTGCTTTTAATACATCCTCACACATAAATATTTCAAGCACAGACAATGCTGAAACTGAAACTAAAGTCTTAATAAAGATGCGTTTGAAGCGTTGGCTTTACTTTGACCTGAGAAAAAGATCTGCTAAAAATTAAATCTAAATTGAATTAGAAAACACTAATTAAAGCTCAACATAAAACCAGCAATGATTTCAGTCCATACATGCAAAAAGGTGTTGTTTTTCATCTTATGTAACCCTAAGGTTGACACATCTGATTTCTGTGCGATGACTTTGGGTCTTCCCAGACGTTACCAATTTACTCTAAATTGTGCAATGGAGCAGTGGTGCACAATATAGCTCTATTGTTTGTCAATGCAAATGCACTGTTAGATAAATGCCCTGTCAGGTACAGTATTTCATGCTTCCTATACTAACAGAAAAAGAGCGAGAAAAAAGCCTTGTGATGACATGTTCATAAACTTCATGGCAACTAAGTATAAAGCTAAGATCGTCATAAGAACACCCATGACAGACGCTGTAAAATATCATCTGCTTTGTTGGGGTTACTAATATGCTAGTTACACATATTTCATTTACAAAAGGTGCATTAAAAAAAATCTGATCGACAACTACCTTGACCATTAGACACATAAATGATACAGCTGAGTTACTTTTAGTCGTTACACTTTATTTTAAGGTGTCCTTGTTATAATGTAATATTAATTAACTACATGTACTTACTATATGGGTACAGTTAGGATTAGGGCTTGGTCTAGGGTTACTTGCATGTAATTATGCATAATTTATTGTTATTATAATAGTAAGTACATGTAACGTGTAACAAGGACAACTTAAAGTGTTACCCTTATATTCATTTAAACCTAAGTAAGAGCTAACATTCAGTTGGTTGTTAATTATCGCAAAATAAAAACAGGGTGATCACTTCGACGTGAAGCAGCTAGTTAACAAATAATTAATAAATATACATGAAATACTGATCTGAGCTTAAATTATAAGATAAAAAAGGTCGCTGAGGTGTCCAGGAACACTAAAGAAAATCCTGACTTGTCTTTGTTTATATTTCCCTACTTATTACCAGAGGTGTAAAGTATTGGAGTAAATGTAACTAATTACTGTACTTGAGTATTTTTTCGGATACTTTTATGTAGTTTTACTGAGTATCAAATAGGGCTGCACGATATATCGCATGCGATATTTAATGCGCATCTTGTCAGTAAAGCCGGTTCTGTAATCAGCAGTAATTTCCATCATTGATAATGAACGTGGATTTGCGCAGCTTGTCAGTGAACAACGGCTCTGTGTAGTAAATGCTGCTCCATGTGAAACCACGCACGTGATGGAAATTACCGCTGATTACAGAACCGGCTTTACTGACAAGATGCGCATTAAATATCGCATGCGATATATCGTGCAGCCCTAGTATCAAAGATATTAGCAACTTCTACTCTTTACTCCACTACATTTAAAATGAGCGTTGCAGTTACACATTACATTTCACCTAGCTTTTCTGCAGCAGTTTATTTCTGCTACAAAAGATGTGATATTGCCAACTACAGAGCACTGAAAGTACTATATCTTGTGCGTTTTGCCCTTACTCACCCAAACTTGTCAACAAGGCTACTTTACATGAATGCGAGCGCCTTAACAAGTAGTTGTGAATCACAGGCGTTTTAAATATAAGGACATGACTGCAGCTGGCAATGAGGCCAAAACCAGCACATCCAGTGCAAGAAGACTTTGACTTTCTAATTTTATTTATTTTACTTTATTTATTTATTGCAATTTTGAGGTGTTCTGTTTTATTTTGGTTTTAAAAAATAAACGTGATTGCTCTCCTCACAAATCAGCTCTTTCTTGTTTGTGTTACATGTTCACTGAGCCTTGTCTTAGACTTTTATGTCACTTCCTGTTTCCCGTGGTGTTTGAAGTCAGTTTATATCTTATCTTGTTCAGCTTGTTAGCCTCCTGTATATACTGTATATAGCCCCAGTGTTTCTTTAGTTCTTTGTGAGTTGTTGAATGTAATGGTTGTCTGTTTGCCCATTATTCTGTTCTTTGTTCCCTTTGGTTTTTGGCTTATTGTTTGTTCTAGTTTTTCCATGAAATGCCTGCACGTAGATCCTTGCCTCTGCCTGTTTTTCACAGCTTATCCACAACGTTGCAGTTTTTGACTGGAATGTCTCTTTGAATAGTGCATCTTTGAGCCTATATTTAGTATAAGTAAAATACTTAAGTACTGTTAAAATCAGATACTCTGAGACTTTTACTCGAGTTGTTTTGGAATTGGTGACTTGTAACTTGTAGTGGAGTAACTTTCACTGTAAGGTATCTGTACTTTTACTCAAGTATGGTTTTACACCTCTGCTTATTACAAGGATAAATGAGCAAAAATATGGGCATTACTTGTAGAGATAGCCTACAGAACAGTTTCCCAGACGAGTGGTTATTTATACAGCAATGGCTCTGACAATTTGACGACCGAATCATTAAAAATCAAGTATTCCAAAGAGTTGCGTAGTAAAAATGTATAATTCTACATATGATTTAGATTTCATAATTCTAGCATTTAAACAATTAGTGTATCGTGACATGTGTGACTTAGCCAAACATATTACGCATGTAGGTTTCCATTGAAATGTCATATACCTGTTTGTACGCATTTAAAACATTTTAAGCGTGGCAATTACATGCATATTAGAGCATGTACTCTACTTCAGCTACTTTCTTTTCATTTCAATTCAAACTTGCAAGTTCTAACATGCAACTCGGACCTGTATAGTAACTAATGTCCCTACAGAACAGCCTATGTAAACACGCATACAAGAGCTCGTTTTAAACGTTTGTAACTATCGTAATAGCAGAGTTTTAATGGGTAGTACTGTCAAAAGTCAGCTGCACTTGTTTCACGGCGAGCCGGTGCGTGAAAAGTCTGCACACAGCACCAAAACAAAAACACACCTTTGACCAGAGAAAGCAACACTACTTACCGTCTCTGCAGAGTCTCATGGCTTCGCGATTTTTCCCGCACTCTTTCAAACTTTCTTCCAATTCTGTACCTGAGGAAGCGATTTGGATCGCGTTACATAAATAGTTACACTTGCTGGCTTGTTCTCGCGTTTCTTAATATTTCAAAACTGCACGCAATCGGGCAAAAGCTCGCGATCTGACGCGGCTGCCCGCTGAAACGCAATGGCCGACGGCGGCCGATCAACTCACCGTCGCTCCCGTAGAGTTTCACAGCATCGACCCAGCTGCTCCAAGGCTGTCCCAGCGTTATTTCAGGACTAGGCAGGGATCTGCGCTCCGCAACAGTCGCCATTGCTGTGGAGGCTTCTCCCCGCTGCTTCAGCTGCCTGGCCGCTCTGCGCTGCTGCTGCTGCTGCTCCCCCCTGACGTCATCATCGGCCCTTTCCGACATTCTTTCCGCTACAATGTAACAACACAGCAGTGAGCGCGCTTAAGGTGGCCGAGCGGATTCCCTCAATGAATGACATTGAGCCGAATACGCGATTCATTCACTAGGGCGTCTTTGGTTCCCCCGATGCGTGCTGCACTAGGCGGCGCGTCTCGAAACGTACATTACGAGCAGATTACAGAGATAAAAGTTTAAGTATGACCTCAAAACTTCCTTTCACTCAGGCGTATGTGCTTAATAGTGAGGAAATCTGGGCTTCGCCTGCGTGTGGGGAGAAATGTTTACCTAATTATGCTGTCACATATTAAAAAACGCATATCTTAATAGGTTTCGATTAAAAAGGTGAATCAATTGTCTTGGGAATTCCCCATTCTCTTAATACTGTCGTCGACTAAAACAAAAAAACAGGCACTAGATAATAAATACTTTTTCTGAGAAAAACATCATGCCTGCTCCTTTCAACGACTTTGTCTATTTGTCTTTGACAAATGCTAACCTATTTCATCCCACTAGTAATATTTCTGACCAATTTGTGACCCTGGAGCACAAAACCAGTCATAAGTCACATGGGTAGCTTATATTTGTAGCAATGGCCAACAATACTTTGTTTGGGTCAAAATGATAATTTTTCTTTTATGCCAAAAATCTGTAGGATATTAAGTAAAGATCATGTTCCATGAAAATATTTTGTAAATTTCCTAAATATGTAAATATATCAAAACTTAATTTTTGATTAGTAATATGCATTACTAAGAACTTCATTTGGACAACTTTAAACGTGATTTTCTCAATATTTAGATTTTATTTATTTTTTTGCACCCTCAGATTCCAGATTTTCAAATAGTTGTATCTCAGCCAAATATTGCCCCATCTTAACAAACCACACATCAATGGAAAGCTTATTTATTCGGCATTCAGATGATGTATAAATCTCAATTTTTGACTGGTTTTGTGCTCCAGGGTCACATATGTGGTGGGTTTTTTGTTTTTTTAGTTTGAAGGGTCTAAAATATATTGTCTATGTGTTTTATAAAGAGTTATCAGCTATAAATCAAAATGCAAACTGTCTTAAATTGATGTGATCATTTTTGCTTGAAAGGTGTACAAAGTCACAAGACCAAAGCCATTTCATTTCAGTTTATCCCTCTGAAAGGAAGCACATAAAACAATTCATATAGATACAACTACCATATATGAGACATATTTAAATATTTAGATTATATTTAAATGGTCTATTATTATTATTATTGCATCATTAAATGGACAGTTCACCCAAAATCTGTAAGTCAATGGTTTGGTTACATTCTTCTATATATCTTCTTTTGTATTCCACAGAAGAAATAAATTTATACAGGTTTGGAACAACATGAGGGTGAGTAAATGATAATAAAATGTTCATTTTGGGGTGAACCATCCCTTTAAGATTACCTTTTAATTTAAAACTTGGTAACACTAAATGTAAACATGACAGTGGTCACACTCATGACCAGTAAGAAAACGCAGAGTCCCATTCTGGCTGATTCACATTATGAAGTGTTACATTAAAAAGCAAAGAAAAAGTCGAAAGAAATATGCTTTTATTCTTGGATCATCATTCCCCTTTGACAGTAAGTGCTTGATAGTAAAATAAAATATTAAATAATTATTGTTTGCAACTTTCTGATGGATCTTACTCAGCAAATTGATGAATAAATAGACTCTGTAGTATCCCGCTGGTTACATTTGTGACCAGAAATAAAACACAAAGTACTTTCAGTAATTTTTTCAATGCATGCAGTTTGTTACGTCGGGCTATCCAAAGAGCAAAACAAATCTGTTCACTTAAAAAAACAAAACAAAACAAAACAAAAAATCAAGATTGAAAAAGGTTAAGACAATAGTGCATTTGGCAGGCTATTTTAATGACAGCCATGGATTAATCATTTGATGCACTGAGCACTGGTATTAAGCATATCTAGATCTGACAGATTTTCAGCACAGTAATTTATCTAAAGAACAGTCTGACTCAGTTGCACGAACCTACATTGCTGCAATTCTTTACCAAACTTTGCAAATTTTCACAGACACCATCTGGTTGACAAAGTTAGAGGTATAGTTAAAGAGTATGTTGTTAAGTATAAAAAAATGTCCACACTTTTGCGTGCTCTAAAATTAATGTACTCTGATCAGCCACATGTTATGAATCACATTTTGGAGCACAGGCAATGGCAAATAAATTCTAGGCTATACTTAGCCATTTCGCCACTTGCAAGAATGTGTCTCATATACAATCAAATATGTCGGGGCCAATTCATCTAGAATAAGAACAGATAATAGAGGCAAACAGTTTTTAATCGGATGCAAAATAGCTTCAAGTCGAATTTGTGCTTTATGGAGTCATTACCTAAAGTGTTTATGTTAAACACAGTCTATACGATATGCAGAACATTTACAGCAGAAATGTTTTGATTAATAGGATTAACTCCGTTTTCACTCCTTTTGTGTATTCTAGTCCTTAAACTGTTTTTAGACTACAGTTTTATAATATGAATCCACTAACAATTTACTACCATAGCCAAATAAAGGAATAGCTCACCCAAAAATGAAAATTTGCTGAAAATTTACACGCCCTCAGGCAAGTCAAGATTTTTGTTTGCTTATTGGAACAGATTAGAAGGAATTTAGCATCAATTGCTCACCAATGGATTAAAGTTAAAACGTCTTAATTATGGATTTGTTTATTACAAACACGCCGCTTTTTTCTTTATAAGACGTTAACTGATTGCCTGAAATTTCTTGTTCTGATGGCACCCATTCGTTGCAAAGGACAGCTAAATTACTCCGAATCTGTTCTGATAAAGAAACAAATTTGGATGGCCTGAGGGTGAGTACATTCAGTTTGTGGGTGAACTATTCCTTTTGAAAGCATAGTAATACCTGAGATGGATTAAAAAATTATGAGTTGTTAAAAAGGAATATGTTTAGAAATTGTGAAATTAATAAAATATGCTCTTAAATTTAATCAAATAAAACCAAGAGTGATATAATCATTATTTCATTTTCGACATAATATTATTTCATACCTTGTCAAAAGTAAAAATTGGGACAAAACTGGTCAAGTCAGTAGATCCTCATCAGCTATGGTGATTCCCGACTGCCACCCAAGCTGGTGAGGGAATCTGCAGAAAGGAAACATGTGAAGGGGCAGATTAATGTTAGCAGCATTATTTTAATACTCAGTGTATAATGATCACAGTTTAGGGAATTAGTTGTGTTTTTTGACAGAGGAGCCTTTGTGACCTAAGGCCTGTGGCTTTCTTCTCTACAGTTTTTACTAGCTCAAGATCTACTTGAGGAGGAGCCCTTCGCTACAGAGTAATCCAATCCAATAACGACTATCCCCGGCTAACCATCTGAGAGCCCTTCAGTTGACAGCCTGATAATCCGTCTCAGGGATATAAAGCAACCAGTGAAAACGTTTTGACTTTCTAGCTATGCTCAGTGCAATATCAAATTCATAACCTATTGAATAACATGAAACAAGCAGAATTTGTACTCCATGACTTCATCCATTTATGTAAATCAAAAAATGTTTCTGGTGTGTATTTTCAGACTAAGTCCGAATAAATTATAATTGACATGATGAGTAATTTTAAAACACACAGAGGAAATAACAAATATACACAAACAGCATCATTCTGATGTTAATTGGATGACTATCAGCCTGTTGTTCGTGTCAATGGAAAGCAATGAATGCATTACGCATCAAGTGTCTGTATGAGAGAAACAGAGTCTGATTTATGACTTATGATGAGATGTTGCAAAGATTTCCCCTTCGGTGCGTCCACCATTCTACAGAACTATACAAGAACCCACACCCACTCTTGCTCAGCACCTTACATGGGGTGCATAGAGTTAAACTAAAAACAATTAATATTCCAAATTTAGCATGCACAGCTGAAGCCATGAGTACAAAGCTTGTTTATCACAATAACTTTGAAGTACTGCATGAAACATGAGATTTTAATTTGAAGAAAGTCAAACAATTGTTATTTTATACATAAAACGATCTTAAAATCATTCAGTTTATTATATAAATAAAATCGCATAAAAACCGAACCATATTGGATTAAAATTGTTTAAAAGCTAACTAACACACACATACACAAAAACAAACACTTTAAAACTAGGGTGAAGACAACTAGGGAAAAAGTAGGTTGGCAGATTCTGTAAACAGCCCTAATTTTCCTCTCCTCATTGATTCCCCTTTTGTATAAAGTTTCATTTTCAACTTTGAGAGCCATGAGACCTTTTTGTAAAAAAAAATCAAATAAAAAAAAAGTAATGTCCTTGAAGTTTTACAAGTGTTCAATGCTAATGTTTACTAATTCAAATTATTCTTACGGCTCCATTCATTTCTAGCCCTGTCCACTTGTTTGCATCCACTAGGTAACTTCAAATGAGCAAGTGCTCTTGGGAAAGTGAAAGCAATAATGGCAGGATCCACCAGTCATTAGATTGGCTCCCACAACAACTTTTCTCTAAGGACTAAACATAGCGGGTTTGTCATAGAGCGAAACGAACAAAGTAAACTTGAGTATTACGTCACCAAATTAAAATGTTACACACATAAGAGGGGGAGGGGGACGACATCAGCTTTAGCTTCTTCGCTAACTGAGCAGCTGAAGCCAGCCATTGGTGGCACTGCTGTAGCATGCAACTGGCTAACTGGCAGAACAGACATTAGCAGCTGATCTCGATGTCATCATTGTTCTCTTACCAATGCCCTGGACTTCAGAGGTCCCGGTTGAGCTCTAGAGAGAACAAAGGCGCAGGCTTTAGGGTGTATTGAAAATGAAGATCAGTTCAAAGAGCGAGTGCAGTGCTCAGTGACTGTGGAGGTCTTCACCAGGTGCTTCCATGTCTGTTTACCAGGCAGCATTCTGGGACAAGAACGTCACTGACTGACTCCAGCAGCACGCATGCACCGAGCACGCCTGTCACTGGACAGTATGGTGGTGTGTCAAAAACGAGAGCGCTGCCTGTCTAGAAAGCATTTCTGGGCGTCGTTCGCGCTCTTGTCGTAACGCTCCTGTGCGTTTTGGTGAGTCGATTGCGCTGTCGGGACGCTTTCGCAACAGCTTTTCGAGCGTCCCAGACGCGCCCTCGGTGCCCAAACAGGCAGTCTAGGTAGGCGGCTCAGTGGGTTTTGAAACACAGCCTGCTACTGCACTGTAACGCTATTGCATACACATGGAGAAGTAAAAACACACTAATCAGAGCCACACGCGACCGATGCAACTTCGAAATGACTTTGGCAATATAATAATGTGAAGAAGAAGAAGAAAAAATAATAATAAACCTTGCCGATTAGGGATATGCTGTAGCGATTTATGAATCTTATGAGTCGGATCTCTTCAATGAGTAAATTGAACCGGTTCACTAAACCGATTCGCCTCGCAGTGCAACCGACACGTTGAACAAGAATAAGTTACTGAGCTGATATGGATATAATATGAAATGAAAATAATTGATGTTATAAATTACTTTGTTTTATGAGCTGAATCAAGGCTACAATGAACTGAACATAAAATGTTCGTTATTATTATTCTTTAAAATAAACTGATTTGAATGAACCGATGGACCTATAAGACCATTACTGTCAAAAACTACCAACTTTTGAGTCGGATCTTTCGGAGAGTTAAACTGGCTCATAAAAACGCACTGGAACCGACACTCTGAACCGAGAACAGCCTATTTCACATAATCTGATGCTGTGGCGTAAAATAATAGCTGAATTCATTTTTTAAACGGTTCTTTAAAACGAACTGTTCTAATGAACCGATTCTCGGAAATGAGTCGGACTTTCCACCACTGTCAAAAACTACTGAACTGCCTACCTATACAGCACTTCTGGAAATCACACGAATAGTTTAAACGTTTGTAGGAACAATTTACCCACTACTTCTAATGACTTGAATAATGGTAAAACAAAACCTTGCAATTTAGGAAACTGCTGTGATTCGTGCTGTGGGGTCGACGGGTTCGGCTCGTTTGCTTCGCAACAGAGGCGGGGTTCTGATGCTCTGTGTGTCCGTGCGCGCATGTCAATAAAGTTTTTTCGAATAGTTCAGTGTGCCTTTTGGAGAATGGGTAGCATCACTGATGGTAAGGATTTCTTTGTTTTGGTGTATATTTAGTGTTTGCTCTTTATGTGGCAAATCGGTGTGGTGTATTACAACGGTGCCCGGTGAATGCATTTTTGTAACTAAAAGAACTCATTTAAAATTAGATCAATATGAGGAATTATAGCTAGTTAGCCATGTGATATGCTAAAACTGATGCACTAAAACCACAGTCTATGACTAAAACACACATAAACTGTTGTTTGTGTATCTCGTTTCGGTTACTGCGATCATATGTAATTAAAATTAGTTTGGAAGGGGATTAGGAATATAAATATGTAAAGTTTTTCTAAAGTGATTTAAAAACATACGTACAGATAACACACACACACACACACACACACACATACATATATGTTTTTACTTCTATGTATGCTATAGCGATTAGCGAAGTGCATATGTATAGATATAGATAGATAGATTACTGTATGTATGTTTATAAATTATTTTATATATTCTATACAGTCTGCCAAACTTATTTTGTGTGAATAGTATTAGATTATTTTAAAAATTAGAATTTTTTGAAGTTTGTATATATGACTTGGAAGATTTCTTTGATCCACGACAGCCTGCAATGGTGTCATTGGCCATGTTTTGTGACTTTGACATGCTAGAAGATTCAAACTATAACTATACTCCAGCCAAATTTGTTGATATGATGCATTTTAGAGCATGAGCTGTTTTATGTGGTTTATTTGTAGTAAGCTTCAACTGTGCTTCTTAAATGGTATCTGTGTCCGTATCCTTTCACAGATGAGGTTATTCGGAAGCGTCTTCTAATCGATGGAGATGGAGCTGGAGATGATAGGCGCATTAATGTGCTTATGAAGAGCTTTACCAAATGGTGCCAATCCAATTTCTCACCAGAGGAAGGGTAATTAAACTATTATTATGATCTGTGATCTCTCTAATTTCTTATGATGTACCTTATTCTACTGATTAGTTACCATAGCCATATGTATAATGACTTGATTGCCTTTGTTGCTGCAGGTTCTCACAGTATCAGAGGATGTTGACCTCTTTGGCACAATGTGAATTCTCCATGGGGAAAACCCTGCTTGTGTATGACATGAATCTAAAAGAAATGGAGAATTATGAAACAATCTATGCAGATATTGGTACGACCTCCAGTTGATTTGCCTGTGTGACTTTGTCAGGTATCATTATCATTTATTGAGTTGCTTAACAAAATATTCTTGTTTCTTTTCTTCAATATAGAGAAAAGTATAACTTCAGCCCATGAAAAAATTGCAGAGTGCAAAAAGGAAATCCAGAGAGCAAAAAGGATACGTAAAAACCGCCAAGGTTCAGTAAAGCTTCTTTGGAAAAAGCTGACATTCTGTCCTTTTATTGTTTTCTATTTGGTTTTATCACTCATTTCTGCTTTTCTCTAATTGAATTTTCATTTATAGAGTATGATGCTTTGGCCAGAGTTATCAAGCAACATCCAGACAGACATGAGACCTTAAAGTAGGTTGGAAATTCATGTTTGGGTCAAATCACATCTGTATTTTATTTATTACTTGGTTCACTGTGTCTGTATATCCTTTATTTAAAATGACAAGCAGGACACCCTAAAGGCAGCTATTGAAGTGTTTTTGTAATCTTATTTCTGCAGGCAGCTTGAGGCTTTAGACAAAGAGCTTCAGCAGCTTTCACACATCAAAGAGAATGTGGAGGACAAGGTAAGGGAATGAGGTATTTCTTGTAGAAATGCACCATCATTCACTTAAATATTTACTCAGATCTTCTTTTCTTTTTTTTTTTTTTAACTATGTTCAGTTGGAACTTCGTAAGAAACAGTTCCACGTCCTTCTCACCACCATTCAGGAACTTCAGCAGACTTTGGATAGTAAGTAGTAAAAATGAATAAAGGCTAGACGACCCAGATGTATACTGATTCTAAACTGCTTTGCCATTACCAACAATTAGTTATATTTCTGATCAGGTTATAATCGTCCTGTTTTATGGTCTAAATTTGTGTTTGTTTGTCTTTTTAGATGATGAGAAGATGGAAAGTGATGATACCCAGGAGAGCTCGATGGAAAATGGAGACTAGACTAACATCTTTCCAGTTTTTCTGGAGATGTACCTATTATCCTGTTGTTGTTGTTTTTTCATGAACTTAATGTTCTAAATTCAGTCTCTTCTTTTCTTTTTTTTTCTTTTTTGATGTTGGTGATGTACAGAATTAAAGTGATTTCTTTACAAACTGAATCCAAGTTGTTTTATTTTAACACATGTCCCCTTCTAGGTGAAGGTTTGAGCACAACATAAAACATCTTTGAACAAATACTGTATGCGTAGTAATCGTATATCATGCCCTTTAATCCAGAGGCTTCATAAACAAAATTACTTTTACTGTGACTTAACGAGCATAGTTCAAAGAGAATGTTATGAACATCTCCAAAAGATTACCCTTTTACTGTGGTTTTGTTCACAGATAAGGTAAACGTTCAGAACAAAATTAATTTGTACGAAGACGACATAAAAATGGTAAAGTGTGGACTGTTGTGTTAATGCCATAAAATTGCCGGAAGAATTGTCGTTGAAGCAGATACACTACAATATATTTTTACTATTTTAAATAACTTTTATATTTGAATATATTTAAAAAATAATTTATTCCTGTGATCAAAGCTAAATTTTCAGCATCATTACTCCAGTCCTCATTGTCACATGATGCTTCAGAAATAATTATAATATGCTGATTTGCTGTTAAAGAAACATTTATTATTATTATCATCAATATTTAAAACAGTTGAGGTCATTTTTCTGGATTCTTTGATGAATAGAAAGATTCAAAGATCATTTATCTGAAATAAAAAGATAACATTGTGTAACATTGTACACTATACCATTCAAAAGCTTGGAGTCAGTATACACTCCTAAAAACAAATGTGCTTCACCATAGAATGCCAATAGAAGAACCTTTTTGTCTAAATGGTTTCATAAAGAACTTTTAACATCTGAAGAACATTTCTGTTTCACAAAAGGTTCTATGTGGCGAAAGAAGGTTCTTCAGATTATAAAAAGGTAAGTGTGTGTGTATATATATATATATATATATATATATATATTTGGGGGGGGGTTAGAAATGAATACTTTTATTTAGCAATGCCCTTTAATCCAGCATTATAATTTTCAACATTATAATAGTAATAAATGTTTTTTGAGCACCAGATCAGAATATTAGAATGATTTATGAAGCATTTATTTTACATAAACAGTCATTTAACTGCCCAATAAACAGTTATTTTAAATAGTAAAAAATATTTCAAAATTGTACTGTTTTCGCTGCACTCTGGATCAAATAAATGCAGGGTTGGTGAGCAGAAGAGACTTCTTTAAAAACATTAAAAATCTTACTGTTGAAAAACTTTTCACTGGTAGTGAACGCTCGAAGCGATGAATGATTAGGCTCTTCCCGAACCTATGTTTGGAACTATATTTATTTTAAAGAAATACAGCACAACCACCCTTTTTAAGCAATATAGGAGGAATTTTGTTCGTGAGTAAAGTACATAAACCAGCAGATGTCGCTGCTGCTACAATAAGGAACATGACTCACTAAAACTACATGCCTTTTAAGTAAAAGTCCTTAGAAGATCTATCTGTCTGTCCTAAATGGTTAAGTAACACCTATTAAAATCTACATTAGTATTGATGACAAGGGTTAAACGCTCAAAACTGCAAATCTCCCTCATAAACGGAAGGTCAGCTATCTATCTATCTATCTATCTATCTATCCAAAATGTTTAAGTAACACTTATTCAAGTCTACTTTTATTATTAATGACAAGTATTAAACGCTCAGAACTGCAAAATCTCCCTCATAAGCGGAAGGTCAATGTCAGCAGATCTTGCAGGAGGACTCTGAAGTGTAGTGTCTGAGTGAGTTTGATGTTTTCAGACGTGCAGTGAAGGAACAGTGTGGACACTGGGGCTGTTTTTATGCTGTGCAGATGTACTCTACATCTCTGACAGCAGATCAGAACTGACGTATAGGCCAAGAGTGAAGTGAAGGAAGAACTGCATGCTTGCGTCGCTGTTGTCATTCACAGAGCTCACACTCAAGACAGAAGGGTAGCGTGGAGTCAATTTATCAACCAGAAGTAATGCAATTATAAATGCATACTGCATGTTTTAACCTGAAGGTCAAGTTTAGCTGTTAGAAATTAATTTAGGCCTAACATCTAATTATATTATATAACTATGTACTGTGCTTTTGGCATGCATTTTGTATTTTAAAGGTTTCAAATAGCATGCTAGTGGAAAGATCATCCATCCTTTCTGGCCTTTGCATCTTCATTCATGCTCACAAGACAGTCTGGGGTTGTTTTAGCATAGTGGTGCACACTGAAAGACTGCACTAAGGTCATTTGTGTTGTGCCCTCAATTCAGATTCTCTGACACAATGCAAAACTAATGTGACTACAACTGCACTAGAGGCATGAGAGAATACTTACAAAATTCAAAACCATTTGAATTAGAGCTAATAAATTCTGGAGTCTAAGCAAAACTGTAGTATTTTAAAGGTTACAAGGTCACATTTGGCATATTAACACTTCTGTAATACAACATCATCACAATGGCTTTTACCCTTCCAAATCACCAATACTGGGTGCATCTAATAAAAAAAATTGGCAAGATAAATGGATAAATGGCAAGTTAGGAATGCTTTCAAATGTACTTAATGCAAAATTGCATTTATATATATATATATATATATATATATATATATATATATATACATACAGTATATATATATATATATATATATATATATAATTTTTGTTTGTTTTTGGGAAGCATAACAGACAGACAGAGACTGTACTTTTCTTTTTGTTTATCTCACTCAAAAATTGACACAATATTGTCTCATCTGCAATATCACTGTAAGAGCCACATCTCTAATATCTGGTTTATTCAATACAGGTAAAGGCTTCCCCTGTGCATGATATCTGATTATTTCCACTGACTAATTACAGCTGAGCTGTGCAGCTCTGAATGCACACAGCGAGATGTGAAGAACAGTAGAGTGTTACGCATTCTGCCACATCCTATCAATAATCTAGTGGAGTCCCAGCAGTCAGTTGCACTGCTTCTAATTGGGTTCCTGATTTAAAACGTCTACAGCAGCCAAATTCCCCTTGTCCTAAGGAAATGGAGATCAGCTCTCAGGAAGACTCGGAAGACACATGGGAGCCAGATGACTCAGACTCAGATTGGATAGATAAATCGGAAGAATTTTGTCTCTTCGAGCAAACAAAACTTTCCCAGCATACTCTTATTGTCATGAGGGATGCCTTTGCTTGACGTTGTTTGGCCAAGGGCTTCGATGATAATGGGCAGTCAGAAATAGTATGGAAATACAGATATTTTCCCCATTTTACAATGTGTCGGTGTCATTCTTGGTCAATGGAGACCATTATTTCCTCTTGATGGGCATACAGGCACACAAAAAGCCATGTTTGCCACTAACATCTATACTTACAGATGAAAACAGAAATCTCTGTTATTTACTGTAAATTACAAACAACTGCATCACCTACAGTACATAATTGACATCAAGTTGAACATAAAAGAAGATCATTTTGAAGGAAATTGATAACCAAACAGTTGATGGACCTGACTTCCATATTATGGGGGAAAAATGCTATTGATGTCAATTCTTTGGTTGCAAACAATCTTCAAAATATATCCTTTTGTGTTCAGCAAAAGAAAAAAAATCACACAGGTTTGGGCCCATCAGAAAAGGTAAACATAGATAATTTTGTCCTCATTTTACAATGTGTCAGTGTCATTACCGGTCAAAGGTGACCATTATTTCCTCTTGAGGAACACACCACTAGACTACTAACACAGAAACTACATACTCTGATAGAAATGTGTTGAAGCTGCACTACGTTTTTTGCAGTCACAGTTTTAAAAGTATTTTAAATGCCCAGAGGTCACAAAACTAATCTATCTTGTGCCTGTTTCTCCAGACACTCTCTTCTTGCACTCTCTACTTTTCTAGCAGTAAATGCAATTCCAGGTAGTCCTATTCTTCCTTTCTGAAAGACAAAGCTCGTCTCCCTGAGAACGACTATAACATGCCGTGACACATCTTTCCATCGCTATGGTAACAGCACTGAGGTGTACATGAAAAGAAACCAATGTGCTGTAACATAGGAACATTAGATCAGGACTAGGTCAGAATGACCTGCTATTGGTGATCTATTCACCCACTAAGGCAGTCCAATGAACAGTGACACTCACATTTCACAATGTGAAGTACCTGAGCTTTGCCAGTTGTATCTCTGAATAAGTTGCATTTCTGAGCTTGAAATGTTGCAGCCTGCAAGTAAACTTCCCAATTAGCTTTTTTACTAGTTGATAGCAGGGTCACTGACATATAACAGTGTCCACTAGATGTGTGTGTGTAGTAGTATTATTATTTTTGTGTTGTTTTTTTAATTAGAAGACTGTATAGTCACAAGTTGTCAAATTTTCAATATTCTCAGCATAGGTTTAGTTTTGAATGTCAGTGTCTGTACAGATATAAGATAAGAACTGTCATCACACATCTTATATAAGCAAGGTCAATGAGAAATAAGATATTCTAAGAGACTTGTATACTGCACTGCCTGAGCAATTGTCTGCTCCTGATAAATTTAGATCTGATTACTGGCTTTGTCTATTAATTTAATGGCAGTCAGACAGTCATCGAATTCCTATGAATTGCTCCATATTATTGAAACAGCTGATTCATTGTTGTGGACTGAGAATTCATCAATACGATGACGGTTCCTAGAACAGAAAACACTGCATTACGCTCAGTCTAGAGGAATGTACAATATCTTTATTGGCTTTTCACATTAAATGCATTAAAGCATTCACACCCACTGATCAAAAATGCAAATATCAAGACAGAAACTCATTCACATTGAAATGCAACAGCAACCAGAACAAGAACTTTAACATGTACTGCAATGTTATTATTATTATTTTTTTGTCTTGCTTTATAGTCTTTGTGGTTAACAAAGCCTCATGCATTTAAAAGGAACAGATAAGGAATAAGAAAATACACAAGAAAGTAAGAAAATTAAGTATTGATTGTGTTTCAATCACCTTGTGATCATAATAAAGGTCATAGAATAGACAATATGGCCCTGTTAGTTAGGAAAGAAATGATATACAAACTGAAACTGAAACTGAAAAAGGTTAATATGGCACAACTTCATGCAGTTCATCAATACAGTGCAAACATTAAAGAGTCATAAATGTGGAAACACAATAGTGCATACACCAAACCAACAAGCACTGGCATGACATTATTCTGGAGATAAGAAATCCAGAAACCCAACAAACAGTAATCTAACATCTATACCGACAAATGAATCTCTGTTATATACTGTAAATGACAAACACCTGCATCACCTACTCTAGGTGATCACCATTAGGACAGGTACACTTAAAGGAACAGTTCACCCAAAAGTGAAACATTTCAGAAAATGTATTCACACTCAGGCAATCCAAGATGTTGATGAGTTTGTTTCTTGATCAGAAAAGTTGTGAAGAAATTTAGCATTACATCACTTGCTCACCAATGGATCCTCTGCAGTGAATGGGTGCCGTCAGAATGAGATTCCAAACAGCTCATAAAAACATCACGATAATTTACAAGTTATCCACAGGACTCCAGTCCATTAATCAACATTGTGGAAAGTGAAAAGCAGAGTGTTTGAAAGAAATAAAGCCATCATTAAGCTGTTTTAACTTTACACCGTCGCTTCTGGTCAAAATGCCAGTCCATAATCCATAATAACACTTTCTCCAGTGAAAAAGTCCATCACCTATTATCCTCCCACATCAAAATCCACGAACGTATTAGTTTCATTTTGTTTTCACTTGTAAACAGTGCTTAATCTGTGCATTTCTCTCCTGATTCAGAATAGATGACTTTTTCGCTAGAAAAAGCAGTATGGTGGTTCACAAGATGTTAATTGATGGACTGGAGTTGTGTGGATTACTTTTGGATTACTGTGATGTTTTTATCTGCTGTTTGAACTCTCATTGTGATGGCACCCATTCACTACTAAATAATGCAAAATTTCCCAAAATCTGTTCCAGTAACAAAACAATCTCATCTACATCTTGGATGGCCTGAGGATGAGTAAATTTATGGGTAAACATTGGGTAACGTTTTTGGGTAAACTGTTTCTTTAGAAGTCAACATGAAATCTTTCTTAATGCACATTCATGCTCTTACTGTGGATGATTCATCTGTGAATGTTACTTAAAAGAACAGCTTGAAAAAAGTTTCTCTTTGTAACCTTTAATGAAAAAGTTATAATTTGTTCTGCCTCTGAAACGACTTTCCTGTAGCGATGAATTGTGGATGGTGTTAACCAATGACTGAATAGCTATTGTTATAGCAACTTCATATTTGTTATGGCTCCAAATATGTCACATTATGGACGTGAAATAGGTTGAAAACTCAATTCATGTTGACTTTATGGCCACCTACACACTTGAAAAAGCTCTGATGGAGCATTTGACACATAGGAATCATTTTAAAGTTGTGGAGTCGGTTCAGTTTCATATGAAGCAGAAATACTATTTAGATTACAAATGGACTGTCTCTAAAACTTTTGTCGTAGTGACATAATATCACTTTTGTAAACTCTTCATTTTTCCTCGTACTTCAGATGCACCATCTCCATTAAAATCAATGGATTTGCAGAGTTCCCTGCAAGAACTATTGCTCTGAGTTTCACATTTGGATGCAATGACCTTTGTTCAGTAAACAGTGATATTTCAGTAACATTTACGGACAGGTAAAATCAAAAACCATACAATACATCTGAGGATCCCTGTCATTTATTTTAAAAATGTATTAGTATTCTAAAAAAAAGCCTTTATTTATTTATATAATCAGAAATAAAGGATGCATTTTAATCTATCTGTTAAACTTATCTTTTCCTTCATCTCTTGTGCTCAGTGTTGAACTTTGCCCTTAGAAATGGCTCCCCTGTGTTTGGGGATTACAAAGAGGCAGAGGGCGTTACTGATTGGTGTAGGAGATGGGCCCACCATAATTTCCCACCTGGCTGTACTCTGATTGGGCGAAGTCCCCCGTTCCAGTAAAAGCACCTCCTGACTGATCAAAGCTGCCCTGGTTGTAGACCTGCTGGTTGAAGGCTGTAGTTTGTTTTTCTGAGGATGAGGCAGGGTACCTTGCTGCACCTCCCTTGTGCCATCCTGTCTCTTTAAACACAAACCAGATGTTTCCAGCCCACAGCACGAAGTTCAAATAGCCAAATACCTGTGGAAAAAATGCCTTGATGAATACAAGAAATCAAAGAACTTCAGCAGTTCTACAAAATATTAAATATTCAAATGTTATTAAAATGTATTCATTTATTAAATGTTTTAAAAATTAGATTTTAAATATTGCATATTGTAATACATATTTAAATATTTGTATAATACATTTATTTAATATTTTAAGTATGTTAAAATATTTATCACATGAGCCTTGAGCCATGTGCTGATTTGGTGCACAAAAAAACATTTCTTATAATTATGTTAAAATCAGTCATGACATATAAAAAATATTTTAACACATACAGTATAGTTAGATTTTTTTTTTGTGCCTATTAATGGGTAGTTCATCCAAAAATGAAAATTACCCCATGTTTTACTCACCCTCAAGCCATATAGGTGTATATGACTTTCTTCTTTCAGATGGATACAATCAGAGTTATATTAAAACATGTCCTGGCTCTTTCAAGCTTTAGGACAGTGAATGGGGGATTTCATCCATCATAAAAAGTGCTCCACACGTTAATAAATGCCTTCTGCAGTGAATCGATGCATTTGTGTAAGAAAAATATCCACATTTAAAACTTTATAAACCATAATCTCTAGTCTCCGATAACTGTCGTATGCGTGTTCACTAGAGAGTGGCGTTCCAGCGGATGACGTAGGATGTAGTATTCACTTCAGAAGGGCTTTATTAACCCCCTGGAGCCGTGTGGAGCACTTTTTTATGATGGATGGATGAACTTTTTGGGGCTTTAAAATCTCAACCCGTTCACTGCCATTATAAAGCTGGGACGAGCCAGGACATTTTTTTTATATAACGCTGATTGTATTCGTCATAAAGAAGAAAGTCACATACACCTAGGAGGATGACTTGAGGGTGAGTAAATCATGGGGTAATTTTCCTTTTTTGGGTGAACTATCCCTTTAAGGGTCGTAAATGAAAGATTAGACACCCAAATACAAGGAATATATGTGGAGTAAGAGTGGTGTAATCTGAGAAATTTATGCCGTACCACAGATGTGTTCAGGCCAGACCATCTGGGTCCGTACACTGAACTGCACTTGTTGGTCTGCACCTTACATGCAGACATGAGCAGAACCACCTCATCTGGATCAGTCGCCACCTTTACATCTGAAAGACCTTTTGCCCAGGCAGATGAACTCACTAGCCACATAAATGAGAACACCACCGTCACTATGAAGTCCTGGGGAGCATCAAGAAAGCATGTTACATGTATTTCGGTCAAACTCTGTTGCTAATTTCAAGAACTACTTTATCATTAAAAAAATTATACAATAAAAGCTCTATTCTCAATTACTATGATTTGCATGCATGAATGAATTACAGTATGCTAAGTATGCTCATGTCTTGTTTATTAATCTTCTCTAATAGCAAGGCTTTGACAGAGATTCAAGCATTTAGCTTGTCTAAAATAACACCAGGGCTCACAATGAGAGGTCCACGGTTGTTTTCGCGGTACTTGTTCTGGAAAAAGATGTAGACCACAGTGGCCAGCAGGGAGTACAGA
Source organism: Onychostoma macrolepis (assembly GCF_012432095.1). Lineage (NCBI taxonomy): Eukaryota > Metazoa > Chordata > Actinopteri > Cypriniformes > Cyprinidae > Onychostoma > Onychostoma macrolepis. The sequence continues at coordinate 20,720,416 of NC_081165.1, read as the reverse complement.
AAGGAAAAGACAGCAATGGTGACGAAGAACTCGGCTGAGGAGGAAAAGTCTCCGATCAGGTAAAGCCGCTCTTGTCTCCTTCCCTCACACATCGGCACGTCAAATTCCACCCGGTTCAACCTGTTTCATGTAAGGCACAAAAACACACTACTTTTTTAATACAATTTGCAGTAAGATTAGGTATTTTTCAGTGTCAGCATTTACTAACTAACACTGGATAATAAGATATATAGTTTCTGTCATAAGGTTACTTTAGTTCCTTTCTATTTCTGCCTTGTCCTCCTTTGATAACTATGAAGTTGAAGCCCAGCTCTACTGAATACAGTGAGACCTGAGGGCTACTTCAAAGCATCACATTGTTGTGGGCATCTTGTGTGTCTGCTTGACCTTTTAGGGCAAAACAACAACAACAACAACAACTTGGACACATATTATTTGAGACTACATAAGAATTTCAGCCTGTCAAAAACATTTTCGGTTATAGTGGTGATTCACTACAGAACTCTATTGTCTTCTGTTCTGTAAATTGACAGTGTATGACTTAAACTCTGTTACCACAATGGATAACAATGAAGACAGGATCTGCTGCGTGATTCTAGTGTATGTGTCAACTCATTTATTGAGTACAAATGAGTGAGCGAGTTCTCAGAAAGAATTTCTCATCTCTGAAATTGCTAAACAAAATTTATATTTAAGACAAAACTATAAATACTGTGAGGTACTTGAAATGGAAGATAAGGCTTATCCTTCTAAATCTTATAATCAACCATTAATTCATTCACACAGACAAAGGCCATTGGAAATATGGAAAACTGATTAATTAGTCAATTGGTAATCTGATCATCAACAGTTATATACATGCATTTAGGTTATGAATGCATGAATGCACTTAGATTCACTGATTTACTAAATGAACTCTCCATTGTATATCGTATACAAAATATCACAAAATGAAATAATAAAAAATAAAATCCTATTTTGTTTTAAATGCATGTAATTTTAATTCATTTTAAATAAAATTTATTTGAAATAATTTAGAATGAACACCAAAGTACACACACACACACACACACACACACACACACATATATATATATATATATATATATATATATATGAGTTCATTTGCAAAAGCAGATAACTCTTGTTTTTAACAATTCTCAGAAATCATGTTTTTTTCATTATGCATTCCAATTAATTTCAATCAAATTGCATTTGGGTTATTTTGACTAGGTAAAAAAAAAACAGCTAACTAACACAATAAAACACAATAAAAACATGATATCATAATAAAAAACGTGATTTTTGAAAACGGAGTTATCCGTTTTTGCAAATAAACTCTTCATATATATATATATATATATATATATATATGTATGTACAAATCAATATGATTAAAACATGACAGAATGAAAGACATAGCAACATAGGTGTATAAAATGCGTATTATACATATTATACTGAACCTGAACATCTGCCCAATTAGTACAATCACTTAATTTAAAAAAAAAATAGTTCTGATGCTGCGATTTATGTTTCCATTTAAAACACCGAATCCAACTGTGCTCGCCAAGAGACAAATCTTGTAACTGACGGCACACAGAGAATATAAAGATGAAACCATTACCACATAATCAAATGCTCCTGCGTATTAGCGTACTGAATTAAAGCCAGGTAGTTATCTATCTCCTTATCCATTACTCTGCAGAGAATACGCAGGGGGTGCTTTAAATTAGCCTCACCTGAATGGGTAAGCAAAGTTGATGCCAATACTGAGGTTGCTGTCGGACTTGTTGATGCAGTCCACACTAACCCGCAGTTGCCCAGAGTAGCCTCCACATGTTGCAAATGCAAAGATGGCAAAAAGCTGATGGAATATAACAAGCACAACAGTCAATATATGTAAGAATTATGACTGTCTCTCATCAGTTTATGAGTTAAAAATACTGTATATTTGCGGGAAATGCAAGTTTCTATGGTTTACATTGTTACGCCAGTAGGTGGCTTCAAGTGATTGTCTTTGCAAGTGAGTCAGTTAATTCATTCATTCAACCGATTCTTTCGAAACCCGATTCATTCAGGAAGGAAACAAGTGACCATTTGAGTGCATCAAGGAGTCATTTAGTTCATTAAAGCGATTTGTTCTGATTCATTAGTTAAAGAAACACCACATCTGCATGTTGCAACGTTCTGAAACCACTTTCAAAACCAGAAATACTATGTGTGAAATATAAGTTAGGCTATTCAATACTAACTTGTTTATTGAACAGTTGAATAAATAGAATCGAATATCGGGAATCTTACATAAATATCCTAATCTCTCATATGGTCATTGGTGCTATAGGCTAGTTTTAACGTAACAGAGACGTGACACATCTTTTCAGATAACAAACTCTTTTTCATAAGTCTAATTACAGGAGAAAAAAAAAAAGAAAAAAGGTTTTTGTAATAACTTGCCCGACCTGAAATGAAGGATTCATTCATTACATTACAAAAATTCCATGTTGATGTTATAAAGAGAAAAGTGCTTAAAGGGACATTGTCTAACTAGTAGAGTTGCTCTAATACCATTCTTTATTTAGATACTGGATTAGCAGCAGTAATATGAGACTGGTCAATTTCAATTAAGTCCGAGCCACTGTAAACAAGTAATTAATTCTCATCCGGAGGTGTCAAGCACATTTGCAAAGGATGTTTGTGAACTCTGAGTGAAACTATGATGCCTGAGCATCTTTCATAATAGAGAAACCTCCATCTTGCCGTTAACAACACTTTTACACAACCTCTCCAGATACCTGCATATACCCCGCCTCTGTCCCATTCCTTCTCACTGTTTTTCTCTTTATACGTCCATTGCCCCTTTTTATTTAGGCCATGGATCTATTGTGAAGGCTAGTCTTATTAAGCACATGCTCAAGCTGTCTGAGAGCCGAACGCACTGGCGTAAAACACATTTCTGTGACACTGATATGAGAACGGGCTCTCTGTGGAGGTAATACATCTCAGTGAACCCATATACAAGTCATTCTGCAGATATGCAAGACTGAATGCCTGAAGAAAATCAATGATGAGCATATCTTCAAAAGTCAAGAGAGACCATAATGTGAAAGAATGAAAGCACAATGATCGATATATTGCGATAAAATACATTTATTTGTTTGTTTTTATTTATTTTGTAATAGTATTCAAAGCATTCTGTGGCTGAAGGACATTAATGATTCAATGACAGTGTCTGGCAATGTAACAATGATAATACAAAAAGAAGAACCAGAATACAAACTTTTTTCCCTAAAAGATTTACTAACATGAAAAGAAATTGCAAAAATAGAATCTGTTTTAGAAAGGTTTCCCCTAATAGGCAGTCCTGTCCAAAACTCACACCACTGGTTGTTTCTATGTCAGACCACTCAAACAAACAGTACATCAGGAAATCAACATTCAAGTGACATATTACTGTTCAAAATTTTTTTTTTTTTTTTGAAGGACACAAAAAAAGTGACAGTAAAGACATTTATAATGTTACAAAAGGTTTCTATTTCAAATAAATACAAAATAAAATGTCTTCCCCCTGGCAATCTACCTTATGAACAGTTAATTGTTCCCCACATTATGCAATAAAAATGTGCAATAACCTTTATTTATTTGTTACCACCTCCATCCAAGCACATCCCTGCATCTCATTCTATTCTATTCTATTCCATTCTATTATCTATAGCACAACTGTACATACAATTTAGATATTTTTCAATTTTTGTCTATTTATATTTACATATGTGTATTTTTTTATTCTCATTTTATTTTTATTGCCTGTGTGTTCTTGTCTCTGTGTACCGGTCCGGAAGCTTATGTCACTAAAACAAATTCCTTGTATGTGCAAACATACTTTGCAATAAAGCTCTTTCTGATTCTGATTCTGATAAATGCTATTTTTTTAAGCTATCTAATTATCAAAGAATTCTGGAAAAATGTACGCACAGTTTGCACAAAACAATAATAAGCAGAACTGCTTTCTACATATAATGCTGAAATAAGAAATGTTAATTTGAAATGTTTCTTAAGCATCAAATCAGCATATTAGAATGATTTCTGAAGGATCACATGACACTGAAGACTAGAGTAATGGCTACTGAGGTTTTGCCATCACACATACTGTGAAATCTATTAAAATAATGAAAAAAAAGAGTTATTTTAAATTGTCAACATTTTTCACAATATCACTGTTTTTACTGTATTTTTGATCAAATAAATGCAGCCTTTGTTCAAAAACATTAATAATTATTACTGACCCCAAACTTTTGAATGATTGATTTGTATATTTAAATGGTAGTGTATAAAATTGTATAATATGTACCATATTTAAATACATTTTATAGATTTTCCACAAAATCAGAACAGAAAATGTTGAAAAAACAAAATTTAAGGGAGTTTTTCAGACTTCAGAAGCTCTTCTGGAGTATAATTATATCTATTCATCTTGAACTTTAAAGCCTGCTTAAATTTTTCATATATTCACTCCTTTATCAGTATATTTTTTTTTAACAGTTTTACATTCAATCTTATTACTTTAAAAGTCTCTTCAGGATACAGTTTTCAAACAGGATACCTTCAACAATTAATAGCCAGAATGTCACCATGGTAACATAATATGCGGTGAACCTCCTCAACCAAATCACTACAATCTATTCAATTACAGAAATTCTTGCCTTTTTAGTTTCTAGTAAAGCTAAAAAAGCTCACAATGGCATAGATACAGTGTGAATCCAAGGACCTCTAAACATCTAATATGTGAGGAACACTGGAAACCAAATCGCTTTTTTCGCACCGCATTTCATTGATCATGAATAATGACTCATTCATAAGCTAACAGAAATAGACATTTCACTCATTCTGAATTACGAATGATTCAGTCGAATGATGAGAGCAAATGTTAGCACCTAAAAGGTCTCCAATGAATGGGATGTTGGGAGATCTGCAGTCTTACTGTTGCTTTTTGAAGAAACTGCACCACAAAACTAAAAAAAATCCCACATCTTACAAAAACTACCACAGAAGAAGATTATTAATATTAAGTCAGTTGAACTCTATGAATAAATAACTGTGTAACACCTGATGGCTGCTATGAGACATACAGAGATTGTGAAGCCAGGACTTACCGGAGCAAATATGACCATACACATTTAAAAGCAAAAGAGATATCCAGCTTCAGAACATATTAGATGTATCTTCTCCTTGTCTCTCTCTGCTCGTCTTGTAGTGTGGATGGTGAAGGGGGAGTGTGAGCTCAGGAGAGGGATGGTGCTTGGCTCTCTAAGTATAACCCTGCACTCCCTCTTTTGCTCTGAGGACGGGGGGCTGCTCTACAGTCACAAACACACAGAGGGTCTCCCCAAATCACTTCTCAATGAAGTCACCTGTCATACTGGACAGTTTTGCATTGAAATGAAAGAGATTTTGTGAGTGAATCACCAATAATAATCAGCAACACAGTCTCAGCTAGACTTGATTTAGGTTTACTTCCAAGAAGTGTCTTAAATAATGTTAATATGGTGAAAGTTATTTAATTGTTAAAATGTTATTAGCTATATTGCATTTTCAGTTTTTCGGGTTAATTTGTTTTCCACCCTGTTATGCAGTTTTTCAACCACAGTTTGATAAAATCAAGAATATTTTTGTTTAAGTTTGTTTAAGTGTTTGCGGTTTGTGTGTCCCTCAAAAAACTTGTGCACATTTGGACGTTTATCTTTAAGAGTAAACTGTAAAAATATGATTAAAAAAATAATTACATGTTTTAAAAAATGCATTTTCAAAAATATATAACTAATGTTATATCATGCAGGAATAAAGGACTTTTTGTTACGTTAGTAATGTACACATATATACCGTTATGTATTTGCCCTTGACAGGATGAGCATTTTTCATACTTTTTTATTAAGCTTGAGTTAAACACCATAAGCCCCTTTTGTGATGATACAGAAAGATACTTATAAAAATATCTTTCATTTTTCTAAAGTTTCAAAGCCCTAAACTTAAAAAATGGTATAGTATAGGGATCAATTCTCAGTATTAATTATATTATTATCATTTTGGCTGTGTATTAGTGCTTATAAAGCATTTATTCTACATGACCATGTTCTACATCTCTAATCCTACCCAATACCTAAACTTAACAACTACCTTACTAACTATTAATAAGCAGGAAATTAGAAGTTTATTGAGGCAAAAGTCATAGTTAATGGATTGGACCTTAAAATAAAGTGTGACCAAAAAAAATATTAAATGAATAAATAAATAATGTTCTGTTTCATCCTTCCAGGACTGAGGTTTTAAGCAGGACTCTTCTACTGGCCAGTGTCATGCAGACTTTAGTTCCAACCCTTACCAAACAGAACAAGCTTATCACAGTGTTCAGAATTACTGAATTACAGACAGGTGTGTTTAATTAGGGTTGGAAATAATGTCTGCAGGACGTTGTGTGCAACACTGCAATAGTGTGTCCCAAAGAGGCACAAAATAACTTTCACTGACTTTTTCATTAACTGTTCCCTCCTGGTGGAATGACCTGCCCAACTCAATCTGAGCAGCTGAGATCTTAGCCATCTTCAGGAAAGGTCTAAAAACATATCTCTTCCATCTTTATTTGACCCTCTAACTCTAGCACTATCTATTCTAATTCTATTTTATCTACCTGTCTTCTTTGTATCTAACTGACCCTCTAACACTAGCTTTCTTTTTTTCTATTCTATCTACTTGTTTTCTTAAAAAAAAAAAATAAAAAAACTTGCTATGTGTACTGTCATAACACTTGCATATTGTTGCATTTTGTTGGTTTTGATTGCTTCTATTGTCCTCATTTGTAAGTCGCTTTGGATAAAAGCGTCTGCTAAATGACTAAATGTAAATGTAATGTAAATGTATGCTATATGAAACTGTTAGATGACATGAAGATAACAGTTTTAGAGTTTATTGTCAATGTCATGTAGATGCCAATTTCAGATGTATATGGAAAAAGCCAGCCCTGCTAATAAACAACATGATTAATTACCACAGGCAACAGCTCTTTAATATAAGACAGCACTGGCTTGTCATTAAGGCAAAAACAATGATGCCTTCTCAAGGCTAACCACAAAATGCCTGCTCATATATCATGCCAAAGTCACTTGGAAAAGCTACAGCCCTTAACAATGAAGCTTATGTCTAAGTAATGGAAATAAGAATTAGAGTCTCATGATGTGTATTAGAACACCTCAAAATACAAGAACTGGTGCTGAATTTCACACATTTGTGGTGTTTCATCCCAGCAAAAACTTTCCATAAGATGAGGTGTTTTGTGTTATGTTATGTTATGTTTATATATTAAATATATTTATATATAATATAAATTATATGAATATCAATTTATACATGTAAATACATGTAAATATTTTCAAAATATATACTGTATGTGTGTGTATTTATATATAAGTAATAAATATACACAGCACACACACATATATTATGTAAACAAATTTTTTTATTTTATATATTAATCATTTGACAGCACTAGTTCTCACACTGTACGGTCCAATCGTCAAGCTGTATCTTGACTGCTCACACTATATGTGCAAAATATACACGTGGGACCCTCCGAACCCGGAACCGTGTAGCCTCCATCGCTTCCATCCAAACCACACACCATGTCGACATGATTTTGTTGGTTGTGGCTAGAAGGGATATAGCTATGGCCAGAAGTGATGCAAAATCTCACCATAAAATAACAATTAATTAAATTTACTGCCTATTAGGTTGTGTTTTATTAACGTCTACAAACTGTGAGGAAAAAAATCCCCACTGAATTTAGGGCAGTCGTTTCATAGCTCTGCTTCACCTGTGCAATACCCTTATGAGGGGCGACTAAAATTTCTGAAATGCCAGAAAATCCTCCGACCATCTGATTGCCAGTCGGGAGAGGCTAATCGCAAAGCTGAAATTCTTCCTGAATCAAAAAAAGAGAAATCGGCTCAAAATCAGATGAAAATTTCACAGAGTACGCCCGGCCTAAGGATTCCCCAGTGTGGCCTTCAGACTCTACTTATCCAGTCCAAAAGCTGAGTTCCTATTGTGATAGATTTATCCACTCACCACAAGGAGTGATGCAATTAAATGAAAGTGTGTCTGACAGCAACAGAATCACACTCGACTTTAGCTGAATCTAATGGACAGGCGTGAGAGAGACTCATGTGAAACAGGTGAGCATGTGTGGGAGCTTGACGGCCAGTAGAAAAGACGCTTCTCTCTCAGCGACCCATATGTGCATAGCACCTGTTGAGCTGGTAATGAGGAGAGGTGTCCCCTCTTTGTCTTTCCCCACCAGAATATTTTCAGTCTTCACAGTTTCAGAGTAATGAGATGACTTCAAACTGTGTCAAACAGAAACTGTGTCATGCTTCTATCTTCAGTGGAGGCTGTGAGTGACCTGGGGTTTGGGGAATGCCTCGCTTCAATTTTAAGATGAAGAGCTTCCACAGAAATAGAAGATATTCTTGTAAGGTAAAAGTTGTGGCTACCAAATAGTATGTGCCTGTGGCTTACTAGGTCTTCAAATCTTAGTGTGTAAAACAATAATAAGTTCTGTGTCTATCCAAAAACGATGACAACATAGTAATAACATAGTTCATTCTCTTCAGGTAATTTCTTCAAGTAAAATGCTTTCGTATTTGGCAGTCCTAGAATTGTTGTAAAATAATAAAATAAAATTCCCTTATTTCCTGCTCATTTCTATGGCAAAAAAAAAAAAAATTGAAATAGCTGTCCAACAATCATCTAGTCAATTAGAGAATTTAAAATTTTTAAATTGTTTATTTCATTCTTTCCAGGCCATTTCTATGGCAATAATTATATAAAATACTTGACTTTTTGGTGGTCCTGAAATTTCTGTAATTGTTTAGTAACATCAATTAAAAATGAAATGAAATGAAATGAATTAAATTTAATTTAATTTTCCTTCTTTCCAGGTATTTTTATGGCAATAATCATGTAAAATACTTAAATTTTTAGTAGCCTTGGAATTGTTTTAATTGTTTAATAAAATAAAAACTATGAGAAACACTAAAGAAATAGTTGTCTAACAATCATCTAGTCAACTAGAGAATTTAAAATTTTAAACTTTATATTTCATTCTTTCCAGGCCATTTCTATGGCAATAATTATATAAAATACTATACTTTTTGGTGGTCCTGGAATTTCTGTAATTGTTTAGTAATTTGTTTTCAAACTTTTACATATTTGAAGAGTGTTGAAATATTAAACTTTTCAAGATTTCAATAAAATAAAATGTAAATACAAACTATGAGACTAAAGAAATAGTTGTCCAACAATGGTGTGTTAAAAAAACATGCTAATAGTATGCTACTTTGGGTGTTAGTGTAACAGGGCTGACGAGACGTGAGGCGTGCGGATCCATCTGCAGACTTTTATTTACAAGAGACGTGGTCATAACAGGCAGACAGGTATAACATGGGCGAGACAAAGAGTAAACAGAGACAAGCGTGGGTCGACGATCGGCGTACAGAATCCAAAGGGGCGAGACAGGAGAGGTAATCCAAAACGTTAGCTATAGTCCAGGCAGGGGAAAACACAATCCGACAAAGGCAAGGCAAGGCAAGGCAAGGCAAGGCAAGGCAAGGCTAGGAAAACTAACGGGGCTCTGTAGGGCAGCGATAATGCATACAATACTCGGCCCTGAGGCAGAGAAAGTCCATGGCTAAATACTGTGTGCAAATGGGAATCAGCTGTGTGTAATCAGTGCAAGGAGCTTTGTGTCCTTAGTGCAATGAATGATGGGAAATGGAGTCCATGTGATGTGTGGTGTGAAAGTCCATGTGGTGAGCGGGTGACCTCTAGTGGTGAGTGAACGGAAGTGCAGACTGGATTCGTGACAGTTAGCTGACAGTTTGCACACCAAAACAGAAAAGCTGCATCTTTAAAAGTCATTCTCTATAAAGCAATGAGTTATGATAAACAGAGTATGTAAACGCTCTTTATGAAACAAAAGTGAACCTAAAACCCTCATTATAATTTAGGATCTCCTTTAAATATAAAGAACGCACAGAACAATCTGATATTAGATTTAGGGTGTCCACATTTTTCTGTACTGATTGTGCCTTACAGTATATCGGGATCACCCATCTCAGATCAACAGCAACAAATGCATTTCAATGAAGAACTCATGCACATACAGTATGTGCATCTTCAAAGCCACCTACATTACAGTGTCACTGCAAAGAGCTCCTACAATCCTTTATTGATGTGCCAATCATTCAGCCTCACTGAAACCTGAGCTACACCAGAACCAGGGCTGCTAAACAACTTCAGATGCTTCCTTGACTCAAACACACACACACACACACACACACACACACACACAGAGATATCCACACTCACAGGACAGACTGAATGCTGCACTAACTGCATTGTACATTGACAATGATCCATGTCACTGAAATGTATTGCAGGGATACAGAAAATCCTCCCAGTGTGAGATATGCTGGAATGGATATAAAACTGCTGTTATTTAGTGCATTTAGAAAATAATTTGAAGAAGTATCATTTTTCATAATTTCAAGTGCCTCTAACTGAAGAAAATCTTTAAAGATGAGTACATTTTAGTTGCCTGAAATCACAGTAGTGCTTGGCTGGTACTTTATTGTTAGAGCTTTGGATCATACCGCTTTCATATTTCAGTGTATCAGATAGAGGAAAAGCCCTTTGAAACCGTGCTTGAAATTAATTTCTCTTGTGGTTAGTATTGAGTTACAGAGGGAAGTATTTATTTAAACCCAGTGGTCTTATCCTGATAGACTCAAGGAATCCAATTTCTCATTTACGTGAATCGGCAGAGCACGGCAGAAAAAGTGGCTCTGTATCGACAGCGTACTGATGGTCATCAGAGAACTGCTAATTTGTTTTAAATGTGGCTTCAACACTGAGCTCACTGTAATGGAGGTCTAGAAAGGGACTTTGAGTGTAACAGATCGACTTGTTATATGGATTATTTTTATGGTACTTTTTTTGATGCTTGAACACCTCATTACATTGTACAGAAAAGAGACATTCTGATTCATGTTGTTGTCTGAAGTTTGGAGCAGAGTAATATATAAAGAGTTCATTTGCAAAAACACATATAACTCCGTTTTTAACTATTTTCAGAAATCATTTTTTTTTTCATTGTGCATTCCAATTAAACTAAATCAAACTGCAGTTGGGTTATTTTGATTAGGTTAAAAAATAACTTTAAAAAAACTGAGTTATATGTTTTTGCAGATAAGCTTTTCATATATAGGCTATATAAATATTAATGCTTGTTAACTTAAAATTAAATATTTTAGTTATATTAAGTATTTTATTTCAGCCAGTTACTATTTTGTTTACTTTAACTTGAAATACTAACATAATTCAAATGAAATAAACTAAAATAAACTGAAATACACTGACTTCACATACTGGACACATTTACTACACACATGTTTTTTACAATGTTTTTTTGTTGTTGTGTTTTTTTGTCATGATTTTCAAACCAAGTGGCTGTAACTTCAAATTAGCCCCTCTGCTGCCCTCATCTGTTTTAGTTAGGAAATACTATACTATACTATACTATATAATATAATGGAACTTCCATCATAAACATGCACTGAGATGAGAACATATACAAAATACAAAAAAATATTTAGATTTAGAAATATTTTATTCTTACAAAAATAATTAAAAATAGTATAAATACATTTAGGTGCCTCTGAGCTGTAACATTTTAAAAGATTGCAAAATTTAAACAATTTCCATTCTAAGCAACAAAGTAATATTTTCTAAATGTGTAAAAGCGATAGCATAAGAAGCTCAAGCCTTGTAATAATTAACATTAACATTGCTAGGTAAACAATCTATTTCGTAACCAATATTCACCCTTTTGGTTTTTGCCATTTGGACTGGATTGTATATTAATGTGTAGGTGGATGATTATGCAATAGTGGATGTGATATTTTACAATGAAAATTAAGCAATTAGCGCCATCTGGGGGCAGCACTGAGATGAGCTTCAAAAGGCTATGAATGAGCAGTAACAGAGTTGCAGACAGTGACAAATTTGTAGGGGATTGCTTTCACTACAGTTAATTCATAACTTGGAGATAACTTAACAAATCATTTAGACACAAAACACCAAGTCAATAAGCCTGGACTGATTGCATAACTGTACTATTATGATTGCAGTGGACTTGTGGGACCCAGTCAAGACCCAGAAGGAGCAGGTGAGTCATAATAATGATATTCTAATCTGTTCCTGCTTAAGCTACTGCCACTTTCTCACTTATCTCATCTGCAGTAATTAAAGCAGAGGAACTCGTCCTTATGTGGCTCACTTCTGGTGTGTGTGTGTGTGTTGGGGATTAATAAGGGTCTTAATAAGGGTTAAGCTTAATCAACAGCATTTGTGATTTTGATTAACACAAGAAATAATGCCCCTCAAAATAAAAAGGAGGTTACACCGGTGGGCCCACTTGCCATTACATGTTTTAAACAGTAATATCTTAGTCTGAACCTAATGCAATCTTGACAAACTATATATCGTTTGAAAGCTTAAAGACTCTAGTTTTCATATTTGGTGACTGATTTTTGAAATATTTTACAGAGCAACTGTAATTTATTCATTTGCAAGAAGAGTACTCATCAGAGTCAGAGAGCGAGTTCTGACCTTTACTTTGAAATAGTGATACATATATAAAATCATGAAAAATCATGAAAAATCTCCATTCGTGTTCATGTCAAATGTTCAAAAGATAACATTCATTCTATTTTTTGAGAAAAAAAAGGTCTAAAAGTGTCTTGAATATAAATAAAAAACAATAGGTTCTCAATTTTTGATGCAGCATGAACTATAACATACGTTCAGGTTTCCATTGTATTTTACCATTATAGTATTAATACTAAAATAACACTGGTTTACAGATTGACCCCATTCACTTCCACTGTAAGTGCCTCACTGTAACCCAGATTTTTTACAAAAATTTTAATGCCACATTATACCACAAGTGTCAGTATAAAACAACAATAGTCAAAGTCTTCAGCATGTGTGTGAACAGTGTGGCATAATAGTGTGAGTCAGTGGAGCTCACACCACTGCACTAGATGCACACTCTCACATGAATGAGCACACGCTTGCCCAAACAAACAAGCACACATGCCCACATACCCCCAAACACTTTCGCTTCAAGCTCTGGAGACCCACCCCCTCTCCTCTCATCCATTACAGCTGCGCTCTCCTCTTCATCCCTCTGCTCTCAGTTTCTCTCTGTCTTGCTCTTTCTCACACACGCACACTGGTGTGACTACGAGCGGGTGAGTGTTACGATGCCGTGGCTTGTTTATCAAGCTTTCCCAGCTGTGTTCTGCAGGGCAAGGATGAAGAGCGCAGAGAGGAGGAGAGGGGGAGAAGATTACACCAACATAGACCCACTGCCTTCATAGACACACAGCTATTCTGAATGAGGGAGAGAAAGCGCGAGAGAGGGGAGGGAAGTGATGGAAAGAAAAGAAAAATGGAGGGCATGAGATATTTTACTATACATGGTACTACTGGTGTTTAAAGCACTGAACAACTCAGAATACATAAATATCTCAGTCATTTTACAGAAATATAATAATAATAATAATAATAATACTTGTTATTATTATTATTCCTTCTTATTTTTTATTATATCAGTATTATTTTGTTAATTTGTATTTATTTTATTTATATTATACTTTTAATTTTAGTTTAAATATATATCTATATCTATGTATGTATGCATATACATATCTATATCTATGTATGCAGATATATATAATTAAATTTAGTGTACGTTTTAGTAATTTTATTTGCTTTTTTGTCTTTTTTTGTCATTTTTTTTTAAATATTCCTATTTAGCATTAATTTATTTTTAGTCCAGTTTTAGGTTTAGTCATTTAGTTTTAGAAAGTATATATATTTTTGTTTATATTTTATTATATTTTAATAATATTATATTATTATTCTGGCCTTTGAGCTGCATTTTATGCAAAAAACGTACAAAAAGTTGTTCAAAGGTGAAGATGTCAATACTTAAAAAGTACTCATTGGTATCTAGTGCATGGACCCTAATCCAATGTAATTATTTAGGGTTTGATTAGTTGACTATACTGTAAAAAAAATCTAAAATTTAAGGCATCCAGCTTCAGGAGATTTTTGCGTTTTCTCAACTTTTTGTTGTATTAACTGAAAACAAGAAGTTGAGAAAACTCAAAAATGGTTGCCTTAAACTTTTAAGTTTTCTCAACTTTTGATTTTTGACAGTGTAGTTGTTTAGACAACCACCTAACAATATTCCATAGTTACTATTACCATAACTATTACCATCTGAACTTAGAGGAAAGGACAAAGGACGAACTGGAAAAGTTAGCATAGCAACTGATAGAGAACTGCTTTTTAAAAATGATTTTGTTGGTTTTGTCAGTGCATATAGATCAGAATGCACCTGTGTCACATTAAAGCATCCACTCATCACTTATCCATGGGTGAACACACACAACACACGCTCAAGAGCAACGTGTCTGTGTACTGCTCTGCTTTCAGCCTGTATTGAATACTTCAGCATCTCTCTCTCAGACAGCGTAACACTTCCTGAATGTTTCTGGTAGGTGACTAAATGTACACACACACACACACACACACACACACACACACACACATATATATATATATATATATATATATATATATATATATAAACCTTTATATAAACACCAACCTTTCCATCCCCCAACCATTGCATTCATGCCACGCTTCATTCCAATGATTCCCAGTATGTGGCAGGAGTAAAAATATCCCATGTTCTCTCACGGAGATATCAGTCACTTCTTGCAAGATGTCAGACTGGCTAACAACAGTGATTTAGCATACTTTATTTAAGAGATCTAAATAAGTCCTACAGAGGGAAATGAGTGTCTTTCCGACAATTTTCAGATCCCTACTCGCTTTAAAAATAAAGTTTCCTTATTGGCATTGATGGCTTCATAAAGAGCCTTTAACATTCTCAGGATCATTTCCATTCTTTATAGTGGGAAAAGGTTCTTCAGATTATCGAAATACTCTTCAATCTAAGAAAAAAACATGGTTCTTTTACTGAAAGGTTATTTGAGGAACCCAAATGGGTTCACTATGAAAGGTGTGTATATTCAATGAAAGAAAATTTCCAGCTCCCAGTTGTTTAATGAGATAATCTGTGTTGAAATTAGAAGAACACTCACTGGATGTTCCCAGAGCTCATTACCCGTCTGTACAATGCACTCAGGCCTAACAGCCAGTGTGTATCTGGGCTCTCTTTATATGCTTCACTGATCGTAAGTAGGCATAAAATCTCATTTTATTTTTAAAACACTGTCCCCCTTCTTTTCCTCAGTTGCTGTCTCCCTATGGAGTTTCCATGGCTACTTGGTCACGTGATATCACCAAGCCCCTCCCCCTGCCCTGAGGTGACTGTCACAGCGGTTAGTCAGACTCTGCCACCCGACCGGATGCGGATGCTTTATATTTGAGCGTGTATGTTTTGAGTATGTTTATATGCATGTAGGTTGGGGCTTATGTGTTGATGCTGGTAGCTCTGGCCTTTGTCATAATCGAATCACAAATAATTGGGTTATTCAAAGATTTTACCAGAAGATTTTATAGTTTTACAGTTGTAATTCTACTATTTGTTTTGTTTTACTGGACGTTAAGTCACAAGACTCGGTTTAGCTCTTCAGTTTCTGTTGTGTCTTATCCATGAGATAAAAAGGTGGGTCATGAAACAGCCGCCTCATGCGATTGCAGACTCGAGATCGAAAAACGGAGAGACAGCCAACCTTTCACAGATGAATTTCTGCACATCTGCACACAAGCAGCCAAAGCACATCTGCCCACAGTCAGTCAACCTTTCTAGTGAACTGACAAACATCTCCATGTAGTCAACCAAACTGTCTTCTGTGAATTTGTAAAACAACCTACCTCCTGTCAACCAACTTTACTTCAGTGAATCATACTGGCCTACTCTCTGGTCTGTGGTGAAATTCTGCCTGTCGGTCAAAGCACTTTTCAAATAAATTGCCTTCATTAGCTCACTGAGGTATTTTGCTCAAGGTTTCAAATCCAGGTAAGATTTGGGGTATTTGTTTTTCTTGGAAAAGGGATATATTATATTATCCAAAAATACATAATTTTGCAGATTTTAATATGTGTCACTGGTTTCACTGAGTCATCTCATTTCAACAGCTCAATAATTGGCTAATTATCAGAAATAATGGCTTTTGAGAGAATGAGAGAGAGGGCAAATGTCAAGAGGACGACTGTGCAGGAATCACTGTGTTGAAAAAAAAAAAAAAAGCTGGCAGAGAGGAAACTACAGAGGCAGAGACAAAACCAAAGACCTGCAGAGAGGGAGAGAGAGAGATACACAGACAGAAAGACAGAGAGAAAAGCCACTGTGTGACCAAAAGTGATTAAGACTGCATGTTTCCCCGGTGATAAGCTTCTCTTTTTTTCCAGAGGACACTTCAAATGGTGAGCAGGGAGATTAATTTCCTCAGGAGAAGATGCATCGCATCCTTCAATTCCCCAGCATTCAATTGCAATAATTATCCAAAATGGCGTTGCCACTCATGCCTGCCTCACATTTGCATAGCTCAGAGCCATTTATGGTTGGCTTTGTAAATGTTTTAATTTTCACCTCTCCTTACATTTGATGATGAAAGAGGCATCTATGAGAGCAATTGACCTTTTGACTTTGTGCAGTCACTTTGCTGAGAACATTGGGGACAGCACTGGAGAGGCTTAAAGATACTGTTTTTGATTTAATAAATTAAAAGAAACTATAAAATTATATTACTCATTTGACCAAAATTCTATTCTATTCTATTCCATCTGGGAAACAGATAGCAATTTTATCAGTGAGCCTGGCTGTACAAAGTGGGAACACATTAAATTTGCCATTTCAAAAGGTTTTAAAGTCCAGCCCAGACTTTTTTTCTTAGCACAGTAAATTAACTTTAATAGCTACAAGCACTCGGCATGTCTTGCAAAGTGCTAATGATAACATATCATTTGAAAAGACTGGAAATTTGGGTTTTTGGGAATCCTGCTGTGTCTGATAATAGGGTACTAAAGCCACATAGCAGTACTAACAGTGCAGAAAGCTTTACAGATGGACACACATACACAGAAGCTGGACATGTCCTCAGAGATCAGATACTAGTCTAATCAAGCAGATTATGTCAGAGCACCAGAGTGTGACACCATGGCAAGTCCAACGCACACTTCCCTGACCCACACTCATTAGATGACCGTGGGAAAACACATTTGAGCTGTTTTTACTAGAGGCTATAATTAGTGGCAGGACACTCATTTTTGGTTAACACGGTTATGGGGTTACGTTTAAAAATAAAAACTTCAGACATCCTATACTGACATTTGGTCACCAGTGAAGATTTCTTTTAAACTGAACAGGATTAAATGATCCTAAATACACCACTTTCAAAATTATTTAACTCGTGTGAATTGGCTACATAAAGTATAAAACTATAGATATGTTGTATTAACTAACACCCCTGTACACTTCATTCATATTGCACCAATATCGGACTAGCCATAAGGAATAAATATCAAAGCAGATGTATTAATACATCTGATTATGTTAATAATAATAATAATAATAATAATAAATATATTAAACTCCATTTACATTTACCAATTGCTTCTTTATAGCAATAGAATGTGAATAACAGCAAAACCCATCACATGAATTGACTGCTGGTGCATTATATAAACCCGAGCACCTCGGTTCATGTATATGGGATTGATCATGACATCAATGGAATGTCACTTACACTTATGAGGAGTAATTTACATGTTTGACAATAAATGACAATAAATGAATGTTATGAAAACTTAGATATGCAATTCAGCACGATCAATTCAGATTCTGCTTATAACAAAAACGCGCAAATGGATTAAGACTCCTATTATAAATATGGCTGTGCCACATAAAGGCTACTTATTCAAAACTGACTGCGGCACATGATTGAAATAATAAAAGATAGTAAAAATCACTCACTCCCTCACACATGCCTGGACCAAGTTTATTGAGCCAATTGAGAAAAGTAAAGGAAAGAGAGTTAGAAAAGGGTGAGAGAAAAAACGCGTGTTTTACGCACACTTACCCATTCCAGACCGCGGATAAATCCCAAAGGTAATTTAAGCACTTGGAATGTCCCAAGTGACACAATCTGTATAATAACAAATGAACATGATCAGTAGCGTCATTTAATGTAGTTTCATTAGGCACAGTTCAGTAGCCTACATTTTAAACATGTCTCGTCATTTTCATTAGATATTGTCAAATACACAAACGCTATTTTCTACCTGATTAGCGGTTTCCATTTTCTTGTTTGAAAGAAATGAGCTTGTAAGTAGGATAGGTCAAGACCAAAACAACGCTAAATGAGTGATGTGCCAGAGTCGCGAGCGCAGAGATGGGAATCGGCTGTAATCGCGGCTTCGTACGGAAAGAGCCGAGTAACTTCGGCATTAATCGTTTCTTAATACGAAGATAGCCGAGAGACTTCGGCTTTAATCAATCCTCTACTTCGGAAAAACTAAGTACCCAGGGAAAGAGCCGAGTGTCTTCGACAAAAACCGTTTCTCTGTACGGAAAAAGCCGAATGTGTTCGGCTTTAAAGACGCTCTGGAGCTCCATGGAGACAGACAGGGATTGGGTTTGATAAAATGAACCGTGGCCATAATGTTTTTCTCTATTGGACGATAACTAATTACAATTTATTTGCACTATAAAATATAGTTTTGTCAGTTCAAAATATGTATTTATTTTTTAAATGTGTAGCATAGCTACTTATTCGGCAACATTGTGTTTTATGCAGTTTACCATTCACATTCAGTATTTTGTAGGGGTAGTTCTATGTCCAGTGACATTTGCTTAAAGCTCACTCAAGTGTGTGGAAACAGTACAGATTCCAACTCAGCTACATTACATAATCGTGATCTCCTTTTAATTCGACCAAGAAGGTGGGCAAAGAATCAAGATAATAACATGAAAATATGCATGAAGATGTTATGCATATATTTGGTTTTGCTTGTGTTTACAAAACCATTCAGTGAAAGGCCTAACTTGGGAAAAATTATGCTTAATGTTGGTAGAAAGAAAAGCTCAAACCTTATTAAAAAAAAGCACAGTGAACTAAATGTGTCACATATAATAATATTAGCCTATATTTGTCACCAAGGCATGTATACAGTATACAAAGTCAGCTGGAATCAAGTCACCAATGGCATAGTCTTTTAAATCTTGCTTGAAACACTCACTCCCCCCTCACACACACACACACACCTAATTTCACTTAGATCATATACTGCTTAAAGGGACTCAAGCAGTCACTGAGAATGAGGAAAAAAGACTTCAGGAAGTGTAAGTGTCAGAATGAAGCCTACAGGGACAAGAGCCCCAAAGAGATTTTTTATTAGACACTGTTCATTTAAAGTTCACTGAGTATTAGTGTGCACTTGCATTTAGATCTGCATTTGCCTGCCATTCCAAGGTCGAGTCTAGCCCGATGACTGTTCTTTCAGTTGTTATGAGAAAGAGCCCAAACATGCACACACCTGATGCCATCTCAGCTGTTGCCCTCGCCTTTTCCAGTGCAAACAAAGGACTCTTGAGATCAGCAAATGTGAAATGGCACAGAACTGGGGTAATGTTGTTTGCATGCATAAGTTTTGGTGATACTGAAGTAGGACTAACAATATTCCTTACAGGTGCATCACACAGACAGGTGTCCACACTGCAGAACACCTGGGTTCAGAATTCAGATCCCTTTAGGGAGAAATAGAGGACAATTTGGTGTTTTTTTCTGAGAGCATGCATGTCACACCCATTGTGCATTCTCTATGGAAGTATATTATACGCAGTGTTCATTTATTGATATACTTTTAATAGTTTTTGTTTATATTTTAATTTTAAAGTTTTTGTAATTTTGTTGTTTTTAATATATCTAGATTAAAAAAAAAAAAAAAAAAAAATATATATATATATATATATATATATATATATATATATATATATATATATATATTAGGCTTTAATTTAATTTCAGTTATTTTAGTACTTTAAATTAAACTAGACAAAAATGAGAAATGCTTTGTCAACTACAGTAGAAACAAAGTTTTTTTATTTTATGTCACTTAATGTAATCAAATAAATTACAATAATTGTTTTCCTCAAAAACTTTTACTCTATAGTGCCTATGTAAACTACTCACTGGGCTTAGTAAAATGTATACATTTTTGTGCCAGGTCACCCTGAATTTTAATAATAGCCTTAAGTGTGTGAAAACTGAAGAATGAGACAGCATGATCTTTACTGAAGAGGGACAATACATCTTTAATTTACAGAGAATGTAATGCCATGTCAGCAGTGGGTTATCTTTCGTCTTCTTCATCATCTTCTACTCCACATCCAAAAAAGTAGCTATGTAAAAGTGAACGACAATTAAACCATCTCAAACTCATTTAGAGCATTGCAATGTGATGATTAGGCTAAGCTTTTAATAACTTCCATACATCATTTTATAAACACTATGATGTCTTTTTATCTGATTATGTTTGTGCGGTTTTGTAGATTATGTAACATTCAGGGTAGCACCATATTTAACATTTCAGAGGAATGAAAACGAGGCTGTGAGGGATTGAAGTACAGTGCGTTCTTGTGCTGTTCTTAACATATCAAGTATTCCATTGACGAAATGTCTTAATGTCTAAATATAACTGTATAACTATCCCTCACACTCGTTTTTATCTGTGTTTTCAGTAAAGACTTGCTAACACTATAGGTTGCAGTTTGTGAACCAGTAAAGTAACCAAACAAACTCCAATTGACGTATGTACATTCTTGTATGAGCCTTTATGTGCTTTAGATGAATGTTTATTCCTTTAATGCTCTTTATCAATGTTAACTGTAAGGTTTCTGCGTTCTACTCGAGCAGAGAGTGTACAAATGTAAATGCACTGTAGGCTGCTCTGGATAAAGTGTCTAAAATGGCAATTTAATGAATATCAAAAGAACATTAACCCACAATCATTTCAAGCACTTGTAGTGCACTATATAATAGGTAACTGATGTTATGTAACACCCTTTTACTATGCTGCCATACTGCCTCAGGTTCAGCAGTAATATTTAAATGTGTGGTGGCATGGTGCCACTCACCAGTCCTAATTTCTCTGCCTGGGAAGAGGCTAGATGTGGCATGACTGGCATCTGGAGTAAAGTGCGGCACAATAGCGCAGACATGAACCTCGGGAAAGCACATGCATAATGGAGCGACCTGGGGAACAATCAACATCATTCTGATTCACACCGCTGCTCACTCACCAAGGAATTATGGCAGTGGCCAAGACAGTCACCTGCACTGAGAGCCTGAGAGGCGAAACGCAGCTCTCAGAACACTTACAGCACGGCTGGATCTCCTCCTCCAGTTGTGCCAATGTTGCCACATTGAATAAGCATGGAACTCCCAGAGTAAAACCGGTTCAGTCTGCATTCAGACGCAACACACCTAAGGGTTCTGAGGGGCTGAATAAAACAAAAGGGAAGACAAATCCATGTAGAGTAAGGATCATTTGGTTTGATTCTTTCCAAATCATCATGCTAAAATGTGAATGGGTCTCCATCATGATAAAATGTGTATCCAAAACATGTAACAATATAGCAACATAAATATGCTTCTCAAACTTTACAGGAAAGAAGTAAACTCCCATATCATTTGTTGATGATGTCAGTAGACATGGCGCTAGCAACATCAAGAAAGAAAGAAATCTACCTACCTATCTGTCTGTCTGTCTGTCTGTCTCTGTTTAAATAACAGAATAGTTCACCAAAAATTGCACATTTGGTCATATTATTTTAGAATTATTTATATTTGATTATAGTATTAAATTATAAGATTATAGATTTAGCTGTTATTATTATTATTTTTTTTTTAGTTTTTATTGAAATTTTAGTTTTAGCAATTGTTTTGTTTATATATACATATACAGTGCCGTGAAAAGGTTTTTGCCCCCTTCCTGTTTTAATTTTAATTTTTTTTTTATATTCGTCACACTTAAAAGATTCAGATCATCAAACTAATTTTAATATTACACAAAAATAAAAATGCAGTTTTTAAATGATGATTTCATTAAGGGAAAAAAGCTGTCCAAACCTACCTGGCCCTATGTGAAAAATTAATTGCCCCCTCCTGTTAAGTGAAGAAGTGAAGTGAAGTGATATGTGGCCAAGTATGGTAACCCATACTCGGAATTTGTGCTCTGCATTGATCCCACCAAAAGTGCACACACACACACACACGGACCAGTGGGCAGCCATTTATGCTGTGGCGCCCGGGGAGCAGTTGGGGGTTCGGTGCCTTGCTCAAGGGCACCTCAGTCATGGTATTGAGGGTGGAGAGAGCACTGGTTTTTCACTCCCCCCACCTACAATCCCTGCTGGACCTGAGACTCAAACCCGCAACCTTTGAGTTACGAGTCTGACTCTCTAACCATTATGCCACGATTATTAACCACATTATTTTAGAAAGCTGAGTTAATTTTCACTAGCCAAACCCAGGCCTGATTACTGCCAGACCTGTTGAATCAAGAAATCACTTAAATATAACCTGTCTGACAAAGTGAAGCGTGCTTAAAGAGCAACACATCATGCTGCGATCTAAAGAAATTCAAGAACAGATGAAAAACAAAATAGTTGACATGTATCAGTCTGGAAAGGGTAATAAAGCCATTTCTAAGGCTTTGGGACTCCAGCGAACCATGGTCAGAGCCATTATCCACAAATGGAGAAAACTTGGAACAGTGGCGAACCTTCCCAGGAGTGGCCGTCCTACCGAAATTACTTCAAGAGCGCAATGACGACTCATCCAGGAGGTCATAAAAGAACCCAGAACAACATCTAAAGAACTGCAGGCCTCACTTGCCTCAATTAAGGTCAGTGTTCATGATTCAACAATAAGAAAGAGACTGGGCAAAAACAGCATCCATGGGAGAGTTCCAAGGCAAAAGCCATCGCTGACCAAAAAGAACACAAAGGCTCGTCTTACATTTGCCAGAAAACATCTTGATTATCCTCAAGACTTTTGGGCAAATATTCTGTGGACTGATGTGACAAAAGTTGAACTTTTTAATTTTGAAAAATTATATATTTTGTGCCATATCTTCTGAACCAAACATGATAACACAGAAAAGGTGATGTCTACCCCTATGTTTTGGTAGTCAAGGATTACACTTTTCTTCAAAAATATATTTTATTCAATAATACATTAAGAGATTATTTTCAAGAATACTATATTTCACATATTTCAGAGATATCTTTTTTTTTTTGAATCTCAGGTAAGTTAATATTTCCTTACCTCTCAGGCAGAGTCCGGTAGGCTGTAGTGTGTTTCCAATACATTCTTGTTCTCTCTCAACAATTCTCTAACATCACACGCAGACGGCAACACAATCAGATGAACAGTTAATAGTTAATTCAGTGACTTTATGAGAGAGATTACAATAAAATTTCAGAAGATGCAGAATGAAATTTCAAACATATTTCATGTAAACTTAATTTACAATCACTCTCTGGTGCCAGAGTTGTCTGTTATGTTGTCCACAAGGGGGAAGCCAGAGTCCTGCATGCGGGTGGGTACACGCACGCTAATATGTGATGTAACGAGTTGAATAATATTTATGTGTAGGGTGCGGTGCGGATGACAAGCATGGGCGGGTCCAATAACCAAGACTATTTTAACTCGGTCCAGTACACACTGAGCAATGTACCCAATGTAGCAATGCAGCCAATGTAGCTGCCACTGATTGACAGCTGTAGTGATTATATTAAAGGGAGCGCTCTTTGCTTGCTTTCTGTATTTAATCTATTCACAATTTGAATAAAGGTTTTAATAAATGAGTTTTGTCTACCTCATGTAGGAGATTTAATGCAAGTGCGTTAAATAATTTAATGCAGGTGCAGGTTTGGGTCCCAGTTTTTATGTCAAATGGGTCGGGTATGGGATTAAATTAGTGTTGTTCTCAGATAACGTGTTGGGTGTTCTGTTAACTACTGCAATTGTGGAAAGATCATTTCACCAGCCAGGAAAGGTCAATGAAAATGCCTCTCTGTGATGTTACCACAAGGCATCACTTACTTACAGATCTCATGCTTCTGGAGGGGATGTAGATTTGTAAGAGTGAGGAGAAAGTAGGAGGGTGCTGAGCCTGTGGCTGTTCTGTACGCAAACATCAATGTCTTGAACTCGATGCGAGCCGCAATCGGGAGCCAGTGCAGGGGGATAAAGAGAGGTGTGAAGTGGGCCCTTTTGGGCTCATTGAAGACCAGTCATGCCGCTGCATTCTAAAACATTTATCAGGGTTTGATTGCACACGATGGAAGTCCAGCTAGAAGAGTATTGCAATAGTCCAGCCTAGAAATGACAAGGGCCTGGACAAGAAGTTGTGCAGCATGCTCTGTTTGGAAGGGCCTGATCCTCCTGATGTTGTGCAATGCAAACCTGCATGATCGAGCTGTTTTTACAATATGGTCCTTGAAGGTCAGCTGATCACCAAAGAATAATTTTTGATGAAGCTAGCAGGATGATGAAATCGGAGTGGCAGGGAAAACGAGAAGCTCAGTCTTTGCCAGGTTGAGCAGCAGGTGATTTTCTTTCATCCATGCTGAGATGTCCGCCAGGCAGCTTGAGATCTGTGCATCTACTATTGGATTGTCTGGTTGAAATGAATGATAGAGCTGTGTGTCATCAACATAGCAATGGTAGGAGAAACCATGTGCTTGTATAATGGGTTCCAGTGATGCATTGTATATGGAGAAGATGAGGAGTGCAAGAACTGATCCCTGTGGCCAGTTGATGTCCTTTGGATACCTCTCCCTCCCAGGAAACCCTGAAAGACCTACCAGTCAGAAAGAATTCAAACCAGGGGAGTGCAGATCCTGTGATGGTAGACAGGAGAATCTGATGATTCACAGTGTCAAAAGTGGCAGATAGATCCAGCAGAATAAGAACTGATGATTTGGAATCAGCTTTCGCAATCTGCAGGGCTATAGTGACCGACAGCAAAGCAGTCTCAGTTGAATGGCAGCTGCTGAAACCTGATTGGTTAAAGTTCAGTTGGTCATTCTGTGAAAGAAATAATGTAACTGTGTCTATAAAGGTGTGAAGCAAATGGTCCATTCCATTAGAATAACAAAGAAACAGCATTCCTCAGGAACATCTTGTAGATTGTAGGATCTCCAGTGGGAAGGTCCTAACAGTATTGTTTCTAGCCCTCTTGTCTTCAGATATAAAAATATATCCCACAGACAGAACTTTGGAAGAAGCTAGGATTCATACAAGGGTTAAGATTGCTAGACATGCTAACATCGCTATTGAAGAACTGCTATACTACCATCTTCAGTAAATTCTTCTCCCCACAAAAATTTTGGTTAAGCCTACTTAATTTTTTTTTGTATTAGAGAAATATAGTACATTGGGGAGCCACCCAAAAGACTGCTCAGCAAAAATACAGTAGAGATGGGGCATGGGGCAACTTTTTAGGATACTAAGAGTAGATTGAGAAGCAATGGCCAGAATGAAGTTTGTTGACAGCTGACTGACAATTCAAGAGACCCACAGAAAATGACAGAGGAGCAGCAGAAGAGTTTAGCAAGATTGTGTTGCCGTCTGTGTGTGATGTTAAAGCATTGTTGAGAGAGAACAAGAATGTATTGGAAACATAATACCGCCTACCTGACTCTGCCTGAGAGGTAAGGAAAAATACACTTATATGAGATTATATATTTTTTTATATCTCTGAAATAAATGATTGTATTCTTGAAAACAATCTTTTATTGTACTATTGAATAAAATATTAGTTAATTAACAAAGAAAGAAAAAAATTGATGGCCATTTGTAAATGCTTTGATACTGTGATTTCCTTCTCACATTGCTGATTTCACCGTTAACTCTTCACCTGAACATGTTTTTGTATATGGTATCATTGTAATCCTTGACCATCAAAACATAGGGGTAGACATCACCTTTTCTGTTTTATCATGTTTGGTTCAGGAGATATGACACAAAATACATAATTTGGTTATGGTGGAAAGTAAAATAGTCACCATGGCAACCACAAGGTGTTTTTGCGATGGCCCCATTTCTGAAAATGTTCAGAGCCCTAACCTGTACAATTGTACCAAGTTTCATGCTTTTATGAAAAAGTGAACATATCACCTCAAATTTTGCACATATCACCTGGACTACTATATATGTTGTATTTATATATATATATATATATATAGCTATATGTTAATAGTTTTAGCTAACAATAACAATACTCAACCTAATGTTGTTCCAAACCTTTATGATTTTTTTTCTTCTGTTGAACACAATAGAAGTTATTTTGAAGATTTTATTATTTTTACCATTACTTTGAATGTTAATTGTGTCCAAAACAACACTCGACCCAATTGATTCTATAGGCCAATAATAATAATAATAATAATAATAATAATACACTATAAATAAAATATTGTAATTTTAACTGTAAAACTTTGTAAAAACGCTACTAGGTTAATAGGTTAACAGTAAGTTCCCGTACTATATACAGGGAAAAACTGTAAAAGATCTAGCCAGACATTTCATGTAATTTTACAGTAAAATGCTGTTAATTGTACAGTTTTTAGAAGTAAACATGAACAAATCAATGTATAATTTACAGTCAAAAACTGTAAACTGATATTCCCAGAATTCCCTGCGTGACACTCCACATTTGAAAGCATTTTGTTTAAATAATCATGTTTTTTTAAATAGTTTTTATTATCAGTTATGTACATTTGGGCTTTATGTTACATCTTCTGTTGTGTAATGAAAGTTTATTGCATTATTTAAGTATTGTGTGTGTTACCATGATGGTGTTTTGTGTTTGCATGAATGACTCTGTGCACCTTCTATATATTAGTATATACTTCTGCTCGTGGCGAAGCTTCTTGTGATGAACTTTGATTCTTCATGTGGCTTTCTCTTTTACCACCTGCATTATTATGGTGGTTGTCAGTATGTTAAAGGTACAAAACAGATTTCAATAGCAGTGTGCGTTGTTGAATTTACTGGTTTACATTCAAATTTTCTTGTTTGTAAATTACAGTTTTATACTGTAAAATGTACAGTTTACAGTTTTTCTGTATTTTTTACAAAATTATTCTGGCAACCACAGCTGCCAAAATTATTTTGTAAAAACTACAATTTATTTATTTATTTTTTTACAGTGTATAGCCTATATATATATATATATATATATATATATATATATATAATTTTAGTTGAATAGGCTAACTGTGAACTTTTGGGAGAAGTGAGAGTGAGAAGGAACCATTTTATAGGGCTGAAAATGAACCTTTGGTGCTTTGCTGCAGAATTGAACCCTCTGGCTGTTTCTGAAAGAGCACTTCCTCTTTTGAATTTCAGATTTTTTTGACAACCATCTTTATATAAATGGAGATGGTGCAACGTTCAATTTGGTTTCAGCTCCATTTTCACACCAGGCTGCTAAACCAATCACCATGCCCATACCAAAACACAAAGGAAGTGAAATACGCTTAAATATAAAAGACAAAACGTGAGATTCTTGAATTGTGCTGTGTAAATGCATTATCCCTCCTCTTATTCTGCACCAGTAATCTGGCGGAAATAATCAGGATTAAAATTTGCATTCCGAGGGTGAAATGAGTACAAATGAGAGAAACCAAATAATAGGCAGACGCACAGACACAATTAATGTAGCGGCGCTCCGCTTACGATTCGCGCTTCTTTGTTAACTGCCGCGGTAAAAATGAACAAATGCAACCGCCTGTTGTTCATGTGCATGTCTACACAATGCGTGCTGTCTGTCATGATGCGTACGCTCGCCGGTGACATTTGAACAATCGCAAATGTCAGACAGGTGCGACAGAGCTGGAGTGTTACCTCCGCCCTCACCCTGTTATCAGTGGTCAGCAGACCATTCACAACTGAATCCATGACAACACGCTTAGCAGAGAGGTTGCTTAGCAGCAACTAATCCAATGAGCGCCGAGCGGCCTATCAGTAGTGACAGTGTTCGCCAATTAACAGATACTTACTCTGAAGATGCTTTCTGATCTGCGACATGCTGATTAAAAAATATGACTGACTGACATTAATGGACACCTGCGCAAGCAACCACCAGCAGCCGTATTGAATTGTGTGAGCACAGTGCGCATTTTCTGGATTTATTGAATAGATGCATGTATAACTGGATTAATTATGAATTATGAGTGCTGTGTGCCGGATGGATGAGATGTACTGATTGGCATGTTCACGATTTTAAAAAGCCATCATTCGAACAGCAAATTACAAAGAGCTGCCTGGAATTAAAAATATTAGGAATTCTATTCAGACTATACTTAATTGGCGCACATTTTAGGAAGACTATAATGAGAACAACGGATACATAGTCGCTTGGCGTTCTAGGAAATGAAAGTAGGCTAAGTTTCTGATTTATTGTGATGTGATTGTAACTTTAGATTTACTAATTTAGTATAAACTTGGTCCTTCTGGTTTCAGAGGGAAATTAGAAGTGCACTTTTGAAAATGATCAATAGAGGGCCCCCTTTCATTACAGTATCTGTAGACTATGACAAAACATCCTCAGATTTAATAAAGAATTGTATGGTTTTTATGCAAATGATTCGACTGATTATTACTATTAAACACTGCAGAATTATAGTTTTCTTCAAAAAGGATTAGGAAATGGATTAAAGGCGAGAGGTAAGACATGTAACAAAGCTTTCCATTTCAAATAAACGCTGTTCTTTTAAAGTGAAATCTTGAAAAATGTGTCTCACAGTCTGCAAACAAATATTAAGCAGCACAACTGTTAAAATGATTGATAATCAACGTTTCTTGAGCAGCAAATCAGCATATTAGAATTATTTCTGAAGAATCATGTGACACTGAAGACTGAAGTGTAGCGATGCTGAAAAGTCAAGTTTGACGTACAAAATAATTTTAGAACATTAAAAATACTTAATATTTTGAAATATTACAATTTTAAATGTTTTTTTTCCCCCTGTATTTTTAAGCTAATGCAGTCTGATAAGCATAAGAGCTAAGAGAGCACAAGAAAGAAAATAAATAAACATATACCCAAAACCTTTAAACCGCAATTTAAAATTCTAGAATGGACATTATTCGAAATATCTCATACAAACATAAGCTTATTGACTTCAATTAAACCCTTGTCTAAATGGAAAGAGTGTGACTATTTTGGTCAGTGGACAAAATTGCATTATACAAATATGCTGCACATGGTCAATTGAACAAACTCACCCAACTCTGCTGTGGAAAACCAGACTCTCATGTCTTGCTCAAGAAAACTGTCACTGGGGTGGTACCTTTATACCAAAAAGTACACTTGAGGTAATACAATTTACTATTTAGGGGTAAACGAGGTACAAAGATGTACCTTTTAACTTTTGAACCTTAGGTTACTACCCCAAAGACAGCTTTATACCCTTTTTCCCCAAGAGTGAAATGTAATGGCAGTGTAATGACGTAATGTGAATACAATTTGACAAGGCAAACCACCATCTGGTGAATATAAACTGAACCACTGTCAGGTTTCAGTGGAATTTGGAAATATAGACCTTTCGATTTTGTTTTGCATTACTCAAAAAAAGCAGCAAATTATCACATTCTGAAAGTCACATTCCTTCCTTTGGCATTCCATTCCTTTTCTGCTATGATGGTTATGAAGAAAGCAGGCCGTCCAAAATGTCCAATTAAAAACTGGGAAAAAATCCAGACATACTGGCACCGTCATGGCCATCACTGCTTTTGGTACATATTCGGTTTCCTTTTTTTGGTTTCCATTTACAAAATATTTACTTTTTTTTTTTTCTTATAAAATGACCAAAACACTCTAAAAAGAAAGGTTGAGACGTGTTAAATATCAAGATGAAGAAGTTCAATCTATATTTATTATATCTTTGCTTGTCTATTTGTCATTCAAAATATCACTTCTGTAAAATCAAAAAAAAAGAAAAAAAGAACGCTAAAATTTCAAGACAAAATTTATCATTGAAACTACCATTAAAGAGTATTTACACAACAGAATAAATGCTTTTTAAATGTAAGGATCATTACTTCAATATTCATTCTTATTAGTTAAAAAAAAGAGGTAGGGTCAAACCGTTTCATTTCAGATGTTCGGAACAACCCGGAAATTAGTCATTTCCATGATTGAACACAAAGATGATGACACAACAATCAATGTTCACTGTAATTAAACCCACATCTCATTCAGCATCAGCATATAGATGACAGAAGCTTGACGACCAATAAAAAAAAACAAAAAACATAAGGCAAAAGCAAAAAATAGCAATCACTGAACATCATTCATATGTGAGTCACAGAAAAGAGAGAAATTGGGCATGATGGACAATATTAAGTGTGAAAAATGAGGGGAGGAATGGACAACGCAAGAGAGAGTGACCGGCAATGAGATCACTGAGGTCCGAGTGGTTTTTAAGGCACCGTCAGCATCTGTATGGAGAATACTAGCAAAGAGTTTGTATGATGTATTCTGTGCATCTCGGAAGTCTAAAACCAACTCCACATAAATCACACTATAACTATTTTCAGGAAAACATTTGATTCTTTTCTATGTAGCATTTACTCCACTAACATCAGGATCAATTTGCGGTTCTAAGAAAACCTTTTATCTCCAGAGAAGACTTTCTGGTAAATCTTTACCAACAAAAGTATTATTCTGAAGCAAATTTAAGTGAGCTATGTAGCAGCAAGATGACACAAAGCAGGTGGATGATCTTCAAGTCTGCATCTCTATGTTGAACACAACATGGGAATAGTTTAAAACTTTTTTTTTTCATTATTGTAAAAAAAATGCATCATTGCCATCTTGGCATTATGGGTGTCTAAAAAAAATATTAAAAGAACACCCAAAATCCTCCAAAAGTGAAGTAGATATTGATTTTCTAAATCTAATTTTTGCATTTGCAGACAGTGTCACTATACGTCACATCAGAAACCGGGATCATGTGCAGAATTGCTGGTGCAGAAGCCCATATACGATCATGAGATCACCTCAAATGAAGTCTCCTTCATTTATCAGTGTACTGCCAGGCGATGCTTTAACAACATTACAATCAATCGAATGCAAACCCTGCCGTCATATACTCCTGAAGCATATTCCTGTTTCTGAAGCACCAACAAAGATATTTGGCATCTCAAAGTGTGGTAAAGTGAAGGAGGAACTAATAAAAAAAACGGTGGCAACCAAATCCAAAATTTAAGGGTTGCCTCAAAAGTCAGATGTGATATGTATTTGTATGCTCTATGCCGTATTGGCAACACTGTGTTCTGCTATATTGATGAACATCTGAGTGTTGTGGAATAGGTATGTGTTTGGTCTGTAGGGGCAGTGTTGAAAACAGTGCGCATACTGTGTTTATTAATGCATGCCATTCATTATGTGTTTCTGGTGGATCTCTAGATTAGTGTCGTCCTCTTTGTTGTGCTGGGAAGGGCTCACGTCTTCTTCCCAAAGCTGAGCAGCTTTACGGATCTCATCCAGAGTGTACTCCTGCAGGATGGTCCCGTTTTCAAACACAGTCACCAACATGTCCTACAAAAGAAGATCATATTAAAGGACCACCAACTATGACCAGCACTGTTTACATACATTTAAAAAAAAAAAGAAGTAATTAATGCTTTTATTCAGCAAGGGTGAATTAAATTGATCAAAAAGTGACAGTGAAGACATTTGTAATGTTATATATAACACATACTGTTCTTTTGAACTTTATATTCATCACTCAAATCTCAAAATAAAATGTTCATGGTGTCTTCAAAAATGATTAAGCAGCACAGCTGTTTTCATCATTGATTATAAAAAGAGATCTTGAGCAGTAAATCAGCATATTAGAATGATTACTGAAGGATCATGTGATACTGGTATAATGGCTCATGCAAATTCAGCATTGACATCCCAGGAATAAATGAAGTTAAATGTATTATACAATATATTAAT
Source organism: Onychostoma macrolepis (assembly GCF_012432095.1). Classification (NCBI taxonomy): domain Eukaryota; kingdom Metazoa; phylum Chordata; class Actinopteri; order Cypriniformes; family Cyprinidae; genus Onychostoma; species Onychostoma macrolepis. Next base: position 20,688,238 of record NC_081165.1, on the reverse strand, counting down.
ACAATAATAATATATAATAAATACAATATTCCTGTTTTACTGTATTTTTGACCAAATGTATTCAGCCTAGAATTGCCACAGAATTAAATGTAATTATCTATATGTATCCTCCGTTCACAAAAGTTTAACATGAAATAAGAAATGCATAAATGTGGCACAGTATGTTCATATCTTTAGGAAAAATCTGGGAGGTGATCTAACCTCCTGTGGTTTGCCTGCTCCACTTTCCACCGTCTCAATGAAGCCATCTGAATTTCTCCTCAGACAGAGACGACCACGCTTTGATCCTTTAGATGGGTCCGTCACTGGCTGCTTATAGACATCCATCTATGCAAACACAAAATGACATGATATTAAAAAAAAAAATTGCAGAACTGTTCAAATGTACTTTTTCAACTCATTTAAACAGGTCGTTTTGAAAGTGAAAGTGAAAAAGAAACTCACGCCTTTGCCATTGGTCTCCACATAGCTGCACTTAAAAGCGCAGTTTAGCGTGTCTCTGTTGATTTTCTGCAGCAGTGCGCTTCCGCAACCGAAAAACACATTTTCAGCACTCCAACCCTCATCGCTCAGTTTCTCGAGAATCTGTGCTAGGCAAAAAAATAAAAAAATAATACTGATCAGATTGCGATCAATGATTTACCACTGTGTCATCTGTAATAATTGTTTATAATCAAACAGTCATGAAAGATTGATAAACATCAAGTTGACCGCCATTCCACACATTTATTAGTACGTGATAACTTGCTAGTCATATGAGCACACCTAGAGTGAGGTCCAAAAGTCTGAAACGACAGTGAAAAACATTTTGCATTTCTCTAATATAGTCCATTTATTTTTAATTACTAATAACTTTTTGATTTGCATTGAATTTGTGCAAGAATTTGCATAACAATGTGTGTGCTAATTGAAAAACTGACATGGGTTTCTGAACATATTATTTGTTTTGATGTTTTGCTTTACTGGCAGCAGTGCTCAAGTTTGCTTTTGTGTAAAAGCTGAATGTTCTCTAGTATGATTTGAAGACGATTTTCCAAAAGAGCATCTTGATGAAACTAAGAACATGACAGTCTGCACTAAGGAATTCACATGATCAATGTCACAGATTTGACATATATAAACAAACAAAATATTATATATATATATATATTTATTAGTCTCTTATGCTCATCCAAGGTTGCATTTACTTAATACAAAATTCCTTAAATATTAATATTGTAACATATATTTACAACATCTTACTGACTCCAAACCTTTGAATGGTAGTTCATGTTTTTTTCTCTCTTGGTCTGAGGGTTAGTTTACCTCATTAATCGAGTTCAGATCAATTCCATCCCCCTGGATAATGCGCAGGTATGATGGGAGCACCTTGTAACCAACTGAGTTCTGAGAACATCCGAAACACTTCTCCAAAATCTTTATCACCTAAAAGCAAGACAGAAGAGTCAAATGAAGGAGGGAAGCAAGTGAATATGCTTTGAATTAAGGGCTATAAAGCCAGCTAATCAACCTTAACTCCACAATTTCATTCATCTAGTCTAATCTGAAAGACAGTTTATAAAAAAGGAAAATCAATATTCTAGAGCATTACTTTCACACAGACCAGCCAACCCTGTAAGTCACAGTGCTGGAAAAAGCCTATTTGTTTGAGTCTTGACTTCATTAAAATAAAGTTCAATCACTGAAACTGCTGCCTTAAGGTCTGTAGTGAACACTACTCCACTTTGAGCACACTTGGTACATGATACACACACCTCTATGAGGGTCTGAGCGGGGTCCCCAGAGTCTGGACGAATAATGAGTGCAGAATCCTCACTCCTCTCCATCACTCTCTCCTTCAGCTTGTCCCCCCAGATGTGCTTACAAGCCTTAAAAATATCATAACTGTCGCTAACCACAGCTACAGGCCCAGAGGGAAACTGGTCCAGCAGACACTCAAACGCGTCTTTCTCTCGGCTCCTGCCCCAGGAGATGATAGTACTACAGAGACATGAAAAACAAAGTCTGACAAACCTTCTTCAAATTAGTGAACAACAATTAGTGAAGTCCCACCCACTCATGCTTTATTTAGTTTGAAGGTGCATTATAAATAAACAGGTTTCACTTTGCAAAACAAGAATTAGAAAGAATCATTTGCTGCAAATGAGTCATTTTGTGTCTAACAATCCTTGGCCGTAGAGCTATAAAAATGTCAGAGTGATTCATGGAATGGTTGAAAAACTTATATCTGAACTAAATGAGGATGGAACGGCGTCACAGAAGAAATGGCGTAATTTGAAATAAAGAGTGAGAGCTATATTGGGAAATGCACTCAACCTCAAAGATAAAAGGTGCTACAGCTGCGAGATGGATGAATGTGTGGCTACTAATAGAACTAATTAGAATCAACGGAACAAATGCAAATTAACATGCAGGTGTTTAACGTCACCGTTGAATTTGACGGCACAAGCTGTTTGAAATCAAAGGCAGCTGTTTAACTGACTCGCTGCCCAATCAGTCTTAAAGGGAAATTCTCTGCTGGTCACTAATTTCCATGCTATCACAATGAAGTTTTCAAGCTACGAAAGAAAACAAAAACAGTCCATACAAATTGTTCTGAAGCCATATAATAGTTTTGTGTGAAAACAGACTAAGGCCCCGTTTACACTAGTGCGTTTTCGTTTTAAAACGCATAATTTGTGCTACGGTTACGCCTATCGTTTACACTACTCCGCGTTTTCGAGGTGGGTTTGGATTGATATAAGGGTAAGGATGTTTAATTAACAAATGTTTAATGTTTAAAACGGAATTTTTCATAAACTAAATTAAAACAGGTTTCAGCATTCCAAGGTACCATATCATACCATATTCAACAATCTTAAAGGATTAGTTCACCCAACAATGAAAATTCTGTCATTAATTACTCACCTTCATATTGTTCCAAACCTGTAAAACACAAATTAAGATATTGTTGTAATCCGAGAGCTTTCTGACCCTGCATAGACAGCAACGCAACTGACACATTCAAGGCCCAGAAAAGCAGTAAGAAGATTGTTAAAATAGTCCATGTGACATCAGTGGTTTAACCGTAATGTTATGAAGCTACGAGAATACTTTTTGTGTGCAAAGAAAACAAAAATAACTTTATTCAACAATTTCTTCTCTTCCGTGTCAGTCTCCGTCGCACATTCACGAGAGTACCATGACACATGCGTGTGGTGCTACTGAAGCAGGGGTGGTACTCTTGTGAACACGCGTGGAAAATTGACACAGAAAAGAATAAATTGTTGAATAATGTCATTATTTTTTTACTTTACACACAAAGTATTCTCTTATCTTTGTAAAAATTAAGGTTGAACCACTGATGTCACATTGACTATTTTAATGATGTCCTTACTACCTCTTTGGGGCTCCAACGTGTCAGTTGCATTGCTGTTTGTGCAGGGTCAGAAAGCTCAGATTTCATTAAAAATATCTTAATTTGTGTCCCGAAGATGAACAAAGGTTTTATGGGTTTGGAACGACATGAGGGTGAGAAGTTAAAGACAGAATTTTCATTTTTCTCTTTAAATCCGTGTTATTTTAGTATTATAAATACTACTATAGTATTTATCAATTCACTTTGAAACTTTCCTCAAACTTTATTTCTTTCAGGCGGGACGTTACACAAAACCAAATTTGATTATGCTTTGACTAAATAAGTGAGCAGTAAGTACTAGGGGTGTAACGGTACATGTATTCGATGTGGCATGACAAATCGGTTCAGAAACGTGCCGATATAAACCCAACCCAAGCATAGACTCAAGCGGCCACGATCAGCTCCGGTTTCTGTGTCTGAGCCGTGACGCGCCGCAGACTTGTGCAGAGCGGAGCGCAAGTGAACACGATCATTCCTTCCTCTGTACTATTAGTTTTAACGCGAATAAACATGACTGAACATCTCATGCCTCATGTAATTGCTCAATCAGTGTTTCAACCGCAGAAAGACATCAACAAAACAGCGTGGAAATAAAACGTAGCATTTCATTTACCTCAACAAGCCATCAGTGTCCACAGCTCATTAGTTCACTAGAGAAATGAAGTCTAGAGAGGAGCATTTCGCGAAATATTACACTATATACTATTATATTTGACTAAACCTGTTAGTCTTAATTATTTAATGTATGTTTAAATTAATCTGTTATGAAACATGCTATGACAACCAGTGTGTTATTGAATATAATTTAACAAATAACCTAGAAATTGTATTATTTATAAGTTAATTTAAAAACTGCATTATGTTTACATACAATTGTTTTTTTTGTTTTTTTAAGTTGAGTGTTGATTATCCATTTAAAAATAAATAGTAATTAAATTTAAGTTTGGGTTAAGTTGTTAGGCCTAATTGTAACCTTATAATGTAAAAGGGCTTCCTATAGTTTAAAGTTTAGTTTTTCCCCCTGCTGTACCGAAATCATACCGAACCGTGACGTTAAAACCGAGGTAGGTACGTACCAAACTGTCATACTTGTGTACCGTTACACCCCTAGTAAGCACACAAGTACATTACCTGTGTTCTGCAGCAGGGATGGAGAACCCAGCCATAGGACATGCATAGTATCGTTGTGCCATCAGCACACCCGCCACTGTATCTGTGCTGCAGAAATTCACCAGATGAGCAGCTCCACCAAGTGCTGCCGACTAGATCAGTAAAGAAAGACAACAGAAATGAGTCAATTAACCTGTTTAATGTCAAACCCCTAGTCCTTGAAGTCTTTATTGTACAGTAATGTTCTCACGTCTGCAGTGAAACCCAAAGATCAAATGTTGTGATTTCTCTCATCATTTAAAACATTAGCCGATTCCCATTATGTTGATCCTGTTTTTGTAACGGTATTATAGACAGTGGCTTTTAAGAAGCAAATCATAAGCGAGGTTGTGACTTTGACCTATGAAATCAATCGTGTGCTCAATTTAAAGCCAAGAAGATATTTTCTATATTCCCCTGATTAAACACTCAGGTTATTGACTGTCTCTCAGTTCATTCATCGCAGGGTCACAGTAATCAGGGGGGATTTGCTCTTTAGTGATAGTCAAGGGAAGGTTGTTGCTCTGAAAAGTGAACATGTTTGATTCAAAGCAAAATCTCTTTAGCCCCCTGAGGAGAGCATCAATATTTCTTGCTCGACTACAAGGTGTATATTTATGTGGGAATTTGAGGAGTCTATTTCTTTTTCTTTTTTAATTTAAGAACTGATGAGATCTGGGCTTGATGTCAACCCAGGGAAATCAGATCCGCAACAAGGCTTTAGTCTGCCGCTGTGATTGTAACATGGATCTAGGGGACCTCGTCATGTAATTGTCAATGCAGTAGAAGAGCACAGCCCAGCACAATATGATGGATCAATGATGCATCAGCATAAATATCAGTGTTATTTTAATATTATTTATATACTATTGTAGAATTTATTAATATTTTTAATAAGCTTTTATTTGTGAATTTTCAGTTTAAATTTTAATTTGCATGTTTTATATTCTATTTTTAATATTCTATTTAAACTTAAAAAACAGCACACAACTTGTCTGGAGTGCTTTTAAGGTACTTTAATACATTCTGCTAAACTTCCCTTTTTCCTCTTAAGAACAAAAGTCATATGGGTTTAGAAGGATTTGATGGTGAGTAAATGATGACAGAACTTTCACTTTGGGCGAACCTCTCCTCTAAAAGCATTGCAATCAATCACTGCTTGTCCCCTGAATAGAAGAGAGTGGTGAGTGAGCAGGAACCCTGAGTATCAGAGGCATTAAACTCTGCTTGGCATCATTAATCTCCTCTTGAAGCCATCATTAATCCAGTCAGCCGCAACCTAGAAAATACACTATCAATATCCCACTGTCCCTAATGAAGGCTCGATAGTTTTACACAGCATGCTTCTGTCTGTTGTTAACTGCTGAGGGAGAAGCGCTTCGGGCTTTCTTAGATCCCACAATGATGTTCTTTCCTTTCCAATTCATTGTTTCTTCCTTTCTTAAAATCATTTTTGCACTTACTTTTCTGACAAAGTCCTGCATGAGAGTGACATGGAATATTGTCATGTCATATTTCATGTATTTGCCAGTGATCAAACAGGCTTAAACACACAATAGCAATATTATACTGACAGCTGGCAGAGAAATATGCCATAAAGCCAGATATAACATGGACCTAGATTAGGACGCCCAGATGGCTTTTTTTGCATTGGACAGTCATGTTACCCAATAGGGCTATGCAATTAATCGCATGCGATTGTCATGCGCATCTCGTCAGTAAAGCAGGTTCAGTGACTGGCAGTAAATCGTCATCAATTGCTTTCAGATGGAGCGGCATTTACTACACATTAAAGCCGTAGTTCACTGACAAGCTAGGCAATATCGCGTTCATTAACGCAGATGAATCGCATTCGATTATCAACGCGATATTGCCTAGCTTGTCAGTGAACTACGGCTCTGTGTACTATGGCTCTGTGTAGTAAATGCCGCTCCATTTGAAAGCAGGTGATGGCGATTTACTGCCAATCACTGAACTGGCTTTACTGACGAGATGCGCATGACAATCGCATGCGATTAATTACACAACCCTATTACCCAACACGTGAAATTCTATAGGACATAACTGATTGTTACTGGTGTGGTTCGACATAAATGACAAGTTTTAGCTGGAAGAGAATAAAATAAAACGAAACCACGAATAAAATAAAACAAAAAAATGGAATTAGTACAGTGGTATTATATTTCCTATGGGGTTACAAAGGTTGCAAGTTCAAATCTCTGCTAAATGTCTGCTAGTAAAAAAAAAAAGTTAATTAAAACAAATAAAATTATATAAGATTAAAACCATAAAAACAAATAAAAATTACGAATCAAAGAAAAAAAAAAAAGAAAGAAAGTGAAACCTTAGTACAGTTGCATTATATTTGCTATTGAATTACAAAGGTTGCAAGTTCAAAACTCTAGATTTTTTTTTTTAACAAATGTTAAAAATTAAAAAAAATAAAATTAATAAATAAAACTTTTGAATCAAATCGAATAAAAACTAGGTCAACCGTTAGTGGATTTTACCGATAGCTAGGTTGGACCACACTGGCCGATACCGATTAATCAACTGATAGTTTTTCAAATGGATACTGAACGAAAACTAAAATAGAGCTTTACTATTTTTAAAAAAGCAGTAATAGTACTGAACCATACTTTGTAAATGAATAAAAATTTTGTATTAATATGAATTATTATATTGATCATTAAAGTTATTTCATAGTTCACTACTGTTATAAGAAGAAACTTTACATTTTAAAATGAAACCTATTAGTAATAGTAAATGTTGAAATGAAATGAACACACTCTAATAAGGAACAATACTTCTACAGCTTTCATTAATGTTACAAATGGACTCTTATTGTTAAGTATTACCATTTCATTTCAACAGTCATGCTTAAACATAGCCATCTTGAAATACCTACACAAGGCCATATTAAAATTACATGCACAAGTTATTGATATTGTATGTGTACTCTCCCATTTTATTTGCTGCTATTTTAGAACACTGCATAATTATCTAATCAAAATATGAAAAAAAAAAAAAATGCAAGTGACCCACTGTGCAAAAGCGCAGCGCTGCGTCTAGGAGAAGTCACAGGTGTCACACACAACGGACGCGTCACGTTCAATTCAAGCAGCGGTCTAAAACTGTTTATTTAAGCACCAAACGGACATAAGTTTGCTTCAGAGCAAACGGAAAGAGAACGTGCGAATCACGTGCGGATCGTACGAGTTAGCCACCTCGTAAAATATGTAAGAATTGCTGTGAGATAGCGTTGGATTTTCTGTCGGCTGCATTTAAATGCACGTTTGAAGTTTCTGTGTGCGTGCGTCTGTGCAGCACTCAGTGTCATATGCCAAAACAAACAACATGTGCTGTCAGTGATTTCTGCCTCTAGAGGCCGCTCTTGTACTGTATAATAACAGCAGACCATTCTCAGCCACTCCAGGAACAGGCGCAACACGGAAAACTATCGGCATGGATTTTTGCCGATAACCGATACTTCCGCGAATCAACTATCGGTGCCGATTAATCGGCAAAACTGATGAATCGGTCTACCTCTAATAAAAACCTTTTCAGTACAGTGGTGTTAAATGTGCTGTGAGGTTACAAAGATTGCAAGTTCAAATCTCTGCTAGTTAAAAAAAGGTAAATAAATCATAAAATAATAATCATTAAAAATAGAATCATCCAACAAAAATTTGTAATCGAATCAAACCTTTTCAGTAAAGTGGTATTATATGTGCTATGGGGTTGCAAAAGTTGTAGGTTCAAATTTCTGAGAAACTTGTAAACTGATTTTTTTTTTTTTAAATGTTAAAAGGAAACTGTATGTCAGTGAATATATATTAAAAGCCGGTATCATAAACACTTCAGGTCTGCCCCCGAGTTGAGTCTAGTCAGGTCTAGCAATGCCCCTGAGCATCACTTCACTTGTACCTTCTTTGTAGAATTGCTTTTAGTTCATTAGAAAGATTAAAATGTAAAAATCCAGCTTGTTATATGACCTAAACCTTCAAGCATGGTAAATGCACCTTTTCTGTTCGATCAGGCTGCTGGATTGATCTATGAAGGCCGCATCACCATGTCCAGTTTTAGATCATGGCGTACCGGTCTCAAAAGGGCACCACAGAGGGGTTATGTCACACCTCATCAGAATCCAGTGGTCTCACTTTCGCACACAAAGGTCTCCTACGCTTAGCACGCCCAGCCAGTCAGTAACCGACTCACTGCTTATCACTAGTCACCCAACACCTGAACCCGTCACTGTGTGATATAGATGAAACCTGGCAGAGTTGACCTTTACACAGCAGATGGACCGATTCAAGAGCCAAACAGTCATCTTTACTCACACAACTCTTCAAACAGCACCACCCGATGACCCAAAAGCCGTCAGCGCGACAACCTCACTCAAACACAGCCAACAATCAGGGCTCTCCTAGCTTTGAAAAATACAGAAATTGCATTGCTTGCGTTTCAAAAGGTCAGGTCTGATCTCCTTTTGATTAAATGGAATGGCCTCGTCTTGTAATGAATCGATTTTCTGCTTTCACCAAGTAATGTCTGATTTCATTTGCCCCAGAAGACCAAGCTTTCTTTAAAAGCACTGAAGAGAGAAAGACCACGTTTGGCTTCAGCTTTGATTTCAAGGCTAAAAAAAAAGAATAAAGGTAGAGATTTTAACACCAGAGGCACTTCCTGTTTGACTTAATAGATATTTCAGTGTTCTTCAGCGTGTGCTGTGAATGGCAACAAAAATGAGAACTTCAGGGTAAAATAATATCATGCAATCAGTAATACATGAAAATCAGTTATTTTCTAGCTTTCTATATAGTCTCTTAAGAGTCATAAAACATATAAAAGATTGTGTTTTTGTAAGTATCAATCACACAACACAACAAAACAGACTAATTGGTTATGAAAACACAAATCCAGAATTAACAGCAATGTACCATGGTAAAACAAAACATGGTAAAAATGGTTTTAGGGCAATGCTTTAAATATCTCACACGATACTGCTTATATTCACTGTGCTGATCCAGTGTTATTTTAATATTTTTTATAAAATATTATAGTATTTATTAATATAAACGACCTTATATTTTTATATTTACAGTTTAATTTGAATTTATAATTTATAGTAATTTATAGTATGTTTGTCATTTTATTTATTTATTTTTTTAATACTGCATCCATATAGCATCAATTAATTCTTATTTCTAACGTAAACATTCATTTCAGCTGGTTAGGCAACATTTTTAATTATCATTTATGTTCCTTTTTTAAAGTTTACCCGTTTCATTTAATATGAATTATATTTCAGCTGAAAATAACTTTTAAAAATTTGGTCACACTTTATTTTAAGGTCCAATTCTCGCTATTTGACAAACCATTAACTACGACCTTTGCCTCAATAAACTCCTAATTTGCTGCTCATTAATAGTTAGTAAGGTAGTTGTTAAGTTTAGGTATTGGATAGGATTAAGGATGTAGAATATGGTCATGCAGAATATGTGCTTTATAACCAAGTACTAACAAACAGCAGCTCCATACTAAAATGTTACCAAAAGTTTTAGTTTACAATAACAACATTGTCCTGACCAGGAAGTGTAATTACCAATCCACGCCCATCTTACCTCTTGTGAGGACACCCCTCTGTAGCCAAAATCATGCAGTTTGAGGTCCAGACCCTCCAGGCTCCCTGATGTGGCCTTCAGATGCTTGGCCAGAATCTTTTTGAACTCCCTGGAGATTGTTGCCACGGTGATGGGGTACCACATTTGGACCAGCATCGTCTGTGGGGACAGAATGTACACACGATCACATGTACGTCAGAGAAGACCAAAGATGGCTTGTTATTGCACTCACAATTTTCATGGCCCTGACCATTTAAACCACAACCCATTGATCTGTGGCCACTTAAGGACGTGCATGTCAGGAACTGACAAAGACAAAGAATTCTGAACCGTTTGTGTTGTTCTACATGTTTTTCTCCAGTCTTGACATCGATACATAAACTTTGCCATTGATTAAGCTGACAGAATTCCAATAAGACTTTTCAAGCAACAGGCCAACAGGCAGGATCTAAATGTTCCAGTCAGGTTTGGCTTAAATTGTTTGTGATATCTTGAATAAAAGACACTATTTTAAGGTATTAAACATGTAGTTGACATACAGTGGGGCAAAAAAGTATTTAGTCAGCCACCAATTGTGCAAGTTTTCCCACTTAAAAAGATGAGAGAGGCCTGTAATTTTCATCATAGGTATACCTCAACTATGAGAGACAAAATGAGAAAAAAAAATCCAGAAAATCACATTGTAGGATTTTTAAAGAATTAATTGGTAAATTCCTCGGTAAAATAAGTATTTGGTCACCTACAAACAAGCAAGATTTCTGGCTCTCACAGACCTGTAACTTCTTTAAGAGGCTCCTCTGTCCTCCACTCGTTACCTGTATTAATGGCATCTGTTTGAACTCGTTGTCAGTATAAAAGACACCTGTCCACAACCTCAAACAGTCCAACTCCTGACCAAAGAGCTGTCAAAGGACACCAGAAACAAAATTGTAGACTGAATCTGCAATAGGTAAGCAGCTTGGTGTGAAGAAATCAACTGTGGGAGCAATTATTAGAAAATGGAAGACATACAAGACCACTGATAATCTCCCTCGATCTGGGGCTCCACGCAAGATCTCACCCCGTGGGGTCAAAATGATCACAAGAACTGTGAGCAAAAATCCCAGAACCACACGGGGGGACCTAGTGAATGACCTGCAGAGAGCTGGGACCAAAGTAACAAAGGCCTCAAATCCTGCAGTGCCAGACGTGTCCCCCTGCTTAAGCCAGTACATGTCTGGGCCCGTCTGAAGTTTGCTAGAGAGCATTTGGATGATCCAGAAGAGGATTGGGAGAATGTCATATGGTCAGATGAAACCAAAATAGAACTTTTTGGTAAAAACTCAACTTGTCGTGTTTGGAGGAGAAAGAATGCTGAGTTGCATCCAAAGAACACCATACCTGCTGCAAAGGGACCAGGACGACTGATCCGTGTAAACGAAAGAATGAATGGGGCCATGTATCGTGAGATTTTGAGTGAAAACCTTCCATCAGCAAGGGCATTGAAGATGAAACGTGGCTGGGTCTTTCAGCATGACAATGATCCCAAACACATCGTCCGGGCAATGAAGGAGTGGCCTAGCCAGTCTCCAGATCTCAACCCCATCGAAAATCTTTGGAGGGAGTTGAAAGTCCGTGTTGCCCAGCAACAGCCCCAAAACATTACTGCTCTAGAGGAGATCTGCATGGAGGAATGGGCCAAAATACCAGCAACAGTGTGTGAAGACTTACAGAAAACGTTTGACCTCTGTCATTGCCAACAAAGGGTATATAACAAAGTATTGAGATGAAATTTTGTTATTGACCAAATACTTATTTTCCACCATAATTTGCAAATAAATTCTTTAAAAATCCTACAATGTGATTTTCTGGATTTTTTTCCTCATTTTGTCTCTCATAGTTGAGGTATACCTATGATGAAAATTACAGGCCTCTCTCATCTTTTTAAGTGGGAGAACTTGCACAATTGGTGGCTGACTAAATACTTTTTTGCCCCACTGTACTAGTGCATTTTCTTCAAAAGCAAATTAATCATAAGCATAAATGTCATTTCTTTTGCAAGTTGCAGTCATTTAGCAAGCTCTTTTATTCGAAGCAACTTCCAGTTCATTACAGTATGTTGCTCAAGGACATCTACATTACATTTACTTAACAGTCACTTTTATATAAAGAAACTTACAAACAAGGGACATCACAGAGACAGAGCAAATTATTATACAAGAACCAATAATACTGTACTGTACAGTACTGCAACATTAAGTTTCAAGAGTACAGTAAGTAAAAGTGACGAAGAGTAAAAGAAAAGTGTCTTTGATTGGGGGTTGGTGCAAGTTTAATTTAATTTCTTATGGAAGACTTATTAGTCTGCTTCTTAAAGGTTTTGATGGTTGTGATGGTTTTAGCAAGTCATGAGGGGGTTGTAAGCTTGTTCTACCACTGAGGATCAGAGAGAGCGAAGGGTCTAGAAAACTACATTGTATCGCATTGTGATGGAAGTGTAATGAAAAATATTGCATACTACAATGTTCCAGTAGAACAGTCGAACACGGCACTTTCAATGCGAAGTGGCGGGCCTGATTCCCAAGAAATGCATGAACGGATAACATGCATGTATAAAATAAAGTGTTTGTCAAATTTTTTAAATTTATATTAGGAAAATGAATTGAGTCACAATGTTCATCATGGATTATAGGCATGCATATTCAGACCTGGTAGCCAAAAAACACTTTGTCTACATAATGACAACATTAAGAGTTCTGAGCTCTCGAGTCTGCAGGGCTGCAGGCCAGGGCAGTACCTAATGACCTCGTGTCCTCACTGACCCCACCAGCCCGTCCAAACCTCCCTCAGTTTTTTGGTCCAGGATTAGCTGCTAGGAGCATGCTGGAAATCAAAGCCTGCTGTCATCCTGAACAACAGTACGGCAGAATCATCCAATATGAAGTAATGTGCCACACCATCAGGTTTACGGACTATGCTGACAGTCAGACATTCAGAGGGGCTTTGTGTTGCTGTTAAGATTGTTATAACAACAACAAAAAAACTTTTGTATTAGATATGGCTCATTTCAAATTGTGTGGTGTCTCAAACAAATGTGAAAAACATGAAAAAATATGTAATGATCACATGATCATAAAGGGATCCGTTAATGACTGCCTTGAAAGCACCCTTTGTGCAGGAAATCAGTAACTCGCTTTAGTTTGATATGACCCTTTGAATAACATCCCTTTTCTCGTAACAGTTCAATGTTGATTAAATGCTGTTTGGACTTTGTCCTTAGATTACACTACCATTCAACAATTAGGTTTTTTTTTTTTAAGATTTTTAAAAGAAGTCTCTTATGCTCAACAAGACTGCATTTATTTGATCAAAAATATTCAAGGCTTTAATGTTTGCCTACAAAACCACCACTGGCTCTGCACCCCTTTACCTAAATTCATTACTTCAGACTTATGTGACCTAGAAGCTTGCATTCTGCAAGTGAACATTGCTTTATTGTGCCATCCCAAAGAGGCACAAAATCACTTTCACAGACTTTTACATTAACTGTTCCCTCCTGGTGGAATGACCTGCCCAACTCAATCCAAGCAGCTGAGTCCTAAGCCATCTTCAAGAATCGCTAAAAAACATCTCTTCCATCTTTATTTGACCCTCTAACTCTAGCACGCTCTATTCTAATTCTATTCTTGAAAGAAAAAAACATGTCCCTTTTAGACTTCCACTCTTATTCATTTACTGCTTGTTTTCTATATATATATATATATATATATATATATATATATATATATATATATAAAAAAAAAAAACTAACACTAGCTTTTCTAATATTTTTGTATTCTATCTATTCGTTTTCTTTTTATTTATTATACAATTAACAAAAGCAAAAAAGGCCTCTAACACTAGCTTGCTCTATTTCTTTTCTATTCTATCTGATTTATTTTTATTTATTATATAATAGAAGAAAAAAAAACATGCTACATGTACTGCGTTAAGCTAACTGAGATTTGTTATAGCACTTGCATATCATTGCTCTTTTATTGATTTTGATTGCTTCCATTGTCCTCATTTGTAAGTCGCTTTGGATAAAAGCGTAAATGCAAATGACTAAATGCAAATGTAAAATACAGTAGAAATCAAGCGTAGCGTTAGTTCTGGCAGTTCATGTTAGTCAAGCTTTCATCAGCTGACTCTCAGCTGATCCCCATCTACCTATAAGGATACGACGCCTAAGCTTCCATATATAAGGTCCCTCAGTTTATCAGCAGTTTTCGCATTGCTCAATAGCTAATTACCCTCCTCCATCCCCAACTCCTCCTCTGCCAGTCAGGATCCAGCCTTCTGATTCTCCTTTGAATCAGACTAATTCTAAAATGTACAAAAATCACTGAACTTTAACGATATCTGCATACTTTCGTTGGTTCTGTTCTGTTTACACGGGGGGTTATCACTGCTCTCCCTGCTCTCATCCATGCTAGGCTGCATGGATGCGCAGGGAGTTCTTGCCCAGAACAGAACCATACCGCCAATCCAAACTGTATGCTAACTGTCAATCATCTTTGGCAATAGTGGTCCTGACAGAAACAGTATTATTGTAAAATATGATTAAAATAACTTTTCTATTTAAATATGTTTTAAAATGTAACTTATTCCTGTGATACATTTTTTAGAATACTTTGATGGAAGAAGTTTATTTGATGGAAGAACAGCATTTATTTGAAAACAAAATTTGCATTCTTGGAGAATAAAAGATACTAATTGAACAGTAGTGTATGTATTATTTTGTAAATATTTAATTATTTGTGTTCTTCCTACAATTTTTTAAACATTCATTTGGACATTGCAGAACGACTAAATTACTTTTATACCATTTGCAATATCTGCATTGGCTTCTTTTAAAAACTGTATTAAAAAAAGCAAAGATGAAAGCGGACAAGTAATACCTCAATATAATTGGTGAGCCAGAAGAAATCTGGATCCGTGTTCTCCACAGTGAAAAGAACGTTCCCTCTGGGAATGATCTTCCCCTCGGGAACTGCTTTGATACGGATTGGAAGGCGGCCATCATATTTCTGACAACACAATTAGGAAAAGGAAGAAGGCAGGTGGTCGTTATCTCTGTTTGCACTTATCTCCGGAACAAAGTAAGCAGACTTCAAAGTCATGTAATGGTCAAATATCTGAAAACATTTTTTGACTTTGATATGAACTTCTGTTTGTACCTCTAAAACTTTCCTCCATCCCTCTTCATCGAACACTGACCGTTTAAAGTGCATCTGATAAAAGACTTTCGCCTCCTGAATCTTTTCCTCCGTGACAACTGGACCTGCAATATATTTATATAATTACATGAGCTCAGAGATGTTAAGATCTGTGTATAAAGCATATGCTCTTTTGAACATGTCCAACATGTAAATACTAAACTAGGAGGCCATTTAATGATACAGTAAATGCACAGTTTTGTTCAGTAACGATTATCAAATGTCAATTTCTCTGTGGTTATAAATGCAAAGTTACAACGCCCCTGACATCTTTCAGGGGGAATGCAATACAGTGCAATGCCAGAATAACTGTCTTAAAATTCAATGAAATATTCATTGTGTTAAGAGTGAGTACAAATAGTTTAGCTGAAAGAAAATGTTAAATCAGTGGAGAAAAACAAACAAAAAAAAAAAACCTGCCGTTCACACATACTGTTCGTGGTTGCAGTTTAAAACACAAACCACAAAATACACACTTTCTGGTTTGGAATACTTTAAATGAAATGGGAAGCTTAAGGGGAATTAGCCTTATGTAACTAGGTTGTTTTTGTGGACTTAATGTAGTCTTCTTGTTTTTACGTTCTCTAACATGGCTGGTCTGTGTTCATGACCACTTTTATAAAAAATGAAATGGGTAAAAGCATAAACCTCGAAGGAACAATGACAGCATTTTCTCACCTCATGTCATTCCAAACCTGTATGACTTTCATTTGTGGAGCACAAAAGAATAAATTATTTAAAAAAATTTTGTCTGCATGACAACACTTTTTTGCAACTAAATTTCAATATTGTTATAATATATCACGTATACCATGATAAAAGCATTAGCAATTAATCGCAGCATAAAAACTTGATACCGGCATATCCCTAATCCACACAATGAAAGTCAGTTAGGTCCAATGCTGTTTTGAACCCCACTGACTTTTAATGTATGTACAAAAACAGCTAACAGATTCTTCAAAATATCTCTTTTTTTGTGTTCCACAAGAAAGTAATACAGTTTTGCAATGACACGACTACGAAGGAATAGTTTCAAAACTGTATGACTAACTTTCTTTCTTAAATCTTACATTTTTAAACTCTTGCACCTTGTTTTGACTGCATGTCTGTCCTGGAATGTGTGCTAATAGCAGTTTCGGGACAAGTTTTCCATTACTCAATCAGGTGAATGGCAATACATGAAAAAACATTTCGTCCATGCCAATAAATGTACAAACTCAAAAACAAACACTACATCTATGTAAGCCAAGTGGAACTACACAAAGGTTTTCTGATCACTGAAGGGGTTACACAATAATGAAAGTAGTTGGAATTACCTGCTAGGTACTTCTTTAGAAGATACTGGAGGCCAAAAAACACCACCTCGTTAAACTGCCCCCCTTTTTTGTGCCGACACTCGAAATAGGAGTACACCTTACTGACATTGGGTGGGTATTGCTTGTAGTGGGTAATCTGAAAAGAAGAGAGGAGCTTTGAGTATTACAATTGTTTACACAATCTCAAAATCATCAGGGGCCTGTTTCGTAAAACAAGTTTACCAAATATAATATAATAAAATATATAAATATAATAAAAAATATATTAAAAATATAAATATTTTGTAACATTATAAATGTATTTACTGTCACTTCTGATCAATTTGATGCATCTTGCTTTAAAAAAAAAAAAAAAAAAAAAGACCCCAAACTTATGAACAGTGTTGCACTTCATTATTACATTGAAGACTACAGGCCGGTTATATTTTAAATGCACAACTGCATTGCTTCTTCATTCTTGTGAATCTGTCAGCTTCAAGCTGTGTGCGTGGATCTCACAGCATTTCATCAAAGTCCTGTTTACTGTATGCTGATACTGTCAAGCTACAGCTGGGGTGGGCTGAAACAGTGTCTTGATTTACAAGTACAAACCTGCCATTATATCTTGGACACAAATTTAATACTAAAAAGCAGCTGGTCTTCGATGCCCTGTGATACAATCTGCATAAACAACACACAGCCGCTTTCTTGATGCCCATAATGGAGGGCTTAGTTTTGTGTCATGTCTCCTTCAAAGCAAAACAAATTAAATATATTTCTATCTGCATCTTAAGAAACAAATAATGGTCCATGTTTGGTTGTCTACAATTATTTATCAGATCAACCCTGAAAGTCTATTTTGCTTATATTAAAAAAAAATATAGAATTTCCATGTGATTTGTAAGGTATGGAAAGACAATCTGCTGTGGACTTTTTCTTTTTTGCAAATTCTATGCCGATTTCTAAACTGGGCTGAATTGTAAAAACTATTATTGCCAATTAAAATCATGATCAAATTAGCAACACAATGGCCAAAATAATTACGCAAGACATGAAAGATGTGAAACGTTTTATGAATGCTGTGTTCCACATGTTCCAGGAAATCTGCTTAGCTTCCAATGGAATTCTGAGTGGACCTGATCATCAGCCCAAACCTGACTCACTCATCAATGATACCCGGAGCAACCTGTTTATGTTGAGATAGAATGGATTTCTATGTGCCACTTGAGGAATGTTTGTGTGTGGCGTAACAACAGTGCATTCTAAATGGGCAGGTATCAAAATCTCATAAACAATTAGTTATCTAATCAGAAGATCAATAACACGTTAACATTTAATTTTTGTTGTGTGAGATTTCAACATAGATCCAGATGGGATTTGTGGCTGGTTGTTTTTTCAGAGGTTAAAGACTAATGTGAAGCACAAAGATTATTACACAACTTTGGCCAGTCAGCACTGGCCAAAGGTGGAGAATTAGAGGCAAAATTCTTAAATCTTTTGCAAAGATCATTAAACCCAGCTAAAGACACTTAATAATTAGAGTCAAATCCCAAAAAGCTTTGAGCATTACACAGTATTACATAACATATCATTAGTTATATTTTGATTGCATATGCATCAAATGTAAACACATAACTATTTTGTTTGCAAGTGTCTTGTTACATGACAGTAGTAGTTTAACCGAATTGTTTTGTAATACTAAATATATCAAATACCAGTCATAAGGATCAATTTTTCCATTGATGTATGGTTTGTTATGATCGGACAATATTTGGCCGAGATACAACTATTTGCAAATCTGGAATCTGAGGTTGCAAATAAATCTAAATATTGAGAAAATCGCCTTTAAAGTTGTCCAAATGAAGTTCTTAGCAATGCATATTACTAATCAAAAATTAAGTTTTGATATATTCACAGTAGAAAATTTACAAAATATCTTCATGGAACGTGATCTGTACTTAATGTCCTAATGATTTTTGGCATAAAAGAAAAATCAATACTTTTTGACCAGTGACTTAAGACTGGTTTTGTAGTTTTATATTTTGTTTTATGCGTTTTAACTGATTCCTTACCTGGACCTTTGACGTGGTCTGACTGTCAAAGTTAAATTAAACAACTCTAATCAAGTGACTCAAGTGGAAAGTTCACATAAAATCACTTTCGTTTATAGCAGATAACTAAAATATGTAAATTCTGATTACTGATATATTACAGGTGAGGTGGGGTTAAATGGGTTACTGCCCAATGTTGGATTTCTAAACTGTGAGATTTAGTTATTTAGATTATATTTAAGGTTACATAAATGGTACATGTAAAAAATTAAGTCATTTGGAATGACGTTGTCGTTATTATAATTATTATTATTAAATAAAACTATGTGGTTTTCTAAAAAGAAAAAAAATAGTTTCGATTCCTAGATTACTGAGTGACGTGACGTCACGCGCTATGGCCTTCGGCGAAGCTAAAAAGCTGCACGAGGTCATTCCGCATAAGCCCCGCCCCCCTGCGTCCAGCGTTCAATGAGTGGGGCATTTAAAACGAACCAGAGCTTACGCAGATTCCCCTCAGCTAAACAAGAAAAAAAACACAATAATCGCAATTTTGCCATAACTGTAGGTTATTCTGAATCATGTTTTCATTTACATTTAATCGATTTACAAGGTCAAAGTTGGTTTTATCCCCACATATATGTGATGGTTTAGCACAAAGGGCTACTGTCAGAACAGGCCAAATTCTGTCAAGCTTCTTTGCGTTTCTGTTCTCAAACGACTCGAGCCAGGCGGTTCTTACCTTATAAGAGTCCGTCGCAAGTAAAAAATTGAAATCCTGAGCTGCCATTATCGAGGACAAAGCAAAAGTGAAACGGTGTCGCTTCGCTCCAATATGTATGTGATCCGAGCCGCGTGACACCAGTCTCGATAATCTTCTTTTCAATGCCTCTTCGGGTATGCCAGGAGAAAATGTAATGAAACGCGATCACCTCAGTATCTTGTGTATGTGAGGGCGCGCACGGATAGGTCGCATCGTCCAGTATCAGACACAACGGGGTGGAAAGGGGGCGGAGTCACGCTGGACGTATGAAAGAGACGCTGGCCTACGTTCGGTGATGTAAAAGTGGGCGGGGACATAAACTCAGAAAGCGCCTGACTATCTGAAGCTTGAAAAAAGCTGCTGTGCTGCCTGTTGCTTTCGGAGTTTCGTTTTCTTGTAAAGGCTAATTAAACAAAGGACGGAACGTGGCAGGCATTTTGAAAACTTTTAGTTTTGGTTTCCCTACTGTAAAACCAAAACCTTAAGCCATATAATGGTTTCATCTTCGTTGATTTTAGATATTTTAAATAAGTTTCGGACACTTAGTTTACGAAACCATCATAGATCAGCAAAACGTTTAAGGTATTTCTTAAACATAGGCTACATTTTTTGACACATCACCAAATAACAGTTGTAAGAGTGGTTCATCACAAACTGATTTTTTTTTTCTGCATAGTTTTAATGTAATCTTTTTTAATTGTTGATAGTATTAAATTCAGTAGGCTACTGAACCAGCAGGTCTATATGACATATATAATCTGCATTGGAAAAACTGCCCTAGGCTGTCTGTACAATAACATGTTTAATCTCTTTTCATATCACAAAAGCTTTCAAACCAACCTTGCCTTTTATAGGGAACAGTTTAAAGACCATAATGATTAACATTCAAAAAGACCTACATCAAATAAAATATTATAACAATTCTAGTATTTTAATAATCCAATGTTCAGGCATGATGTTAATTTTTAGGCCAAGGCTCAGAAATTTTCTAATAAGATTTTATGGTAACACTTTACAATAAGGTGTCATTTGTTTACATTAGTTAATGTATTAATTAACATGAACGAACAATGAACACTACATTTATTATACTCTTTCTTAATCTTTGTTAATGTTAGTTAATATAAATACAGTTATTCATTGTTTGTTCATGTTAGTTCACAGTGCATTAACTAATGTCAGCAAACAAAACTTGTGATTTTAATAAAGCATTTGTAAATGCTGAAATTAACATTACCTAAGAAAGAATTTCATTGTACAGGGAAACTTGCTTTTCCTCACTGTGCATATGACAATAAACGTTTTGAATCCTTTGAATGCTTGAATCCTAAGATTAATAAATGCTGTAGAAGTATTGTTCATTTTTAGTTCATGTTAACTAGTGTAGTTAACTAATGTTAACTAATGAACCTTATTGTAAAGTGTTACCGATTTTATTTGTGAATGAAATAAAGTGTGTAATTAGCATTGCATGAATTACAACATATACGTACCCCCAACATACGTTTTTAAGCAGATTTTTTTTAAATTTTATTTTAAAAAGACTACAATGGTTGTATAATTAAACAAACAAGCAAATACACATCCTTGTCATAATCGTAGTCTTTGTTAAGCATCCAGTTAGCTACACAGCAGCAAAACATGATTGAGGTGTGTATGTTGCTAACCACTGACTTTAATTTACTCTTAAATCCAAAACCGCTGTTCTAAAAACTAAGGGGTACTTTAAATTTCTAAAGTACACTCTGTACACAGACAGATGAAACTTTCAGTGGGTGAAAAGCAATGGCATTTTCAAAAATTAGGAAAGTTGACGGGTCCTTAAAAATCTTAAATGTTACAAGAAAGTCTTAATTATGATTTCAGGAGGTGTTAAATGTGGGGACTGAAAGACAAGAATTGCGCTATTCTTTGAATAAATATGAGCGCTGCACGTTTCAAAGTCATCTGCTTCGCTGCTTTGTGGAGTCTGTCTCTTGGGCTTTGTGTACTGCCATTCCCAAAGCGCCACCTGCTGGAAGAGAATGATTTTCCATTTTCAATCAGCCCGTACAGTCTGCTGTTGTCAAAGGCCAATGTGAAAATCAATCCATGTTTTTAAGCAAACACGCAGAGTTGTAAATGTGAACTGGTGGATCAACAAGAAGATGTGTTATAAAATGTAAACAATTAAGGCAGTAAAATATATTTATATGTTATTTAATTAATATAATACTTGATTGTTTTGTGAAAACCTGCATCTGAACAGTAAATTGTGCTTTTTACAGTCATTTAATTTTTTATTTATTTATTTTTTTTTGTGCAGGTCTTAAAAAAAAAGGTCTTTAAAAATCTTGAATTTAAGCTTAAATATCCTGCAGATACCCTGGCCTGGCAAAAACCACCGATTGTTTTTTATATATAATTGTTCGGACCTTGGCTGGTGGGGAGGGTTCATTACTGGACCTCAAGCCGTTTTAGTTGAAGACCCCTGCCATAGAAGAACCATTTTTGGTTCCACAAAGAACCATTCAGTCAAAGGTTATTTAAAGAACCATCTCTTCCTTACCTTTTTATAATCTGAAGAACCTTCTTTCACCACAAATAACCTTTTGTGAAACAGAAAGGTTCTTCAGATGAATAAAGGTTCTTTATGGAACCATTTAGACTAAAAGGTTCTTCTATGGCATCGTGAAGCACCTTTATTTTTAAGAGTGTAAAATCAAGGTTATGACCTGTGTTTATTGCATTTTCAACTAATTTTCATTCAAAGAGCCTATCCCAGTTCCAACACTTCCAGTCTTGGCTGCTTAAGAGTGCATGCAAGCAAAAGGAAGTAAGTGAAAACAACTGACCAAGGTCTGATAAATGCAGTGCCTTTTATGCCCACTAAATCCATGCTATCTCTAATACACTATCTCTAAAACCACTTCAGAGCAGGATAAGTGTATGCCATCATTCATTACGTTAAGAAACCCAGAATCACGTGATGTCGAGGAAAATTCTCCAGTTAGATTTTACATATAATTTGGAAGCAAAATGTAAAGTGCTGCACATGATTGAACTGATGCTTTTTAATTAGTGTGTGCTACGAACTACTGAACAGACATTTTATTTTAAAGAACTGATGTTCTAAATGTGTATCCAACAACTTTACATATGTATCATATAGTGGTCAAGTTCAAAGAGTGCAAGTGTGAGGGACAGGGCTAGCGACTGCCAAAACATAAAATAATATCATAAAATCTAGTAGAATTTACAGAAATTAATTTCAATTTCAATTTAAATGGATGGAAATAGTGCCGATAGCCTTGTTGGCAGCTTTCTCTCCCACTTTGTTTCCTGTTATCATGTCCTATGTTGTTTTTTTGTTTTTTTACAATGTTACTCCTTACCTAGATAGCATACATTTCCGGGCCTCATCTGGGCCAACAGTGCCACATATATGGCTCAGTTCTGCCAGATCTGGCCCACACACATCAAGCCGATTTTAGTGTGAGATGTGGCTTAGTGTATCTGGCCCATGTGTGACAAACCAGTTTTAGTGTCAGATATTTTCATTACCAATGATGCCAAATATGGAATAATTTAACAACTGGTTTGGAATCCAATATGAAAAGCACAACAACGCAGCTGGATTAACCAAAGTAAAATCAGTAAAAAGGCAGTCATGGATAAATCCCTAAAGTTCTATACTATGAAAAAAGACGAAATTGACTGTCTAATGTTTCAGGAAGTGCTGTAGTTGTTAACGGTCGATTAAACGTGGCGAATATCGTGCGCGAAGAGAAACAGCGATATAGTGGCTGTCGCGGAAACCACGTCAATGACCCCCTCCCCCTCCAGCTTCAGTTCAGAACCACGGTCAGCTCTCCGCGCTTGCTGCTCTCATTGTCAGTAGATTGTCAGTACCGTTCGGTTACTGTAGCCTACTAAATTGAAAAACCGCCGGAGGAAAGCAGAAAACAGCAGCGCGAATTGTTCTTACGACCCTCCCCGTGTTATCTTCCATTAAATCCGTTATGGTAAACGGAGAGTTAAACGAAGAAAACACGTAAGCAGCAACAATTTAATTCGGTGGAAGACTACTGGCTGTTGGAGCAGCTTTTTCATCACTCGTGCTGAGGGTAAGTGACACTTTTGATGCAGCGTTTGGATTGTAGACTATGGAAAAATAAGCGTCTTCCGTACTTTTTCGTCCTCTGAAGCGAGTTACGGATGTTTTGTTACTAAAAAAGACGCCACTTGATTTCTCTCTTTTGATTTTAGAGAAGCAAGAACTTACGTTAAAATGTTGGACCCATCATCCAGCGAGGAGGAGGCGGATGAGGTTGTGGAAGAAGAGCCCAAAGTGGTGGCGGCGCCCAAGGCTGGTGGTCCTCGGGTGTCTCCAAGCAGGACCAGCGAAAGCTCTGGTGGGTTGCAGCCAAGCCGAAATACCAATGCCCGCCCAACGAGCCCGAGCCCCTCAGTGGCGATCGAGAAGGAAAAGGACGATTTGGAAAAGATGCAAAGGGAGGAAGAAGAGAGAAAGAGGAGGCTTCAGCTTTACGTCTTTGTGATGCGCTGTATTGCCTATCCGTTTAATGCGAAGCAGCCGACCGACATGGCGAGACGACAGCAAAAGGTAAGCGGGCAAAGTCACATGCAACAGATTGCTGTTGAAATGAAGAGTTGGTGAGGAGCACTCTTCTGACTGTGCAAAAACACAAATGTAGCATATAGTAGATGATGACTGATTCAGCGCTAAGCTGAATCAACATAAAAATGCATCAAATTAATTGATTTATTGTCCAATGCATTACAACTCGAAATTATGCTTTAATGTTTCATTTCAGAGTTGTTTCTCAAAAAAATACAATGTAAAAGATATAAACGTTATCTCATGGTTAGTAGCCCTCCCACATCCTTTCTGGTACTTTACCAAAAATATCAAAAATTAAATCTTAATGTGCATGAGGGTAGATAACGGTGCAAAGACGGTAGAAAGTTGTACCTTAAGGTGTAGTGCCTCTGTGGCAAAGTGTTATATAACATACAGTTTTGTTTACAGTGTGTACTGATCTGAGCACTTGCAGAGATGCCCTTTTCAATATTTTTACTCAGAAACCGAGACCTTTCACCTCCGCCCCACAGCATCTCAAATGCCTTCAGCAGGATATCAAAATAATAATACTGTGTATGTGTAACTCTCTGAGTAAAATCAAGCAGACCACCTGAAAGAAATGTTTACAAAATGCTCTGAAAATGTCCCGCATAAACAAGGAGCCAGTGCACTGCCATATTTTCACTGTTGAAACCTTTTCCAATACTGTATATTGTCAGACGTTTCCAATCAATATCCTGTTCTTCTGTTGACTGAGATTGCAGCATGTTGAAGACTAAAAAAGTGGTGGCTTAAAATATAGATTATTTTATGTTAAAGAAGACTTGTATTTGAGGTGGGACTGGTTTAGATGGAATGGTAGCGGGACATTTAGGTGGTGTGTTAATGTGGCCAAAATAAATTACCACCCATATAATCTTTTACTGTGAGAGTCTCACACTTGCGCAGAGTTGTTTACTAGTGTGCTTTAAAAAAACAGTCCAAAACATGCAAGATAATTACTTTATGTTACTTTGAATGCTTGTTTTGTGTGTTTTCTGTCTATCATAAAGATGCATAAATCCAGAGGTTTTTGGGAGTTCAGGGCAATGGTGCTGACAAGTTGGCTTTGTGAACATAATGAATGTCACAAGCATGTCGGTGGTCCCATCAAAGAATATAATATGGTAGAAAACATAGTTTATCCAGAGCTTTCTATCAACAAGGGTGTATGTATCCCTTGTGAAAATAGCAATACCACTAGGCATTCCCTCAGATCCTATGAGGAAAAAGCGCTTGATTGTTATTCAGGAATGATGAAATGTGTTTTTACTAGTTGTCATTATCTCTCCATTGCAGTGTGGAGTTGTATTCAAAACAAGCTTCTGTCTAAGATTAGTTGATTTAAGATGTTTTACTTATCAAATCCAAGTTTCAAAAAGCTCCAAAGCACTTTAATCCCGAAAACTAACAAAGAGGCAGCCGTGCCACATTAGCACAATGTTTGAGAGATCGAGACTTGGTGTTAGAGACATTTTCTCCTGGCTTAGATTCAAAGGCAGAGCTCTAACAGAATGAAGTTGTCTTTTATGTCAGGATCTTGAATAATTTATGTGTTTTCATCATA
Source organism: Onychostoma macrolepis (assembly GCF_012432095.1). Classification (NCBI taxonomy): domain Eukaryota; kingdom Metazoa; phylum Chordata; class Actinopteri; order Cypriniformes; family Cyprinidae; genus Onychostoma; species Onychostoma macrolepis. The sequence continues at coordinate 20,662,534 of NC_081165.1, read as the reverse complement.
TCATGATGAGTGCCTTATTCAAAAATGTTTATTGTATATAGTAGCTTCATCTTGGAGAGTTTATCACTGTGAAGTGGATATTTGAGAGCCAGTACATTACGTAGCGTTTGAATTTCAGCTCCGCCCCATTTTAAGACTCACTGTGAGTTTCATTTCATACAATCTAAGGTCAAAAACAAGTCTGTCTGTCTTATTTGGTTGTGTCCCCAGGGGCTTGTTTTCTTGCTGCTATTGTCTTCGGTGCCAGTGCCTTGGGACAATAAAAATAGTCTCTGTGGGAAGTTATTCTCCAGCCGTTGTTGTGTCCTCATAGATAAGACTCATGTGAGACAAAACATCAGGAACCAGCAGGTTTCCTTAGATGTACAATTGTGTTTTTGTTACACTGTATATTCTTTGTCGTTATAGTTGTACAGAAACATTCATAGCCGAGAAAATTCTTATTGGAAGAATTAATGTATTTCATTAAAGGGGACATCGGATACAAATTTCAGTTTTACATGGTGTTTTCTTATGTGTATTAGCAGTTTGTGGACACAACCACCCTAAGATGATAAAAATCCATTCACTCCTAAACGATCTCAATTATCAAGCCTTTTTGATTTTCTGAGCTGTATGACATCATACTGCTCAGGCCCCGCCCACGACCGCTGACAGACTGTCCCGTATTAGCGTATTTCTGCACTCAGCCAGTTGTCATTTTTAGTTTTGTAGCCAGATGTAAAAGTGAACGTAAGGGTCTTCATTTTCTCCTGACATCAGAGCCACTGAGGACGCAGTGGATTAGTTTTGGTTTTGATGGTAACGTGCCACCGAATATACAAAATAACGTAAGTGAGGGGAGGGGTGAGCAGTAGTTCATTATCATTTAAAGAAGCATGCACCGAAACAGATCACTGTGAACAGATCTGTTTTTGAAAAGGTAAAAAAGTGTTGTTTTACAAGACCATTGAGGAATTTTAACCAAAGTATGTTGCAGACATTTCGTGCAGACCCTTAAGAATCATACCAACTTGTGGATAATGGGCCTCCGATGTCCCCTTTAATCATCTCAGATTTGGTTTTCTCTATAAAAGATGCACTGGTCAGTCATACCATACATGTTGTGATGGTTTTCCTTTGAGAATAGATGGAAATTCAGTACAACTCAGCGTACAGAGATAATAGTCTACACTAGTCATTAGTCAGATATCTGCCATGGTCAAACTGAGAAACCCATTATATTTCTTCAACTGATATTCATCTAACGTGTGGTCATATTGTTTACTGTTGATCAGCACATTTTGATTTTCACTCCGAAATGCATTCATTGCAATAGCAATTCACGCTTATGCATGTTTCGCAAATTTGCTGCACTGAACAGAAGAAAGCTGCTTGGTTTTCATTAGCGGTAAATGTCCTTAAATTTTTATAAATCCACTCATTTTTGCAAGCTTTGCTGTATAATACTGTGTATAATTGTTGTTGTTGTTATTGTTGTTGTTATTAAGTTATGTGGAAATATCAAATTAACATTAGTGTTTGTTTACCTCCCCTCCCCCGTCTTTGCTCTAATTACGATGCAGTGACATGCTAATTCACCCGTCTTAAGATTATAAACAGCTCTGCTTTTTTTTTTTTATTAATGCAGGACCTGTTCATGCCGCCAACTAAATATGGAAACTCTTCATGGTGCTTGTTGCTGTCTGCTTCAGAAATTGTTGTTTAGTCAGTTTATTAGTCATGATGACAAGGTGCACGCTGTCACATACTTAATGATCAGTAGGACCATGTCAGATGTCTTACACTGCTGCCGCTCACTGTCCCCAGCACGCACCCACCCACACACTGGATGGAGAGCTTAATTAAGAAGGCTATTAACAGTATTTCCTACAATGTCTTCTCTCTCTTCCTTTCTTTCTTGTTCTCACTCTCTCACACAATAACAGACAGACCAGCACACGTTTAGAGACAAACAAGCAGGCACAACAGAAAGACTGTTTAGGGAAGGTAGTTACACTGAGCACATCTAAAACCCAGTCAGTTATGCCGCTAATGACTTTTGCATAAAATAAAACAACAAAAAAGTCACCAGTAGAGACGTTAATTAGGGCAGAGCACAACTACAAGAGCTGGCACAATATGGAGAGGGTTTGAACTCCATTAACCTCAGTGCCGGATATGATGTCCAACAACATCTTTGGTGGTATCTGTGTTTAGCTGTGGTAGATTACCTTAGTATTTCTAAAGACCACTCTGCCTTACAGTTGAAAGAGTCAATCAGCTTTTTGATAGTGGCATCACAATTCTTGATAGAGTGAAACAGTCCTACCATTCTTTTTCAGCAGCCTTGGTTTTGAAAGCAATTTTCTCATTCACTCATCAGGACTTTAAAAAAGAAATTTATTTGCAGAATCATGGGTAACGTAGTTTTCACCAGGAATTCTGCTATTATTTAAATAACATGATCTGATGGCTTAAACAAAAGCAAATACCATCGATTAACAACATTGTAGCTCACAGTAGGTCTGTCTTTAATGGTTTATTAGTTATCGTTAAAAATCAGTTACACTATGAAGAAAATGTATAGGATTTTATATTTCTGGAACCCGATTGTTTCACTTCATATGGAAACGGTGGGACTGGAAGTCCTGCATTACAGTTAAAGGACCAGCATGATTTTTTTTTTTGCATGATTTGAGCTTCAAAAGCACATTTTATACTATTATTGTTGTCGCATTTTATTCCTGACTTAAGATTTCAGCCTTTCCACATTCAGGTACAGGAGCTACAGTCATGGCCAAAAATATCAGCACCCTTGGCAAAAAAAATTATCAAAGAAGGCTGTGAAAATTAATATGCATTTTTAATCCTTTTGATCTTTTATTAAAAAAATTCACAAAAATCTAACCTTTCATTGGATAATAAGAATTTAAAATGGATGAAATATCATAATGAAATAAATGTTTTTCTAAAAATACACGTTGGACACAATTATTGGCACCCCTAGAAATTCTTATGAGTAAAATATCTCTGAAGTATATTCCCATTCATATTCACAATTTTGAGCACTTATGAACATGAAATTATCCAGCCATTGCTTCCTGTTTCACAGAAATATAAATAGGAGGGAAAACAAAGCCCAAATTCCCTTAATCATCCATCACAATGAGAAAAACCAAAGAATATATTTCTGATGTGCAGCAAAAGATAATTGAGTTTCACAAATTAGTGAAATGGCTTTAAGAAAAGAGCTAGAGAAGTGAAAATTCTCATTTCCACCATCAGGGCAATAATTAAGAAGTTCCAATCAACATAAAATGTTACGAAACTGCCTGGAAGAGGACGTGTCTCTATATCGTCCTAATGCACGGTGAGAAGGAGAGTTTGAGTGGCTAAAGACTCTCCAAGGATCACAGCTGGAGAATTGCAGAAAATAGTTGAGTCTCGGGGTCAGAAAACCTTAAAAAAAATTGTCAAACTACACCTACATTACCACATGTTGTTTGGGAGGGTTTCAAGAAAAATTCTCCTCGCTCATCCAAAAACAAACTCCAGCATATTCAGTTATCAGACACGACTGGAACTTCAAATGGGACTCTCTTCTATGGTCAGATGAAACTAAAAAATTAGCTTTTTAGCAGCAAACACTCAAGATGGGTTTGCTGCACACATGGATAAAAAGTACCCCATGTGTACAATGAAATATACTGCTGTATTTTTGATGTTGTGGGCCTATATTTGGAGGTCTTGGACATCTTGTTTAGACACATGGCATCATGGATTCTATCACATACCAACAGATAAAAAATCAATAAGTGACTGACTCTGTAAGAAATCTAATAATGGGCCATGTTTGGATCTTCCAACCGTACAATAATCCAAACACAAACCTCAAAAACAACACAAAAATGGGTCACTGAGCACAAAACCAAGCTTCTGCTGGCCATTCCAGTCCTCTGACCTGAACCCTATAGTAAATGATTGAGGTGAACTGAAGAGAAGAAGCACCAACATGGAGCTGGGAATCTAAAGGGTCTGGAGTGATTCTGGATGAAGGAATGGTCTCTGATCTCGTCAGGTGTTATCTAACCTCATCAGGCATTACAGGAGAACATTTAGAGCTGTTAAACTGGCAAATGGAGGTTTCAAAAAGTATTGAATAAAAGGGTGCCGTTAATTGTGGCCAATGTGTATTAGAGAAAAACATTTATTTCATAATGATATTTCCCCCCATTTTAAATTCTTATTATCCAATGAAAGGTTAGATTTTAGTGCATTTTTAAAATAAAAGATCAAAAGGATTAACAATGCAGATTAATTTTCCTTCTTTGATCATATTTACCAAGGATGGCGATATTTTTGGCCATCACTGTATATGTGAGTGACTGAAAAATAGCTGCTTGAGGTTGTTACCAAGATGGACGGCGAATCAAATTAATTGCCTTAAAGGGATTTTAGTATTATGTAGCATGATCTCATCATTTTTCATAGAAGCATATTTTAAGATTGGACAAGAAATGAGAATAATCTAAATTGTAATCATGGAGTGCAAGGTGTCCTCAGACGATCCTTCAAGACATAAGCTGCTAGCTGTGTAATTTGATGCCCTTACAAGAGTGCTGATTGAGTTATTGTATGACATCATTTACCACAATCTACTTTACAGAGAGAATAATAGCACTATGATACCACACAGCAGCATTTTCAGAGGTGATATGATGAAACTCCTCTAATCTGTTGTGCCTGTCTCGTCAAGATGTTCAGATACAATTATTTGCTCAATTTAAATTACAGGGCCTATTCTTAAGATGCAGTAGATGTGGAGTTAATTACAACCCTTGTTTTTAAAAAAAATGACAGTATCATTTCCACTTTCTGAGTCTCGTATTGTTATAACAAATACCTATTTTACAGGATTTAGTTATTTCTCTGTTAGAGAAGATTATTCGAGCCAGTGTATTGATATATCTCTCCACAAATCCATTTTCTTTTCCACTCCTTCGCTGAGCAAAGAGGCAATGTTCAGCTCCCATCTTGTGCTTGGGAGGGCAAGAATCTGAAAGGCCATTGTGTTAGAGACAAACCATAACCCAGATAAGAGCTCTCTGTCTGTGAACGGTCTGCTGAAGTTCCTCTCACAGCTAATGTGTAATGTAGACGGATGCACCAAAATGGTCTTAAGAGCCCTACTAGCTGAATAGGCCTGATCTGAGGTCAGCAGGCATTCATTGGGCTGAAGATCTTGACGTGCAGGCAGGGGGGAGGATTGCTATTGTGATAACCATGATGGATTCATAATCAAGCACTGGCTGATCTTGGGTCAACTGCGAGTAGGAGAGGCACATTAACTATTGATGTTATTGAAAAGTATTCTGGAACTAGCTCATATTGAAAAGATATTATTGAAACTCTTTAGATATGAATAGATGTTTTTAAGTATGTGGTTGTTGGTGTAAAAGAAAAATGCCATTCATACTTTTGTTAATTCAGGTTGTGCAAATTGTCTTCTGTAACGGTTATCTTGTGAAATAATATCTAGGAAATAGAATTGCTAATGGAAAAGTCCACATTTACTCATAATAGAGCAAATATAACACAGTATACAGTATATATATATATATATATATATATTTTACATTTGAAAATGGTTTGCTTTTTAATACATTTGTTTTTATTATTATTTAGTAATTATTGTATTATTATTATTATTATGTTTTTTTTATGTGCAAGTTAGTTTTGTTTAGTTTTCATTTTATTGCATTTTTAATTGATTTTGTTTTTATTTTTTACTATTTTATCATTCAAACACATACATGCATTAATCACTAGGTCACAACTTTTCATTTTTTTTGCATTTGCTTTTTATGTTTGTATTTTTTTTCTTAGGTTTTTGAAACAAAAACCTGAGTGGAAACAGAAACATTCGTGCACACTTCCCTGTGTGGATTTAGCAAACATCTTACATTAGTAATAATGAGCAAACCACACACAGATGTACGTGTATCCATGGTGAGTGTGTTTATTTGTACGAACTGGTGTTTGTGAGCATGTGCTTGAATAAAGCAGTGTAAAGGCAGTGGGAGGATGACCCTTTCATGTGCTCTTTGTTGGTTGTTTGTAATCTTGGATTACACATCCATTTGCCTTCTGTGATCTGTTACGTAACTGTCTCTATATGCACAAGAGCTTCTGTGGGAATTAAGAGGGTTTGAAGATACATTTACACATATATGTGGTGGACAGCAGCATGTGTTCATTCAAAGGTATGAATGAAAATTTCAGTGATTGTACTACTGGATTAAGAACTACTTCTTTTCCAGATGGGTTCAAGATAAGGGTGTCTGAAAGTAGTACTTTTATATATTTTGAACAATACTGATAAAATTGTGAAAGCCTATTTTTGCCTCAGAGTACAAAATACATTTGTGTTAATTGTGATGTAGTTTAAAATAAGTAAGAGACAGTTATGTAAGATATTAAGTCATAATTGAGAGAAATAAAGTAGTGGTTACAAGAAATAAATATGCAAATGTAACATATGAAGTTGCAATAGTAAGACATTTAATCACAGTTGTAGGAAAGTTGCAACTACAAAAATTAAAGATGCAATTGTAAAATATTAAGTGACAATTATGAGATATAAAGTTGCAGTTACGAGAAATAAAGATGCTAATGTGACATGAAGTTGCAATATGAGAAATAAAGATGCAAATGTGAAATATGAAGCAGCAATTGTAAGATATTAAGTTGTAATTGTGAAAAAGAAAGTTGCAATAAGAAATAAAGATGCAAATGTGAAATGTGAATTTGCAGTTACCTTATTTTTTACTCAAAGCATAAACATACTTCCATATAAACAAAGAAACAAAATGACAGTTCAGTGTCTGTTTTACACAAAGGGAGTGCAGTATATTAATGACTATACAATATTATACAATTACCTTTGAACACTCAGTCAAAGTTTTAAGTCTGGAGTGCTTGCTTTCCTGTCAACCATCAATGTAGGAACGCATATAGCATTGCTCATAAACTGAACATAACATCCAGAAGACATGAAAAGAAAGACAGAGAGAGAGAGAGAGAAAGACAGACAGGCGGAGACTCGAGGGACATGAAAGCGGTGTCTCTCTACCTTGGGCTCACTGATCACTAATGGGAATCTGTTCTCAGAGAGAAACTCCAGCCTTCCATTCCCACGCAATCAACATGAGCCCAGTGGGCACCTGGGGAACATAACACACACACACACACACACACACACACACACACACACACACACACACACACACAAAAGTCAAAAGGATGCGCTAACAATGACAGGCAGTCTTATAAGGGTGCAGAGCATAAGTAAATGATGCACAAATGTTCCAGTACAAGACTAGAATATTCTATTAGTATTATTATGAGCTGCATGAATTAAGATTTATTTGTATTCTAGATTTGACATAATGTACCTGAGCTGAGATGTATGGAAGCCTGCTGCTGCCATTGTGTTGTAAAAACAACAGGAAGGTAGAAAAAAGCGTTGGTAAAATAAAAAAAAAAGATGTTTTTAACTCACCAAGGCTGCATTTATTTAATCAAAACAAATATAAAATCCATCATATTGTGACATTATTATAATTTAAAATAACTGTTTACTATTTTAATATATTTAAAATGGAATTTATTCTTTTGATGACTAAGCTGAATTTTCAGTAGCCATTACTCCAGTCTTGAGTGTCACATGATCCGTCAGAAATCTGGCTTTATCTCACAGTTTGACTATATTTCTTTCTTTTGTTTTTTGTTCTCTGAGGGGGAAACTGTCAGGACCACTATCGTCAAAGATGATTGACAATTAGCATACAGTTTGGATTGGCGGTATGGTTCTGTTCTGGGCAAGAACTCAATCTAGCATGGATGAGAGCAGGGAGAGCAGCAATAACCTCCCCAGGGCAAACAGAACAGAACCAACATAAATGACTTGCAGATATTGTTAAAGTTCAGTAATTTTATGTACACATTTTAGAATTAATTTTAGAATTGGCCTAATAACATTTGGCAAAGGGACTACCAATGAAAACTAGCCTTTGGGCTAATTTGGGTACATTTACATTTATAAATGTTGATTAATGTACATTGTCCCTTTTTGTGAAATAAAAGAAAAAAAATGTATCTGATTCAAAGGAGAATCAGAAGGCTGAATCCTGACTGACAGAGGAGAAGTTGGGGATGGAGGAGGGTAAAACTGCTGATAATACTGAGGGAACTTATATATGGATGCTTAGATAGGTGTTGTATTCCTATAGGTAGATGGGAATCAGCTGAGAGTTAGCTGATGTAAGCTTGACTAACGTGACCTTCCAGAACTAACGCTACGCTTGATATCAGCTCACTTTACACACAATGTCAGTTAAAATCAACGATTTACTTTCTCATTATATGTTCCTGGTCTTATTATGCACAATTTGTCAGTATATGTTTTTTCCCAAGAATTAATTAAATTAAATTTATAAAACAGATAATTTTGGTTGATTATGACTGGTTGAGCTGTGTTCGAAGGCATTGTAAATTACTCTATAAACATACACCTGTGACCTCATCACATCAATATTACTCCACCACCTTGTCTGTGTGTTTCTTGCCAACCATTCTGTTATTAGTATTACTACGCCAAAGAAATTTATTAAAAATCAATTAAGTGAATTTTGACTTAGTGGGTGGTCCAAGTACATGCTAGCTGTTTTGTGTTAGGGATAATGCACTGCTCGCTATGCATGATGTGGATGCATTAAAAATGTTTAATCTACAGTTAGCCATGCATTATCCCACTTATACCATGGTCATTTGGCAACAATGATGTTTGTAGTGCAATATTTGACCAGAAGGGTAAAAATGACAGGTATTTACATCAGTTACAGCCTAAGTCCCTTTAAGGCAAATCATTTCACTCGGCAGCCATCTGTGAAACGCAAGTGCAGCTCCTATCTCTTTAAATGGGGTAACATCAAATTCTCCAGAACTGTTCGCCAAGCTTACAGTTAAATTTCATATTCAAAATCACCAATGAAATCTGACAACAAATGTCTCATAAATGTTGTTTCTTTTGCTCAAATAGCATTTAAACAGCTTATTTTTTAACCCGATCTCATGGATATGTGTTTCAATGGCACGATTTATATTTAGCTAATTATTTATATGCAGAAATGGACTTTGGTGTGCATATGATACGCAATTGGAAGGTTTAGGGGTGTGGGGTAAGTGCATATATTATATGTACACCAAAATGCGTATTATATGCACGCCAACAATGTGCATATCTATCATATGCACAAAAAAAAGTGTATTATATGCACATCAAACATGTGCGCATCGTATGCACGCCAAAGTCAGTTTCTGTGTATAAATATAAATATTGTTACAGTTCGTTAGAGCTAGCATTCTGCCTGCTTCAAATCAGACACAGAGATGAGATAGTTAGATAGAGAGAGTGCAGATAGTTACTTCAAAAACAGCAATATTTTTTAGGAAATATAGTGTAGCAAATCAGTATCAAAGCTGTTTTATTAATAAAAGTCACAGGGCAGTTGACAACAAGTTTTTGTGCTCCTGGATGTTTCTGTGTGCGCGCAGCACAATCTCTGATCTCTGTGTGCGAGTGATGTGTCTGTTTGTTTGTGTCAATGAAAGCAGTGCATTAATATAGAGCAATGATTAACAGTGACTTGGAACTACCTGTGCATTAAGTAAGGAATAATTGATGACGGGCCGTTGAATTATTAGAAAAATAATGCACACCGAGGTGGTGATGCGGCCACGACGCGAAGCGGAGTCACTGTTAATCATTGCCTATACTACGGTACTACACCTCAAGACGTCGATCAGATGATATATTTCAAGGCATTCGTCCAGTTTTTCTACTTAAATCGCTATTGTGAGTAGGATCATTTCTTCTGCATCTCATCCAACGCCTCCGTTGCTAATTCCAAAACGTCATTTTAAACCTAGTAAAGGAGGCTTGAGCCGTTAATAACAGACTAATGCAGTTAATACAGTTAATAACTAAGTTATGACAGAGATAGAGAGAGAGAGAGAGAGAGAGAGAGAGAAAGATTAACGTTACCTCTGTGAGTCTGTATGTCTCTCAATATTGTTCGGCAGGAATGTCTCTAGTTATAGTGAAACTTTGTTAACAGTATTCACGAACAGCGCTGCTGTTATTACCTCGCTTGTGAGAAGTCATGTAGTTTTTAAGTTGTTAAACTATGTTACTGATAAAATCGTCAGAGTAGTGCTAACAGCATTAGCACGTATGTTAACGTGTGTGCAAACTGTAACTGTTATGTATGTGCGGTCTGTGAGGGAGAGAGAGCGGGAGAGATAGAGTATGTGCTTTCCGTACATAATAAAACGTAATTTTGTGGCAAAAACATGGACATGATCTGTCGTTTTTATCCTTTTGATTACTATAAATGTTTGGCCAGTGTCATTGTGCGTTTTGGTTATTTTGCTGTAAGGACTTTTGAAATAACTCAAATAATTTGGCCAATTTTGGTCAAGACCCGCCTGGAACTACGTTCGCCGAGCGTTTCCCTGAAATTAATTGCACACCTTAGAACGTTCGTCAGCCAATCAGATTAAAGCATTCAACGGCCCTGTAGTATAAACTGTTTTAATGCATACCTGCCAGCCAATCAGAATCAAGTATTCAGATAGACCATGGTATAAAAAAGCCTTCAGTGAATTTACTCTGCTCTGAATCATGTCTAACACCCCTTAGTTGCTCTAAATTCACTTTATTTTATTGTAGTTTTTTTTTTTTTTTATGCGAAGTCTTTGTAACCTTCCAAAAGGTAATAACTTCATTCAACTTTGAAATAACTTTTCATTTTGTGTGAGCGTCATCAAGCCATCTTAAGTCCCTCCCCACCAACTGTCTGGTCATGAATTTTTTTTTTCTCAATGAACATTCTGTTATCATGTAACATTAGGGAAGTAAAATGGGTTGTGAGTGCCACTTCTTGTTGACTTTAAACAATGACAAACAGCATTTGAAATAAAAATTTGTTGATTTGTTAACAATTATGAATGCACTTGAAGTTAATTGCAGTATTTAAACCGACAAGTGGTTTGCTCTTAACAGTAATAAACCATTTGAAGTAGCTGCTTCACATTTGCTTCTTGATCTTTATGCAGTATATTTAGATCATGTGTTCTTAGAAACTATACATGCTTGAAATTACATCATTTTGAAGTTCCTTATTGTACAGTAAATCTTATGACTCAAACAATACATTCTTGCATTCTGACTGAGTGACATTTGGAAAGCTTTTCTTCTGTCCCACGAGCTCTCTCTCTCCAGCTCATTATTGTCTTCGTCTCTCTCACTGGTAAACAGAGCAAAAAAAAGCCACGGACATGGGATGTTGACTCTCCTGTCGAACAAAACCAAATGCGACGCTCCACTGAGCGTGAAGGGAAGCAGAGACTCTGCTCTGTGAAAAACAGCTCTCTGTCGAAGAGCACTTGCTGGAATTGCGCGCTTCTAGCATCCACACTATGGGAAGGTCACATCGAGGACTGACACTTTAATGGGAGGATGCACTAAAAAGATCAACAATTTATATAGGCCATGTTGAAAAACTCTCCTAAACAGATGAGGATGTGTAAACCTCACTCTGATTTGAGCACAGGGCTTAGGTCAGCTCTAATGAAGTCAACAGGAGTCAATTGTAGGCTTAGCTTTAGCTTAGTGGGGTTTTTTTACAGCCCAACATGGACTTTTCTAGTCGTCTGTTCAATCATATAAGCTTCCCTTCCCCCCATATGTCCCCACCCCCACTCCGGTGGAAGAAAACACTATGATCATGCATGTAAGGTTTTAACAGATTGATACAAACCAGGATTTACCATCATTATCTAGTATTGTAATTAGCCTGTGTGTATCTATGTTAGTAAATTACTACCCATGGATTCAATGACAAGGGCCTGCGTTTTGTCAGTTGCTATAGTAACCAACAACTGGCAGGTGTGAGGTGGATCTGAGGTTGTATGTGTGTAGCCTGTAGCAGTTTTACTGTTAGCACATAAAGAGACTGTGTAACAAAACTGGACTACTGTACTTTATTCAGCTTCTGTGTTGGAACATAATACTTTACAAACTGGTGTCTGAACGGACAGCGTGAGAGTCATTAGCTGTATTTATTGCAGACTAGGCGCTCCAGCTGCACCAGCGTGTGCCAAGAGCAGTAAAATAGCCATAACTTGAAGTTTAACAACATGAGAGTTTAATCTTTACAGGGAGGAAATTAGTCATTTCCAGAGAATTAAAGAAGAGGAAAGGACTGGCGGGAATAAATGAGGGATGGAGGAGCAGAAGAGGTGAATGATTCATTAAAGGCTTCCAATTAAATTCTGCTCAATCATTAATTCCAAGACCATTCATGATGAGAGTCGGTGACAGGCTGTTTATTTATTACACTGCACACCTTTGATATTTAGCACAGATATGATTTTTAAAACCTTGTGTTAGCTATGTCAGCTGTGGAGTTGAAAACAAACTACTTTAAATCAACCGGCTGTGTATTATGTATATTTTAGGTACAGCAGATTGAGGACTAAAATACATTAACATTGGCTGCACTCAAGCCTTTTCTCTACACTGCACATGCACATTGGCTCGGTCGGCCTGAAATATGAAATATTTTTTGTATTATTTTAGCTTAAGCAATGTCAGATATTTAGCATAAGAACCAGGACTTTATACCGTTAAGTAGTTTTTGAGATTTTGCTATTTCTTATACTTGACTGAAAATAGCTACCTAAGTGTGTTTCCAAAAATGGTGGTCGAGTGAATTCACTTGCGACTTTGAAGGGACTTAAAGGGATAGTTCACCCAAAAATGAAAATTCTGTCACCGTGTCGTTCCAAACATGTAAGACCTCTATTTATCTTCGTAACAAAAAACACATCGATGACTGACATGGAAAAGAAAAAAGTGTTTAATAAAGTTTTTTTTTCTTTGTGCACAAAAAGTGTTCTTGTAATTTCATAACATTACAGTTGATCCACTGATGTCACATGAACTATTTAACAATGTCCTTACTACCTTTTTGGGCCTTGAACGTGGTAGTTGTGTTGCTGTCTATGGAGGGTCAGAAAGCTCTTGAATTTCATCCAAATAATCTTAATTTGTGTTCCGAAGATGAAGGAAGGTCATACGGGTTTGGAATGACATGAGTGTGAGTAATTAATGACAGAATTTTCATTTTCAATTTTCAAAAATTATATCTTTATTTACTTGCTTAATTCGGCTGATTTGAAAATGTCAAAATAGTATACCACCCTTATTGTTTCTGTTGTATATATAGCAGAAACAACAGTATATAGTGTATATATGCTAGTATATAGAGAACTGCTTGTATAAATAGTAAATGTTGACTAAATTTGGAATAGCACACTAGCATTTTTTCTTATTTCTGCCATATATGGCAGAAAAAGCTGGAGAAGTATTAGCTTACTACTAGTGTACGTTGGCTGAATTTGTAATAGAATTAGAAGCTAGAATTTTCTTGTATTATTTCTGATACATATATAGCACAAATAAGAGTAACATATTAGCATGCATGGTATATTTTAGCTGAATTAGAACATTTATCCCTTGTTTCTGTCATACATGGCACAAATAGCAGTAGTATGCTAATGTATTTGCACTCAACTAGTATATATACTGTAGTATACTGTACTTTCAGCTGAATTTATTTCTGCCCTTATTTGACAAAATGCAGGAGTAGGCTAATATGTTAGTATGCTATGAGTAATGAGGTTAGCAATGTAGGAGCCTACTGGCATGCATTGTCATGGTGATGTAGAGAGAACATTACGATGAGTGTAGAGGATACACTTTAATTGCTCTACATCAACCTATTCGCAATAATCACTCCAGCAGTTACCATGGGAGTAATGGAGCAAATGCAGCTGCCTCTCATAGTCATGAGGTCATACTGTTGGATAACCTGAGAGGGGATAATGGGGTAAGGGGTGTGTTTATGTGTACTCGGTGACCATGGCAACATATTCGATGAGAAGGAACACCTGGGATTTTAAAAGGATGTCCAACATTCACATAAACACGCACACACACACACACACACACACACACACGGATCTCCATGCTGAAAACAGAGACCATATGGTTTGAGACCCTGGAGGTGGGCGCACTAACATATCAAAGGCCTGCTGTTGTTTACCGGTCAGGTGTGACAAACAAAAGAAAATTAACTAAATGCAGCATCTCATTGAGTTAAAATAATGATGAAATTAAAAGGAAATCGTGTTTACATTGATCTTCTGATTAACAATTCAGAGTGTGCTCGTGTTTGTATTCAAGAAAAACCAAGAAAATAACCAAGAAACTGTAAGAAAACTGTTGCATAGCATCTTTTCAATATGAAAAAAGTGAACTATTTGATGATGTACATTTATTAAAAAATGTATAACATTTTCAGTTCTAACCACTTTTTTTCTTTTTTTTTCTTTATCCAGTATTATGGTAGAAGTAAAATGGAATTTGAGCAGCATTAGTTGTATAAAATTAACCATAATGCTTTAGAACAAAGGTCTGAAGTACATATCCTTTCATTACTACAAGTTCTCTTGAATGTTTCAATGTTACAATCACTGTGCTGTCATTTCTATCTTTTCTTCTTGTTTTGTGCCACTTATATCAAGGTAACATGGTATTCACACATAACTGTGTAACTAACCTTTTTTGTTGAAAAGGACTAAGCGATGAGTCACCTACTGTATGACTATTGGCAATATGTTATTTTTGTTCTATTATGAATCATTTATATTTATTTCATCCACAGGTTGGATTCAAGAAGCCAGAACTTCCTCCTATAGCACAATAACATCAAATCGATCTCATTCCTTGCCTGTATTTAATTGTAACTCTCAGTAAAGCCCAAATTTTATACTGAATGGTTTATTTTACTTTTAAATTCTTATGGCAGGAGAAAAGACACAAAGGAGTGGAATGTGGGATAAGCTCTATAATTATCAATTCCCTGACTCGGTTATGAGACAAGAGATTTGGTCTCCTCTTAGCCTCTTAATAATTTGTGTGTTGTGAACATGAGCAAAGTGGAGAATACCTTAGTGTCACAAATGGAACATGAATACCTGCTAAGCAGAACATGAAAAGAGCTCTGAAAACATTAAAGAAATAATACAAAGCTTAACTGTTAAACGCCAAGCTTCCAAACATAAAAAGCATTGTTTCATAGCAATATAATGAACAAAAACTCATTAGCATCTGTAGTACTCTGTGGACAATAACTGTAATCTAGACACTTGTTTCACATTTCTTCCAAATCGAGTCTCTGTCCAGATGGATGAGAAGTGTTTCGAAATGGGCAGTGTCTCTCATTCTCAGTTGTCTAGAGGTTTTATGTGGCCTCTTGGCTGAAATATGATCTGATTTGCTCTGTGAAATTGGCACGAGGTCTAATACTTAGTGGGAAAAAGTCTGTTGCTATTATGTTTTTTTTTTTTTTTTGTGGTTCGAGGGCCACGATCACCTCTTCATCAAATGCTAATTATAACATTAAACTGATCTTAAGTCAAACCAGAATGAAAACATATTCCAACTTCTACTGAAAGAGTCAAATGGAACAATTGCTGAGTCATTCTGGAGTTGGATTCATGAAAGAATCTTAAGAATAAAATTTTTCTTAATTTCTATTTTCTTCTTATGATCTTGCTTAAAAAGTTAAGAATATTTTGTATTCCCAAAACACTTCATAAGAATGTTTTTATCTTTATAATAACGTAAGAAGAATTGAGTAAGATTTTGTAAGGTAAGATGTTGATCAGCAAGTATTTGGCTAGAAATGCCATACGATCAGATAACACTAAAGCCAGGAATTTTCTTTGTAAGAAAAAAGGTTGTTCTTAAGAAGATGTTTAAAAACTTCTTAATTTTTGAAGAATTGCAATAAGAAGTTCTTAATTTTGAGAAATTTCTTCTTTCTTAAGAAGAAAATTTCTTCTTTTTTTGTGAATCCAGCCCCTGGTCACCAAATGACCACATTGCCATTTCCATCTTTTCCTCCGGTGAATGTTCCAAGCTAGAACAGATGCTGCTAACATCTGGATGTTTTTTTCTTTGATGTCACATGGAATATAAATACAGTACTATATTTCAAATTCTGTATTTCTGATGTTATCTCTTCTCAGATCAGCAAGCAGCACCTTCAGACAGTTAAAGATCGTTTCCAGGCCTTTCTGAATGGAGAGACTCAGATTGTAGCCGATGAAGCCTTCATCAACGCTGTCCAAAGTTACTATGAGGTTAGGCTCTTTCTATTCTTCAGTGCACACAAGTCTAGACTTACAAACTAGTAGGGCTGGAACAATAAATCGATGCAGAATCGATTCCTGGATCGATTCAGAATCGATTCCTGGACTGATTCTGAGATTTTCCGAAAGCATCGCGATTCCTGTGGAATCGATTCTGAGCTTAGATTTTAACAGCAGATGGCGCTCTAATCTATTTTTTATCTGCACATTCAAATGCTCATGAAGAAGAATGCTGAAGAGCGCTTGTGAGTTCGGCTGAGTCTGTAATTTCACCTCAGCTCAGAATGCTTTTAATATGACACGAGATTCGCTTCAACCTTTTCGAATTTTATGAATGATTATTTTAGGTTCAAGTATGTGTAAGGTACTGGAGTATGTGTAAGGTACTGTGCAGAGTACGGCTGTTTCTAAAGCATGCAGCGCCATCTGTTGTTCAAAACTAAGCTCAGAATTGATTCCAGAGGAATCTCGATGCATTCGGAATCCAGGAATCGATTCTGCATCGATTTATCATCCCAGCCCTACAAACTAGCTCATCTTTCAACTGGTTTTCTCAGTTAGCTTTATAATGTCAAATCCTGTGCATGCAAACCCTGTACACTTCTGCTCAAAAGTTTGGGGTTGGTAAGGTTATTTTTTTGTTTTGAAAGAAGTCTTTTATGCTCACCAAGGCTGCATTTATTTTATAAAAAATACAGTAAAAAACAGCAATTTTGTGAAATACACTTTTGTGAATATTACTGTCAGGCTTGTGTCTTGTGTTTCCCTCCCTCATATGCCCATATTTGGTTATTTTCCTGTTCATGTCCTTGTGTTAATTTGATTCCAGGTGTGTCTTGTCATCCCCTCGTTTGGTTAAGTAATTATAGTGTGTTCTGCCCCTTGTTTCCTGTCCGGTATTGAATATCTTACGTCACTCAATGTTTCCTGTGTTACCTGCTTGGATTTCATTAAAAGATTATTGGAATTGTTACTACTCCTCGTCTCCTTGCTCCTTCGTTCCCGTGCTCCTAGTGAGAATCGTGACAGAATACCAGACTAAAACAGAAAGTAAGCAGCGCCACTTCTACCCGTGTTTGTTTTCCCATTTTTGAAAAGTCTTTTGTTTTTCTGTTTGTTTTTCCCCGCGGCATGGAAACCGCCGCATTGCCCTAGCCCATAGGGATCTCCCCTTCCTCGAGTATGCTTGGGAGTTCTGCGGGCTCGCCACGGCATTAGATGACGCCACCATCAACTCTCATGCTACCATCACCCCGTGGACCTCCCAGACACCAAGGGACTATGCTGGAGGGAAGGGATCCTCCGGTGTCTGGAGAGTGTCCTGTCCCAAGCCCGCTGTCCAGCCTGTCAGCCGTTCCCCAGTCAAGCCTGCCATCCGCCGCTGACTCAAGCCTTCTGGCCGTTCCCCAGTCAAGCCCGCCATCCGCCGCTGACTCAAGCCCACCGGCTGTTACCCAGTCAAGCCAGCCGGTCAGGCCCTCCTGAGTCAAGTTCACTGGCCGCTCCGAAGTCAAGCCCGCCGGCCGTTCCCCCGTCAAGCCCCCTGGCCGCCGTAACGTCAAGCCTGCCAGCTGTCCTATTCACCCCCAGCCAAATGAGGAGGATGAGAAAGAAGAGACTGTTATTTGCTCTCATCCTCGCCTCAATGTTGGCTCCAGCCCCAGAGCTCGCTCCAGTGTCGGTTCCAGCCCCAGAGTTCACTCCTGTGTCGGCTCCAGCCCCATAGCACCATCCTGCTCCCGTGCTAAGCCCAGGGAGGGCTCCTGGTCCCCCGTTAAGCCCACAGAGGGCTCCTGATTCCCCGTTAAGCCCAGGGAGGGTTCTTGATTCCCCGTTAAGCCCAGAGAGAGCTCCATTCCCCGAGTTCTGCCCCGTAAGTTCCCCCAAGGATTTTTTTTTGGGGAGGTAGTAAGGTTCCAGCCGTAGAAGCCAGGGCGGGGGCTGGGGCCTCAGCCTCTGAGGCAGATCATGATCCGCCATGGCTCCAGAGACTACCTGTACTGCCATGGCCTCCCGAGTCCCCTGACCCGCCATGGCCGCCCAAATCCCCTGATCTGCCATGGCCACCCGAGTCCCCTGACTCACCTTGGCCGCCCGAGCTCCCTGCTCCGCCATGGGTCCTGGAACAGGTGCACGCACTCCCCCTCCCTGTTGGATGTCATACGGCGCGGGACGCGCCTTCCGGGAGGGGGGAGTAAATGTCAGACTTGTGTCTTGTGTTTCCCTCCCTCATATGCCCATATTTGGTTATTTTCCTGTTCCTGTACTCATTGTGTTAATTTGATTCCAGGTGTGTCTTGTCATCCCCTCGTTTGGTTGAGTATTTATAGTGTGTTCTGCCCCTTGTTTCCTTTCCGGTATTGAATGTCTTACGTCACTCGATGTTTCCTGTGTTACCTGCTTGGATTTCATTAAAAGATTATTGGAATTGTTACTACTCCTCAACTCCTCGCTCCTTCGTTCCCATGCTCCTAGTGAGAATTGTGACAATTACTTTCATGAAATATAATTACTTTCATGAAAGTCTCTCACACATGAGAAAACTCAAGTCATATCAGCGACCTGAAAAAAGCAATTTATTCTACACAGGAGTGGTCTGCTATGTTGATACCATGGATACTTGGTAACTCCTCTATTAACTTTTGGTAGCATAATAAGTAAATCCTGCAAAAAATGTGCCTGCAAACAGGGTTTTTTAAGCAAGTAGTAATGCTTTTTTTGTGATGATGCATGCCAATAAGTGTCATTATAGAGCCCAAGGCCAGTGTGTTGGATGTTTCAAGTTAAATGAGAGTTAACAAAACACAAACAGCAGAAGAAATGACTTGGTGCATCATTAAGCTACATTATATGTTGTGAAGATAAAAGTCCTTTTTACTTTTAAGGACATCTAAACAGATCCTTTATCTCTCCCATTAATATAATGCAGTTTAAAAGGGATTGTTTAGAAATGTTAAGCTGTTTGCTTTATGCTGATTTGATGAGCAGAGTAATCCATGTCGGTGCATATATTAAATAAGTACACAGTTGCAGTAAATCTGTTGAATGTTCGAAGTGACTTCAGCTCAAGATGTTGAAGGTATTAAGTCCCTGCAAAGGATTTTGTGAAACTTTCCTCTCTGATTAATATGTAGTCTCAAAGTGACACATATTGTAATTGTATTTTAGGGGATATATTATCTTTTATGACCTAGAAGGGGTGAATCTGAAATAAATTGCTACACAGGCTAGAGTTTTGGGGCGAAAAGGAGATTGGTCTCAGTATGGGTGGTAATTTAATGAGGTGAAACTAATGAGCGAAATGCCTTTGTACTCAGTCACAGCCAAAGCCAGCTTTTTCAATTCAATTAAACCCTGATACTCTTATTGAATTTGTGCTGGATGTTCCCTCTCTGTCAACTCATCTCCCCTGCTTATCCAGGCACGTTAAGGGAATTGTGTCGACTGGAGAGAGGTAGGCTGAGATAAAAATATGAGAGGTGAACCGGTGAGAGAATACAGAAAATAAAAAGAGTTAAAGAATAGATTATTAAATAAATATAGCCTTAAACCCTACTGCAGACTGTCAGACAGATTCTGCACTGCCAGATTCACACCAATTTTTTCTTGTTATGAATCAGGACTCTATTGTGCACTTTATGACACAGGGAAAATCTTGCCTAATTTAGGATAAAGTATTTCTCAAGTGTCTCAATAGCCATTTAACAAGGTTGCGCTGACCTGCAGCCAATGTTTTTGAACCCACAAAAATTGCTTTGCTTGGAAATTATAGAAGCAGCCTTGGCCTCTGATTCTCTGAGCTCATCCCTTTATTTAGATCACACATGAATCTGTGGCTGTTAAGATTGATGGCTTGAGCAAGTCTGTGTGTGTGTATATATACAGGTGCATCTCAATAAATTAGAATGTCGTGGAAAAGTTCATTTATTTCAGTAATTCAACTTAAATTGTGAAACTCGTGTATTAAATAAATTCAATACACACAGACTGAAGTAGTTTAAGACTTTGGTTCTTTTAATTGTGATGATTTTGGCTCACATTTAACAAAACCCCACTAATTCACTATCTCAACAAATTAGAATATGGCGACATGCCAATCAGCTAATCAACTCAAAACACCTGCAAAGGTTTCTTGAGCCTTCAAAATGGTCTCTCAGTTCGGTTCACTAGGCTACACAATCATGGGGAAGACTACTGATCTGACAGTTGTCCAGAAGACAATCATTGACACCCTTCACAAGGAGGGTAAGTCACAAACATTCATTGCCAAAGAAGCTGGCTGTTCAGAGTGCTGTATCCAAGCATGTTAACAGAAAGTTGAGTGGAAGGAAAAAGTGTGGAAGAAAAAGATGCACCTCCAACCGAGAGAACCACAGACTTATGAGGATTGTCAAGCAAAATCGATTCAAGAATTTGGGTGAATTTCACAAATATTGGACTGAGGCTGGGGTCAAGACATCAAGAGCCACTACACACAGACGTTTTTGGCTACAGTTGTCGTATTCCTCATGTTAAGCCACTCCTGAACCACAGACAACGTCAGAGGCGTCTTACCTGGGCTAAGGAGAAGTACTGGACTGTTGCCGAGTGGTCCAAAGTCCTCTTTTCAGATGAGAGTAAGTTTTGTATTTCATTGGAAACCAAGGTCCTAGCATCTGGAGGAAGGGTGAAGAAGCTAATAGCCCAAGTTGCTTGAAGTCCAGTGTTAAGTTTCCACAGTCTGTGATGATTTGGGGTGCAATGTCATCTGCTGGTGTTGGTCCATTGTGTTTTTGGAAAAAAGTCACTGCACCCGTTTACCAAGAAATTGGAGCACTTCATGCTTCCTTCTGCTGACCAGCTTTTTAAAGATGCTGATTTCATTTTCCAGCAGGATTTGGCACCTGCCCACACTGCCAAAAGCACCAAAAGTTGGTTAAATGACCATGGTGTTGGTGTGCTTGACTGGCCAGCAAACTCACCAGACCTGAACCCCATAGAGCAGGGGTCTTCAACTAAAACGGCTCGAGGTCCAGTAATGAACCCTCCCCACCAGCCGAGGTCCGAACAATTATATATAAAAAACAATCGATGGTTTTTGCCAGGCCAGGGTATCTGCAGGATATTTAAGCTTAAATTCAAGACTTTTAAAGACCTTTTTTTTTAAGACCTGCACAAAAAAATAAAAATAAATAAAAAATTAAATGACTGTAAAAAGCACGATTTACTGTTCAGATGCAGGTTTTCACAAAAACAATCAAGTATTATATTAATTAAATAACATACTGTATAAATATATTTTATTGCCTTAATTGTTTACATTTTATAACACATCTTCTTGTTGATCCACCAGTTCACATTTACAACTTTGCGTGTTTGCTTAAAAACATGGATTGATTTTCACATTGGCCTTTGACAACAGCAGACTGTACGGGCTGATTGAAAATGGAAAATCATTCTCTTCCAGCAGGTGGCGCTTTGGGAATGGCAGTACACAAAGCCCAAGAGACAGACTCCACAAAGCAGCGAAGCAGATGACTTTGAAACGTGCAGCGCTCATATTTATTCAAAGAATAGCGCAATTCTTGTCTTTCAGTCCCCACATTTAACACCTCCTGAAATCATAATTAAGACTTGTAACATTTAAGATTTTTAAGGACCCGTCAACTTTCCTAATTTTTGAAAATGCCATTGCTTTTCACCCACTGAAAGTTTCATCTGTCTGCGCGCAGCGGGCAGCTCTCTGCTCTCATCACTGCACGCACGAGCGCACCCAAACGGCTCTAGAGCTGACCTTGATCTGCTAGATATAAATTTGATGTACTAGAAATTAGCGTTTGGTGTTTATTTCATTATGTCAAAAGCCTTCACGGATTCGGACCGGAGTCCGCTACCGTAAAGACTACAAAAGCTGCGCCAGTTGAAATAGAAGCTAGATATGTAGGTCCGGGTCCAGATGGGACGGCTTCTGGGTCCGGACCCGGACCCGGACCGCGGTCCACCTGTTAGTGACCTATGCCATAGAGAATCTATGGGGTATTGTCAAGAGGAAAATGAGAAACAAGAGACCAAAAAATGCAGATGAGCTGAAGGCCACTGCCAAAGAAACCTGGGCTTCCATACCACCTCAGCAGTGCCACAAACTGTTCACCTCCATGCCACGCCGAATTGAGGCAGTAATTAAAGCAAAAGGAGCCCCTACCAAGTATTGAGTACATATACAGTAAATGAACATACTTTCCGGAAGGCCAACAATTCATTAAAAATGTTTTTTTTTATTGGTCTTATGAAGTATTCTAATTTGTTGAGATCGGGAATTGGTGGGTCTTTGTTAAATGTGAGCCAAAATCATCACAATTAAAAGAACCATAGACTTAAACTACTTCAATCTGTGTGCATTGAATTTATTTGATACACGAGTTTCACAATTTGAGTTGAATTACTGAAATAAATGAACTTTTCCACAACATTCTAATTTATTGAGATGCACTTGTATATATATATATATATATACATACACACACATACATACATCTATATGCAGTCATGGCCAAAAATATCGGCACCCTTGGTAAATATGATCAAAGAAGGCTGTGAAAATTAATCTGCATTGTTAACCCTTTTGATCTTTTATTTAAAAAGAAATCACAAAAATCTAACCTTTTATTGGATGATAAGAATTCTCTCAAAAGTGTTCGGCAGCAATGTCTCTAGTTATAGTGAAACTTTGTTCATTTTCTTCAGGAACAGCGCCGTTGTTGTTACCTCGCTTGTGAGAAGTCGTAGTTTTTAAGTTGTTAAACTATATTATTGATAAATTCATCAGAATAGTGCTAACAACATTAGCACGTATGTTAACGTGTGTGCAAACTATATGTGTCTGTGAGGGAGTGAGAGCAGGAGAGATAGAGTATGTGCTTTCTGTACATAATAAAACGTAATTTTTTTTCTGGCAAAAACATGGACATGATCTGTCGTTTTTATCTTTTTGTTTACTATATTTATTTGTTTGGTTAGTGTCGATGTGGGTTTTGGTTATTTTGCTGTTTTAGGCTGTAAGGACCTTTGAAATAACTCAAATAATTTGGCGAAGTGATATGGACATGTAATGCGGTCAAGAGCTACCTGGAACTACGTTCACCGTGCGTTTCCCCGAAAATAATTGCACACCTTGGAACGTTTGTCAGCCAGTCAGATTCAAGCATTCAATGGCCCCGCAGTGTGTGTATAATATATGTAAGGGATAATCAACGGCTAGCTGTGCATTAAACGATTTGAATGCACGACGTGGAGGCAAAATATATAGCATAAGTGTGTGTGTGTGTATGTGTGAAAGAAATTAATAATTTAACAATTAACTTAGTAAGGATGCATTAAATTGAGTAAACATAATTTTACAACAAGAACTTTCTATTCATCAAATAATGCTTAAAAATCTTACCAACCCCATGCAGCATGTCTGAACTCCTCAGCTGGTTATTGCGAACTTTGATGTGCTTGAGGGTAGCTGGGAGTTCTGGAAGGGCCTGAATGTTGTTGTCATCCAACATGAGGCTATTCCAAACTGTTAACCAGTAGTGCATATTTGTTACTGTGACAAGATTTATGTCTGATCACAGGTGTTCCTTAAAAGTGACCGTGTGTCCCGTATGGTCCAAAGCGGCGGCTGCTCAGCCAGTGACTCTCGTGAGGTCTTCAAGAAGCACATCGAGAAGCGAGTCCGCAGCCTGCCTGAGATCGACGGTTTGAGCAAGGAGACTGTCCTCAGTTCGTGGATAGCCAAGTTTGACACCATCTACAGGGGAGAAGAAGACCCACGCAAACACCAGCAGCGCATGACAGCCAGCGCTGCCTCCGAGCTCATTCTCAGCAAGGACCAGCTGTATGAGATGTTCCAACAGATTCTTGGCATTAAGAAGTTTGAGCACCAGCTGCTGTATAATGCTTGTCAGGTAAGGAGGGGACATTTATTCATTTAGTCTGTTCATTGTCAGGGAAGCGCACACTTGTTTCTAGTACATGACAATATAGAGATACATGTGATGATCTGAGTCTGGTTTTGGCTCTGTAATCTGATTTTTATCATGCTTTTCTTTTTTTGGAGGAAGATGACTAAACCCAAAGAGCTTTGCGAGAGTTGGCTTGAGAGCAAGCATAATTATGTGTTATTTCAAATTGCTTGAAATTGGTCTAGAAAGCATCTGCATGGACCAGAAAAAAACCCTGTCAAGATTCCTGCAGCAGGCTGAGGAAAAGCAACAGTGCCTTTGCTGAGGAGGTGTGAGTTTGCAAATTATGCTTCAGTTAGAAGAGCTTTCATTAGACCAGCTGCAGAAATGTACACAAGTCAAACAAAACCCAGAGTACCGCCCACATTGACTTGACATCCTTCACAGTGGATCATTTCAAAAGACACTGCAGAATGATATGAATTCAGAAGGTGATGTCATCCTAGGCCCTATGGGTTGTGGTCATTTCCTGTTTGTGGTAAGTGAAATGAATGGAAACCAGCAAAGTGCGAGTTTGTTGAAAAGCTATTTACACTGACAATAGCATGGATAGTGAATCATTGACTCTGCTTCAGGCAACAAGAAATGGTGTAGAAAGAATAAATGAAGAGAATAGTGGAGAACAGTAGTGGCTGTAGATGGAAGAACGACAATGAGTGGGTTCCAGAACAATAAAATAGACAGAAAAAGAGAAACAATTAAAGGAAAGCAGAGGAGCGTTCGACTGTCACATTTGTAGAGTGTAATCATGAGCTCTGCTCCAAAATTTAGTGAGTTGTCCATGCAGTATTTTAAGATCGTTCCAAATGGTACAGTATGCAACGTAATTAGTAAAATAATAAATACAAAATAGTGGGAAAGGTGAGAAAAAATAAACATACTTTGGGGTCAGTAAGTTTTACTAAAAATAGAAAATACTTTAATTAAGCAAGTATGAGACATGTTACAAAAGATTTCTATTTCAAATGAATGCTGTTCTTTCAAACTTTGTATTCTTCAAAGAATACTGAAAAAATTTATCATGTTTTCCAAAAAAATATTAAGCAGCACAACTGTTTTAAATGTTCATAATAAGAAGAAATGTCTCTTGAGCAACTTCTCTCTTGCCTGACAAGATTAGCAATGTGCTAATGCTAAACTCTTATTTTAATCAATTGTGAGTGGCTCACTAAATTTTGGAACAGACCTAGACCCTTGCCCATGGTTATATGAACGAAAAAATAAACACGTTTTGGGTGGAAAGCTTATGGTTTATATGCTGCCCCAAATTCCACACATCTTGCATTGCACAATGACAAAAATGACATTGAAAAAATGAGATACAATATCTGATTTATACTTGAAAAAAACTTAAATTAAATAAATAGATAAATAAGTAAGTAACGGCGTAAAATGGAGAAATATGAACCTGCAATAAGACACTTGACCTTAAAAATATTTTGACATTGTATTAAATAATAATAATGATAATAATAATTAGGTCTTTTTGGACCCCTCTGTGTTTTATGGATTTGTGTACTTGAATTGGGATAAGAATAGGAAACACCTTCATACAGAATTTCATGAAGGCTGCTGCAGATTTTGGGCAATTGTGGGGTTTGTGACCAGTGGGAAAACAAAATCGCCGAATCCGGAGGATGTCAGTGTAGGAGTCTGCTATTCATCATTTTGAATCTGAGTCTGTGTTCACACTGGAGCCAAGCGGGGCCTTTTGAGTGTGTGCCATTTTGATTATCTTTCTGTTAGCCTCATGAATCCTACTTACTGTGTAGGAATGGTAATATCCCTGTAACCATAGCAATGGCGGACACGCCAACCAGGTCTTACCTCAAATCTCGGCATCACCCCGGTCCTGTGGTTACAAACGCTGGCATATTTGTCTCTTTCTTTAGCTTCGTCTCTGTGTCATTCTCACTGCTAGTTTATGCAGGGTGCTTAAGTCTTTTATTTTTCACAGCAAGTCATTATTTCTGTTTTTCCACCGGGACTTCCAAGCCCCTTCCTGCTTTTTAAATTAAATCTTGTTGATAGGCAGAGTCTGTGTTAAACAGCTGTGTGTGCGTGTGTCTATGTGTATAACAGCATTCAGTACATTGGCTGTCTCCTGGGTAGTAGGAGTTTAATCCAATCTATCGACTCTTTCCTGAGGGCATTTCAAGATACCGGCTGTGGATGGCAAATAACTGACAGGCAATTAAATCCGATAGAAAATTCTGGAAAACGGATCAGTCAATAAGTGGAAATCAAGAACCTATTAATTTGGGGCCCGTAACTCACTCTGTCACTTTAGCCACTCTCTTGCAACTGTTGTGAGGTTAATTATACTGTATATAATTATTAGAGGTGTTAATTTTGCAGCTAAATTTATAATTAATTATATATATATAAAAAAATTATTCACATTTTTAATTAATTCAAATAAAAACGTAATGTCATTAATTAAAATTAAATGTCATTTAAATTGATTGAAAATGTAATATCTTTGGCTATTGTCTAGTTCCATGAGCTGTGCATTTTAAAGGAATAGTTAATCTAAAAATGAAAATTTGCTAAAAATTGATTCACCCCGTGTCATCAAAGATGTACATGAGTTTGTTTCTTCATTGGAACAAATTTAGAGAAATTACTCTGCAGATCCTCTGCAGTGATTGGGTGCCATCAGCATAAGAGTCCAAACAGCTGATAAAAACATCACGGTAATCCACACGACAGTCCATAAATTAACATCCTGTGCTGTAAAAAAGCTGCGTGCTTATGACCAAAATAGTCCATAATCCATAATTACATTTTCTCCGGTGAAGAAGTCTATCCCTTATTGTCCTCTCACATCAAAACCCACTGATATATTTGTTTTTGATTGAAAACATTGCTTGATTGGATATTTCTCTTCTGATTGAGACGAGATGACCTTTGCACTGGATAGTAAATATATTCAGCAAATTTTTCAACACAAGTTCACTCAAAAATGTAATTCACAAAAAACAACAACAATCAATTAAAATTAGACTAGACAGATGTCTTAACAGCAAATACAAAGCGGTAGCTTGACGCTGGTCTCCTCACACGTTGGATCAAATCCATTAATGATGTCCCCTGGTGAGGGCGCAGTCATAGGATGATGCATCCACCTCACAGAACACAGCAGGAACCTTCTTCAGCTCCATGTCAGTCGTGACACCGATGCCACACTGGGAATCTCAACAAAAGAGCTCACTGCTGTCCTACAGTCTTTTACTCTTTCCTCTTCACTCCTTCCTTCACTCATTCTCATTTCGACGGTACATATTGATTAACAAATGCATTTTACCCTGCAATCATGACTATAACTAGAACAAATGGATTTCAGCCATTCGCCCAGGATATGCATTTTGGTGTGGGCGTCCTGATGTAGGAAGCAATATTCTGTTGAATGAAATGTTGTCTTCCTGGCTTGGATAATGAAAGCCCAATCTGAAGTAATTGGCATGAATAGCAAATACAAGAGGAGCAGCAAGGTGACTTGACCGGGATGTGTGCGCTCTGGTTGATTGCTGTTAGCGAACACAAACTGATAACAAATCAGCAATGGTTCTACACACGCGCACATGCACTTCAACAAATGGCGTCCCTACTTGAATGTATTCATGACGGAGACACTCTCCGTATAACTAAAAGTCAACACAGAAATGGCTAAACAGCTACAAAGCTTTATCAAAGCCTTTTTGAGCAGACGTTGGTAGGGTGCAGCGAGGACAGCTGTTGCCACTCATTTACTCTCATCAAACCGTTGCGCTATCTGTATTCTCTGAAATGCAGATAACACAATGAGCTTTGAAAGCTCTGAAAATAAAGACCATGTATGTGTTTGTGTCGTGCTCTGCAGAATCCCTTTGCGCCCATGATGTGAGTGCGCGCTTTGTGGTGCGTGTTTTTGATGTCCGCAGTGTGACTATGCAGTGCTGAGGGTCTGTGCGTTTAAAGGCGCTTGTTGTTTGACAGAAATCACCTCAGTGCCCTTGTCTGATCTGAGGTAGTTGTCATGGAGATCGTAAACACGCAGAGCATTTAAACACTCTCTTGCCCATCAGCTGTTCTTCCCTTTGAATACATTACAGACTGTAACCTTATAATTACTTCTTTCTCTGTCCTTCCCCCACCCTCTCTTTTTCTCAGTGTCAATCACCTGAGTTATCGGTGTTTAAAAAAACATAGTTAAAGCTGCAGTCCGTAACTTTTTTTGGTTAAAAATGATCCGAAATCAATATTTGAGAAAGTACATAACCAGCCAGTGTTCAAAACTATCACCTTACTTTAGCCCGATTCACAACGGTTAGCTTATAATAATGTTTTCTAATTTGAGTGGTACGGGTAGGTTTTCGTGGGAAATTCGAGCATGGCACTGCGTCATTACGTCACGTCTGTAAACATAAAGAAGTTTTCCCGGCTACTAGGCTATCGCATGTGAGGATCCTGCAGGTGACAGATCATTTATAGCCTTTTCTCACAGCAGCTAGAATAATTAAATGTATAATTTTGATGGCGGATTGTAATCCAGAAAGTATTATGTGTTTATGAAACACGTGTGAATGAAATTAAAGTATATTCCAGTTTTAAATGTGCTTCTGATTACAGATAGCCTGGGATTACACATGATTTGTATTTTAAAGAAAACCAGTTCGAAAGGAGCATAATTTGCTTTTTGGGTTAAAATAATTTCTTAATAAGAAATTCGAGTGGCATGACAATTAGATTAGACTGTACAGAAATTGAAATCTACACGCTAATACACACTATACTCATAGTCAAGCAAGGCTGATGTTGTTAACATTAATAGTTTGAGAATAAAGTATAACAATAATAATAATTTGCACGGTTTGATGTGATATGAGCTAACCGATCTTTAGATTTAATCACCATTGGTAGCGAGATATATGGTAATGCTTTTTTCCTCAGTTGGTCAAAACAAATGTGGCAGACTTGTTACTTGTTCAGATGGCAATATACTGTGAAAATTCTTATTTGGGTCACACATTCCAAGACGTAGGCTAGAATCTGTGATTGCGAAGTAGGCTACAGTAAATATCCACACTGGTGCAGTGACTGACTGCCACACTTAATCTTCAGAACATTAGATTCATCTGCGTTGAGCCGTGCCGACACACGACCCCATGCATTAAGATAATTCCGCACACGGCTGCAATTCCGGGTTTTCAAACAGAGATGGCGACAAAGAGGCAAAACTTACGGACTGCAGCTTTAAGGATTGAGTGAGTGCACCAGTGTTATTTTAGTATTATTTATATATTACTGTATTATTGTAGTATGAATTCATATTTTGAATTAGCTTTTTGTTTTTATATTTAATTTTAGTTTAAGTTTTGGTAATTTTGTTATGTGCTTTTGTCATTTTTTTTTTTTACATGGATTTAAATTTAGTTTTATTTCAATTTTAGTTAAAGTAATTTTAGTGCTTCAATTAAAATTGCAATAACAAAAGGAAATGAAAATTATGCTTTTAGTACCCAGATGGTGTAGATATGGCAAGGGCTAACTAGGCCATTGCCATTGCTGTTTTTAAATATATACAGTACCAGTAGTTTTAGGCCTTCTGATTGCATTGTAGTTATATATCAGACATGAATGACGGAGCCTTTCAATCCAGTAATGGCAGTTCATACTGTTTCTCAGCTAGATATTTAATAGGCAGCTGCAAGACACTCTTGATAAACATGAATTCATAAATGCAGTGTATTACTCTGGGCTTATTGAAACTTCAATGCCCACCTGAGGTTTAACTTCCTTTCAGAAACTTACACTGACACTGCGAGTAACCATTAAATGGTTAGAGTTCCATTTTGGAAAAGGCCCCTGTTGACCATGGCAGTCATTTGCTGTAGCTACAAGAAGACTGGTCAGCAGGGTCTATTAGGTGAAATGTACAATAATGACATAATAGAGCTGACATGAAAGCAGCACAGCCTTTGCTTTCTTGCACTCTGACACATTCAGTCATCTATATTTTGCGACCCGCAAATACATGTTTACTTCAGGCAGGATTATGGGATCATGTGAGACTATAATGGTTTTATTAATTGAACCAAGAACTCCCATAAAAAAGCTCATAAAAAGAAATTATTTACAGATCTAGTAAATAATTAGTTATCTTGATTATGTGCTGGACAGGTTCTGTGTGTTTTTCCCACCCATGTCTGTACATTCTCGCTCATTTGCATAAAGATGGGTCTGTCTGCTCGCTGTCTCTCTTTCTGTATCTTAACAAGCTGCCACTCCTGTGTTGATTGCAGTGGTAAAGCGTAATTAACTGAGAGAGATCGTTCAGAGTGTGTTATCTGCACACTTGCCAGCTGAAATCTGTGTCCAGAATAATGGGATTGAATTGGCTAGTCACCATGACAGAACTACAGTAAATACTTGCAATATTAAAAAGTGCCAGGTAAGCTGCGTAGCCGACAGGGATTATATGTGGATTTGTTGTGCCAAAGCCTCCATCAGTGAGCGTTTTTCACCATCACTGACAAGCTTTCAACCATCTTGCAAAAGTTTTTATTATAAGTGATTATTTTTTTCCCCAGCAGCGTCTGTATTACGACATGAAAAAATGCTACAATAAAAACATTTTTGAATAATTCAATTTGGCTATTAATGCCAGAATAAATCATTCATTTATAACAAATGATCCAGTTATCCGAGAATAAAAAAGATTAAACTATTAAAATAAATTACACTATTGTTCAAAAGGTTGGGTTCAGTAAAGAACTATTATTTTTATTCAGCAAGGATATATTAAATTGATCAAAAATGACAAAGACAAAAACAAACAAACAAAAAAAGGTTTCCACAAAAAATATTAAGCAGCGTAAGCACCAAATCAGCATATTAGAATAATTTCTGAAGGCTCATGGCACTGAACTGCATAATGGCTGCTGAAAATTCAGCTTTGCAATCACAGGAATAATTTACATACAGTATATTAAAATTGAAAACTGTCATTTTAAATTGTAATAATATTTTACAGTATTATTAATTTTTTCCCACAAATAATTTTTGTAAAAGTACCAGCTCCAAACATTTGAACGGTATTGTGTATCTCATTAGTGCCATATCATAATACAAGCTACATACAAGTATAAATAATTCATACCTTTTTTAAAATCTGATTTTTAAAGCTATAAATGCCAGAATAAATGATCCATTAAAATGAAGAATAATGAATAAACAATAAAATTATTTAAAAAATAAAAAATAAATACATGCCTTGTTGGTACAGTGGTATTATTTTCATAAATATGTGTCAAATCGGTAGGAATGGATTTTTATAATAAATAACATTTCTCCTTTCACCCTCTATACTGTAAATCCTCTGTAATTATTTCAGGGGTCTTAGTTGAAATATTTCATATATATTCATACCGTATAGCTAAGGTACTGTATGTATCTCCCAGGTGGTAGATGCTGCACTTGTTTTATAGTAATGCTTCTGAATTGTGGCCTTTGATTACACAGACTGTAAAAATGTATTATTATCCCATATTTTTAAGAAATGTTGTAGGGTTCACATAGGACACGCTATCATTGGTAAAAGTAAATAGTATATACACTATATATATATAGTATATGCTGAAATGCACAATACAACATTGTCATAAACTAAAAAGTAAACAGAGATATGGATGTGAAGGTAACAATAGACTGCTTCAAAAAATCATTTAGACAGGGCTGTATTACAAGAGACTCTGTGCACCTGTGTGTATAATGCACTTTCTTGCCCATAGTCTTATTCCTCTTGCATTAATCCACGCTTCTGCAATTGTCTTCATGCATGGATTCATCACATGCATTTTTGATATGAGGATGGCAGCCATTTCCCCCTCTTTCATCAAAGTAGAGCTTGGCTAGTCAAAATCCACATTCTCCCTGCCTGTGCTCAGTACCAGCATGGATCACCTCTTATTACCCATCTCCTCACTATTGATCAGGAGCAGAGCCCTGGGCAATCAGACCATGTTTTTTCCTATAGCTAGAATAATTCGCTCTGCCGTTAGAAATCTTGATAGTGTTCTGTCCTCTGCTTTTCTTCCTGTGTTGATTTTTCTCAGTCTGTAATGGTGATTAAACTCGTGACCCTGTCTTAGACGATCGCCCTGCCCTCAAAAGCTTGCTGAAATTGGAATATTGATTCAATAAAATTTTCCACTGATTTGACTTTTCCCCTATTGCTGTTCTGTCCATTTTCTTTACATGATAAAGGTAAAAACTAACCTGGACTTTCACTGCCTAGTGGTGGAAGTTGCACTTTTTCCTTCAGTTTGTGAAAGATTGCAGTTGCAGAGATGTTTACAATAAAACGCTGTATGACTTTGCTTTAATTTTACACAGCTATTGTGGGTGTAACATTGTGCCTTGAAATCAGAAAAAACATGAAATCAGATGTCTAGCATTAAAGTTCACCCCCTGCTAGTTTTGTACGCCTCCATCATGTGGTGTTGGATGCTAACCACCGTTACACCTACGCTAATCAGCGTTCCACTGAGTTGCCTCCGTCCCAGAAGAACTAACTTCACCAAACAGACTAAATATTTAACGACCACAGTTTAAGAAGCACTCTTGAATGTTCTGAGTGCATAGCAGGTCATTTTAGTTTGTTTTTTTATCCCTGGAGAGAGGGACTGTGTTGTCAGTGTGCTCTACTGGTAGATTGAAGCAAATGCTACAAAATACTCTAGCAATACTATGGTACACTGATGACAATAGCCTAGCTTGACGCTTTTATGTAATAATCGTCAACAATGTTTTAAATTTTACCAGTATGTCAGATCTTATTATAACCTACAATGGAAGCTATAAATAGTCATTTGTCATTCTGTTTTATTTTCAGGTACCTCACAAGCTAAACATTAGGCCATTTTAGCATGCTGCTAGCTGGTTATTCTGTTAGCATTTTGCTAACCAATTAGCCTTACTTGTTACATATACATGACCCCCCCCCCCCAACCAATTAAGTGCAAACTCCGCTTTGCAACCGATTCTGAACATATTCATTAGTCTTGTCAATCAAAGTGCTGATTGCATACACAACATTGAACCTAATGTAAACTCATAACCCTAACCTCAGCTCTAACCTTAACTTAGCTTTGATAGCGCATCTTGATAGACAGCATTACTGTTTGTCACGATCAGATTCGTCCATGATTTTTCACATTTCTTGACAGGAGACCAGTGTTGTTATTGTCGACTAAATTTATTAAAAATAGTTTTCGGTAATTGAAATAAAGCTGAAATACAATATCCTAAACTTAAAAAAACTTTAAAAACAAAGTTAAAAATGTTGCCTTTGCAACTATCTGCAATATATAAGTTTAAGTTACTAAACATACTAAAAATGTAATAAATAAAATAAAAAATAAACAAATAATTTAAGCTATATGGAAATATTTTTTTAAAAATGGTAAAAACACATAAATATGAAATGTGAAGTAAATATGAAAAGATGATCGGTTCACGTGTGCTGCTTGAACTGAGGCAATACAGTGATCTGTCACGACACATTAAAGAGCCACAAAATGGTATTTATTGTTTGAATTTCTTAAAAAATGACAAAATTTGTTATTTGTTTCATACCAGAAATAACCTGCTCTGTCCTTTCTCTTTGCTCCACAATGTAATTTTTACTGTGTGAGAACGGCATTGTTTGTCGGACATAGCAACAGTAACAAAAGGAGGGCGGGTTTTTGGTAAGGGTCTATTGACCAATGAAATTGGCTGTGGGGTGGGGTTTGCTGCTTTGGCAAAATAGATAACGCTGTTTTAATTATCTTAAAATATGAAGGTTATCTGTTTTGGAACAGACTTTGTAAGCAAATTCCTCTTGTGGTCTGGGGATGTCAATCTGCAGGGGGACAGAATATCAAGGAAACATATCTTATTAGTTTGGAATAACATGAGGATGAGTAAATACGGACAGAATGTCAATATTGTGGCAAATTATTCTTTTAATGTTTGAGAAACTGTTGTCCTTCTTGACACTGTCTGACTCTGTTTTGTTGGACTCACCTTCTACTCACACACACATACGCACACACGCACTGGCCAGACAATCTCTCTGCCTTGGCTGGCTTAGATTAGGCACATTAATTTAATTACACATGTCTTGTTTGCACCAAATCTGATTATCATCAGGCAATGACATCATGGATTGCTCCCTTGCTGGTGCATGAAAATCTCAACAAAGTTAGGATGTGTCATGGCACACCGGGTTATTTGTTTATTGTTGTTCATCTGAAGGCCTTGTTTGGCAAAACCCATCTTTTACATTTTATCAAGTTCCATTGACTTGATAATAGCCTCTCTCAATCTGGTTCCAAGGTTATCTAAGGTGTCGCGATAGAACGGTTGTTTGCTTACAGCAATGCCATTCATCTGGTTTACATTCTGGCTCAAAGCCAGAGCAGATAAATAAATTAAGAACTAATCAAAAGCCTCACAGAGCAGTTAAATGACAGTGGTGGTAGGTTCTTTTATGTTAGCTGGTTTGTCTTTGCGATGTCTACACAATGAGAGAGGCAGCTGAGATGTGAGGCATGTGTGAGAAAGACTGAACGCTGATTCATCTTTAGCATTGACTGGTTCAGTCTACCAGCAGCAGGAGAAGAACCATGCATGCTGTGCTGCTTGGTCTCAGCTTGAAAAGCTAATTTCACTGTTAGAATGTTTGTGACCAGACTCAAAAATGCCATTTAGGGAAAGTAGTATCATTGGGTGGTGGTCAAGGCAGTTCTGTTTAATGCTAGGCTAGACTTTTGATTACATATTGTAATGGAATATATTTGACAATAAATCTTGCATTTACTAAGTGTGTTTTTTCAGAAGTAAATTTCTACATATTAATTGAGCTATAACTAAAAATGTTCCACTAACGTTGCCAAAGATCAAAGTTGTGTGTTGTGTTTATGTGAAAGTGTGCTTATTTTAAAATGTAGACCTTGTCCCTTTTGGGTTTCCATAATCTATTGCACATTCCATACGGATGACAATGGGTGTTTTTAATTTCAATTAAAAGTTATCAGGCTGTTAATATAAGGGCTTAGAAAAGATTGCTGGATATGCTAAAATTTGTGGGGTTTTTGGCATTGTGTCTTAATAAAATAGTTTTGTAAGCAGTTAGACTAGTGTTTTAAAGTTAGCAATTTTCTTGAAAGCAAATGCACTACTTTTTAAGTTTAGGGTTATTTCTTTAAGGAATTAACACTTTTATTCAGCAAATGACATTATAAATAATATTTATAATGTAAAAGATTTCTATTTGTAGTTATTTTAAACTTTCTGGTTATTAAAGAATCCTGAAAAACAGAAAGAAATTAGCATGTTAGAATGATTTCTGAAGAACCGTTTTTATTGTAGAGTATATATATATATATATATATATATATACTGCTTTGTTATTTCTGTGTTGAAACTGGCTTTGTTGCAGAATCAACTATAAGATGTGCCAGATTTTATTAATGTCATTATTAGGGCCCCATTGACTTCAAAATATTTTCTTTCATTAAGAAACAATAGAAAATCAGGTTTGGAACAACATGACTTCATCATCTAATAAACCTGAAATTGCTGGACACAGGTGCATTCTCTGTGGAAAGTATTTTTGATCTTGGATGGGGATGATGCTTAATCTGTGTCTTGGACTCCCATCCTGTTATTATGCAGTAACATTAAGCATTTCATTATGAAAACGCCCACACATTGGCATGATGCATGTGAGTGTGTGTTCATATACTGTATGTGTGGGACAGAACTTGAATTCATGAATTCATGCGTGTGTGATGTGAGCATGTGTTTTAATTGTGTATGCCTGCACAGTTATACGCACTCATTGTTTTGTGTGAGCAATCTGTATGTTGCAAGTGCAGTGGTGTGTGTGCGTTCATTTGCATGTAGGAATCCTCATGGAAGGGTGTAGGTGTTAGTAGCTATTTGAGTACTGAATTTAGCCCAGCTGGAGTCAGGAACGGGGACACCATGGCCATAGCCTGTCCAGATGGTCCTCCACCCAACCATACAACTGACTGGCCAATTCTTCCCCCGTAAGGCTCTGAACTCACCATTAGTTCAGAACCCTTTAGTATAGAACATACTGGGTATTTAAAGATGCATCCCTTGGCCATAAACTGATAAGTTTGTAGGATAAAAAGTGACATGCTGTTTGATTTTTGCAACAAGGTATTTAAACATTCAGGCCTCCAGCTAACAGTTTCATTATTAGGTTGGGCATTGAGTGATGGCAGTACAAAAATAGCTAATTAAAGAAACACTGAGGTCTGTCTTATTCTTAGCCAGGGTGATTTTTCTGGCTTGGAGAGTTCACTGTTAGATAAAAGGAATGGTTCATCCAAAAAAATGAAAATTTACTCTTTACCCTCTGGCCACCCAAGGGTTTATTTCTTCATCGGAACAGATTTTGAGAAATGTAGTTTAAATTTACTTCGCTTGCTCACCAGTGGATCCTCTGCAGTGAATAGGTGCCGTCAGAATCAGAATTCAAACAGCTGATAAAAACACCACAATAATCCACAATTAATTCACTCAACTCGAGTCCATCAACATCTTGTAAAGCCAAAAGCTTTGTATCTGTAAGAAACAAATCAATCATTAAGATGTTTTTAACTTCAAACCATTGCTTGCGATTCAAACCATTACAAGTTCTCTATCCATGATATTGCTTTCTCCAGTAAAAAAGTTGTCTTGTCTGAATAGGGAGTGAAATATGCACAGAAGTTCATGCTTCATTTTTAAATGATTCGGAAGTTGCCTTCTCAAGTGGCATGATGACAAATTGCTGATGGACTTTGGCCTCTAATCTAATAACAGTCCTGATCTTTCAGATGGACAGAGCTGTGAATGTATTGGATGGAGGCTTGAAGAAAGCCACATGCAGGCATTAAATATTGAATACAGTTTGCTTGAGGTTTATTTGGCACGGTTGGTATGGTACATCTAACAAAATGTAATGATTTATGATTAAAACTAATCAAAAGATAAAATTAAATGATTAAATCAGAAATCAAGATACTTTCTGAAAACAAGTATTGATCTCTTATCACTTGGTATCTCATGTATACATGTAGTTGTTTCTCTGAATAAATGCAGCTATTTCTTTTAAAAAAAAAGTCTGTTTTGAAATTACAGCTGTGTTCAGCTCTGATCTGTATGCCCTTTTATGAACATTCAATTCTTTATGTACACACAATGAATGTGAATATTGACGATTGCCTTTTGTTGAACTGATCAATTTTGGCACTGTTTATTGTAATGGTGAAGGTCAGATATGGTTGATCATGTTACAGGGAGGAAAAGTTATTTGTAACTTGTAAATGCATTAAAATGTGTGTCTTTTACAGTTGGATAATCCTGATGAACAGGCTGCCCAGATCAGAAGAGAGCTGGATGGACGACTCCAAATGGCTGATCAATTCACCAAAGTACGTGTTCCAATCTCAAACAGTTATACATGAAGCTGTTGCATACTGCACTTTTTAGGCTTATAGAGGAACCTATTCTAGTCTCGTTTTGTCCCTCTTGGTCATAATTGCTTTTCTTTCCTTAACACTCTGAATAGGCTGGCAGGTTCCCCAAGTTTGTGTCCAGGGACATGGAGGCCATGTACATTGAGGAGCTGAAGTCATCAGTGAACCTGCTGATGGCCAATCTGGAGAGTATGCCGGTGTCTAAAGGAGGAGAGTTCAAACTGCAAAAGCTCAAGAGAGGCCATAACACTTCCATCATTGACATGGGCCAAGAGGACGAGAATCAGCTCTCCAAGTCTGACGTAGTTTTGTCTTTCACTCTGGAGGTACTTCTTCTTGCTTAGTGTTTTGTCATTGGGATATAAATCCACTTGACACTCTAAACCACCATTTGAGTTAGATTCATTTTCTGAACATCTCTGAGGGGCACTTTGAGCCATTTCTGGGATCAAACTCTCCTTGCTGACTACTTTTTTTTTTGTCCAAATTTAAATATAACTATCCACCTTATTTTTCAACATGGAAGTAAGCCGTTTTCTGTGACTGTGTGAGACTTCCGGTTAATTTGCCATTGTAGGGACGTAACAAGAAGAATAGCAAAGTGCAGTAAATGGTAAAACTGTTTGCACTACAAACCAGTGTGTTCATAATTAAGAAAAGACATTAAATAATAATATAATATAATATAATATAATATAATATAATATAATATAATATAATATAATATAATATAATATAATATAATATAATATGGTAAGACAGTGCAATATTGCAATATCAAGCAGCAAAACAAGTACATCTAAAATTAGCTGGAAGTGGATGACACTGGAAGCCAGACACATTCAATTTTCAAATGGCTGTGCCTGCTCTTATTCTTATTCTCTTATTTGTTAGAATTCTCAAAGAACCACTGAGAAAAACAAATTAGGTAATTAAGTAATTTTCTTTATTTTTTTCTTTTCTTTTCTTTTTTTGTGAAAAACACAGACATTTGATTCATACATGAGTAAAATCACAAAGTACACCTGTGAAACACAAAGTTGACCAACTGAATAGGGTTTAAGAGTAAAATGCAGCCTGCATGAAAGATCAGTGTTCAAAATTTTTACCTAGTGGTTAAAGATCTTGGTTCATAATTCAAATGTTGCAGCTTTGACCCTGTGCAGTTTCAGTGTTCTGAATAATATTGCATCAAACATTGCCTTTTGAATTCTCACACGAATTTGTCTTCAGAACACTAAGCTTTCCAGAATACCACATCACATTGCCCACACTTAAGAAAATAGAATTTCTATGAGCACTTTCCTTTTCACCACCATCTGGTTGTAGCTTGTGATTTGATAGGAATTGATCTGATCATCAGCACACAACAATGTCCTAATAAAATAATTGGATCTGTGATGGTCTTGACATTCATCACTGGCTTGACGTAGGATTTCTGTACTTGCTTTTATCGGGTGAAAATTTAATTTGCACAGCCATTGCTTTGAATATCTCATTACAGCATGTTGCATATCAACGTCAAATATCACAGACCATGTTGGTGCATTAGCAATTAGACAAATTGAAAATGCCACCTTATGTTCATCATGCGGGTTTAAAAGAGGGCAGGAGAATTCTGAATTTGTGAGTAGCAGATAAGTCTGTGTGTGTGTGTAGACAAGTCTTACTAAGCACAAACCGGACAGAAAATCCTGAGTGGCACTGACAGCCTGCTACAAAGCTAGCTTTAATCAAGTGACATTATCTGAGAGGAGATATTCCCTGAAGAAGGGGGCAATAAAACTGTGATGTATGTCGGGTGTTAACAGCTCGTTCCCCTTTCACTGATACCTTTGTGATGACGGCTTTATCTGACACATCTCACATCCTCTGTCCTCATGCACGCCAGCTGTGTGTGGGTTTGGATAAAAGTGCTTCTAACTTATCTCACATGTCAAAGGATTAGTTCACCCAAAAATGTAAATTCTGTGATCGTCTATTCACCCTCATGTTGTTCCAAACCAGAATGGCTTTTTTCTACAAAGGAAAATAAATTGAGAATACAGAATACGTTTTTTTCCCCATGCAATTACAAAGATTGTAGACTGAAGCTTTCAAGCTTTAAAAATATTTAAAAGCACCATAAAATATAATAGGAATACTAAAGGAATTCTACCAGTGGGCTGTTAACTAAATCAGTCTGATTCATACATGAGTTATTCAGAATTGTGAACTGGATGAACTGATTCACGAAATAGATTTGACTCAAAAGATCAGTTTTTACCCTGATCCTAATTTGATGTTTTCAATTTTGTCTGTAATATGCATTTTGATTAATTTATGCAGGTTTGCAGACCATTTACAAGCATTATACAATCAAATTGTCATTCTTTAGGTTTTTTTTTTTTTTTTACCTCACACTAGCGCTGCAATTTAGGATCTCTGAAAAATTGAAAAAATATTGATTCATACATTATTTGACAATATTTCACACAACATTAATGTTTTGTTTTATTTTTGTGGTGTCATTTTATTTGTAGAAAAGGCATTGTCTCCTTTACTTTCTTGAAGTTGGTTTTGGGGTTATCAACAGTGTGTTTAGATAACAGTCACAATTGTTTTTTTGTTTTTTTCACAATTGAGTCGTCTCTATAGATTTCATCTTATTTTTTTCCACAGGTGGTGATTATGGAGGTACAGGGTCTAAAGTCTTTAGCGCCAAACCGGATTGTTTACTGCACCATGGAGGTGGAAGGTGGACAGAAACTTCAGACCGACCAGGCAGAGGCCTCCAAACCAACGTAGGTCTCAAAGAAATTTCTTGTCAAACATTATGTATGTTCTTTGCGTCAACATTATATTGAATCCAGCTTCACTTCTCAGTGAAGTTTAAGCACTGAGAAAGTTTATAAACAGCCTTGAAAGCTGCTGTCTGGAATAAATGATTCTCTTGCAGACTAATTAAATCAGCCTATGTACACTAACCAACACAAACCAGTTTAGGTTTGATTACTTGTCTTCATGCATACAGGCACATTCCCACTGAACCGTTCAGAGCTGGAGGAACGTAATCTCAAATGTTGTTTGCCGAAGCTGTGTGTGTGTGTGTGTGTGTGTTATTTAGCTCATTACATGATCAGTTGATCTTATTATTGTGTACACAGTAGGCCCATTCTGTTTGTGGTGAGTTTTAACGCTTCATTATGAAGTAACAATTCTGGGGATGTAATCAACACTTACGAAAACCGTACGCTGATCGCATTACTCAACTAGACTTGTCATATTTGTTTGTGTGTGAGGAGACTGATTCGAGTGTAAGAGAGAGAGGAAACACCACACACACAATTCTCACACTTTTCACTGAACATGCTTCACCCACTCATTTGGTCAGCTTACACTCACACTGATTTCTGTCACATTTCTGGAATTGTAAATTATTTCTTTTGTCGTAGAACAACATCTCTTGTTAATGAAAGTTCCCTTTAAATGATCATTTTGCTGCAAAATTACCTCGAGTTCACACTGTTTCTACTTCAAAGTATACAGTATGACTTTATATCTTGCAATTGCAAAACTTTGTTTTTTTATAACTGAGCTTATATCTTGTCTTACTGTTTGACTTTATATTTCACAATTTGACTGTTTTGTACACAATTGCAACTTTGCTTCACATAATTGACTGTTATCTCACAATGTAAATCTTATAATCTCGCAACGTGAAATTTTATTTCACAGTGTGACTTTGTCTTGTAATTTGGCTGTATCTCATAATTACGATTATCGTAATATACTTTATGTCTCTGGCAATTGACTTATATCAGTGGGACTTATTTTACAGTGTGATTTTATATCTTTTAATCTGACTATATCTCACAATTGAGATTTTCTAATAACTTTATATTTCGCAATGTGACATGAGCTTACAGTTGTAAATATTTTCCAATTTTAACTTTGTTTTTCATAAATGACTTAATATCTCACAGTGGAACTACTGTATATTTGACTTTATATCCCGCAGTTGCAAATTTTTGCAAAGCTAAATTTATATATCGTAATGTGACTTTACATTTCTCTTTTTCGACTTCTCCATGTGACTTTACAAATGACAACATATTACAGTTTTCGATTGCAACCATCTCACAATTGCAAGTTTCTCATAACTGACTTTATATGTCAGAATGTGATATATATTTTTAATCTCACACAGTGACTTTTATTCCACAACTTTTTCTCATAACTGAATTTAAAGTATATCTCACATTGCGACTTCAGCAATTTGCAATTGTAAATATCTCACAGTTGCAATAACTGACTTAATATCTCATAATTTTGACTTTATTTCTTTAAATTTTTTATCTCACAGTGTGACTTTTATCTCACAAAGTAACTTTATATCTTGTAATTTTGACTTTGTCTTGCAACTTTGAATTTATTGTTACAGTGTGAGACAATTGTCATATCAAACAATTTGTCTTTACATCTCACAATTCACAAAACTTTCCCACAACATATCATCTCACAGTTACTTTTTTTTTTTTTTTTTTAACTCTGAGGCAGAAAACCTACACCCATAGCCCAAAACTTATTTCAATAACTTATTTTCTATATATATATTTTTTTTTTCAGATAAAACATTCCAAACATTAGAATAGGGGCTTGATTGGATTTGTGCCATACATATTAAATGCGAATGTCAGAATGTGACAGTGAGAGATTGATGTTGTAAAATGCCTAGTCAATGCTATCAGTCGTGGCTACAGTCTGCAAAGATGTGCACTGCATAGCCTGCCATACAAGACAATTGATGAGCCTTGGCTTTTGCCCACAATTTCACTGAGGTCATATCATACAGTCTGACAAGCAACAAATGTAAAAGATAGAAATAATTGCATGGTGTACAGCCAACTTTACACACACACACATACACACACAAAACAAAAATGCTCATATCCACTCTCTTTCCACTAAATATACGCAGTTGCTCAGATCAACAAGTTCTCTCATTCACACACGTTTGCCGCACATTTCTCCAGAGCTTGCTGTAATGCTAAAAACCTGCTGGGTCTCAGGGGTAGAGCCGTGTGAGGATAGATGAGAGGGAGTCTGGGAAAGCAAAAGAATGATGGGAAACTGCTGAGAGACATGCCTTCTGTACCTGTTTGATCAGACACCTTAAAACTATGGGGACTGATCCTAAGACATCTCTTTAATTAGAACACATATGTGTGCTTGTGAGGGTTTGAGTGAGAAAAAAGGAAGTAGATAAAAAAATAAAATAAAATAAAAAACAACAGGGAAAGAAAGGCTGCTGTTGTAAGCCTCCAGGTCTGCTCAGGGGCTGGAAAGCCTTTTTAAATTATGTGCATTTCAGCATTGGACCTATGCTTGAATTTGAGTGTTCAGATTGCTTTTCCGTCAGTAGTTTGTAGTGACTGAATGCTGCCTTGACCCCCTAAAGGGATAAAAAAGAAAATTAAAGGGTTGTTGTCAGTAGGTCATGTATCATACTTTGCATTTGTTCTTGGGAGGCAGAACGTTTGACTTTAGATGCTCTTAGCTGGTGGGTTGTGACCCAAAAATAGGTAGCAGATTTGTTATAAAAGGGTCACGGACAGCGGGGGTGGGGAGGTGGATGGTGGGTTGTGGGGGCACAATACTAAATACTACTAACCATATAATTGTGCATAGTTTAGAAAAGTGCAATTAACTGTGCTCAAGGAAAAAAGAAAATGCTATGAATATCTGTCCAATCAAATTCACACTTCTGATTCATCTGTCATTTGGCAGCCAAATTATGCATATGCTAGCACGGATAGGTTGTGTAACAAATGGCTTCTTCACCAAAAACTATTCAAAATAAACCATACAAGATCAAAGAAAAAAATGACCAAGACTAAATTAAATGCGGCTTCATTTGCAATGAGAATGAAAATAGTTTGTGCTGTTTTGGTTAATAATTGTTTATCTTTTTGTATATTGTTGGGCCTAGATAGTAAAGAGAAATTAAATTTACTTTAAAGAAAATTTCAAGTCAAATTAAGTGGTCAAAAATCGTATCTGACCCACTCTGTTTTTCAAAATGTGTGCCGTTCACTCTATAAACCGCCACTTTCTTGTACCGGCAGTAATGTATCTATCTTGCTTATATTACTCACAGTGTCTACATTCATAAGTGAATTCAGTTAAACGGAATGTTAAATAAACAGTACATTATAATATTTAAATATACATTTACACTAAACTTGTTTTCTTTTATGGCCACCACAAAAAAATAAAACCTTAAAGCAAAAACTTAACACAGCTTAAGTGTGACATATCAAGTCAAATGTGTTTTTCTTTATTAATAACGTTATATTTTAGTACACATTCTTTGATATATGCTTTGAACACAAACCTTTTGTGATTTGTAAAGAAGGCAGTGGTCTTATTTGTGACTGGTCCTGTTTCCGCTCTATTGTGTCACTGGAGTGTTGCTCTAGGCGCTGTGGATTACATAACTCAGAGAGCTTTGCTGAGAAGCGTTTTACTCTGTGTGTGTGTGTGTGTGTGTGTGTGTATCTGTGTGCACTTTGCATGTTTTATTTTTTTTTCAGTGTGTTACTGATATAAATCA
Organism: Onychostoma macrolepis; assembly: GCF_012432095.1. Classification (NCBI taxonomy): domain Eukaryota; kingdom Metazoa; phylum Chordata; class Actinopteri; order Cypriniformes; family Cyprinidae; genus Onychostoma; species Onychostoma macrolepis. The sequence goes on along the minus strand of NC_081165.1, from coordinate 20,618,105 downwards.
GTAATATAGATCAGGGTTTCTTTACCACATGTTCACATGTTGTGGGCTTTTAATGCATTGAAGTTAACCTCTGATCACATTTAGCAGGCCAAATGTATGTTTGTATGTTTGTGGTATTACTTAGTATTTAAGTTCAGGCTGTATTCGCCAATCACACACGTGATTCACTCACAGCTACGTTAACACTAAATACATATGCCAAATATTTTGTATTAAGGATTTTCAAAGCATACTCAATTAGCAATAGACAGCTTAGAATAAAGATCTAAAGATGCTCAAAATGTTACTTTCTGCATCCTTCTATTTGGTTTTGTTTATTGTTCAGCAGTTCGACATTTCACAACTTTGATATTGATTCTCTGTTATCATGTCAAGAGAGGATTGCTGCACCAGGGGCACATAGACAGGGTCCGTTTTTTTTTGTTTGTTTTTTTTGTTTGGTGTTTGATTGAAGCTCAAATGTGAGGAATCAAAGTAGTGTTTAGAGTCATTCACATTAGGCATCATGAAATATTGATGTAGTGTATATATAGAAATGTAAGCTCTTCTACTGCCACCCTCTGGCACTATTAATACTAGCAGCACTGTGCACTGATACAATGAATTGCAAACATGCAAATTAATACAAATATATGGCTTACTCTCTGGCAACACTGATACAGCAACTTCTGACATTTGAGTATTGTATTTGTAAATACATATTGTAAACAGTGTAACTTTTATTTATTCTTGTTTAAAAGAAAGACGCATCAAATTTTCTAATTATTCAGAACATGGCACTTACATTCCAAAAATAATTATTGTAAAAGATTTTTTAGTTGTGTTTTATCCTCTGGTATGGCTAATCTGAGATAATAAAACTTTAAAATGAGACTCATGCAGCCAGATCATAAAACTCCAATCACAAATGCAGTAAAACCTGTCTCAACAGAACATAATAGTTAATAAGACGGTATTTTCATTTTCTGTCTTGCTATCATGATTTACTCACATTCTTCTGGGACTTGTTGTTAGAATTGAAATATTGTTCCAGTATCAGTGAGACTTTATAATTATTAAATGATAATGTCAGGCCTTGAGCATTGTAACCTGTTGAAAATATGTGCCAGACACAGAGTAATGCTGTTCTTCTGTGTGCAAATGGTCACATAAAGATGACTCATTGAGCAAATGAGAGGAAGCCTATGTGAAACGTGTGTGTAAGAAGACTCATGCACATTAATAACAGGTTGAATAGCATTCTAAAACACTCCTCAGTATGTGGCAGAACAAGATTTGTTGCCACACATACATTTACAGCTTGTGGTCATATTAGTGTCATCAGACAGCTGTTCTGTTCCAGGCAGAAGATCTGATGCCAGATTGTTATGAGGACATTTACATTCATGTTTTATAAACTTTGCCTAGCTATCTAGCTATAAAAGACAAACTGAAACCAAAACCCTACCCCAAAAATTCTGCATTAATAGAATTATTTAAAAACCTTATATTTACATTTACATTTAGTCATTTAGCAGGACATTCCCAATAAAAAAGGTTTTATTTATTTATTTATTTAATGGGGGGTGTATATATATATATATATATACACACATGCACATGCACATGCACACATATATTTTAAATACATGTATTCAGCAAGGATGTAATAAATTGTTTAAAGATGAAAGTCAGGAACCTTACATTGTTACAGAAGATTTTTGTCTTGTTTAAAAAAACGCTGTTCTTTTATTTTTATTTATGCTGTTCTTTGCTATTAGAAGGATCTTTGAAAGATTATGTGACACTGAAGTAATGGAGTAATGACTTCTGAAAATTCAGCTTTGCTATAACAGGAATAAATTGCATTTATATAATTAATGTAATTATTTATACATGTAATTAATGTATATTATTGTAATAATATTTAGCAATATTACTGTTTTACTGTATTTTGATTAAATAAATGCAGCCTTGTTGAGCTTAAAAGACATTGTTTAAAAACATTAAAAAATCTTACTGGCCCAAGCCTTTAAACAGTAACGTGAGTAGATAGATAGATAGATAGATAGATAGATAGATAGATAGATAGATAGATAGATAGATAGATAGATAGATAGATAGATAGATAGATAGATAGAGTAATGTTTCATGTCTTGAAAAAAATAAATCAGTAACAAAAATTGAAAAGGAATATATATCATCTGCTGTGCCACAGGCGGCTGCTGATACTAAACAGCAGTTCACAGTTCACATGCTGTGCCCAGTAGCTGTAGCCTTCAAATACACAGCAAGTCCCAGTAAAACCCGCTTTTCATGATCCTGTATTGATGGCGTGCTTGCTAACAGCACTTATCGTTTCTTCCAAAGAATGTTTCAACGCCATGAGCCGAATATGCATCAGACATCTCCCCTGAGACACTGATGTGAAAGAAGGTTGAACAGCTCTATACACCGACACAGCAAACACACATACACAAACATACATGAAGACACAGCGTCCGTACACCCTCAGCCTCACCCCAGGCATTCTAGACGGAGCCAGGCTCAGAGGGGGTTGCCATGGAGACCCGTTTACTGCGCTCTGTTCCCCCTGTGCACTGTGGCCAGATGATTGCCCCCCCTCAACTCAAGGGATCACAACATACACACACACACACACACACACACGCTCACACAGGCACACACATGCATCACAAATACTTTCATGTTCACACATACACATGCACACACATAGTGTATTGCCAGACAAGCCAACAAAGCTGCAATTATTGTCCTGTTGATTCAGCCTTTCTTCACAAAGTAAAAGAGTGTATAATCCATTTAAACTTATTTATGTGTGTAGACAAGCTCTTTTTTTTTTAAGCTTATATATAATTAGATTTTTGCCTTTTTATTAACACAGCACAGTAGATACAGACCAGATTCAATCCTAAATCTCCTACATTGGCACCACTTTGTGTGTGTGTGTGTGTGTGTGTGTGTGTGTGTGTGTGTGTGTGTGACTGAAATACCAGGCTAAAGTCTCAAAATCTAATTATGAGTTAACAAGCATCAAAGTTTGATTTCAACTAATTTCACCATGCTTTCAGTCATTGACATAGCCTTACTCAGTCAATATAAAAGTGATCAAGGTTACATTTTCACAGGATGTTCTTTACCTTATGACGGATGATTTTATGTAGATTTGTGTACTAAATCACACACACACACACACACACACACACACAAAACTTAGCTGGGTTTTCACATCCAGGGTCACATGTTTTTTCCCCAGCATATACAGATCAAAGATTTTCTATGTTCTTCCATGCAGATTATTTTTGTTACTTTTGCACAATTTGATTACATTCGGATCAATTAATAATATTGTAATATTGTTTATGCTTGCCAAGGCTGCATTTATTTGATCGAAAATACAGTAAAAACAGCAATATTGGAGTATATATATATATATATATATATATATATATATATGTTATATATATATATATATATAAGAACGGTTTCTATTTGAATGTAACTTTAACATATTTCTTTTACAGTAAAGCTGAATTATTTAGTGCTAAAGAAACATTTCTTGTTATTAGCAGTGTTTAACAAAAAAATAGGAAGTTCACAAGAACAACATTTATTTGAAATTATACATGTCTTTAATGTCACCTTTGGTCAGTTTAATACATCCTTGCTAAATAAAAATATGAATTTCATAAAAAGATTTTTTTTTTTTAAATTAATGAATACATGAATAAGGACCCCAGACTTTTGAATTGAAAAACAATTGGAGGACAGTTTTCACTATAGTCAAATATTATACATCAATTATCAAATAATTAAAATTATATAATCAAAAATAATATATCAACCTTTTAAATAAAATTACATTTTTGATTAAAAAAACAATGTACAGTTTAGTATGGATCCAATAATACTAAAGATGAATAAATAAAGAAAAAATAAAGGTGTTAAAGGGATGTTTCTGCATTCTGCTAAAATGTTTCTGCATTCATTTACTCATCCTCAAGCTGTTCCAAACCAGTATGAGTTTAAGATATTTTGAAGGATTTAAAGGATTTTTGAAGAAGTAACTAAACATTTGACAGTAGCCATTGACTTCCATAGTACAAAGTAAAATAAAATAAAATAAAAATACTATGGATGTCAGTGGCTGTTATTAAATAGTTCGTAACCAATCTTCAAAATATAATTTGTTTTCAACAGAAAGAAAAAAACAAAACAAGTGGAGGGTGATTAAATGATGACATAATTTTCATTTTTGGGTGAACTATCTCTTTAAGTAGGCTGTTGAATATCCATTACAGGTTTGCGAATCATAATTCTCTGTGTGAGTGTGCAATCTCAGACTGTCTCTGTAACATACTGCTGTTATTATATTATAATTGATTATTAAATGTATGCATATTTATGTAGTTTTACACCCCTAGTTGAAAAACCATTTTGAAAACCACTGATTTAATCTCTTTCTCTCTCATTTAGTTGGGGTACTCAAGGAGACTTCACGACCACTCATCCACTTCCAGCAGTAAAGGTGAAACTCTTCACTGAGAGTACAGGAGTGCTGGCACTGGAGGACAAAGAGCTGGGACGGGTCAGACACGCACACACACTGAACCCATCACAGCTCATTTTAGCCCATACTCACACAGCTCTTTAAGCAGTCAGCAGTGATCTGAGCTCAGTTCTGCCATCAGGAGGTGCTCGGCACTAAAATGGTTTTGCTAAGCTTTCCAAAATGAGCAGCCCCCCTGTGTGCCTGTAGCTGTTCTAATGGATTTGATCCAGTGCTGAGTCAATGAGGCATACAGTCTCTCTATTCCACTCTCTCTCTCTATCACTCATTCTCTCTAAACAATAAGCCTGCACTGATATGAAAACAGAAAGATAAGGTGCTGATGTCGGGTCTTATGCAAATGATAGATGACTTCAAAGTGAAGTGAGAGATAGAGAAAATAATGGGATCCGATGTGCGATGAATCAGAACATTGGTGGGAATGGATATTACTGGAAAGCTGCAGTGCCCCACTCTTTTTTCTTTCCCATATTTAAGCTAGCTATGCAATATATACTGTATGACCACTAATGAAAATGAGTTCGATTTCAAATTTTATTATCACCATAACAGAGTGAAAAGTTAAGCTAATATCAATTTTATGTCTTTGTATTTGGTATGTCCCCTTTTGCTTTAATGACAGCTTGGCAATATTGCAGAATTTATACATTTACTATAAATTTTACATAATATTTTTTAACGTATGTATTTTTTAAAATAATAATATAGTTATAATCTTTATATTTTTATTTATTTATAATACACAATTATATATATATATTTAAAAACATTTATCTCACACTAAATTTTTACATTTTATAATAAATAAAATATTTTAAATGTTCATAATGTGATTCCAGGTTGTATTGCATCCAACCCCCAATAGTCCCAAACAATGTGAGCTCCATAAAATGACTGTTGCCAAAGGTTGTCCGGATGACCTGAAGATCAAACTGGCTGTCCGTATGGACAAACCACAGAACATGAAGCACTGTGGGTAAGTGACATCCTCAAAATATAAATTTCAGATTTTGCTTGTGAACAGTTAAGATTTGCTTAAGGTGAAATCTGCTGTAATGGACAGTCAGTTCTACACTGACCCAGAACTGAATAGAGTTTAATGTGTTGTTGAATAGATTCAATATGCAAAGGCTCAGGACAACATTCCACTAACACTGAAAGGCAAGAGTCATAAACTCTGGCTGGTCCAATGAACATGTGTCCTCACCACTCTTGTGAGCTTTTGGCTCCACCTAGTGGATAAAGTAGCAAATTATTAACAACAGACGCATTTGATGGAGGAGATCTGTATAGTTTCTGTATAAATATTCTAAGATTAAAAAAGTATATAAACATATTTAAAACTCAGCAGTTTATAAATATAAGACATGACTAAACATGATGAAATATTTAAATGTATTACTAAATTATTAAATAGATTTTTCTTGTTTTTTTTTTTTGTTTTGTTTTTTTAAATAATGCAATAAAATAAATAATGCAAAACAATTGCCAATGGGGTAAAAAAAATTTTTTAATTCAGTATATTTTAATCTCTCTTTGTTTTATGAAATTCGTATCCTTGTTTTAAGGATATTTTGAGTTTTTATTTTTATTAGAAGTCAAGGCAAAACCTTGAAAACTGAATACTGAAAATCATATGTATATAATTTTTAATGCAAGTCTCTCATACTCACCAAGGCTGATTTTATTTGATTAAAACACACAAAAAAGAACAACTTAAAAAAGTTATACTGTAAAATATTATTACAATTTAAAATAACTGTTTTCTGTTTTAATATACTTTAAAATATAATTTATTCCTGTTGTGCAAAGCTAAATTTTCAATAGCCATTACTCCAAGCCATATCTGACACCAATTTTTTGAATGGTAATGTATATTGTTACAAAAGTTTTATTCATCAAAGAATCCTTTAAAAAGTATCACAGGTTCCAAAAAATATTACACAGCACAACTGTTTCTGACATTTGATAATAAATCAGAATATCAGAATGATTTCTGTAGGATCATGTGACACTGAAGACTGGAGTAATGATTGATTGATTGATTGATTGATTGATTGCAGTGGTCATTTAATTATATTTATCATCATGTCCCATTTGATGTGCCTTTGTCTTCAGTGCAATTTAATGTTTTGGCCATTAGGGGGCACTAAACCTACACCTGAGAATCCATATCTATTCTTTGCTTGTATTAAAACTCACTCTACTTACTGAGGGAAGACTCATATGTCATCTTCTGTGAAATTGCATTATGTAGCAGGTTTTTGTTTAGATTTTTTCATTTTACATATTCATTCAAGTGATATGTACAATATAGCAAAACTCTGCCTGATTCTCCTCAACTATATCCGCATATATGCAGTTTACTACTAGTCCATCTTTTATCTGCTAATGGGACTATATTGACAGCTTGATTTTCTGTAAAGCTTATTTGAAACAATGTGTATTGAGCTTAAGGAAATATTTTATTTCATTTTTGGAAAAACTGTAAATGTCATCCTTGATTTAATGAACACAATTTTAGTGTTATAGCTGAAATGTCATAGCTGTAGCATTTTTCTAAATGAATTTTTTACTCATTTTATTTGGAAATGAACTATATATCTCATCTTCAGATAATCAGCCACCTATTTTGTCAGTTTATACGTTTATTTTTTGGTTATTGATTTTTGTTCTTTTTCCCCATTTTTTTTTTTTTTTGTAAAGGTACATATTACTGTATGTTCTATGTTTTTTAAACATACTTTTAACATATATCTATTGAAAAACGAATCCAAGGCACTTCTTCCGGTTCCAAAATGTTAAAAAGGCTTTTATTTAAGCCTTCATATATTTATGATGTTAAAGTATCCCTGTTGTAATTGACTAATTTTAAACTATTCAGAGAGAAAGGCAACAGTGGCCCATTATCACTCAAATTGAGAAGAACACATCTAGCAAGCTATATCTTGACACTATGATGCAACACCTGCTCTGCGTCTATTCACAGATACCTTTGGGCCATTGGGAAAAACCTGTGGAAAAGATGGAAGAAGAGATTCTTCGTCTTGGTGCAGGTATGCGCTTTTTCACCTCGGTGTGACTTTTAATGGAGACCGTTTCCTCCCCTTTTGATTCAGATTTTTTAAATCAAGTGCTGTGCATTTCCATTTCCATTGTGTGTGTCAAAACTGCTCCAGTGAAGTAGACTAGATTCCCGACTCTCTCTGATCGAGCACTGTGTCAGGTACTTCGATGGAGCCTTTTTTTTATTTCTGTCTCAATTGTTTGCTGTTCAGTCAGCTCCTCTGTGGCGGTTGTAACATGTCTGAGAGCTAAAAGTTGACAGGCGGCTTGACAGAGTAAAGGACCAGCACTCGCAGCTAAAAGAGCCCACATCACACGCCCACCAGTCGCTCGCAGCTACGGCTACAGCAAGTGACAAACAACAGTCAATACACTGACATTATTTATTTACCTTAGTGTTTGCGTGCATGTGTGTCTGTGTGCTTGTGTGCATGCAAGCGAAAAACATTACAAGATGCCCTGTTTGTGTTTTCGAATGTCAGTGCGGGTAAGAAAATATGCCAGAATGCGCTTTTTGTGTCCGTGCTTTTTGTTATTTTGTTTGTTTGATTTTGATGGTTTCACACTTTGTGTTTGTTTGTTTCCTCTCTGCTTTTTGTTGTTTCTTCTCTGTTAAATCCTGTGTATTCACACAAACGTCAACACATCCATCTGTGTAATCCTCGTAAATGTAAATGATTTAAATGCTTTATACCACATACACAGTTCAATATATATTTTTGAAATACTGAATATTAATACAATATTCAGTATAAACCAACATCTCTGCAATATAAGACCTATATTATAAGATCTATGCTGAAAAAAAAAATGTTTTGTGAACATAAAGTGCATCATGCATTTTTGCCTAAATTATTGAATTATTTTTAATGATTATTATTATCCTTTATAAATCAATGTGTTACATTAGTTTACATCAACATAAGGGTCAGATCATGCAGCAGTAGCTCTAAAATGAACTAAATTAAATTTACATGAAGCATACCGACCCTGTTATTAACATCTATCACTATTGATATTTTTCTATACAGTACCGTTCAAATATTTAGGGGGCGGTAAGATTTTGAAAGAAGTCTTTGATTTGATCACAAATAAAAATATCTAGTCTTCAGTGTCGCATGATCCATCAGAAATCATTTCAATATGCTGATTTGGTGCTCAAGAACATTACTTATTATTGTTAATGTATATCAGTGAACAGAAATTTTAAAATAAGCTTTTTAAATTTGAAATGTAATCTAAAAATGTCTTGACTGTCACTTTTCAATCAATGTAATGCGTCCTTGATGAGTAACAAGTAAATATTTAGTATGCTGGAAGTCATATCTATGAGTGACCAGCGTTTGATTGACACTCTGAAGGATTGTATGTAAATGCCCCTGCATTTAATGTGGGGTTTGTGTTACAGGGTGGGTGTGAGTTCACTGTTGCATTATTCATAGATTATTCGTAGACCATTTAGGGCTCCTGTTTGACACAGGCTGGCTTTGAAACAAGGTGTCGCGAAAAGGTGGTGACAGAGTTCCCCGTGGCTCCACCCTGCCATTTCATTTCTTCAGTGTTGCTTAGCTCAGTTTTAACATCTCTATCCTTTATAGAGCACGCATAAGCAGTCATATAAATTCTACAGCAGCCGAATTATCTGTCTTCGTGCCTCTAAATGCTCTTGTTGTCAGTAAGTTGACAACATAAGGCCAGCATTATGATTCAAACTGAAGTCTAATTATTTTACGGTCGGTAGGCGATGTGACAAAACAGCGGGCAGACGCTCTGTGCTCGCTTCCTTTTCCCCCTCATCTCGTCTCCGATGCTCTGGCTCAGGCATTCAGCCTTGCGCATCTGAATATGGTAATGCGTTCGAGTGACCCGGAGGGGCTCGGGTTGTGTGTCTGGCATTCGGCTTTATATTTCCAGCATTAGCGATCGATTTGCGCCCGCTCTCCCGCTCTCTTCATCCACAATGCAATTTGCAGCGCATCGACAATAACAAGGTTATTTAAAAGAGCAAAAGCATGCAGGGGTAATCAGAAAGCAAAGTCATTTAAAATCCTTTAACTGTCGGTTTGACAGCGGGTCAATGGCCCCACCAGCGACCGCTCCGGCTTCTGACAGGCCCGAACTTCAGCGGATTGATGGGAGGTTGTGCGTGTATACATGTGTGTGTGCGAGCGCGGGGGGGTGCGCGTGCCCCGGTGGCGTCCCGAAGGCACCTGGGTGCCACCAAGCCAGATTGGGGCCCTGAAGCCAGCCCAAGTGCCCGTCACACACATGACATTGAATTTATCATGTCACTTGGAGACGGAGTGAGAGAGGGCTGCCACTTTCAGCAGAGGTGATGGAGGCGCTGGATTGGTGCAATGCTGCGGATGAGGCCGGAGAGCGTCTTGTGTGTGTGTGTGTGGAATGTGTGTATGACTGGCACCTAACTGCACGACTCGCATCCAGAGTGACAGCGTGTCATCCCACACTATTCTGTCAGTCCCGTTTGACTGGCAGGACAAAACCTTACAAGTCCAACCCTACATCGTCAGTGACCAAGACAGCCTCCCTCTGAGATGCCACCCTCCGTTTGAACCCTATCACTAGCCTGAAGTAGATATTTCTGTTCAGGTTTTGCCTTTCTAGTTCTTAATAGTGTAATTCACAAAGTGTGTTTAATGTGCCAATATTCTTTCCAGGTCAGCCAGTACACCTTTGCCATGTGTAGCTACAGGGAGAAGAAAGCAGAACCTGTTGAACTTCTCCAACTGGACGGATACACTGTGGATTACACCGACCCTCAGCCAGGTCACTGCAGCCAATCAGATTGTTACAATCAGTGACGTCACAGTGAATATAGTCTTCACCTGTTCTATCCATCTTGTTTTTAACGTAGGAGCGTGTACGGCCATTTGTAGTTTGAATGACCGAGGCTTCCGATGTCAGTTGCTTCCAGCTATTTTATCTGTACCAAAACAGGCCGTTACGCTGCTTGATTTTGCAAACTGGTATTTGTTATCATATTTTTTTTAAACGTATTATTGTAATTATAAACATATAGCACAAAGTTTTGAGCATTCACAAAAAGCATTGCAAAATAAGGTGGATAGAAATACCTGTTAGACCAGCAGGTGGCATGTGTTTCTAGGATCCATACACATTTATTCCCAAAGAATAGGTGACTCATTTTATTAGTGTTTAACAAACATCGGTAATTAACTAGTTAAGATCAATTATCTTTCATTGAAACCTTCTGTATCTTTGCATAAAACATTATGCACACTGTACACGGGTAATCTAAATCGCTAATATTCATCGGTGTTACATAGTGTCTGTGCAGTTATGTTTTATGAAGAATGTTTTATTTTCATATCGTCTGATATTTGACTAATGAATCATTTATAGTCTATGCGTAATCAAGCACTGCATATTAAATATTGTGACATAAATGGAATAAATTAAAACAATTATATCAATATTAAACAATATTGGTTCATTTAAATCAATTACACTGTAAAAATATTTTGTGAGATAACCAGAAAATGTGATTCAGGTGGCCACATCTGTATTAACTGAATAATAAAGTAAAAATATAATTTAACATGGTTGAATCAACCTTACTACCTTAGGTTACATCAACAAAAGAAATTACTATGTTTTTAAAACAAGATTCTACACACCAATATTAATTAAAGCATTGACTGCCATGCAAATAATAATAATAATAATAATAATAATAATAATAATAATAATAATAATAATAATAATAATTTTACAGCATTTATTGATCTTGATGAATAAAATAGCAACATTATTGTTTGTATTCTTATTAATTATTAATATAATATGATATAATAATCTTGATGAATATTTATTCATCTTCATTAATAAATCTTGATTAATATCAGTTCATAAATACACTATTACTAAATATTCTCATAATGCATTAACATTAATGTCAAGTAAAAATATTTGGTATAATTGAAATACTTTCTACATTAGGTTGCAGATTCTGTGAATATATTGACTAATGCTTTGGCTATCATGCAACTACTATTTAGCAATATATATATATATATATATATATATATATATATATATATTAGTGCTGTCAAATGATTAATCGTGATTAATTGCATCCAAAATAAAAGTTAAAATACATGTATGTACATTGTATATGTTGTTCCTAAAACCCAAGTTCACATCCATCCTGTGTTATGCTCCAATTCCATTCCTGCTCTCTCCTTGTACTTTCCTGTCATAAAAAAGTATTATTTTATGTATAAATTCAAAAATGCTGTGAGAGCATTGTTAGTTCAAGAATGCTTCCATATACCTTGAAAGGGTCTGATCAAGTAGAAACAATTCAGTGTTTTGACTTTTCACAGTGCACTTTTGCTTACAGAGTGATTCATTTCCATGAGATGTATAAATCATGAATAATATGTTGAATGCAGGTCTGGATGGTGGTCGGACGTTCTTCAATGCTGTGAAGGAGGGAGACACTGTGATCTTCGCCAGCGATGATGAGCAAGATCGAATCCTGTGGGTTCAAGCGATGTATCGTGCCACGGGCCAGTCCCACAAACCCATCCCCCCGACCCAGGTGCAGAAACTCAACGCCAAAGGAGGGACAGCACCACAGCTTGATGCTCCCATCTCTCAGTTCTGTAAGTATGAATACGTAGACTCTACAGATGCACACACGCTGACTGCAGTCATACACACACACACAGGGCCAGAGCTGCATTTGTAATGACACTCTCCATAGCAGTCACACTGTTACATGGAATCTTTCTATAACATTGGCTAAATAAGTTCCTGTTCTATACAGTGCTCTACTGATGTTTTTACACCCTGTTTCATTGTACTGCTCATTAATGTCCTGTAAGTGTAATCTCAACAGTGTTCACCTCCTGAGAACAGTAACTGCTTACTGTACTGGTGTTGTAAAAAGGGAGAAAAAGCTCACTCTGTTTTCATATGCACTGTTTGATTCTGTCAGAAATCTTTCGTCTTGCATCCCATATACATTTCATCATTGCATATTCTTTGCTTTGATACCTTTTGATCCCCTTCTTTATTTTATTATTCTTCGGCTTGCTTTCTTTATTGCTTTATTTACTTACTTATTTATTTATTTATTTTAATTACTTATTTTGCCCACTTTGATTTATTTTGACATTTGATTTCTTTCTTTCATTCGATTTGTTTTCTTTCTTCTCTTTCTTTCTTTCTTTCTTTCTTTCTTTCTTTCTCTTTTCTCTTTCTTTTGACTTGCATCTTTGTTTTTTCACTTGTTTGTTTGCACTTTTCTTCTGCCTATTTGTTTCTTTTACTTATTGTTTTCTTTTTTCTTTTGCTTTTCACTCTTTCAGTTTTCTGGTTTATATAAGCTCTTTTACTTTTGCTTTTCATTCACTCATTTTTCTTTCTTTTTTGCTTTTGTGTATATTTGCTTTCGTTCACTCATTGTTTATTTTTACTTTCACTTATCTTTTGCATATTTCTTTCTTTCTTTCTTTCTTCTTTCTTTCTTTCTTTCTTTCTGGTATTTTAAATAAGTGTATCAGATCCTCCTTCTCTCATGCTTTGCTTACAGTGTAAAGGGAATATTCTTTCCTCCTTTCTCTTTCTCTCTCTGCTTTTTGTCTTCTGCTCCATGTGAGTCTATATGTCACTCTGGTTTGTTCCCTCTTACCCTGCTCTCTTGTAGCCGGACTGAAGGGTAAGTGCTTCCCTGTAGCAGGCACAGATCAGATAAGCCGCTCCGGATTATCTGACACAAGCAATGTGCTATTCGCTATTCCTCTTCTAAAACTCTCATTACCCCTCCTTCTGCAAATCTCCCTCTATTTTGTTTCCTTTGGGTCTGAAAGACAAACACACTTTTATTTAAAAGACTATACTGCATGTGAAATTTTATTTCTGGATGTTTTGCTCTGATTAGTGGTTGCATATTTGCCTTCTCTCAACATGGCTTCATCAGGTCAGCGGCTTCTCAAATCAAAGCAGCGTTTCTCTTTAAAAAGCATGTGCAAAATGAAATCCATATATTCCTTGTAAGCTAGTTTCTTGTTGGCTGAAATCAACAGCAGTTGTCTTTATTTAACAATAAAGATTTTCGACCAATTGGAGAATTTGGTAAATTATATAATTATAGTGATTTTCTCTATTGTAGTTGTTGATTTATTGTGCTAAATGAATTCTGTGAAACCACTGGCGTGCTCTGCACCCCTCAGCAGCTGGTAATTACCATGTTAAGAGTGACATACTATGAATAAAACAGTGTATCTTCACCCTGATTATTTCTGGAAGCTATCAGTGGAATGTTACCAAATAACTACTTGCTAGTTCACACCAGTTTCTCATCTGTAGAAAGTCGTGCCACCAGTGTTTTCGTTTTTTTTCTCTTAACCTTACGACAGCGGCAAATTAAATTGTTGTGGTTGCAGTTTTAAATGTGGGGATTAGGATGCAATTGGAAACATTGGCTGTTTGTTTTCAGTTCTCCTTGGAAAGATTTGTGCTGTCCTTGAAGCAGTGGACTCAGTAATATTTAACACAGTTTATTCATTCTGTGAGTTTTAAGAGTCTATTTTTTATTTTAAAAAGAGAGTTGGCAAATATGTAGCTGGAATACAGAAATATTCGATAGGTGATGTCATACAGTTTTTTTTTTTTTGTACGATAGTTAAATTAATGCAACTGTTGTCACAACTGATACATCTAGACAAGCCGTTTTGCCACACACTTACACTGACACGTTTAACAAATAGTGGCCCTGTTCATGTTGTAGCAGTGTTTCTGTTTTGCTTTCGAACTACTAACATTTTTAGACTAATGGTTTCTTTCCTCATCTCTGGGAAAATGCTAAAGCTCCTATTGTCTGCTGTTTGTGTACACCTGCGAAGGTACTCTGTATGTAGGGAGAGACTGAAATCAGAGACAAAACCTGAAGGTCTTGCAGTAGTAGTAGTAGTAGTAGTAGTAATAATAATAATATTATTATATTTATTATTATTATTTTCACCATGGCTTACACCTAGTATAGACAACCTTAAGAGATATCATTTAACAACAACAGCAATAATAATAATAATAATAATTATTATTATTATTAACAATGGCATACACCCAACATACATAGCTTCATTGAAATAACAACACATGCTCATCCAGGCAAAACAAGTTTGAACCTGACCTGCAACTTGTCTCAAACTCATCCCCCCTCACTTTTCAATAATTTAATAGAAATAAAATAATAAAAAAATTATTGTTAGTAAGAATTTGTTTCATTTTTCAACTCGTTTACTGCTTCATTATTCTGAAACAAAGAAAGCAATGATTGATGTTGGATGTCAGCCAGAGTCCAGGGTTTTCTAATCCAGTGTGATAAGGACTGAAATAGCGACGGGCTCTGAGAGAGGCTCACGTATGGACTTGTCTGCAGGCCTGATGAGGGAAGCCATATTGTTAGAAACCAAGTTCAGGAGCGGATTAAATTAGAAACCACTTAATAAAGTATGTCTCTGCTGTCACCCCTTTCTTCATTCCTCCTTTTCTTTCTCTCCCTCTGTTCATCCCTCACTCACAGAGGAGCACCCATCCTGTCAGTTGGCCCCTTCAGCTCTTGTCGGCCCAGGGCAGAATCTCAGACTCCTGATCCGTCCATTGTGTGTGCTTGTGCAGACACATGCACAGAAAAAAAAAAAAAAAAGCAAGCACTAAATAGCCCCAAATGTTCTGCTCTTCGGACTCTTCGAGAGAGATGATCTATAAATGAAAAGAATCCATCAATCAGTGTCATTTCTCCTCTGCCCCGCTCGGACAGAGCTGACTAATGTCATTGTGTGTTACTGTCCAGAGACCTTCCCCTCAATTCCAGTGTCAAAGAGACATGACAAGCTCATATTAAGACATAGGAGAACGACACAATGTCACCTTTTTGACCTGTGGCTGATTTCAGCAGATCATTTTGCTTTAACTTATTGTTTAGATATCTGATAACGAAATTTACAGACAAAAACACAGCACAGAGTAACTTTAAAGAACTTTCATTATTAAGTTTTAATATTTTATATTGCTTAGCAAATAAGTAGTTCATAAACATTCAAATATGAATACATTGATATGAGACCAAGAAATTCTTCTATTGTAAAATTTTCATTACATTTTTATATTATATATTGTATTATGTATGTTTTGCATTTATCCTTTTTAATTTTTTTTTCAGATTTTATATGCAGTCCAATCAGATTTTGTATGTCAGATTTTCAGTGTGGTCTCTTTTGCTTCCTATTTTATGTATGAATATATGAATCATAATTTCATGAATTTTGGATATACTAATTTGTTAAACTTTATATTATATTTTATGACTTACTTTCTTCTGCGGAACATAAAAGATGATATTTTGAAGAATGTTGGTAACCAAATTTAACAGTGGAACTCAATGAGAACCAAAATTTCTTACCAAAATTCTTCAAAAAATCTTCTTTTATAGTCCACAGAAGAAAGTAAAGTCAAACAAGTTTTGAACGAATAAATGATAACACTTTTTTTTTTATTATTATTTTTGGGTGGATTATTTAAAGTGCCTTTAAGTTTTTTAACAAAAGATGTGAAGTCTAACCAAAATGATTTGATGTACTGTAAAATAATTATAATTCTTATAATTATCCAAAATTATACAATTATCATTTACATTGTGCAAGCAAAAACTTACCTTCCATTATATAACTAAGCAATTTAAGTCTTATTCCTGATTTAACAAGCAAACCAGCGACGCTCTGGAGGAGGTGTCTGTTGAATGGCTCAATCATACAGTATAGCTCTAAAGCCTCTGGCTGAAACGGGGCATTAGAATAAGAATAGCCCCTGACCAGTTGCAAGATTAAGAAATGGCCCTGCTTATTTGTGCAGACCCAGATGTAATACCTAAGCTTACCGACTGCAGAGGAAAGGGAAAATGTGTTGTTGAATTTATTTAGTCTCTTTAATGGACAATAGATGGTGAGGGTAGGGGGGCTCCATGGCTGACTCTCTCTCAGCTCTGGGTTTAGAGGCGCTGGTTTTCTTTAATTAGAGCTTCCCTGAGGGGGGCAGAGGCCTGCGGACAGAGCAATGAATGGGGAAGGAGGGGAAAAGCGTGAACGTAGAGTTGTTGTTTGATTAGGAGGACCAGACAGGAACACTGGCTCAGACAGGTCTTGCAGGATTACCAAGCCAAAAAATACAAAACACTGGGGGAAATACAAGCCAATAATATAAAGATGTTGGCATACAATTTTCTCATATTTTTCTTGCTCTTTTAATGCATTCTAATAATGCATATGGATCGGTTGCTTTTAAATTAGAGCATGAAGTCAACAAGCAGCAATTCTGCTCTGTTGCACGCAGACCGATACTTGAGTGTTGCAAGCCAAAAATGTGGGTTGATATTGCCTGATTGTCAATCTCTTTCTTTGTTTTTAAATGATCTTTAGGGGTAATATTATAGATCAAAAGTTCATCAAACATGCAGGGACAAAATTCTTAGAAGTTTTTTAAATATTCTAAGACAAAACCTTTTAAACTTAAAGGGATAGTTCACCCAAAAATGAAAATTCTGTGATTAATTACTCACCCTCACAAATTAAGATTTTTTTGATGAATTCTGAGAGCTCTCTCACCCTCCGAAGACTGCAACAGTGCCATGAAAAGGTTTTTGCCCCCTTCCTGTTTTTCTTTTTCTTTCTTTTTTTTTTAAAGCTGTCCAAACCTACCTGGCCCTATGTGAAAAATTAATTGCCCCCTCGTGTTAAATTATGAAAGAACTGTGATTAATCACATTATTTTAGAAATCTGAGTTATATTTTACTAGCTACACCCAGGCCTGATTACTGCCAGACCTGTTGAATCAAGAAATCACTTAAATAGAACCTGTCTGACAAAGTGAAGCGTGCTTAAAGAGCAACACATCATGCCACGATCTAAAGAAATTAGTTAACATGTATCAGTCTGCCAGGCAGGTTTGGACAGCTTTTTTCCCTTAATAAATGAAATCATTATTTCAAAACTGCATTTTGTATTTACTCGGGTTATCTTTGTGTAGTATTAAAATTAGTTTGAAGATCTGAATAATCCAAGTGTGACAAATATGTCAGCATGCGTTATGCGGATACGTTGTTTACGTTCAGATCAAAGCGTAAACAACATATAAAACATATCCACATTGTGCAGCTGACACAGAATAGCATGTTTTGTTAATGTTTACGTTCAGTGGATACTCTCCAAAATGGCGCGAGGGTGATGCGGAGGAGACAAATTGTTGAATAAAGTCGTTGTTTTTATTTTCTTTGCACACAAAAAGTATTCTCGTAGCTTAAACTTACGGTTGAACCCCTGATGTCACATGGATTATTTTACCAATGTCCTTGCTATGTTTCTGGGCCTTGATCGTGGTAATTGCATTGCTGTGCTGTCTATGGGAGCTCACAGAATTCATCCAAAATATCTTAATTTGTGTTCCGAAGATGAATGGAGGTCTTATGGGTTTGGAACGAAATGAGGATGAGTAATTAATGACAGAATTTTTATTTTTGGGTGAACTAACCCTTTAATAAAAACGTAGCTCTTTAGTTATCGCTCACTGTAGGTCAGTAACTTTCCTCAGCATACTTTACAGGTCTTTATACACTGTAAAAAATATGTAAAAATAGGACACAATGTACTATTTCCATATAGTTTTTTTTTTTTTTTTTTGCAGGTGTTTTACCTGTATTTTGAATTAATATGCAAAAATAGGGCAGAATGTACTATTTCTGTAGTGTTTTTTTTTTTTTTTTTTAACAGGTGTTTTTACTGGAGTTTTACCTGTATTTTGAATTTTGGACTTCATTGCATTGTGTTTTAGGGTTAATGGTTAGTGTTAAATGTCCGTATTTATTTATTTATTTTACAGATTAGGGTTGTCTCAATCTTAGCTCTCAGCATACCCGGTTAAAAAAGTCACCGCTCGCCACTGTTATAGACTGTAAATAAATAAATATATTGCTTATATATTTATTTAACATGAGTATCTGCTCTTGTTTTTATTTTGCACTTTGAGCATTGCTTGTAATGCACCTTGGATTGAATATACACAGTAATGCAAGCTGACAGTGACACTTTTTAGGCTGACATCTGACTCAGATTACAGACCTTTCTCTAAAGAGTGTGTGCTCCTGTCGTCCTGTGACTTTGAGATCTGTATGTTTAATGTGTCTCTATCTCCATACGTTAACATGCACGCATACACACAGATGCAGACCGAGCACAGAAACATGGAATGGATGAGTTCATCTCCGCTAACCCCTGCAATTTTGACCACTCTTCGCTGTTTGAGATGGTTCAGCGGTTGACACTGGACCACAGGCTCAACGATTCATACTCCTGCTTGGTAACCCAGCTTTCAATTCAGTTTTGTTCAGTTTGGGCTATAGCTGTGCTATTTATATTATCATGTATAATCACATTTGCACTACTGAAACTGCACTTTTGTGTCTGATTGTGCTCCTCAGGGTTGGTTCAGTCCAGGTCAGGTGTTTGTATTAGATGAGTACTGCGCCAGGTACGGAGTGCGAGGGTGTCACAGGCACCTGTGTTACCTGAATGACCTGTTGGAGAGGGCAGAGAAAGGGTCCATGATCGACCCCACATTACTGCACTACAGCTACGCCTTCTGCGCCTCCCACGTGCACGGCAACAGGTACCGCTGATCTCACACTCTTTATCTCTTTCTCACTCCGTCTCTTTAACACCCGCTTCATTTCATTCTCATTTGTAACCGCATTAATTCTCCAATCATTTATCTCTCATGTTCTCTATTTGTCATTCATCC
The DNA here is from genome assembly GCF_012432095.1 of Onychostoma macrolepis. Classification (NCBI taxonomy): domain Eukaryota; kingdom Metazoa; phylum Chordata; class Actinopteri; order Cypriniformes; family Cyprinidae; genus Onychostoma; species Onychostoma macrolepis. The sequence continues at coordinate 20,598,627 of NC_081165.1, read as the reverse complement.
TTACTCTCACCTGAAGTTCTGTCTTTTCTCCTCCCCCTAAAATCACTCCATCCCTCTTCACTGTCCTGCCTTTTTATCTCTCCATACATCCACTTTCCACACATGGGCAGAAACAGAGGTAAAGCTGCCAAAGGACTTGTTCTCCTGTGTTTCTTAGAAACCCCATTCTTTCTCCTGAAAGCTTTGTGGTTGGTCACAGGTAATAATGCTTCTCTCCCAGAATCCAACAGTAGTTTCACTGCTTTAACAAGAAGCTCAAGTTGCCTCATTACCTGGTTCGCAGGAGTCCTCAAAGTCTGTAACTACTCTTTAAACAAGTTTCCGTTTTGCAGTTATTTTGAGTGTTTTCATTGATTTTTGAGGTATATTTATTCGATATATATATATATTATCTATTTAAAATACATACAACATATGTAAGTGAAAAATTATATAATGTATGTAAGTTTATATTAAAATATGCATTTAAATATTGTACAAAATTATTACATATTAATAAAAATACAAAATAATCGGAAAGAATGAATGAACAAACTTTGTATAGTCACCATTTTGTACATTTTAAGTCAAGATTCCTTTAGCATGTGGCTAATTTGTGTAATTCAAATTTCTTATTTCTGAATGTTTTTCATGTCTTTTCGTCTTATTTTTGTCTGAATCTGTAATTTTATTCTCATGGTGATTTTCATTATTACTTGCATGATTTATATTATTTCTCTTTTTCTTTTATTTCTCACTTACCCTCACACCATCTTCTTTGTGAATGTGCATCTTTGTGAATGCATGTGTGTGTGTGTGTGTGTGTGGGGTACGAAGCCAAAGAGTGAATGAGCTAGTAAAATGGCCCATGTCAGAGACCGAGCTCCTTAGTTCTCTGTTTCCCTCCCCCCCTGAGCCCTTGACCCCCTCTAAGAAAGAGAACAAAATCATGGAGGTCTGGAGAAAAAGGGAGTCTAAGTCGCAGGTGCTCACAGGCCCCAGAAGGTGAGAATGTTAATGCAACCCCCTCTTTTGGGTGTGGATTAGCATCCCGCCCTCAACCTATGAAACTGGGGGATGTACGTTAGGGAAGATGGCAATTAAGTTAAATGTCTGCTTTCTTTTGTGTGTGAGATTACTTGATCCATTGTGTGTAATTTCGTTCTTATTTATTATGTGTGAACGTGCAAAGTAGCTATTTTATACACATTCTGAGCTTTTTTAATTATATTTTAATTAAATGTATATCATTTTCTTTTTTATATTTGCATTGTTATTGTATTTGATTAATTTTTTTAGATATTATTTTGTTCAATTTCAGAATTGTTTTAATATTGAATCACCACCTAGGAATTATTTTCTAAGAAAACGACTTAAAAGGTTTTCAGTCTGGTCTCAGACATTTGGACACTACTTTATGTGTGAATGTATATCTGTGTGAGGGAGAGAGACAAAAGTGAGGGTGAGGCAGGCAAATAGAAAGTGATAGACATGTGTCGAACCAGTGAGAAACATGCAGGGTAAAGAGGGAGAGAGAGAGAGATGAGGGACACTATGGATGGTGCCTTAAGGTCATGGCTGACAGGATGACAGGTCATCGCTCTGTCTCTCCATCTCTCTTTCCAAACTGTCCAAGGCCTCACTCCAGCCTGTCTACTTGTGCCAAAACCTCACGTCCAGCCAACCACGCTCTTTATAACTGACATGGCCCTCAACCTGAACCTCTTGGCATTGGACTTGTATACTGATATATATTTAAAGCCAAATAATCTACAAGTGTTAGATAGTGACTGTGGATCTCTAATGTTGTTTGACATCCTACTACTGTGCCATTACCATATCTGGATAACCATATTAGTCTCATAACACACTATTATAAATATTCATGATGCCATGTAATGTTGCTAAAAGGTGAAATGGCATAAATGTCATGGTACATGTGAAAAAAGAAAAGAAAAGAAAAAGTAATATTAACATGGTCCAGTGTGCAAAAAATCTGTTTTTGTAGTTTTGTTTCATATTTGTGTGTTGTTGTTTTTGTGTGTGTGTGTTTTGGTTTTGGGGTTGTGTGTGTTTTTTGTTAAGTTTTGTATTTAGTTTTTTGTGTTTTGTTTTGCTTTAGTAGTTGTGTGTTTTGTTTTTCCTTTGGTTTTGCTTTGTTTTGTGTTTTTGGTGTGTGTTTTGTTTGTATTTAGTTTTGCTTTGTTTTTGTTTTATTTTTTGTTATGTGTTTTGTTTTTCTTTAGTTTTGCTTTGTTTTTGTTTTATTTTTTGTTGTGTGCTTTATTTTTCTTCAGTGTTTCTGACACACAGAGAGAAAGGATTTTTTTCTGCTGGTCCGTCTTTTATCCATCAGTTTTGTTGTGACACACAGCTAGAACTGAAACACACTCACAGCCGACGTATGTCACCTGCACGCAGTTTAACACACAAACACGCACACTCTTATGCAGAATGTGACTAAAGGGCCAGGCTCCTTATCGTTTGTGACATAGTAGACGGAAGGAGGGCTGTGAGCAGAGTGTATGTGACAGTGGAGGCGCGGGTCGCCGTGACAGCGGTTTGAGGAGCAGGAGACATGACACGCCTCGTCAGTCCGCTCCCCATGTCAGCCCAGCGCACGCTGAAGGACAGCAGGGAAAAGCAAAGAAGGAGGGGCAGAGATTTCAGGGGGGACCACCACGGCTGTCACACCAGACGGGGTCCATCGCTTGGTGGGGGTTTTCAGGGGGAGGTTGGCGACCGGATCGCCCCTTCATGTTCACAAAAATACCTTAAAAGCTTCTGCTGTTGTACATGTCAGCTAGATGTGAGAGAAAGTGAGAGGTGTAGATATCTAGTATAATGCTCAAATCAATTAGGTTTGACAATTTAACATCGGTTGCATGGATATCAACATCTTAAAATAAGTATTTTAAATTTCTGTGTGTTTATAAAACAGGAAATGATAATGGGCATCATGGTAATTTGGCTAAACTCCTCAGTGTAGCAGGGGGTTGTGGTAATTTGTAGTGTCTTTGTATTGCGGAGGACTCTTTATTTGACCACAGACAGGGACGGGGGTGTTTAGGCCGTTCCAAAAAGCCTTGCCTGAGGAGAGGGTGACACACACACAAACACACATTTAGACATACACACCAGGAATTGCATCCACTCATAATGCACAGCGCAGTTGCACATATTGTTGAAAGAGTCTGGGCAGATATCACTAGATTTGTAAGCAAATGTCTCTTTTAAATCTTTTTTTTTTTTCCTGTGGTCGACAAAAATGTCACATTAATTGCACCAGGCAAGTATCAATAACTATGACTTAATTTTCATAAGGTTTTTGCTCTAAAATACTTGCAAAAGTGAATTCACCCCAGAGCATTTACATGTATGATCATGTATGCATACAGTATGTAAATACACTCAAATAAAGAGCTGGGGCTTTTTCAGAAGGTAAAAGTAGTGTCATATTCTCACTTTTTTCCCTCTTTCACTTTAATAATATATGTCGTTACTTAAAAAGTTGAGCAGTTTGTCTGAATCTCTCATTAACACATACCTTTTAAAGAGGATGAATGGAAAATTATTTATAGTGCTTGTATAATTGTCCTGTGTCTGGCCTGTTTTGGGACCCTGTGTTTGTATCTGTGACCCTTGTTACCCTAATGAGACAAGCAGTTGCATTCATTTGTGTGTTTGTGTGTATCGCCTCAGGCCTGATGGAATTGGTACTGTCACAGTAGAAGAGAAGGAACGGTTTGAGGAGATCAAAGAACGACTGCGCGTGCTGCTCGAAAACCAGATCACACACTTCAGGTACATCACTGGCAGTCTACACAGCATCACATATACCACCTTATTAACAACTAGGGATAATAATGGAATATGTGGTATGTGTATACATAATCCATATATATATAAATGTTGCGTGAAACTAATTGTGTGATGACTGGATATGGTGATGAAACAGGATGTTTTTTTCAAACAAATTTAAATGGGAATGTATAATGTCTCATTTTTCATTGTTTTAATGTTTTAAACAGTTTTAAATTTTTTCTCTAAAGGTATTGCTTTCCATTTGGACGCCCAGAAGGAGCCTTAAAAGCCACGCTGTCACTGCTAGAGAGGGTACTATTTTCCCACACATTTTTTTTTTTACATAATTTTCTGATATACATATATATTATGTATGTATGCGTGTGTGTGTGTGTGTGTGTGTGTGTGTGTTTGTATATATATATATATATATATATATATATATATATATAATGTCCAGGGTCTCACACACACACATGTATGTATAACAATATAACAATAATAATTAGAAATTAGATGCATATTTACTTTAAGCTTGTAGGTCTTTTTTGCTTTGTGTCATGCTTTTTCAATACAGACACGAATATATTTCTAATTTGGTTTTGCAGGTCTTAATGAAGGACATTGTGACACCCGCACCTCAGGACGAGGTGAAGGCAGTGATCCGTAAATGTCTGGAGCAGGCAGCTTTAGTGAACTACCAGCGTCTCTCAGAATATGCCAAGGTGGAAGGTAGGAGGCACATAAACCAGTTTTGCAGAGTTTCTTCTCTCTGCGCTGTCTTCAGTAATATAGCACTTGACATATTCTTCTCTTAGAAACAGTACTTAACAACAGTGATGCTCAACTAACCAGTATTCCATGGAGGCAATGCTGAAATGCCACTGTTGATTGTTTTTTTTTTGTTTTGTTTTTTTTTATAAAAGGAATGCTTACAATGGAGCAATAATTAACTGTTGGTGTATATAATGGCTTTTTATGTTGTCTTATCTCTACTAGTCTTCTAAGACACTTGTGATTATTGTCATGTAGTATGTACCCAGATAGTAATTTTATATATGTATGTAATTTCTTTATAATAATAATAATAATAATAATAATAATAATAATAATGTTTTTGAATTGGTCTTTTTGGTCCAGGTTTGTTTTAGCTTTTTCTAGCAGATTATAGAGTAAAAATGCATTCAATTCCCCCTCTCAAACCCTGGCCTCAGTGCCATATTGTTCTTCTCAGTGGTTTCTTGCTGCCCTCTGTGGATGGTTGCATCTTTCCTGTGGTTTAGCTTTTAGGACTAGAAGTACTGTAAAGCAACAAATACACTTTTCCTTTCCAGCTCTTCATCACCTTTCCAGTCCCCCACCCCCCACCCCCGCTTCATATGTTTATTACTGCAGAATTGCTGCATTTTTACTAGCTTTCTTTGTGTCTTTTTTCCTCTTTCTTTCTCCTTCTATCTCTTTATCTCTCTCTGCTCCCTCCCTCTGTGCTTTCCTCTTGTTTATTGGCTTTTCTTCTTTCTTGGAGCCCTCTCTTGTTGAGCCAGTTTGAGAAGCCAATATACAGTGCAAAGCTGGATTGCCCACTCAAGCAACACACATTTGTGCGGTTTCTTTCATAGACATGGACAGCTAAACTGTGGCTTACACACGGGTGGTCTTTGATGTCAAATAATAACCATGTTTATAGGACAAGTGTTTTTATTTTGTCTGGAATGTTTTTAATATTTCCTTTTCGAAATAATTTTCAATGACTGTCCATGTTCATGAAGAAATATGACTGGGCACTGCAGATACTGAAGGAGAAGCCCTTAGTATCTGTTTGCCAAATGATGTCGATGTTGTTCCCTATCGATTGCTGAGCACTAAACTGAATGTGACTTTTGTACTAACCCAAACTAACCAATAGCTTGCAACACACTCACAAGTCTTTCCAGAGACTAAGACGTTCAGATGGATTAAAAGCAAGGATAATGGTGGAAATCAACAGAATTGTGAAGTGACTAAACCAAAAGTATTTGCAAAGTATTTTTTTCTCACCAAAACTATTTACAATGAGTCCAGTGCAATATTTTGTCATTCTGAAAATAGTTCACGCACTATCCATCAAAGGTTTGGAATAAATGTTTTTGAAACAAGTCTCTTATTTAAAAAAAACAAACAGTAAAGACATTTAAAATGTTACAAAAGATTCCTATTTCAAATAAACGCTGTTCATTTGAACATTTCATGAAAAATAAACAAATATCATGGTTTCCACAAAAATATTGAGCAGCAAACACTGTTTTCAACACTGAAAATAATAAGAACCATTATTAATAATTGAGCAGATCATTATTAGAGCTATTATTAATAATTAAGCAGATCGAATCAGAACATTAGAATTGTTTTCTGAAGGATCATGTGACACAGAAAATTCAGCTTCGCCATCACAGGAATAAATTGCATTTTAAAATATATTGTAATAGAAAATAGGCATTTTAAATTAATTATTTCACAATATTACTGTTTTTAAAGTATTTTTGATCAAAATCATAAATGGAGCCTTGGTGAGGATAAGCAACGTCTTTCAAAAACATAAAATATTTTAATTATTCCAAACTTTTGACTGGTAGTCCATATCTGAATAAAAATGAATGACCTTCCTTCCAAATAAACAATAGTGACAAATTGTTACAATAATAGGTCCTACTCTATATTAAGTGGTCTTAACTACTATGTACTTACACCAAAAAATAAGTACAATGTATTTATTGTGTTCAAATTGTTTTGCAGATCACTTTGGCTGCTATTGAGGTGGGATACTGGTACGGTTAGGGACAGGTTTGGTGGTATGAGTAGGTTTAATGGTTGGTTAAGATGTAAGGGATGGGTCAAGATTGTAATTATAAATGTAATTACAGAAATTAATTACAGATGTAATTACATGCAGGTATTTTTGAAATATAAGTACAATGTAAAAACATGTAGGCCTATGTACACAATAAGTGCATTGTATCAAATGATTAATTTAAATGTAAGTACATATTAGTTAAAGGGTTAGTTCACCCAAAAATGAAAATTTGCCCATGTTTTACTCACCCTCAAGGCATCCTAGGTGTATATGACTTTCTTCTTTCAGACGAATCCAATCAGAGTTATATTCAAAATGGTCCTGGCTCTTTCAAGGTCTATAATGACATGGGCGGGTGGCAGCGTTCAACAGTGCAAATAAAGTGCACACATTCATATTAAAATGTGCATCACATGGCTCCAGGGGGTGAATAAAGGCCTCCTGTAGCAAATCGATGCGTTTTTGTAAAGAAAAAAAAAATCCATATTTAAAACAATATAAACAGTTTTGTGTAACTTCCGCTATCTGTCGTACGCGCGTTCACAAGAGACTAGGCTCGTTTGAGATGAGCAAAATCTGCACAGAACCGATCACCGGTGATCACCATGAGATGCATGCCGGTTAGAAAAGTGTCTGAGTTATGTCCGCCTTGCTCTGATGTCATGCTGACGTGTGCCAAAAAACTCTCACGACAGCGAGACGGCTGTGTCGGGTTGCGCAGTCGAGCGCTGTTGCTCTCCACAGACTGCGCTGAATAAAAGCATGATGGGAAACGACTGACTGACGACACAGCTTAATGCTCATTGGTTCAGACAACCGTGATGCTGCGTTCTCTTCTAAAATGTTTTATTTTTTATCTGATTTCATGTGATTATGTATTTAAATTATGCGTGAATATTCCCAGACACTATGACAGTGCGATCTCTGTTTGAGATATGTGATTGTTGTTATATTTCTATAAAAAAAAAAAAAAAAACATGTTTGTATTAAAGTAAAAATGGATGATAAATACACCTTTCATATGGAATTAAATAGCAAGCACTTTGGGTGTCTTGTTTATTTGAATATAAAAGCAACAGAGCTGAAATGATATGTTTATCAAGAACACAGTTCATGAGTGAGAATATCGCAATATCCGCCTTTGATCTTGTATGTATCTGTTCCACTTCGAGAGGGCAGAACTGTCCATCTTGACTGCACTTATTTAACTCCTTCCCTTACTGCAGCCTCTACTCTCACCTACATTTCAGGCATCTCAAACAAGCCTAATGTCTTTCCGGTGGATGCGCGTGTGTACGACGGCGTTTTAGTGCCTCGTTAAAAAATAAAAAAAATCTAAGATTACGAGATTAAAGTCGTAATATTTCGAGAATAAAGTCGAAACTACGAGAATAAAGTCGAAATATTACGAGAATAAAGTCTAAATGTTTCGAGAATAAAGTCAAAGTACTACGAGAATAAAGTCTAAATGTTTCGAGAATAAAGTCTAAATGTTTCAAGAATAAAGTCTAAATGTTACGAGAATAAAGTCGAAATGTTTTGATAATTTAAATCGTAGAAATTAAAGTTATAATATTTTGAGAGTATATAGCCTATATCGCGCATGCAAATTGCCCGCGTTGAGAGCACCGGGAGAAGTTGCCAGACCTCCGGAATTGATTTGAATATTGTTGCGTCCGAGCGGCCGCATCATCTTACTGGGATGTCAATTTTAAGGACTCGCGGGAACAGCTTAATATGAAGAATATGATATTTACTAACAGACTGAACAGGAACAACTGTTTATCTTAACATAAGCTCACACACTCAATCGATATTCCTTTGAGGGGCGCTGTAGCTCTCTTATTTAACCCTTTTTTAATACACTACAAATATAGCTATGTGGGATTATTAGCAGAAATCATACCATGTGTCATACTCGCGGGGACAGTATGCTTGGAAATAATATTTCATGTCTTCCATTGCATTCATCATTTGTAGTGCACCAGCACTTTCATTCCTCACATAGTCTGTTTAATTTGGAATTTGAAATTTGGAATATCTCCTTGCTCCCAATCCGGGCTATTTGCATGAGCAAAAGGCTAGAATAGCCTATCTCAAAATATTATATCTATATAATCTTTATTCTCAAAACATTTCGACTTTAATCTCAAAACATTTCGACTTTATTCTCATAATGTTTCGACTTTATTCTCGTAGTGTTTCGACTTTATTCTCGTAACATTTCGACTTTATTCTCGTAGTTTCGACTTTATTCTCGTAACATTTCGACTTTATTCTCGTAGTTTCGACATTATATAAACCAACGTTTGTTTATAGGAGCAAAGGAAGCAAAGTTTCCTTACTTTACCAAAGGAAAACCAGTCTTCTCTTGGCTTATATCGAAATCCTCCGACATTTTTCTTTACCAATCCTTGTTTTGTGCGTCTAATTTGTGACCAGCGTTTTGTTTTGTTCTCTTTCCGTCGCCCCTCCGCATTCGTCACAAGTCTCATATACGTCCTACGTCATCTGTCAGAACACTTCCGCCTACGACAGTTAGCAGAGGTGAGAAAAAGGTGTTTATGATTTTAAATATGGATATTTGTCTTACAAAAATGCATCGATTCACTACAGGAGGCCTTTATTCACCCCCCGGAGCCGTGTGGTGTGCACACTTTATTTGACTACTTTTGACCTGTTGAACACTACCACCCGCCCATGTCATTATAAAGCTTGATAGAGCCAGGACAATTTTGAATATAACTCTGATTGGATTCATCTGAAAGAAGCAAGTCAGATACACTTAGGATGCCTTAAGGGTGAGTAAAACATGGACTAATTTTCATTTTTGAAACCCTAACCCTTTAAGGCCACCTAGTATTAAGTGAAACCCAATAATATGTTTAAGACTTGATTTGAGGGAGTTTATAGAGTTTTAAGTCTTTGTGCATTTTATAGAGCTTTAAGTCTTCACGCATACTGACCTACAGATCATATCAGGACTGATTGATGCAATAGATCAGTTACTTGGCTTTTTGCTGCCAGGCAACTTTCCATGCCACTAAATTTGGTCAAAAGCCCCTTATTGCACATGCAGCCGTTGTGCTTCTTTCTCTCTCTTTCTCCTCTGACCCCTTGCTCTTGCATGCCCGATCCTCTTTTATAGGGAAAAAGAGAGAAATGTATGAGCATCCTGTCTTCTGTTTGGCGTCACAAGTGATGGATTTAACCATTCGTGAGTACCCTGCTCATCTGGAGCCACTCCATCACTTCCGCCACCCCTCTTTTTTTTTCTTTTCTAATTTTTTCGTTCTCCAGCACTTTCACAAACAGTTATTCCCTCATGCCCTGACTGGCACCATCCTCTTGTCTTGCTTGCAGTCTGCTTGCCTTTTCCTTTGAGTTTGTCACTTGCATCTTAGGTTGAGTGATTCAACCACAGGTTTCTGTTGCTTTGATCAGACCGTCCCGTCCAGCTGAGTCAGTGTGGCAGCCGTTCTTTCTGTTTCTGCTTATTCTTTCTGTTTGTGACTTGAATGCATTTTTACTTTGCTTTTGTGTAAGTCACTCCTCCCCACCTTTGTCCGTTTATCGATGGGTCCCAGGTTTACAGTATTGGCCAGGTACAGAGTGAACAAAAATAAATTGACATTATCTCCAACCCAGGAACAAAACAGGATTCTGACGCAGTTTTCAGAGACATTGTGTTTTCATTGCGTTTTTTTTTTGTGTGTGTCTGTAATCCACTCCAACAACTTATCACTGTGCGTCTTCACTGTTTTTCTGTCTGTGATTTGGTTCATTGTTTCTGTCTTGGGTCAAACTTGTTTCTGGTCTACATTTGTAAAAGCAGGGGTGTAAAGTACTTGAGTAATTGTACTTTATTATTATACAGGAATTTCTGCTTTACTGAAGTACTGTACTTATACTGAGGGGAAAAAATGCTTTATACTCTGAATATTTAAACAAAATAGCAAAAACAAAGTCTGGTCACAGGTCTATGTGGTTTCAATTTTTGTGCAGCTTAATATTTTTGTAGGAATCTTGGTCCAGCTTTTCTGCATTTCCTTGTATATAAAGTTCAAAATTTGAATTTCTTTACTGTCACTTTTGATAAATGCATCCTTGCTGGATAAAAGTATTTATTTCTTTCTAAAACAAAATTTTACTAAACCCCCTTTTACATGGTATTTAAATTTTTATTTAATTTAAAAACAGCCCACAGAATTAATTTTGATTAATTTAAATGTGGTTATTCTTGTTTTTGAAGAGATCAGCAGTCACCCCAAAATGGCCTTTCAAGCAGTTAATAATTGTTTATTAATGCATTTAATTAGCTAGTGATCACTGTGCAAATAACTGCAGCTAAATTTAAAGCAATATTACATTTTTTTTTTACTAAACTCTGATGAATTGTGGAAGCCTTTTTATTTTCACTCAAGTATGTTTTGCTTTTACGCTGTGTTTTTACACCCCTGTTTAAAAAAAAAAAAGGTTTGTTTTTCAACCTAGAACAACCACTCCGGTAGAGTTTCTTTCACGCAGTCTCTCATGGAATGATAGAGTGGACCACGGGTCTTTCACTGTTAGACAGCCCTGTCCTTGAACGCATCTTTCTTTCTTCTTCTTTCCTTCTCTTTCTACTTCCCCATCAGATCTCTCATCTGAAACAAAATGAATGCTTATCCCTTCTCCCTTTTCTCTTTCCCCTTCTTTCTCCCTTCCCTCTTCCTTTCTTTTTCTCTTTCTTTCTTTTTAGTAGAGAAATCTCAGAGGGATCAGATGGATGCAGGTGACATCTTTTGTCTGACTTACTATTAAATTCATTTTAAAACAGCCCCCCACCCTCCCCCAAGCTCTAAACATAACCAGCTCACAGCATTCACATGGGAAGTAAAGCAGACGTAAAGGGAACCATGGGAATGTTGGGACAACGTTATGCCAATGTCTCCTACACTTTGCACTCTCCTAAACATTGCATCTTAATGTAGATGCATTTTCCATGAACTGGTATGCGCTTTATAAATGCATTACCAGTCTATGGAACATGCAGAGTGAGTATTTCTTTCATTCTTAAACTTCCAAAAATCAAAATAAATAAAATAACAATAATTTGTCTATGTTAATTACAATTAAAGTGATACTCTCTCTGCACCAGGTGCGTGATTAAAGTAACACTTTACTTTAAGATTCCATTCTTTAACATTAGTTAATGCATTAGATATCATCAACTTACAATGAATACCTTTTTTTTTTTTTTACAGCATTTATTAATCTAGGTTAGATTATTACATTTATTATATATTAAAAATATATATTGCAAATAAATATATACTACTACACAATACACGTTTCATTATTCATGTATGCTCACAGAACATTTACTAATGTTATTTTATAACATTATTATTTATAAATCTGTCTATAAATTAGCATTAAGATTAATAAATGTTGTAAAACAGTTCATTGCTTGTTTATATTACTTAAGGCTAATGCTTTCAAATTGAACCTTAGTGTAAAGTGTTAAAGAAAAAATCTCTAATGGGTCAAATAGCAATACTGATGCACTGTTAATGATTTTTTCAGTTCATATCATATTGCTGATTTTCCATTAGAGTAAATATGGTGACATGACGGAGTCTGTGTGTGGTTTCTGAAACCTTTACAAAAATATCAGGAAAATACATATATTTAATCTACAAAGTACAGTATGTCATGGATTGGTTTAGAAACCCTTCATTCATGTCTTGAATTAGGGAAATCAGGTATTTCAAAATGTCTTTTTGGATACTTTTGAAAAATATTCCAAATGTCAAAATGCTAATGGAACATTCTGTTCATTGCAAATGAAGTACCTGATTTTGCACTAGTACATGACATTTCGTCCCTGCATGGACAGTGACCCTTTAAAAGGCCACAAATATTATATTTTTTGAAAGTCTTCAGTCCTACTGAAGGAGCTGAAGATGACTGAGATACAATTAGAGGAAAGGTCAGAAGTTAATTCACATTAAGGGGGCGTGTGCTTTGTGTTTAGTGATGAAAGCACTGTTGACTGAGAGGGGGGTGTGACTCTTCAAAATGATGTTAATTGTTTTGACATTTGTCACACAGCAAATGACTTCACTTCCTAGTTCCTCTGTCTTTGTGTTCCTCCATCAAAGTGCCACATTTACCACAGTCAAAAAAAGACAATGCTGAGAGATCTCAAAAACAGCACAAACAAATCTTTGTTCAAAACCATCAGCAGCTACACAAACAAAAATCAGATAGGTTGTCTAAATCATCACATAAAAACACCCTCTCAGCCAATATTGAAGCATTATGAACTACAGTATAAAAACATGTATCCATACACCTTGGTCTCATAAATGTCTCTTTACTTTGCAATCCCATCCTTAACCAAAAGCATTAAACAGTTTGCCTTATATTATGTGTATTCATCATGCTAAAGACCACTGACCATATTTCCATTTTCACAACAGTCCACTGTAAATTGGTATGTGATTTCTTTAATTTCATGCTCTTATATTTTAAATGAACTCTTGTCGTTCTCCTTGTCATATAATGACAGATGAGATAAACAATGAAGGGTATAGATTTAAGTATGACATGTTTAAGAGAGAGGTGCTGCCAGCTTGTATTGACAGAGAGAGGTAGGAAATGAGATGACATAAATTCCTGCATGTGCTGAACATTATGCATGATGACTATAACATATTTGTTGTCGTTTTTATCCTTTCTTTTCCCTCAGTTCCTTGGTTTGACTCATTATACTTGCATTGCTCTTTATTGACTCATTATGGTTCGTGTCTACAGAGCTGAGTGTTGACAGAGTGTCAAGATTATGCTAAATCGTTAACTAAGACAGCAGAGTTGATATATGCAGCAGCTAATTTGTGGTTCATCAAGTCAGTGTTTTTTTTCAGAGGGAACATTTATGAAATTCAAATGAAAATTTAAACATAATTCTGAACTATACCCATCTCTTACCTACTCCGTAATTTTAATTGTCATCTACATTTTTTGTCTTCATAGCAGAAATGCTTATGAAGTGAATCCTCGGAAAAGGATTTAAATTAAATTCTATTTAATTCACTTGTTAAAGCATCATGTATTTTCTGCTTTGCAGACAGTACATATTAAGTTTAAAATCACATGAAGTGAAATGCAGTTTACCTTAGGCATCAGACAGGCTGAGGAAAGTCCAGTGTTTTCTGTGTGCGTGTATTTGTATGTCTGTATTAACTGTTGTACCTTTGTGCCTCAGAAAATGTAGGGCGCTTAGTCACACCTGCCAAAAAGCTTGAGGACACGCTCCGTCTGGCCGAGCTGGTCATAGAGGTGCTTCAGCAGAATGAGGAACATCATGCAGAGGTGAGTGTGCCAGACATTATGTGGTAGACATGCTTAAATATGCAAGGATGAAAAGAAATATGTCAGGGGCATAGGTATGTGAAAACAAGCAATGCTGATTCAATAATAAGACCTCAGAGCAACTTAAAATGTTTTCAATAATAATAATAATAATAATAATAGTAAAAAAAACTAAACAAAAGGGTCCTCAATGACTGCTAGCACTATTTAGGCAACATTCCCCATTAGAGCAGCCGTCATCCTCTCACAGACAGCAGCAGAATATATGTGTGTTTTTTTGTTTTTAAATTATGTGCTCCGCAGGCTACACGCCCAAGTACGGGAGGTCAGGCGGTACAGTATTTTTTATTTTTTATTTTTTGCTGTCATCAGTGGCATACCCTGCTCTTGCATGCCAGTCTCATGATCTGGCCTGCCCTGGAAGAGGCTTTACATGGGCATCACAAATCAGGAGTCAGGCATCTGCAGGGTAGATTTATTTAATTTCAGTTCAGCTCATTCTAAGTTAATTAAATAATTAAATTCAGAACTAGATAGATAGATAGATAGATAGATAGAATTAACTGAACTGAAATTACTGTCACATTGACTGAGTACATTCCAGTTTGAAGGCATCATAGTCAATGGACAAAATTACTACAGTTGTGCTAAGTTGTTCATCTTTATTTCAGTTTATTTCAAGTCTGTTGCTCTGTGTTTTTGTTTTAGTGCCAGGTTCATTAAACCATTAAAGGAATAGTTCACCCAAAATTCATTAAGAACAAAAAGAAGATATTTTGAATTATGTCTTTTTTTTTTTTTTTTTTTGTCTGTCTGTTTGTTTGTTTGTTTGTTGCCCATACAATGAAAATCATCGGGGTCCAATTTTGGTTGGGACCACACTGACTCTAATTATATAAACAAAAATATTATTCAAAATATCTGCCTACAGAAATGGCTACAGGTTTGGAACAACATAGTCATACTTTACTCATCAGAATTATTCATTTTTGGGTGGCTTATCCCTTTAAGCATATAAAACCATTTTAAATAAACATGTCCACTATAGTGCATGAGATTGTTTATGGTATTTTATATAGTCCAGTCATTCATCATGCCCCTAAAATTGCATGTTCAAATGTAAATGTGCATCATGCACAAAATAATTGAATAAATCTGGTACATTGATGGACGTACATATATATCATGTAATTTTTATGCCGTCAGTGACAATTGCACGTCAAAACCTAGAATCTTTACAAGAGTACCAAACTGTCTTAAGCATAAGAATTATTTAATTATTAAATAATATTTCTTGTGTTTGTTTGCTTCCTTTTGATCAAGATCACTGTTAACTGCTTTAACATTGTTTTCCAATTGCATTTTAAAACCCTTTAATGCTGAAGCATTTATGATAATCAAGTACTCAAACCAAAACACAGAGCGAAGAAAATCTCACGTAACTCTCACTGTTTTTCATGACTTGTTTGTTGGCTGGAAAACGTTGGACAGGGTAAAGAGGTATGTAGACCATAGAGTCCCCCTCCATGTGCATGTCGCAGCCCCTGCACCATGGATGGAGGGATTTCCACCTTTTCCCCCTAATTTTGTCGTCCCCATCTCTGCTTGGACACCCCATCCTTCCCCTGGTCAGCTGTCCTTGTGGAGCTTTGAGCAAGTTGCTTGTTTCCACAAGCACAAGGGGACAGTGCTTCACCTGTGGAAGCAGACACCCCAAAAAACCTCAATGAAAATGAGACTGGTCTCATTTTCACCCTTGCACATCCCCAATAATATCCAAACTCTCCTCTGTTTTGTGTCTTTCAGCTTGGTTTGGTCTGCTAGCTTCACTTACCAGCTCTGACTACAAAAATAAAACTGTGTAACAAATGCACTTCTCTGTGTTTTTTTTGGGAGAGATGTTGCAAGAAAACAAACTGGTCTCAAAAATACTGGTATGAAAATTTGTTTGAGTGGTCAGTGACAACAGCATGCCTTTTTAAAGGAGAGGAAGCCATGATCTACATTAACGTTTCATTTGTCTAACATGCTTGATGCATATCTACAGGCCAGATGTGTTACAAACAGCAGCGTGGTTTGATCAGCAGCAGAGGAATCTCATATACAGAAGACATAATTACACTCTTAAAAATAAATACAATAGAAAGAACATTTTTAGGTTCCCCAAAGAACCTTTCTGAACTTTTTTTTATTATAAAGAACCTTTTGTGCAATGGAAAGATTTCATGGATGTTAAAGGTCTTCATGGAACCAACAACATCAATAAAGAACATTTATGTTTTTAAAATGTATTTAAAATGATTATGTTTTGAACAGAGAAATAATGCTAATAAGTACTGAGATTGTGCTGCTAATCAATGCTGCTGCATGCTGGGAATTTGTTGGTTACAAAGGCATAAATTCCTGTGCATGGACTTCACATCTGCAAAATGGAAAGTAAATAAAGGATATACTTTAAATATAAATCAATGTATGTGAATTAGACATTAGCTGTGCTTTTTAGAAGAGGGAGTAGCATGAGAGTTTTAATGCATGAGATAAGCTCATGACACTCCACAGATACAAAGGTGAAAAGTTACATTACTGGGGTGAGTCTGGCATAAATCTCAAAACTGTTTCAGTGTAATTTTTATAGATCTGTGGACTGCCATGCCCTTACATATAAGAGAAAGGACTGAACTTCAGTGTATGTCTTTATATTACAAGGCTAATTTAATTTTTTCTTTCATTTCCCCCTTTTTTCTGGCTCTTTTGTTGCCTCTGTTTCTCTTTCTCTCGCTGCAGGCATTTGCTTGGTGGTCAGACCTGATGGTTGAACATGCCGAGACGTTTCTGTCTCTATATGCTGTGGACATGGACGCGGCACTGGAGGTCCAACCACCAGACAGCTGGGACAGCTTCCCTCTCTTTCAGCTGCTCAATGACTTCCTGCGCATTGACTGTGAGTTTTTGCATGTCCACATATTTTATGCCTTATTAAATGAATATTGTAGTTTAAATACAAGGTCATTTCTATCGACCTACCTGGTCTCATGGCATAAATGTACCTGGGGGCACTTTTTAGCGAGACGCAAAATATGTACCAATAAGTACATATCACTGCAGTTTCCAAAAGAAATGAACACTAGAGGAAGTAAAACTCAGATGCCTTTTATTCTTTTTCACACAAACTTACAGAGTTTCGATTAATAAAGCATAATTGTCACACAATTACTTGAAGAATATCATGTTATGACTACAAAATAATATTAATATGCTGGGAGATTTGAAAACTGATGCTTTTGAACGTTAGTATCACACATATCCAGCTTCATATCTATGGGTTTTCATAGGTGGTAGGTTTGTTCGGTAGCTCACGGAATACGGAGACGGACTTGAGAGGTGAGGAGCCCTGGTTCGAATCCCGTGTAACTATGGTTTGACAAAGCAGTTCAAATCTGCATATAAGGAAGTTCAAATAGTATGGTTGCATCAACAAATGCATTTTATATCAGTTTTGCATTTGTCAACACTATTGGGTAGGTTTAGGGTTGGGTTTGGTGTAGGGTATATTTCCAACACAATAGAGTATTAAATTTTAGCGACGGTCCCCGGATATTTGAATTCTGAACTGCCACAATACGTACCTGAAGCAACGTAATAAAAACGTGCAAGGGTTTACGTAATGAACCCATGTTTTAGCGCCATACTGTGAAACATGCAGTAAGGTACGTAAAAACGGTCTCGCTAAAAACTGCCCCCAGGTACATTTATGCCATGAGACCAGGTTGCTATTGACACCATATGTGTCTCATATACTGTTAGAAACATTCTTTCAAACGTCCAAGAATTTATTTTAATTAATACATATAGATAGATAGAGAGAGAATAATCATGGTTATCATAAACGAATAAATTAAATGAATGAAATTGGAAATGGTCATATCTACAGTCCATAATTGCATATTTGTGATGTTGCATGCCTGCAATTGGTTACAAATTGCAACAAAGAGGAGCTTTAAGAGACAATATAGAAGAATTAAGGGCCAAATAGCGAACCCCGCAGGGGGTCGAACCAACACATTGAATGTAAAGAGTTTGCTCAAGGCCTTATCACGTCTCTAATGAACTGAAGTCAATAGGGTGCTGTCCATGGTGCTAAAGCCACACTGCCATGGGCTGCAGTTGACTAATTATCCCAGTGGCATTCTTTGCACAGCGTGACAGGTTGTTGTCTGGTAACCTATTCTTGATATTGGATTGCTTTTTCTGCTGGGAGAGCTAGAGCTTGAGAAAGCAAGAGTGTATAATATAAACAATTTAACAGCCTTTTCCTTTTCAAAGTATATTTAAATTGTTTTTTATTTTTGAATATTTTTTCCCTTACATTCACATGCTTGGTATTTACTTGTTTGTTAGCATGCTTTTTGTTTATATTTGTTTATTTTTGTTCTTCTGTCTCTTCTTCTATGAGAGATTGTGTTTTATAATTAACATCTTAAATTAAAAAAAATGGGATTATTCTTAATAATCTCTTGTAAAGAAGGGAACAAAGGTCTTTTATACATGGTCTGTTTTTCAGCATTCCAGCAGAGAAAGACCTTCTTATCCATCTTATTTTTAAGGGCTCTAAATTATAAACATGATCAAAACTTTGTACACAATCTACAACATGCCTTCTGTCATCTGATTGATGCTTTACATTTTTTTAGCAAGCAAAAAGCCTTTTAGTGTAATTCTGAAAACGTCTTTTTGCTGCACAATCTTTGCTGATTTTATAACACAAATGTAAGATCTTTTACATTGTTATTCTCAATATATGAGCCATAAAAGCCTGATGCAATAAATATGATACTTAAAAAAACACAAATGCAAACTTTTAAAATTAATTTTATTTTGTCTAAAGCTCCATTAAGCTTAACAGGTTTAAACACAATCTAGTTTCATCTAGTTCCCCAATCTAGCACCATGTAGTTCCCCATAAACCCACACACATATTACTCCTCGCTACAACACAGAAACACATATCACCTCCCTCTGGCCTCCTCACACACAAGCACACTCGCATAAACACAAACACAAGCAAACACCATTGAGCGACAGCCTACAGCGTGCACTACATCTGTGGAACAGGACATTCAGCATGGAAGGTCACTATAGTCCTGTGCCTGTAGCACTGAGCTAGGCATGAAACAGCCTTAACACCAGACAGGCGCTAAAGCAGAAGCTATTCATGCTGCTAATGAGGTCTAAAACAGAGGAGCCTGGGAGACCCCACTGCCCCGGCCACTTGCTCGCGGACAAACACAGCCAAGTGTACAACCACCGCCGCTCAAGTGGCTAATTGGAACAGAGCAATCAGGGAAGCAAACAAACATGGCACCTACTGCGAATGATCGACCTTGAGTACAACAAGAGAGATAGTGAGAGAGCGAAGTGAGAGAAATAGAGATGCTATGACTACTATAGTCATGACATGCTAAAAAATGCATTTTCCACCAATACAGTAGACTTTCTTCATTCTTCAATTCTCTTCACTTCAGTGTCACATGATCCTAAAGAAATAGTTTTTGTTTTTTGCCACTTGGGATTTTATTATTTTATTTTATTTTATTTTATTTTATTTTATTTTATTTTATTTTATTTTATTTTATTTTATTTTATTTTATTTTATTTTATTTTATTTTATTTTTAATTTTATTTTTGTGTTTACTTTTTTTTTTTTTTGATTTTGGCTAAAAATGATCCAATCCAAACATGAGTTTAAACAGCATCTAGACATGTCCCAAATTTTTTATGAAAGGGTTGCGAAAATTGCAACCAATAAGATAAATCAAAAATCAATTATAGAATATTTAGTTTGATCTCCTGAAATTAACAAAAATAGTCAGACCTTACTACAGCATGTATCCCGTTGAAAGTGCCATAACACTTTAATGTTTTGCCACCTTCATTTTTTAGATTTGCTTAGTCACACATTTTCTGCTGTTACTACTACATTTACATTTAGTCATTTTGCAGACGCTTTTATCCAAAGCGACTTACAACTGGGGAATACATAAAGCGATTCATCTTGAAGAGGCAATCAGACAGAGAAAGTGCTCGCAACACCAAGTCTCAGGCATTGTTCAAATAAGTACAAGCTAGCAAGGGAAGGAATAAATAAAGAGAAAGATAAAGGGTTTTTGTTTTGTTTTTGTTTTTTTGTCGGATGAAGTCAAGTAGTGTCGGAAGAGATGAGTTTTCAGAAGTTGCTTGAAGATTGACAGGGATCCAGCATTCCGGATAGATGGGGGGGTAGATGTCAGCAATCATTCATTCTGTTCTTTCTCTCTTTCCCACTTTTCATTTTCACTGTTTCAGATAATCTATGTAATGGGAAGTTTCATAAGCACCTGCAAGACCTGTTTGCTCCTCTGGTAGTGAGGTATGTGGATCTAATGGAGTCCTCCATAGCTCAGTCCATACACAGAGGATTTGAACGAGAGTCTTGGGAACCTGTCAAGTAAGCAAAACACTTTTTCATTTTAAATGTTTATTATGAAGATGTTAATTCAATACAGTTATAAAAGAAAAAATGCATGCTTGGCCTTCCGCAGTCTCACCATTTAAACAGTAAGTTTTCTTGTGTTCAGAAACAGCTAAATGGATCCCAACAGAATGAAAAAGGATTCACAAGGTGTTTTGTGTCTCTTTGATTTCTTGAATCTTTATTAGCACTTGTCTAGTTGTTTTTAACAGCTTACAAGTAATTATTTTCAAGATTCAGATTTTTTTTCTTTAACTAGCCCTAATTTTCTTACAGTCCAAACCAGCCCTGCTTGTTGAACTTGAAAAATATTCTTACATGATTCCCAAATATACAAGTCATCAGAATAACTTGCAATCGCTCGACAAAACAACATACTGTAACACAAAGTGTGTGACTGTAAGAATGTTAATGCTAATTGAATCAACAATCTGCACTTCAGCAGAAACAAAAGTGTGTGTTTTCTCGTAAAACCAGAGCCGAAGTGGTGATGATGTGATTCACTCCTTCTCATGTGCACTTCTCATCTCTACGACACCATCTTATCTCTGAATTAATTCTTCATCTTGTGCTCTAAACATACTGTACATAATGCTGTTTCTGTGTCACCCGCACTTTCTTCTGTGCATCTACATCACTGCATTCTTTTTTCTGTGTTTTTTTTTTTCCTTTTCCACAGGAGTTTAACAAGTAATCTGCCCAGTGTCAACCTACCAAATGTGAATCTACAAATGCCTAAAGTACCAAATCTACCAGTGTCAGTTAATCTGCCACCAATGCAAATGCCTAGCTTTTCCACCCCCAACTGGATACCGGGTTTATCTGATACTGAGTGTGTACTGAGTCTGTACCGGATTCTAATACATGCATGCGTGGCCTTAGCATGAACATATTGTCTTTATTTTATACCGAATTCCAATTCACCCCAGATTAATTGTAGGTATAGGTTTTCATGTGGAAAGTCTTTACAGTTGAGGACTTCAGAATTTCTAAAATGATATTATGGAACATCATAACATTTTACATTATATTTTTGTTGAGCCAAATTTCTGTGTTTCCAATCAGAATTTCACAACTAAATTAAATATTTTTTACAGCTTAACACAATCTGTTGTTGATTTACTATGTTTAGGATCATTGTCATGTCTCATAATGCACATAAAGGGCAATAAACACAAACAGATGCTTTGACATTCTGCTTTAGATAAACAGATGCTGTGCAAGAGGCCAGAATCTCACTTAGGCCTCGTTTACACTGTCAGTTAAATGTGACCCAATTCCGATTTTTGCTCATATGTGATACAGATTGGATCTATTCTATGACAGTGTAAACAGGAAAAAAAACAAACACATGCATTCGGATATAGTGAGATCGGTTTGAAGTTTTTTTTGTAGGTAAATATTATAAATTTGGCAAATTTGATTTTTTTTTTTCTTATTGGATCATATGATAGTGTGCTATATTTACAATTGTAATTAACTAATTGTAGTCTTAGGAGAAGATTGGTAATTTGGAGATCATTTTGCGCTATTTTTATCTTCTGGTATTAAAATCAACATTATGTCAGTGAAGTTCTTCTTTTTTAAAACTGTACATGCAGAATCATCTACTTTCTTTACATGTGTGGAAATTTTTTACATAAACATTGCCTATGAATTAAGAATTTGTGATTTAGAGAATTGACAGAGTTGCGCCAAGGGAATTTTAGCTTATATTTAGACATGATAATTAAAAAACGATACTCCAAACCTTAGCATATTACCACTTTCCAGACGAGAGTGAAATACCTTACGCGCTGCATGTGTTGGAAAAAAATTACGCATGCACACGCAGACATAATTATGCATGCTGAGTGAGACTCAGTGTAAATATTCCATCTCTAAGGTGTAATAGTGGGTAAACACCAAAGGTTGGCAAAACTAGATGACACCACCTCAAAATGTTTGTATCTGTCTTGGCATGTCAGATTTAAGCTTAAATTATTTCAACTTTGTAGAAATTAGTGTTTATGTTTCAAGCTAAGGCCACTTTATGAGAACTGCCCATAGACAATTTTTAACCCAAAAAGTCCTACGCATGTTGAAGGGTTGGAAGATACAAATAACACACAATAAAATATATATGTTTTGCTAGCTAAATATTAAAGCTGAAGTGTGTACATACTTCTGCACTAGCGGCACCAAACAGAATCACAAAAATAACTAGAAGGGAACATTTGCCAAAGTATTTCAGATGGATGGTTCTAATGTTTTCTCTATGGGCATAAAAGCAATCTCAGATGTCTTTGTTCAGCCCTGTCCCAAACTCATGTCATTGGCCGAGCCAATGTTGTTATTTTCAGCCTCTAAAACAAAAAGATAGCAGATATTACACACTTCACCTTTAACAAAATTATTCACAATATCATGGTCAAATGGTTAGATGCTCTTGATTTCTGGTCATGAATAAGTAATGCTGCTTTAACATCTTGTATCTTTCCAACATCTTCCTCCTTTCCCTTTTTCTATTAGGATAGAACAGGATACAGTTGTCCTTTCTCTTTCCTCTTCTTGTATTTGATGGGTTATAGGTCCTAGAGTAGAGGCACTCCAGCTGTAGCCTGTTTTAGGATATGGGGTGTCAGGATGGGAATACTGATGAGGGAGATCACCCCTATCCCACTTTTGGTCCTGTCCTGTTTCCCTCATCTACAGTGTGACAGACAATGCTCTGAAGTGATATACAAGCTTCAGAGAAACAGGCATCTGCTTTCAGTAGAAACCAAATATAAGACTTTAAAAGCATTGTTTCTCACAACAGTCATTTTTGGAGTTTTTCACACGATGGCTTAACATCCTTGTTTGAGGTCTAATTTGGCAGATTTTAATAGAGTGTCCTTTTATTTATTTAAAATTTAAATTGGAAAATTTTGTTATACAGTGTTGTTCAAAACTGCTATTTTTCTAATTCATCATTTTCATTTCAAATTATATTATCAGCACAACAGTTTCAGTGAAAATTTTAATTTAGTATTTTAGTATTTCGCTATTAATCCATATTAATTGAGAGTCTTTGTATATATATAAAACAATCCTAAAATGTTTTTTTTTAACATAGGAAAAAAATCATAAACAAAAAAAATATATAAGTAAATTCATAATATATAAATGTATTAAGATTATATATATATACTGTCAAAATAAATAAATAAATAAAATATTGATACAATTAATTATTGTTTGTTGGTCAGTATCGGTCTTTCTTTTATTTAATTTTTTTTTTTTTTATCATCAGACACTCACATACAGCAGGATGTGTAGAAATATATATCGTACTGCTGTATGTGAGTATCTGTTGAGTCTGAGACCCCATTTCAGCAGAAATGAGTATAAAACAAACAAGTGTGAAAGCTCCTACAGAGTCTTCTAACTAAATCTGGCTTCAGTGTGAAGTTGATCCAAAAACATGTTTCCACTGAAGATGCCTGAGAGTGGAATGGAGTGAGAGTCAGTCTCTGTTTTCTTCTATGATCCATTCTTCATTCACTTCAGACCATGTGGCCTTAAAATTGGCTCCATCCAAACAGATCCATGCCTTTAGTCAGATCAGTTGAAAGTCTGGGACTGTATCTTCTCCTGCCACTTCATACACATACAGCCTTTACTTGTGATCTTGAAATTCTCCTTTGACATCATTGTGCATGTTTTATCTTTCCTGTACTCAAACAACCAGGCTTGACTGGTTATCATTTTGCTTTAGGATTAACCATTTATTTTTTCCATGGAACGATCGCCAATGAGGTTGATCTAAAGCCAATCGGAGCACCTCTGCAACGATCGGGAAGTGGTAAAAATAACTAAAATGAATGTGTCACCCTGGAGTGTGGACTTAAAACAGGTTTTGTCTTCTTTAACCCCCCCCCCCCCCCGCCCTTTGACCTTCCTACTTCCTGACCTTGGAGCTTTCCCTTCCTGATATACAGCTTTGATTAAAATGACTTAATGTATATCTCTCTGACTGTCTCCTCTGCACATGTCCTGGTAGCAGTAATGGATCAGGGACATCAGAAGACTTGTTTTGGAAGCTGGATGCATTGCAGACATTCATCAGAGACCTACACTGGCCAGAAGAAGAGTTTGCCAAGCACTTGGAGAGCCGACTCAAACTCATGTCCAGTGACATGATCGAGTCCTGTGTAAAAAGGTGAGACGTGAAAACATAGTTGACAGTTATTTGAAGAACTTTTCAACATTAATAATGGCATTGTCCTGTTTGAAGCTGCTTTGAAACAATCTAATGTACACTGTAAAAAGTGATAAATTGACTTAACTTAAAAAAATTGAGGAAACCCTTTGCCTTAAAAATTAAAATTTTTTAAAAAGTAAATTTTAATTAAAAAAATAAGTTAAGTGAATTGTCAAGTTTACTTAACTTTTTTTAAAAGATTATTATTTACTTCATAATTTTAAGGCAACGGGTTTCCTAAATTTCTTTAAGTTAAGTCAACTTGTCACTTTTTACAGTGTATAAAGCACTATAGAATTGACTTATCTGTTGCATTTTGACAGTGGACATTTTATTTGTTCAAGACACGTTTTGGTTTGTCCTGCTGGTTTATCCAAAACTTCTTTTAACAGCATTTTGTTAATTAGTTAATTTATTTATATTTGAATATTATTATTATGACACCACATTAACTGAGAGACTACATCCTCAATTAGTAGTAATATTACTTAAGTACACTTATTACACATAAGGAAAAGTACATATACAGGAAAAGGGCTGGCTGATTTTCCGTATGCTGGCCCACATTTGTTATCCTTTTACTTGTGTTGAGGATGTCAAGCAGGACGTCTTCTTAGCTGCATTCTTCTAGTCACTCTTAAGTCGTAATAAACTCTTTGTCATTCTTGCTGTGAGTGAAGAAGTGATTTAAAGTGCTTTAAGAAACTGATGTATGTAATGTCATGGTAATTTGCTGATTCAGCAGATCTGGCTTAACAAGTAAAATAATCCACTCCTTTTCCTCCTCCAATCAACACAAAGAATTTTTATTCTGCTAAAGATGTGGAAAATAAAGCACTAATTTGTGCTTTTTGTTTATTTATTTATTTAGTTAGATCTCAGTCATATCATAAGTTACAGTTCAACCAAATATATATTTTGGCTATATTTATTGTACCACTAAGAATGTCAGTTGCTACTCAGAGTTTAAATAATTAGTTCACTTCCAGAATAAAAAAATCCTGATAATTTACTCACCCCCATGTTAATATCTTTCTTTTTTCAGTCACAAAAAATTGTTTTTTTAAGGAAAACATTCCAGGATTTTTCTCCATATAGTGGACTTGAATGATGGCCAACGAGTTGAAGCTCCAAATTGGAGTTACAGTGCGGCTTCAAAGGGCTCTACATGATCCCAGTTGAGCAATAAGGGTCTTATCTAGTGAAATGATCGGCCATTTTCTAAAAAAAATATTTATATACTTTTTAACCATAAATACTCATCTTGCACTAGCACTGCAATGCACATACACAACTCCACGCATTACGTTATCACGTTGGAAAGGTCACGTGTGGTTAGTTCT
This sequence comes from Onychostoma macrolepis, assembly GCF_012432095.1. NCBI lineage: Eukaryota > Metazoa > Chordata > Actinopteri > Cypriniformes > Cyprinidae > Onychostoma > Onychostoma macrolepis. Next base: position 20,572,579 of record NC_081165.1, on the reverse strand, counting down.
TCGTCTGTGTACTACTTGTTTCAAAAAGGTAGAGTAGGGCGAAAAACATCTCATTTTCTCAACCAACTTCAAAATCGCCCGACACTGTTGTTTTAACTATTTTTGTAAAGGCCGTTTGACTTTCTTTGCACATTCGCTTTGTAAACATTTCTTCCGCCTACGTCACGAGTGACCTACAGTATATGTTTTTTTTTTGTTTTTTTAGAAAATGACAGATCGTTTTGATAGAAAAGATCCTTATTCCTCAGCTGGCATTGTGTAGAGCCCTTTGAAGCTGCACTGCAAGTGCAATTTGGACCTTCAACTCCCATTGAAGTCCACTATATGGAGAAATATCCTGGAATGTTTTCCTCAAAAACCTTAATTTTTTTTCAGCTGAAGAAAGAAAGACATGAAAATCTTGGATGACATGGGGGTCAGTACATTATCAGGAAATGTTTATTCTGAAAGTGAACTAATCCTTCAACACAGAAACTCTTGTTTCCTGACTTTTTGACAATCCTACACCATTCTGAATTACCAAAGCAACCAATCAGAATTCGGTCTCTCTCTTGTGTTATTTCAGAACCAGAGCAGCCTTTGAGGTGAAGTTGCAGAAGAGTCCACGCACTACAGACTTCCGTGTCCCCCAGTCCATATGCACCATGTTCAACGTCATGGTGGACGGCAAGGCCCAATCGGCCAAACTATGTGCTATGGAGCTCAGCCAAGAGGTAGACAGCACCAACAAATGTATCTTTCTGTTCTCACTTACATCCTTATACACTTCTCATGTTCTCTGTCTTTCTCATCATTGCAAACATGCACTTTCTCTGCCACAATGTTTCCAGTACAACACCCTCATGTGCTGATCTTCATACATCTTAGATTGAATATCAATTTATATTGATAAATCCATAGTGTTTTGAATTGCATGTGTTCATCATATGCACCAGCCTATAATATATACAGCAGGTATATATGAATTGAACATTATACACATATACACATATTCTCTCTGATTGCAAATATATAATTTAAATGCATTTACTGCTGTAGATCTGAGTGATTCACCAGCATGGCAATTTTTCCATTGTTTATGAATTTTAATTTAATTTGACTCTGTGCTGGAATGAGACGTTTTCTTTTTCTCTCTGTTGCTCTCTAATTGTCACTGTCACCTTGTCTGCTCTATCTTTCTTTTCATCCCTTTTCTCAATCTTGTGAAAGTTTGTTAGAGAATGGGTAAGTGTGGCTAACAATTCAATTGAATTCTCACCTTTATGTCCCAAAGGTATAATTAGCAATCCTAGCAGTTTCCCCCAGTCCTGTGACACTTAAATTGTTTTGATTATATTACCATATGTGATATCTGCTTCTGAATATACATGTGCTAGAAGTGAGACATCTCATATCCGTTGCATCTTGAGACAGGTAATGATCTGAACTGAATTAATTACCCAGAAATATTTAATATGGGGTAAATGGAGACAAAGGGATTGAGTTTGCACAGATTATCCCAGGTGAAAACCACCAAACAGCTCAAGAAAGCTTGTTGCGATTTGTGCTCATTATGTCTTTCTTTTCCAGAGACAGTACCACTCGCAAATTGACAATCTCATCGAGGAGATGGTGAAAGAAATGATTACTTTACTCGTGGCAAAGGTAGCATTTAAGGAAAACAATATTCCTAAATTATGTTTTGATATCTACATACAATGCTTTATTAAAAAAAGACAAGTAAAACAGTAAAAGCAGAAATGAATTTTATAAATCATACTGTTTCTTGTTTTGTGTTCATTATTAAATCTCTTGAAATTCATAGCATGAAAATAATGATCAATTATGATATGTTCTAGGCAATATGTTCAATTTTTTATTCTTTATTTCTGTTTTACAGTTTGTTGTGATCCTAGAGAGTGTTCTGGCGAAGTTGTCACGTTATGATGAAGGCACACTTTTTTCCTCCTTCCTGTCATTTACAGTAAGAACAAATAGTGGCTTAATTTATTAACAAACTCAGACAATTTTAATAAAAATCTTTTACTTTAGCACAAGATGTTATCACTCAAAATGGATTATTGCAATTTATTCTTAAATTGAAAATGAGCAATCTTCTAAAGATGTTTCACTTTGCAGTATTTTATAAGTAAACTATTTATATTTAAATGATTATTTTAATTTTGATTTTTATGTCCCTTTTATTTGTAGGTAAAAGCTGCTTCAAAATATGTGGACGTACCTGTAAGTGACAACAGATGATTCTCATTTGATTTATCAGTCAAACAGTTCATTGTTTATCCACCTTTTTTTTTTAAAGGTTTTAAACCTTTTTGTGTTCATAATTAAGATAATACATTAAAATAATAGGGTAAGACACCAGTTTGCAACTTCATACAGGAAAAAATGGTGTTTTGTACAGCTAAAAATATCTGGAAGTAGATGAGACCGGAAGCCTCGCACATAAAATTTACATATGGTCGCACCTGCTCTTACGGGAAAAATAAGTGGATAAATCAACATATTCTTACGTTTTTCATCAGTTTATGCATTTTTTGTTTCTTGTAGACATGAAAGCTCAATGATAGAAGCGTATTAGTTTGGATAATTCATTAATAGTAAGTTACACTTTGTTTTCAGAAGCCTTGTAACAGCTTTAAGATACGGCTAATAATTACCATGGCCTGCTGTGCAGATGGCCATCTCTTAGCCCCAAATGGCCATTCATATGTATGTGGGCGAGAGTCGTCTCTGTGAAGCTCTCCCCTCTGCAGCAGGCAGTGTGATGTGTGTGTTGTGCAACAAAAGCCCGTTGTGAAGATGCCGCTGGGTCCAACTCATTGCATTCAGCATCACATCACTGAGTTTCCTTCAACTGCCAACACATTTGGTCACGATGCGAGGCTTTTTAAATTAAAACCCTGTCAATAAATGCCGGAAGCATCCTCTCGCTGTCTTTCTCTCTCTCTTTATCGTTCTGCTGATGATCTGAGGGTTAGCAAATCGTATGTTTCCATGGTAATTGTTTGCTTAATACACAAAATAAAATTATGTCTGACAAACTTGCTTATTTGCACCCTTTGAAAGGACCCATAGATGTGTGAAGTAAGTTCAATTTACAGCGTCTGACAATTACCAATTCTGATGACCTTCATATGCCTGCTGGCAAAGGAAGTGTTTAATTCTCCTCTGAGGCCGAGCAGGGAGGCAGAACACCCCAGAAGATTTACTCTGGGTTGATTTTTCACTTGCTGTTTTGTTGAATAGAATCGTATTAATCAAATAACATTGTTCTCCTGCTGGTCTGTTCAGACTTCAGACTTTGACAATGACAGCTCATTTTGCACACCTCAGGTTTTGACTATTAGACATCTAAGAAAATGAGAAGGAAAACACATTTCATCTGCTTGTCAGGTGAAATATAATTTGCTAATTTGGCAGTGGAAAGTAGCTTTGCTATTTTACAAAGCAAAATCACCATGAGCATTAGATTAGCATAACAAAAAAAATAAAAATAAAAAATCAGAACAGTGCAGTGCAAATTTTGTCAGTAGTGAAGCAATGTACAAAGCACAGTTCACAAAGAAGTCACTTTCAAAAGCCAGAAGTAGTTTTCTGGCTGACAACATGGCAAAATCTCATGACCAACTTGATCCCGATGCAAAATTGTTCATCTTCACACAAAGCTCCAGGTTGTGTGGATTCCTGTTGAAATAACTTAAACAGCAGTATTTGTGATTACATTTTCTGTTATAAAACCTAGTGAGCTGCTTATATTAATAGTGTTTTGAAGGAATAGGTCACCCAAAAATTAACATTTGCAGAACATTTTGCAGAAAAGAAAGTCCATCCAAGATGTAGATGATTTTGTTTCTTCATCAGAACAGATTTGGAGAAATTTAACATTACATGGGTCATCTGCAGTGAATGGGTGCCGTCAGAATGAGAGTTCAAACAGCTGATAAAAACATCACAGTAATCCACACAATTCCAGTCCATCAGTTAATATATTGTGAGGTGTATTTTAAGTGACATATTATTTAGATATTTTAATATTAAAATGACACTTCTGGCCAAAATATCAGTCCATAATCCATAATATCGCTTCATCCAGTAAAGAAGTGCATCCTCCACCAAAGTGCATATTCACCAATATATTTGTTTACAACTGCTTTTGCTTGTAAATGGTGCTTGATCTGTGCATATTTTTCTACTGATTCAAACATGACTTTTTCACTGGAGAAAGCAATATATGGATAGATGACTCATATTTTAGCTTTTAACTTAAAATCATCTTAATGATGGGTTGGTTTTTTGCAGACATGCAGCTTTTCACTTTACAAGATGTTAATTGATGGATTGGAGACGTTTGAATTACTTGATGTTTTTATCAGCAGTTTTGACTCTCATTCTGACGGCACCCATTCACTACATTGGTGAGCAAGTGGTGCAATGCTAAATTTCTCCAAATCTGTTCTGATAAAGAAACAAACTCGTCTAAATCTTGGAGAGCATTTTCATTTTTGGGTGAACTATTCCCTTCAAGGTATTGAAAGTTTTTTTTTAATTTTTTTTTATTTAAGCATACTGAAAATTCTTAAGTGTAATTAAAAAGCTATTGTTGTTGTTTGTTGATTCTATTTGTGTAGTCTGTATGTTCCAAATCAGTCACCTATGAGGTTCCATGATGTTTAGGATGCTGCCTATAAAGGCTGGAGCAGAGCTGTTGTATGCTAATAATTACATTAAGCAGTGATACATCTTTCTCTTTCTTTCTTTCTTTCTTTCTTTTTCAGAAACCTGGAATGGATGTTGCCGACAGCTATGTGACATTTGTTCGCCACTCTCAGGATGTCTTGAGGGACAAGGTCAATGAGGAGATATATATAGAAAGGTTATTTGATGTAAGTAATGGCTGTCTTCTCCCTCTGTGAAGGGGGAGGCCCTCCAAAATGTGACATAACAGCCAGCTAGGAGGGATAAGTCACATTTTGAGATCTACTTCTCTCTTTTTCTCACTTAATTTCTCTATCTTTTACCCTTTGACTCTAACTTTATCTCTTGCACTGCTTTCTCTGGCTTAACCTTTCCTCTCTGGTTTGCAGTGCTGTGTGTATTCCTGAATGTTCTGGCTGTAATATTCCCTTTGCTCTGCTCGTTATAGTGCAAAACTCTGGAAGAGGATTATCTTAAGATGTGTTCTCACACAAAGGGGCATGCAGATGTGAGTTTAAGCAGCTCAAGCTACCTACAACACACTGCAATCAAAGATAGAACCTGACAATCTACAGATGACTACATAGACGTAGCTATGTTATGAAAGTTATTACAGTCGTTTCATTAAAGGTTCTACTTATTAAGAATAGCTTGCGGTTCGAAGAAGAGAACTGTAGAGTAGATCTCGACATAACAAAAAAAAAAAAACATTCCCTCTAAGATCTCAACATATACTTCTGTTCAAAAATTTGGGGTCAATAAGAAAAAGACAAAGAAGAGAAAAAATGTATTCAGAGAGGATGCAATACATTTATCAAATGAGACAGTAAAGACATTTATAATGTAACAAATACATATTTAACTTTCTGTTTCTATTTTCTATAAATATGTATCGCTGTTTCTGCAAAAATATTAAGCAGCACAACTGCTTTTAACATTAACAATAAGAAAAAGTGTTTTTTGAGCAGCAAAACAGCATATTATAATGATTTCTGAAGGACACTGAAGACTAGAGTAATGGCTACTAAAAATTCAGCTTTGCATCACAGGAATAAATTACATTTTAAAATGTATTAATATAGAAAACAAGTATTTGAAATTAAAATACTATACAATTTTTACTGTATTTTTGATGTAGACCTGGTGAGCATAAGACTTCTGTAATATATAAAAATTTTATTTTACAGACCAAACTTTTGAATGGAAGTGTAAATATGATATGAGAGATGTTTTCACAAAATCTTGATGTAATGATTATTCACACATTTTCTTCTTGGTTTGGACAGTTAACAAAAAATGCTATTATAATGTCCTTTTTTTTTCTCTCACCGACTGACTTTTGTTATGTCAAGATACTGAAAAAGTGAGAAAAAAATAATGCATATCATCTTAGGGCTTCCATAGAAACCAAACAAATTGGACATACTAAAACCATTAGAGTGTGATGGATATTGTTTTGTTCATTTTAGCTCATAGTTGGGGCGGGGGTTACAAAGGCAACTGCCCTATTTCCGGAGTAAATCTCCCACTAAGGAGATCCAAATAGAGAGAAGCCCTCCAAACCTTGGGCTTATTGTGATAAAGGCTTAAAGAAAAGGAAAGAATGAGGGAAAACACTGAGGGTAAGAAAGAGAAGTTGAATAAGTAACACTGAAGGGGAGGGCACACAATGGAGAACACCGTCTTAAGGGATGGCCAGAGCCATCATGTTGGTTATAATCCTTTTGTGCTGTGTGTAGACCAGTTTGTTAAGTGTGTGTTGTTGGAGAGGTATGTTTGCATTGTGTGGCTAAAGACTTGTGTTTATATTCAGAAAGAAAGCCAGAACGGGAGCGCCGATCTGGGATCAAATTTCCTGTCCGTTTGCTTGACGTCGCTCCTTGCGAACTCAGGACAAACTGACCTGAAAACAGCACTCCCGCTCTGAAAAGCTTTGTGAATATGGCTCCTCGTGTCATATGTGAACAATTCAAGTAAGAATCCTGATCGTGGTTCGTCGTTGACTTTCACTGACCCGGGATCAGTAGTCTTACTATGAGATGCTTGAAACATATGAGCTCTGGTTTTTCGAATGTCCTACAAAAAGGCTGCTTGAATCTGCTGCTGTATGCTAGCTTGTCCTGGTTTTACTTTACTTACTACTTTCTCCCCTCCTGGAGGGTGTCTGAAAAGATCCTGTGTTCGTTTCTTTGTTCATTCGCTTGGAATGAGATGGCGTCGCTTATTTTCCATCTGCATTGTGCATTTGCGTTCATTTCCTCGAATGCAAACAAGGAAAAGATCCCATCTGCCTTGTCTTTCCTACCCTCTCATTCCATTTCTCCATTTTCTTTTCTTGTTTTTCCACCTCTTTTCTTGCTCTCTCTCTCTGCGCCTGAACCGAAATGAAACTTATCCTTCCTGTCAAGTTGTTTTTGTCACATTATGCCAAGTGGCGTTATTCAGAGTCAAATAATCTTCCTTTGTACATCTACTAGCATGGCCCATGTCCTCAGAGACTCGGCTCCTACATGCACTTACACACATCCATCCACACAGCCAGCCAACCAGCCCACCCTCCCCAACCTTCCACCCCACCGCCGTCAACCCCAGATGGGGACGCATGGCACATATCTCCCCTCTCCACCCGCTCAAGTGGTCAGGCCTCCATAGTTAGTTGAAAAAGACAACATGTGTGCATGCATACACACATGCACGCTCACTCCGTCTCACACACGCTAACACGCACACTCTGGTCCTCACTGTTATGCTAAAAAGCCATTGAAATAGCACCGCTCTTTATCGGGGGCTCCAGGCAACCTGCTCAAATGTTTTCTTGTTACTTTGTCATTTCACTTGTTAAAGATGTCATAACATCCTCCACAATGAGCCATAACACCACATGCTGTTGTTTTAAACCTGCTACACTCACCCTATTTAAAAAAATGACATTTAGTTCATTATATATAAAAAAAAAAAGACATAGAGAGGAGATTATAGTATCGACGGCACTAATTAAATGGGTTTAAAAGAACAGCAGCCCCCTTTTCACTTTTTTTTTTTTTTAACTCTACCAGTTTTTGCTGATTTGAAAAACCACATTTGATGCAAGGAAATTTACAATACAAATATAAATATAAAAAATATGAAAATAATGAAAAAATAGGTTTGTCTTAAGCATAGCAAAAACTTATTCTTTTTTTTTTTTAATTATAGTTATGACTAAGATTCTTAAGAAATTCCTGTTTTGCAGGGGTCACTATAAGTGAAACAATTTTGAATTTCTCCAAAATTTGACTAATAATGAAAGAGCCACATAATTTAGTTTGGATGGAGTTGCACTTGCAATCATTACAAGGGCTGTTTTCTTCATCATTCATGCTGTAATTGTGGTTTCTAATTTCCCTTTTTGTTTATAAATCAGCCAAAATGCTGCTTTCACTTGTTATTTTGACTCCAGTAGTCAGAATATTCTTGATGGCCTCCTCCCCTTTTACACTTTTTCATTTTTTGATTGTTTTAAGTAATCCGCTTTGAAATGATCTGTTTGGTGGGTGTAGTATAATTGCTTAGTTGTTCTTAGCTGGTTGTCATATTGAAGTATATGTGGCCCACGCTAAGCTTGGGTTAATTGGGGTCAAGGATGCTGATTTCTCACAGACAGAGATGGCACATTGGCTGGAGTAAGAAGATTATACTTGCTGTTTGACTAATTCAAAATATGGCTGTGCTCTGCTTTCATAACAGCGATTCATAATGCAGAAAAGCGACCATATGGGATTAGGTATGAAAAATGAAAACAACGAAAAATGGATGAAATATTAGTACAGTGATATGTATAAAAGGATGATGTGTAAAATAATACTAGTAATTATTAGGAATTTTGAATTAATAATTTTGCTAATAATATAAGTTTATTACTTTGTTATTTGAAATAAGACATTTCTGAGGTTTACATTTTGTAGTAAATAAAGATCAATAAATTCAACTGAATTAAATATTAATAAAAAAAACATTCATGTGAATTAATATATTCAGACAAAGTTCTAATAAAAGAAGATTTAGGTCATAAAAATATTTCAGTAGTGAATTTTACTTGCAAGCGGCTTATTGCAACAAACGTCTGCTGTAATATTCATGAGTTCTGAGAAGATGCTGATTTTTAAGAAGGCCAAAAACCAGATACAAGCTGCCTAAAAGCCAAATTATTTGCCAGTGGATGGATAAAGTTTGTTAAGTTCAGGAAAGAGGAGCAGAGAGAGGGATAGGAAGGGAGAGGGAGGGGTGGGTGGGGGGAATTAATTTATTTCACTCCGCCAGCCTGCCAGTTCTTGAAAGAACAGCTGAGGAGAGCAGGATTAAGGCAGCTGTGCTTAACGTGAGGGCTCATCTGTCAGATTGGGGCGGAGCGCATAGATCATTGATTAAAAAAAGCCATCTCCAAATCCAGTGCTTCACTGACACCACCGTCCTGCCCCGGCTCTTCAGTGTGTGTGTGTGCGTATGCATGCGTGTCTGAGTGCCAGCAGAGAGACTCAGATACACGGCAGATTACACACGTCAATTATACACTTAATCTGCTTCTGGAAGAGATTGTGGCCTACCCTCATTGATTGGTTTGAAGTATTCCCGTTGACCTTGGCAGTTATCAGATCGTCGAGATTGCACTTTATGGTGACAGTTAATGCGGTTTAATCGTTCTGCTGCTGGATACTGCAAGGAACACATGAAGGGTTAGAGATACTGGAAAACAAGGCGGGTTTAGACTGAGCTGCTGCTTGTGTTGCATTTCACAGACCTGTAATACCACTTCACTGTCTGGGACACTTAACCACTTTGCAGGTCCAGCTGACCCAAGTGAACAGTTTAATCAAGTAGCTAGCACCCAAACTTAATGCTGTGTATTCTGTGGTCCAAGAAAAAAAAAAAAAAGAAAATAAAAAATCAATCAAGGAAACACGTTTGTAATAATAAATGCTAATTTCTTTTTTATTATCTTTGTGTATCCAAAATAAAAGTTTTTGTTTACATAATATATGTGTGCGTACTGTGTACATTTATTATGTATGTATAAATACACCCACATGCATGTATATATTTAAGAAAAATATGTTGTTTATATTTTAAATATATTTATTTATTTTATATAATATAAATTATATGAATATAAATATATACATGTGAATACATGTAAATATTTTCAAAATATATACTGTATGTGTGTGTATTTATATATACATAATAAATGTACATAGTACACATATTATGTAAACAAAAACTTTTATTTTGGATACGATTAATCGTTTGACTGCACTAATTTTTTCTTTTACTTTGCATTTTGTCTTGGTTTTTTTTATTTCATTTTGTTGTTTTGCAAAAGAACACTTTGATCTACAAACATGCAGAAAACATGTTTTGGAAAAGAAAAGGCACATTTTCTTAAACATTTTTTATCCAATTTAACCCCATCACAACAATTTTGTTATCAAAAATGTTTTTGGATTCTTGATTATGATATCCCGAACAACAACAACCAAAAATGTGCTTTTATTTAATTTATTTATTTCACTGAAGCCTCTGATTGCATTTAGATAATCATGCGATATGAGAGGCGGATGTGTGCTTATTGTTTTTCTCCCCAGTTAATCCTTTTATTTTAGAGGTAAACCAATTCAAAACGGAGCTTTAGATGTATAATCTGAACGCTAGTAGGTCAGTATGAAAAAAAAGACTAAAAGGGACCCAACAGGTCCTTTCACGGATACTGTTCAAAACATGTTAAAGGGGTTTGGCTCTTTCAGAATGCAGGGCAGATGTTAGCGGTTCAGGTTTCTGATAATTACGGAGGCCGAGGTGCTTTCTTTGTCACTTACTGTGTACCGAGGCTGATTTGAATAAACCGGCAGCAACAACACTAACGGCTAGAGATTTTAGCAAAGTAAACGCGCTGCAGAAGAAGTGCATTCGAGCGCCGTGGCTCTCAACTGGCTCTATTAGCCGTCTATTGGCTCTCTCTCCGTCTCTTGCTCTCCCTGTGTCATATAAGTGAGGTATGGTGGCATTTGTTTGATTAACTTGTCTGACAAAAGTGACATCTGCTAGCGGGTTCATGTATACGAGAGGCTCAGCGCGGGTCCGCCTTTGTACATCTGTCAGCACAGAGGCAGGGGAAAAGGGTGAAAAGAAACAAATTGGTCCCAAAAAGCAGCCCATTCACCTTCTGCGCTCCCCCCTCCGCCCCCCTCCCAGCCCTTAGCCATTCAGGTGCACTGCGGGGCTCTCAAGTGCTCGCTGGTTTATTCCATTTCGTTCCCCCCATTGAGGCCGAACCCCACAAGTGTTATGCTCCTCATTCCTGCTCGGCTCAATCCTCCCCTAAGCGTTCCTTTGTGAGCAGAATGGCTCACTTTGCCCTGGGACCAAACTCTCTCTCTCTCTCCCGTTCCTTTTTTTATCCCTCACCTCTTTTTATTCATTGTGTGTTTACTCAATGACACGATCACAGGCTGTAATTCCCGCCATTTAGTTCATCTCTACCAGCTCCTTCTTTTCTAAAGAAAGGCCTTGTTTGGACACTGTCAAGCACAAGCACCGGTTTCAGTAGCAGAAATGCATTCCCTGCAATTATACGTTTTTGATCGGCTCCTTCGTTCCAAGAAATTGCTCCAGAGACCGTTCCGTTCAGTAGGTTATTCCTTCAATCACGCATTAAAAAAAACAGCATTAGAGACACTTAAAAGTGTAGCAGAGCTTGCTCAGAAACAGTAAGGGCTTGTTCCACTTAAGGATCCGGTGAGGCGTGCAAATCCCGAGCAGGGTTCTCTTTGTATCCACAACACAATCGCGAGCAGTTTGAAGCCCTTTCGCTTGCTGAGCCTGAAATTTTATTTTCAATCCCGCCATTCAGAAACACCTATTTCTGGAGAGAAAGCATGAGAGAAAGAGAGAGAGCGCTAACGCAGCAGCGCGTTGGAGGACTGTGTTTGGGGTCGCATATTTCCTACACAACTTTTTTTCCGCAAGGTCGCGGGGTCCCGCGGCGGAGAGATAGCGAGTGGCGGGAGGCGTGGGGTCACCGGTGTGAGTTACCATGGTAATTGAGTTCAGTCATCAATGGACCTCCTCTCAGGAGGGATGAGGCGTACAATAACGGGCCGGTGGCGGCCGTGAACAGCAAGCAGGTAGGATTACCCCAAGCTTTTGTCCTAAGTGCATAATGTCTTGTAGTCAGATTTAAAGACTCCTCGGGCCCCGGGGCCTCCCTCTCTGGCCCGGCAAGGGGCCCGATTCACTCGCTGGCCAGCAAGAAGGACGAATGCCCTACGACCCGCTGGCCTGAGAGAGACGGCTCTATTTAGTGCAGACAAAGACGCAAAGAGTACCAGGAGAAAGGTTGGACGTTCGATTTTCGTGTTTTTTGTTTGGGGTATTTTCTCAATTTTGATTCGCGAGGAGCGCCGAGAGGACAGGGAGCATGGGGAGGCACCGTTCTCCTGTTTTCATCTCCACTGGCCTGTCGCTTTGCATTAACATCAGCGCTAACAACCATCATCATTCCATCCCTACTGCTAATTGCAGACACAGCTGGGTCCCAGCAGGAGCGCTTCTCAAACAGCCTAGGCCTCCGAGAGCAGGCCGAGTGGCGCACACACACACACACACACACACATTTACAGAGCCACTACCACCAGCAAGGGCAGAAAGAGGCAGAGTCACAGGTTGCTTGTAATCCCCCCATTACCCCCCACCGAGCCCCTGCCCCCTCCTCGGCATTCCTGCTTTTGTAAGAGTGTGTTTTTTTTAATCCAAGCTCGGCCCTTACCAGCTCTTTCTTCCTTCTGGTCCTCCTCACATAGGAGCCACTAGCCTTCAGGTGCTTCAGGATTCGATTAAAAGCGAGTCGTGAACGCGCGTGCGTGTGTGCGCGCGTCTGTGACGGGGGTGGATGGATGTGCAACCTTACACTGAATTCTGTTTGTTGCCCCCCTGCTAGGCGCTATGGCTTCCTGTAACATGTCAAAGATGAGAGTGTGAACACAAGCTTAGGAGTGCGGCTTGTGCATGTGCGTGGTGTGGCAGGGGGCAGGAGGTCGCTCAGCCTTTCAGCGCTCCCCGCTAGAGGTGTGGGGGCCCTGCAGATGTTCATGTGTGTTGTATTGGTAACCATAACGTACGCGTCCAACACACACGCACATGTACACGCAGCCCTCGCGCTTTCCAATATCAGATGGAACTCGTTAGATGATCACAGATTTTTTTCTCTCCCATATCCGCTTCTTTCATTATGCATTCAGAGTCATGATACTCCTGTTTTGGCTAGCAGCTATTGCCAGCTTCCCGCTGCTCAATATCCAAAAAGTGCCACAGTACATAATACGCTCTCGGAGAGTCTTCTGTTTCTCTGCTGACAGCAGAACAATGTCCCACTGCCAGCACTGTTCATTTCACAACCAAGACCAAAGAGGACGCGGTCTTACTGGACGAGTCTCTCACAAGTTTAAAAATTGATTTAGCAGAATGTACTGTATGAATATGTCTTTCTTGGCCTTGTGCATCATTTGATTCTGATTCGGCGTCTGATTTGGTGCCCACAACAGGGACTATAAAGTGGAACTTCTACATTATGAATATAGAGATTTCAATTTGTAAATATCGATTATGCCATCAAGTGAATTGATGGTTTGCTAATAATGGGTTTAAAGAAACAGTTCATCCAAAAATTTTAATGATCATCATTTATGTGTACATTGTCATCATTTACAAGTCATTCCAAACATGCTTTATTCTTTGGAACATAAAAGATGTTGTTTAAAGAAAAAGAAAAAAAATAAGTTTTTACCTATACAGTGAAAATCAGTGAGGTCCAGTATTGTTTTCAGACTCTATTGACTTTCATAGTACAGACAAAACCAGTTTTCATTCTTCAAAATATTCAAAACAGTCTTGTTTTGTGCTCCAAAGAAGAGAGTCGCTCATACAGGTTTAGATTGACATGATTTTAGTAAATGATGACAATATTTTTATTTGTGGGTGACTCATTCCTTTAATATGATAGAGGACGGAGAGGTCACACTATTATAGGAACAAATGTAGAAGAAATAGAGTGAGCATGAGAGAAAGACTAAGTGTGAGAGAGAGCAGTTGCTCCAGGTCTGGCCTCCCTGTGGGGGTCCATCGCGGCCCGGCTGCCCAATCTTTCACAGGCACAGAGCACCAGCCCTCACAGAGCAACACCAAGCTCTGATTCACTGCAGGGACAAGCCACTGAGCTCAGCCGCTTAGAGCAAATCCTAAAACGCCCATTTGATTATTCGGACACACCTTAGTGGCATAATTTTACCAGTGTACCACTTAAACGCCAATGGATTGCACTTCTTTCATTGTGTGTTAAACTGGTGGAACCACTGGAACAATTGGCTTAGCAACTTGTGTTATGTTTACTATTCAAGTCTTTTGACAAGGTGAAAGTTTCCTCTTTTTTTTTGATCATCACCAACAGAACCATAATGCTTTTTCAAACTGTGGGTGCACAGTGGATTTTGCATGCAAGATCTATAAAAAGTAAACTGTCAAGTGTGCTGCAGTTACCCAAGACACATCTCCTGTGTCTTTGGCTCGATTTGCTCAGCTCCTAAACCGTTGAGACTCAGTCAGCTCAGATTACCATCAGACCAGCTCGATCATAACTAATCAATTAGACTTCAAACGAGATCTTCCCCACGGTCCAACATCTGTAGCCCAAAAGCTAAGTGCACTGGCTATTTAGGAGGTGCTTTGAGTTCAGTGAGTTCCACTGAGTAGAAATAGAGAGCAACACTCTGAGACTAAGAGAGAGGAAGTCTCGTAAAAAATAAGACCCTGAGCCACTGTTACATTAGTGAGCTCATTGTGACTGCGGTAAAGACAACATGTCCGCTGGGAATGATGGATCTTTCTCCCTCAATGTGACAGAAAGTGCCACCGTCTGAAGCGCAGGCTGAGGGCAGGATTGTGGCTGGCTTAACATGGGCAACATCTCTCATGATCAGTGTCCAAAAGCAGCACAGGAGACAGCTGATGGGATCCGAAACTGTCAATTAGCAGTTCCTGGGTGGAGCTGTGGAGACAGGGAGAGGTTTTGGGTGAGGATCATGGCTGTGACAGAAGGACTTTCTCCAAGGCAGAGCTTGTTGGGACATCTTTTATGAACAGCCCTCCTTGTAATTTCACCAGTTTGCTCGCAGTGCCTCTTTAAGCTCTGTTCTGCCGGTCATTTTCCTCCATATCCCTCTACAAGTGAAACTAGTTTACTTGACGCCAAATTTAGTAGAGGAAAACTACCGGTCAAAAATGAATAATTAAGATTTTGGGTGTTTTTGTAATTGATGTTTTTGAAAGAAGTCACTTGTGCATTCATTTGATTAAAAATACAGTAAAAACAGTAATATCGTGAAATATTATTATGATTTAAAATAGCTGTTTTATATTTGAATATATTTTAAAATATAATTTATTTACTTCAGTGTCACATGATCCTTCAGAAATCATTCTAATATGCAAATTTGCTGCTCAAGAAACATTTCTTATTATTATTAATGTTGAAAACAGGATTCTTTGATGAATAGAAAGTTCAAAAGGTCAGTATTTATTTGAAAAAGAAATGTATTGTAACATTGTAAACGTCTGTACTGTCATTTTTAATCATTTTAATTTGTCCTTGCTGAATAAAAGTGCTAAGTTTTTTATTATTATTATTATTATTAATCCTAATTACCCCAATAATAAATAGTGATAATAAATAGTAAAAAAAAAAAAAAAAAGTTTCTTGAGCCCAAAATCTTAATTATACCAAAGTTTTGACTGGTAGTGTGTAAAGGTTGTCTATCTTTGTCGTTGCTGATGTAAAGTTGTGCTATATCAGATTGGTGAGTATTATTAGATCTTGTACTAAAAGGATTTTCATTCACATAATCTGCTCTCTTGATACAAATCTACTGCCTACACTTGTGTTTGTTGTGTTTTTGTAGATGTGTTTTCCTATGTGTTTGTGTGTGGCAGCATTTATATGTGTGTCTGTCTTTGCTGGAGAACAATGTATTTGTGTTTCAGCAATGGTACACCAGCACAATGAATCTCCTGGGCACCTGGCTGACAGACCGTATGGACCTGCAGTTGCATGTGTATCAGCTGAAAATCCTCATCAGAATTGTAAAGGTAAAAACTACAGTATCATTGATGGTTGTGCATCTGAATTAAATGCAGAAAATTGTAGAAATAATCGTAGCACAGTATTTGCACCAAATGTACTTGTAAACACATGCCATAAAAATATGCATATGCCGTCCAATCAGAGTCAGATTACAGTGTTGGACCAGCCAAGTGAAGGCGGTCTTCCTCTGCAGCCTCCGCTTGTGCTTGATTTTACAAAAGCAAGCTCAACAGGATTTCATAGTATGACATTACACATTTATTTCTGTGCACTCATATGGTGTGTGTCAACTCTGTGTGTGGATATATCTCACAGATGCAGGTTTCTTTTTAGATCTATATCAGATTTTTTTCCTTCATTTTCCCCAGCATAGATTAGGTTTAGTACTGGATAAAGAAGACCTCATTGTCATGTTTTCCTCATCTACAGTTTCCAAGAAAACCAGAATAACAACTAGATGCAACTTTCCACAAATAGAGTACAATATCTGTTACCAAAATCAGTGACATGCATGTGCATTGTGTTTATTTTTAGGAATAAGAATTAAATAAAACTATTGACAAGATTAAATGAAACCTATAGGCGACAGGCCTGCAGATTTATTTTTCACTCAATAGGACTAGCTTGGGGTCAGTAATTTATTTATTTATTTTATTATTTTTTTAAAGAAATTAATGCTTTTATTCAGCAAGAATGTATTAAATTGATTTTTTTCAACATTGATAAGAAATGTGTTTTGAGCAGCACACCAGCATATTAGAATGATTTCTGAAGGATCATGTGACACTGAAGAATGTAGTAATGGTGCTGAAAATTCAGCTTTGCCATCATAGGTTTAAATTACATTTTACGGTATATTCAAATTGAAAACAACTATTTAAATAGTAATAATATTTATATTGATTTTGATCAAATAAATGCAGCCTTGGTGAAAATAAGAGATTTAAAAAAAAGTTTTGAACTGTAGTGTACCTAAATATGTGCTTGATCTTTTTTTTCTTCCAATAGCAGTAGTAATAGGGTTGAAGGTTGAGCTTGGCGATTATGTTTAAATGTACCTACTTTTTATACAAAGTTAAAATAGATTATAGTTTAATAGAGTCTGCATATACAAAACAAGCATTGCTTCAAATGCTAATGGGACATCAAAGTTCTGTACCCATATTCATGAAAAGAGACAAAAATATTTTTTTCCTTCCATGTTTATGTAACTAAACACGCATGCTAGATCCACTTCATGTCATTCTACTTCATGCCCCATACCTATTCCCACAGTGCTCTCTGTTTTTTTGCAGAAAAAGTATCGTGATTTCCGGCTACAAGGTGTGTTGGACTCCACTCTGAACAGCAAGATGTATGAGACGGTGAGAAACAGGCTGATTCTAGAAGAGGCTACAGCATCTGTAAGAGAGGGAGGGATGCAAGGCATATCCATGAAGGACAGCGATGAGGAAGACGACTAGATCCTGCTGGAGACAATTAGGTGTGGACAATTCGGTCAGACACGTTTATCGTGGCCTAAAATTATGCATGTACACCACTGTCCATCGCTCGCACATGTCTGGATGTTGTTAACCTCATGTTCTATGACAAATAAGGGACCAACTTCGATTAAGATTAAACTAAAAATACGAATCTCTATTCAGATGACAAAAACAAAAGCGTATATTAACCGAACTTAAAATTAATTGACACAGTTTGATGTTTTTCTGGGGGAGAAAAATAAGTGAAATGTCTGAAATTCATTTCTAAATGTTTCTAAGCAATATGGAGTACCATTCGTGAAAGATGTTGTGTGAGATGGTAAGGAATAATGCTCGTCGTGTCCCTGTTCAATGCAAATCTGTATGGCGCTGCTTCAATGTATTGTAAATATATTAATGGTACATAACTGTGCATAGACCTTGTTTCTTTTGGAGTGTAGGCCAACTGACATGATTGTATTAACTTGTTCAGATGTTTATATATTCAGCTGACTGCGACAACATGTCAAAAATCCACAATGTGTTTTACACCCAAAATGTTTTGAGACACCTTTTTTAACGATAGTTAAAGTGGTATGTTTGTAGCTGTATTTTAGAGACGCAATATATTCCCATTGCTTATTTGTGATATACTTAAACTGACGTCAATACTTTTTTATGTTTTTAAGCCATGCATAATTAAAAAAAAAAAAAAAAATTATAAATATATTTATTCTGTATTTTGGGGGTGGGATCACAAGGAGGCGTTTTGTTTGTATACTTTTTGTTTCTTTGCAACAAAGCATTTCTGATCCTTTTATTTGGATAGCCTCTAAACGCTTGCAGGTTTTCATCATTACCACTGTTGTTTTGTGTATACAGCGCTTTATATTCCCCTCTGTGCAGTAGCTGCATGTCCCAATTGTCAGAAATCTTATCTGAAAGCTTTTGATTTTGTGGAAAGTAACCGGTGGATTCATCTTGCGTCGGCCTTATGTACACCCACAGTTGGAATGCAAGAATCTGGGCTTATAAAAATAAAAGAATTCAAACTCAGAACTTGTTTTTTGCTTTTAAATGAGTAACAGTAAAGGTCACAATGTTTTATTCAACTTAGAAGTCTTTATACATAAGGTTACGCCCACTCAAAGGCAACACCTACATACAGCACAGGCTTCATTCGGTATTTACAGTATAAGTAAAGCACAACAGTGACTTAACCTCTCCCCACACCCACCCACTTCCACCAAAAAGAAAAAGTCTGAGATTAACATTTTGGGATTAAGACATAGCTCATCTTCAGTGCCTGTATTGCAGGACAGAAGGAGATTGACTGACCAAAGATGACACAGACCAGTCCCAAGGCAGATCTTCTCAACCAGATTAACATTTTTCATATAAGATTTTCAAAACAAATCAGTCTGGTCTTCAAGACAATAAGTATAAATTCGGGATTAGATATTATGACCGTGGCATATTAAATGAAGATGGAATATCTTAATTAGAACATAGACTGCTTGAAAATAAGTCCTTAAGGATGAGAAAAACAACCAAGATGGCGTCTTGGTACCAAAACTGTTATTATTTGAACATCACTAACAAATTCCAACATTCTATACATTTATATTCAAATAAAAGAGATAATATTTTAGACAACAGTCCCAAGGAGAATAACAAATGTTAATTGAATTTTATTATGATTTGAAAGAAGACTCTTATGCTTACCAAGGCTGCGTATATTTATTTATTTTTATGAAGTTATATTTTTGGGGATTTTATACCTTTATTGTTTACAGAACAGTGCAGATACAGGAAAGCATAGGGCAGAGAGAAAGGGAAACGTTATCGGCAAACGACCACAAGTAGGGATTCGAACTCTGGTCGCCAGAAGCACTGAAGCGCACACACCACAAGGCAATCAGCGCCGACAAGGCTGCAATTATTTGATCAAAAATACAGTAATAATGAGAAATTGCATTACAATATGAAATAACTGTTTATTATTCTATCATTCTAAAAATGTAATTTATTCCTTTGACGGAAAAATGAATTTTCAGCAGCCATTACTCCAGTCATCGGTCTTCAAAAATGATTTTAATATAGGCTACTGATTTGTTGCTCAGCACACATTTCGT
The DNA here is from genome assembly GCF_012432095.1 of Onychostoma macrolepis. Classification (NCBI taxonomy): domain Eukaryota; kingdom Metazoa; phylum Chordata; class Actinopteri; order Cypriniformes; family Cyprinidae; genus Onychostoma; species Onychostoma macrolepis. The sequence continues at coordinate 20,553,119 of NC_081165.1, read as the reverse complement.
TCTATGATCAACAGTTGCGTTGCTTAATATTTCTGTCTAAAAAATAATGAGGTTGAAGATGCTTTTAAATATTTACAACGATCTGAATTTAAGAACGGGTGTGTTTTGGTGTACTGGAAAATGACATTTTGCTCTTCTTTATGACCTATAATGGTCCAGTGATGATTGTACAGTGGCCTAATTATAATAATGCATCATTCAGCATTTACACGTCATCTTGTTGAATAACACCGCGCAGTGTCCACTGACACATAATTGTTAAGTATAACTGAGGTGAAGTGTTTCATTTAACCCCCTGGAGCACAGACTATGGGCAATAATGCAGCACTCAGACCCAGAGAAAGGAACGGAGGAGCTTTAACTAGCAGATGGAAATTGCCTTTTCATCTCCTTACTCTTTCCGATTCGAACCCACGGATACAATTTGGTGTGTTGCTCGGCGCGGGGGCACAGGGCAGGGAAAGACAAATGAGAGAGGCCCACCGCTAGAATATGTTCCCGTGGCCCGCCGCTGTGACCTAATTGTGGGAATGTACGCTTCCTCCGAGGCGCCACTCTTGCGCTGATTTCACTGTAATCAACAGAGGAGGGCAGAAATGCTCGGTCGCCGAGCGCGGAGCGCCGTAAGAGGAGGCTCGGATATCATACATTTAATTTCCTCATAAATCCTGCCGCAATGCAACAATTTTGAGAGGGAGAGGACCCGGCGACAGATTAATGGGCAAGGAGATTTATTCTGGCACGATCTGAGCTGCTTTGGCTTTTAAGCCTCAATCAGGTTAGGAAATAGGAACGATAAGTGTATCCAAATAAAAGATTCTCCAATTGACCGGCGCAACAAGAACTGGCCCCAGGTTCGCACTCGCATCTGCGCGGGTGAGGGTGTCTGAGACGTGGATGCGAGGCGAGGCCCGGCTCCGAGCGCAGCGTGTGACCTCCGGAACAAATGAAAAACAGAAACCGCGGACACAAATACACCGGCAAAGTAGCACACGATTACATTTGTGTGCCAACGTTTGGTTAGACTTAAATGTTTCGATTCTAGGCCCACAGCGTGCGTATTTCACCCTGCCTGCTCGAGCAGATGTCATTGTGCGAAGACGCGACGGAGCACGACTGTTCTCAGTAGCGCGTGCAGCGATTGGATGCCAGCCTGCGTCTCTAAGTAAACCCTCTAAGTAAACAGGTAGATGTCAGATCCCTTCAACAAGGACAATTCAAAGCCTCTTATGCGTTTTTTTTTTTTTTTTTTTAAAGCCAAGCTGCAACCATCTTATCTCCGCATTAGGACGGGGGTACAACGGACCTGATTATTATTATATATTTATTTTTTTTATCTTTTCCGTGAAATGAATAGCTTAATGTTTAAAGTAATCTCACATTATGTTCAGCTCATGGGAGCGCCGTCAGGGTGAGAGTCAATGAGAGACAAAGAGAGATGAAGATGACGATCATCATCCTGCTTTAATCAGAAATGGCTCAGAGGATAAAGTGTGTCATATCTGGCCCTGTGAATGAGCTTATGCTGAGAGCTCACTGTGCCTTTCCACCTAATATCCGCCCTTCAAGCGAGCTATACGATAAATCAAGACTCCATTACATGTCGCAGTCACCCGTGTTGGCTTATTAATTTTACAATTAGCAGGAAGTTAGGAATTCAAATCTTTGACTGTTTTGACCTTTTCAGATCACTTTATCTGGGAAACTTTTGAATAAAGATGCAGATGTGCTTCTTAATAATAAGCATTTATTGGAGAGGTGCTATATTATTAAGGCATGGCTGACACGTTAATACAACCCACAGACAAGTGAAAATATTCAACATATAGCACAACCTTTACAGAAAAATGTATTAAACAATATATAAACATGAAGGAAAATTTCATTCAAAATGTAGAAGTCTCTTAAGCCCAATTTAGGCTATTTGATTACAAGAAAAACATATTGTGAAATGTTATGATTTAAAATAACTGTTTTCTATTATAATATATTTTAAAATTTAATTTCTTTTTAAATAAAATCTTTCAGAAATCGTTCTAATATGCTGACTTATATTTTATAATACTGTTTTAATAATATGATGCATTTTTAGGATTATTTGATAAATAAATAATAGTATTTATTTGAAATATAATTTTTTTTAAAATTATAAATGTATTTAATGCCACAAAATAAATAAGACCCTGGACAAAACCAGTCATAAGGGTAATTTAAAAAAACTGAGATATGAAAGTTGAATAAATAAACTTTCCATTTATGTATGGTTTGTTATGACAGGACAATATTTGGCAGATATACAACTATTTGAAAATCTGGAATCTGAGGGTGCACAAAATTTTTTTTATCAAATTGCCTTTAAAGTTGTCCAAATGAAGTCCTTAGCAATGCATATCACTAATTAGTTAGAAAATTAAAATTTTGATATATGTACAGTAGGAAATTTACAAAATATCTTCAATGGAACATGATCTTTACTTAATACCCTAATGAATTTTGGCATAAAAGAAAAATCGTTAATTTTGACCCATGCAATATATTGTTGGCTATTGCTACAAATATACCCGTGCGATGCGAGACTGGTTTTGTGGTCGAGGGTCACAAATATGTGTGAATACTTACTTTACATAGTATAAAAGCTTCATGGAAATTCATTATATAAAGTACTTGTATGAAAAAACAGTTCTAATAAAACAATTTCTAAAGAATTACAAGTACACAGTGTTGTGCTATGCAGCGTGGCCTGTGAGAGTCATGGCATGTGAGAGACTGATAACTTGAGACATCTCCTCAAAGAAACACAAATATGCTTGAAATAAGTTTAAAGTGGATAATCAGGCCCTTGAGAGCAATGAGCTCACATTCTCCGCAGCCAATCAAATGGCTCGAATGCCATCCCTCGCTCATTCTAATTCCCATCATTTCCTCATCCACCTGTTCTGCAGCCTGAAGTGAATATGTTAATGCCCGGCCTTACTCACAAGACACATCGCCTGCGTCCCGCAGTCTCCTCCGTCCCCATAACACCGGAGGGGACATTCCCTTGTCCATTTTGCGGACCATATTTAATTTGGTGGACAGATGAGGGACGTGAATGGTGAATAGGAAGGTGAAGTAGGGTTACTCAGGTTGCCCTGCACCCGCGGCTTTGTCAGACTTCCACGCCATTGTTCTGAAAAAGCATTCAAACCTTTTGCTCGGAGCATCAAAGGTGCGGTGGAGACCCCCCACCCCCCACCCCATCCCATCCCATCCAATGCTTTGGAGACCACTGCACCATTCAGAGCTGACATTATAGAGAACATACTGCACACGGACAAGGGTCAGAAAAATAGAGGCAGGAGCAAAAGTGGTTCACTCAGCAGTTGAAAGAACGTTAGGACTTGAAAAGGAAAATAGAGAAGAAAGGTGCACTGAAAGACAATTTAAAACAGAAAAGAGCTGGCTAAGAGAGCATGCACTAGATAGGGAGCAGTGTATGGACAAGACCACACAATCAAAAATAGCTATTGGAAGTATACTACGACCATGCAAATGTTTGCCATATGTGCACATCTGAGTGATTCTGGGATGCTGAAGAGAGCTGAACAGACAGGCAGTGAGGCGCAGGTGAGAAACTCTGACGGGCTGCTGGAATGTCTTGGCTGACAAAAGGACTCACTCAAGTCTGTGTTAAAACAGCCATTTTTTGCAGTCCGCAGCAATTGCCTGACAACACAGCTTTTCTTCTTGGTCACCGTTTTCTTTGCAACTTCGACAGCTACTTTCTTTTTCTCTTACTATTGCTATATGAGTGTTTTTTTGTTTTTGTTTAGTCTGTATGTTTGCTTGAGGTAAGCATTTTTGTAGAAATCCAAAAAACTATTTGCAGAAATGTAAAGGTTACGTGACAATGTTTAGAGAAAGCTTCAGATAAAAAAAAAAAAAAGTACAAATACATAATAAATTAGTTTTTGGTACTCAACTTTAGTGAAAACTTCCCTCTTTAACCCTTATGTTTGGGGCCTTTTGTTAATTAACTAAAATTAACTAAAAAAATAACATACATACATACATACATAAAACATACTTTAAGGGATGGTTTAAAAATTCTGTCGTCCTTTACTCACCCTCATATCATTCCAAAACTGTATGACTTATTCTGTTCTGATGTGGAACAAAAGAAGATGACACTTAAAGGGATAGTTCACTCAAAAGTCCTGTCATCATACCCACCCTCAAGTTGTTGCAAACCTATATGAATTTCTTTCAGCTGTTTCTTTCAGATTTTTTGAAGAATGTTGGTAACTGATGCAGTGAGATCCAGACAGATGAGTAAAGACTATGTCGCAGATCGATCTTAGAATAGGGAATAAAAAATGTATTAAATAAAATGATTAATACAATAAAACGAATAAAATAAATATAATATTATAATAAATTCCTAACAGGAAATAAGATCTATCGTATTCGACAACTAAAGTGCAGAGTATTACAATTATTATATCTAAGGGATGAAGTAGTGAATATCAAAAGAAAAGCCCAAAAGAAGTAAGATATAAGGAGAAAGGGAAAGCAAAAGAAGAAGGAGAAGAAAGAGTAAAAAGTAGAGTTAGGTAAGTAATCAGAATAGGCACAAGGAATATATATGCAGAAAACTTACATCCTCCCAAACTGGTGTTTTATGTCTAAGAAAAGTTCAAATAGAAGTATCCATGTTTTTATAATGGCTGTAGGTCAGGTCAGAGGTCATCGTGACCAGTCAGATGTTGTAGTTAAAAAAAATAAATAAAAAATAGATGTGTGGCTAGACATGGATTTCAGACCTTTAGAAGAAATGCAGCAAAATGAGCACTTTCAAATATCTCACATATTACAAAAACACAGTTTCTGGAAAGGAACTTCTAGTACCATTAATGACTAATTCTGAGAAACATTATGCGACCCTGGACCACAAAACCAGTCTTAATTCGCTGGGGTATATTGTAGTAATAGCCAAAAATACATTGTATGGGTCAAAGTTATCCATTTTTATTTTATGTCAAAAATCATTAGGATATTAAGTAAAGATCATGTTCCATGAATATATTTTGTAAATTTCTTGCCATAAATATATCAAAACTTAATTTTTGATTAGTAATATGCATTGCTAAGAACTTCATTTGGACAACTTAAAAAGGTGATTTTCTCCATATTTTGATTTTTTTTGCACCCTCAGATTCCAGATTTTCAAATAGTTATATCTCGGCCAAATATTGTCCGATCCTAACAAACCATTCATCAATGGAAAGCTTATTTATTCAGCTTTCAGATGATGTATAAATCTCAATTTCGAAAAATTTGCACTTAAGACCAACATTCTTCAAAATATCTTCTTTTTGTGTTGAACACAAGAAAGAAACAAAGGTTTGGAACAAGTGGAGGCTCGGTAAATAACGACAGAATTTTTATTTTTGGGTAAACTACCTCTTTTACCCCATTGACTGTTGGACAAAAATAAATAACCACACTCATTTAAAAACTGAAAAGAATCTAAAAGATTTTTACAAAATTCTAAAAAAAAATCTAAAAGAGTGCATACTTTGTCATATCAATAATATCTGACTATTGCATTTGAAGTGGTTGGATTTCAACAGATTATTTTTTTTGGTATGGAAAAGCAATTAATTTAAGTTTATATCTGTGTTTGGGTGTATATGTAGGTTTTGTGTGTGTGTGTGTGTGTGTGTGTCATCACAGAACCTGGCATATTCAAGCAAGTCTGGCATATTGTCAACTTGCAACCCTAGACACATCCACACACACACAGACTCCCTCCTCTCTGACAAGCCATCTCCTTCAGAATGGTAATGATATGTTTAATCACTGCCATTTGAATTGTTTATATTAAACATCACTTCATTTAATCCAACATTAAGTATGAGGATCCATTTCAAGAAAATGCAAAACAGGACAGTGTTTCACACCTAGTTTATTTGCATAAAAAATATCTTACCTTGTATACATTGGCTGTGTACAGATTGTAATCTAATGTACACCTTTGAACTCTATTAATTGTTACACATGAATGAAAAAATTTATTTGTTTTTCAGAGAACATTAACTTAACTGTATCCTCAAGTCACAGATCAGATTTAAATTTAAACCCACACTTTTTTTTACCAAGACTCTTTGACTTATCTGAGAACAGATGGATTGGAAGCGCTGGTCTCTAAATGCACCTAAGGGTGGGATCCCTGCCATAAAGTGTGGCACAATGTGTCTCTGGAGGTGTGCTTGTGTCTCGCTTCCTCTCTGTTTGTCTCTCCTATCCTGCAATTCTTACAATTAAGCTGTTACACACTTTCCTTAGAGCGCCTGGAATTAAAAGCTGCTAAATTCACAGGTGTCATCATTATCAGTACAACACATTTGTGTTGGACACAAGCTTTTCAGTTCTTCTCTTAATGTAACCTGTTACCATTCACAAGCTGTCAATGCTGTTGCAAAGATGAACTCATTTATTAAAGAACCAAACTTGGTTTAATTAAACAGTGGACAAAGAAAAAGAAGCCCTGCTGAAAATGAGCAGTCAGTAACAGTGAATAATGCTGATTGGCCACTTATGAAAACTGATGCCTGTTTAAGCATCTTCACTGTTCATTGTACACACTCAATGGCATGTATAGCCAAGGACAAAACTCATTGTGATCAAGAAATCAACCCTGGGAGGCTGGACCAGTTTAAATGTTTTGTTTTGGATCTTTTTACATGAAAAGTAATACATAATAAGAGTAATGTAATGTAGGTTAAAATGACATAAATAACAGATTTTATTCCCAAATGTAAATATTATTACCATTAAATAAATAAATAAATAAAATCTGTTTAGACATTCTACAAAAATGCTTCCAAGATTCCGTAACTCATTCTTCTAGGCCTATGCTAATATAGTAAAACAAAACAGTGCCAAAACGTTAAATTCTTAAAATAGTGTGCGAATTAATAGTGGTTTGTATTGCATATTTATTCTCAAAAAGTTCTGTATTTTCTATACGACAATTAAACCCGCCTTAATACACAAGCAATTTGTCATGTAAATCGTGCTCCGTCTTTTGCCTCCCGCTTTCTGAAGAGGAGCGCGTCCGCTGAATGGGAATTTGAGCTCATTTCACAACGTGTTCGTGGGCTGAGAGTGAAGTTACAGCAATAGGATCAATGTTTATTGTGTGGACAAGCCGCTAATTGTGCCTGAATAAACTCAAATTAGAGTTCGATCATTTACATATGAGTAGAATTAGTGGAACCTGTTTAAAGTCCTCTCTGTTGCGGCTGCAGGTGTGGGCAATAGGATTCTTTTGCTTGCTTTATTTCGTTAAAACTGAAATAAGCACTAAGTGCAATTAAGTTGCAAAGCCAAACTACAGAAATGTGTAGGCTACTATATAAACCAGATTCAAATGATTCCAATTCACGAACAAATGATATTCCAGTAAAAACCTAACAAACTAATTAGTGTCCTGCAGTCGCGCTTCAATCAGAAGAATGTTAAGTCAGCATCTTCATTCAGGCGACACTGTGTGAGCAACTTCAACCATATTCTCCTCACAGTAAAGATAACCACAGCGTTTGAACTTGAAAAGATCCGTTTCGGACTTTTTGTAATAATTTGTTGTGAGTCTCAGGTGAAATCGTCTGCAAACAAATGAATTCAAGCTGGCCCTCTTAAAAAGACGAGAGGGCGACTGGTCATTGTAGCAAGCACACAAAACTCTGGATTCCAGCAAACTTTTTATACAGCTTTAAAAGGGTCTCTCTTTTTTCCCCATTTCTTGCTATACCTCTGGCCAGGCTAAGTCTTTTCTTCCCTGCTTTAATCCTTCCCTTTATTTCAGAAAAACACAAAACCAGGTTCCACGCAGTGCTTTAGTGGCTAAAAGTGAAAGAGCTGCTTCTTTGGAGGCTGAACTCTGAATCGCGCTGGAAAATTGGTTCCTCTGAATAGGTGAAGGAGGAAAAACGTTTAATAGGATCCGAGGGAGGTTCTGCTCTCGCAATCTGCTCTCTAAACAGGTGGAAATGGGACCTTCTCAATTGTACAAATAGTAAGTATAAACCAGCATGGAAAAGCAATTTTCAGCGACAAGGATTAGCAACTTGCAATGAAAATTGAAACTGGTCGGACGGTCCCCAAATCCTTCTCATTAAACCGACCTGAGCTGCACATTTCCTGTGAAACTGAGCGCTCGTTTAAATAAGTAATTAAATAGAACGAAATAAATAAATAACACGAAAATCAACAGTGAAGTACAAAAGTGTATCATAAAAAACATCAACTCTTTAAATAGGCCTACAGCAGCTTAAAAACATAATTTGTCATAAAAACCAAGCTGAAGAAAAGCCACTAAAATAATGTCATTTAATGTCTTACTGCTCTGCACCTGCACCTCGCGCATCAAAATATGAACTGTGCGTGGATGCGCGACAGACCATTTGAGGCAAGAAACTTAAATAATAATCTGTAGTATCTGTCATGCATACCACCCCCGTGGCCGTGTATAAATGAGCGGTAGGAGAGGGGACAGTTCTGGTGATGGCGTTTCCTTGTCACCCTGATAAGAGCAAGAGCAAGTGATGTCAGCTAAGTGCTCCAGACAGTGATCTCGCGCTGATGAGGACGTCTGCGAGTAAAATGTGACAGTGCAGTCACGCCGTTATCGTTGAATACATCTGCTGTGCGCTTTGGAGGAAAAAGGTAAACTACAACATCGTCTCTCTGGCGTAAGTTTGCTGTAAGATTTTCGCAAGTGCTGAATAGGAATCGACTCTGGGAGGGGTTTTGTCTTATTCTCTGCTTAACGAGCTATGTAATGTCCTGTTAATTTTGTGTGTACTAGTTAATGAGCATTAATCGGGTACCCCTGGACGCTATTGTTCTGGGGATGGCCATTTGAATGCAAATGGGTGACAGTGTAAAAGCAAGGTGCTTATTAAACTGGTGCGTGTCCTGGCTTCTCTGGAATTCAGCAGGAGAGGACGGGAGGCTGGTCGATGCTCACACCAAGTTGGGTAGAAATGGCGAGCTCTCTCCCTCTGGAAACAGTGATGTCCTGCCCGAGACTAGACGACAGGAGCAGGGCCACGGCAGCACCCAAGTCCCTGGCCTTTTCCATTGACAGGATCATGTCCAAGACGTCGGAACCAAAAGCCGCCGCCGCGGAGGAGGAGCGCCGCGGAGGACTTGAGGATCCGAGGAGGTTCTGCTCGCAATCTGCTCTCTAAACAGGTGGAAATGGGACCTTCTCAATTGTACAAATAGTAAGTATAAACCAGCATGGAAAAGCAATTTTCAGCGACAAGGATTAGCAACTTGCAATGAAAATTGAAACTGGTCGGACGGTCCCCAAATCCTTCTCATTAAACCGACCTGAGCTGCACATTTCCTGTGAAACTGAGCGCTCGTTTAAATAAGTAATTAAATAGAACGAAATAAATAAATAACACGAAAATCAACAGTGAAGTACAAAAGTGTATCATAAAAAACATCAACTCTTTAAATAGGCCTACAGCAGCTTAAAAACATAATTTGTCATAAAAACCAAGCTGAAGAAAAGCCACTAAAATAATGTCATTTAATGTCTTACTGCTCTGCACCTGCACCTCGCGCATCAAAATATGAACTGTGCGTGGATGCGCGACAGACCATTTGAGGCAAGAAACTTAAATAATAATCTGTAGTATCTGTCATGCATACCACCCCCGTGGCCGTGTATAAATGAGCGGTAGGAGAGGGGACAGTTCTGGTGATGGCGTTTCCTTGTCACCCTGATAAGAGCAAGAGCAAGTGATGTCAGCTAAGTGCTCCAGACAGTGATCTCGCGCTGATGAGGACGTCTGCGAGTAAAATGTGACAGTGCAGTCACGCCGTTATCGTTGAATACATCTGCTGTGCGCTTTGGAGGAAAAAGGTAAACTACAACATCGTCTCTCTGGCGTAAGTTTGCTGTAAGATTTTCGCAAGTGCTGAATAGGAATCGACTCTGGGAGGGGTTTTGTCTTATTCTCTGCTTAACGAGCTATGTAATGTCCTGTTAATTTTGTGTGTACTAGTTAATGAGCATTAATCGGGTACCCCTGGACGCTATTGTTCTGGGGATGGCCATTTGAATGCAAATGGGTGACAGTGTAAAAGCAAGGTGCTTATTAAACTGGTGCGTGTCCTGGCTTCTCTGGAATTCAGCAGGAGAGGACGGGGAGGCTGGTCGATGCTCACACCAAGTTGGGTAGAAATGGCGAGCTCTCTCCCTCTGGAAACAGTGATGTCCTGCCCGAGACTAGACGACAGGAGCGGGGCCACGGCAGCACCCAAGTCCCTGGCCTTTTCCATTGACAGGATCATGTCCAAGACGTCGGAACCAAAAGCCGCCGCCGCGGAGGAGGAGCGCCGCGGAGGACTTGATGGATCCGAGGGGAAGAGGACGCTCGGCTTGTGTACCCCGATTCCCTGCATGATCCCGATCCAGCCGTTCAGCTACGACCTGCAGGCCAAGGCTTTAATGAACTATTCCGAGTTTTGGAAAGTTAATTTCAGGGGAGCACTATGCACTTCAGCGGCCATGTGTAAATCCAACTGCGGCGTCTGCGGTAAAGCGGACGCGGGAATCAAGCACTCGGTGTTGCCGGGAAGCAGGGTCATCAAGCCGCAGGTGATACACCAAGCGCTGGCCATGCCCACTAACGGATCGTTGTGTTATTTCAATTACCTGGACTCGGCTTATCATCAGTCCGAGCTGCTGAGCGGACATTTATTTTCCTCAGCAATCGCGAACTCTCAAGCACAAGCCATAAGCGCGCATCAGAAGCTCCTCTTGTTGGAGAACGCCAAACTTGCGTGCGTTTCACCCGAGAAATTCCCCACACCTCAGTACCCACATAAAGAGCATCTCCCTGGGCAGCTGGACCAGATAGTGCGAGAGAACCACAGTTTGACTGAGAAGAACGGAGTGAAAGCACACAGCAAGACGAATAACTGCTCCGCTGACGGAAAACCCAAGAACTTCACGTGTGAAGTTTGTGGAAAGGTAAATGACGGATTTTGTCAAGTTGGTTTGAAGGGATGTGGAACAGTAAAATTATGCTCACACGGAATAAATTGCAAATGATTTATTAAGCTCTTTCGTTTTCCTTTCATAGGTCTTCAACGCGCACTATAACCTGACTCGTCACATGCCGGTACACACAGGCGCGAGGCCGTTCGTGTGTAAAGTATGCGGGAAAGGTTTCCGACAGGCCAGCACATTATGTAGACATAAAATTATTCACACACAGGTGAGTTAAAATAATAATAAAAATAAAAATAAAAAAATACAATTTTAGATCCTTAATAATTTAATATAGCTATATTTTGAATAAAATGCACGCGCGAGATTTACTTACCCAGATGTTGTGAATTCATTCACAGGAGAAACCTCATAAATGTAACCAGTGTGGAAAAGCTTTCAACAGAAGCTCGACTTTAAACACACATATCCGAATTCACGCAGGCTACAAACCATTCGTCTGCGAATTTTGTGGAAAGGGCTTTCATCAAAAAGGTAAGCAGCTTCTGAATTCTTTTTTCGCATAAAATAAAACCGGAAATATTTCATTCGATTGTTTTTTTTTTTTAAGTTGTTGAAATGGGGCCTTTATCAATTTTAAATAAGATCAATTTGTCACTCAGCTAACAACTTACCATTACAAGATTTTTACATTTCATATGGGTCAACACACAGACCTTTAACTCCTTTGTACGTCGACAGTTCTCGACGTGATATTAACTAAGTTTGACAACTTCTTGACTTCAACATGCAAAGTGCTGATTAGGGAAGGCTTGGAAATGAAACTCTTCTGCTAAATGTTACTTAATTGTGAACTGTCGACCTGCTGGGGGGGAAATGACATAATTCGTTTTTATTATGTTTTCAGGGAATTACAAGAATCACAAACTGACCCACAGCGGCGAGAAACAGTACAAGTGTTCAATCTGTAGCAAAGCCTTCCATCAGATCTATAACCTCACGTTTCACATGCACACGCACAACGACAAGAAGCCTTTCACCTGTGGGACCTGCGGGAAAGGCTTCTGTAGGAACTTTGACTTGAAAAAGCACATACGGAAACTGCACGATAACGCCAGTTGTTTATCCGGCGGAAACGATTCTTCCAGAGGACACCAAAACTGAGACGCGACCCGTTTTTGACCGAACTTGGACAACTGATGAACCGCACGATTTTTTTGTGGTGCTTTAACATCTTCCACCGACATGAACGAAGATGAACGGGACGGGAGAAAATCATCGCATCATCGAGGAATTGTACATAAAACAGAATAAAATATTATTTAATGAAACCACTGCCATACGGGGCTACCAAGCAATTATTTGTAGACTAGATGAAGGAAAAGCGTTTTATAAATAAATGCAACTTATGTGTAAAAGAAATGTTTGATAAATTTGTAAATTTGTTGACAGTTGTTGACACAGTAAAGCGAATATGCTAAAATAAATAAAAAATAAAAAAAACATGAATACTACAATAATGTCGGATTTATTTATATATATATATTTTTTTTCTATTTTTTATTTTTATTTTTTTTATTCATTTTTTAAAAATTGTGTGTGTCTGTTTCACATGAAGAGCAATTGTTTAATTTTTGTGGGTCTTTGTATTTATATGATTTAACAACCGTGCACATAATTTAAGGTCATTTGTAAATTAATAGAAACGTGATTATTTGCCATAGTAAAAAGAAAGAAAAAACTAACAAACTGAAAAATGGACCATACTTATTTACATACAGTTGGAAAGAAGATAACTGCGACTTTTTAAAGAAATAAACTAGGCCTATAATTAGCCACATTACAGTAAATAATAAACCTCACAAGCTAGAGTGATTTTAAAGTTTAAAAAAAGGGGACAAACAAGACTCATTAATCTATCAAATATAATAACCATCGATCTATTGCCTTGCTGCCATTCAGTGCACAGTTAAATTTAAAGCTCATAATGACATATCTGGTGGAGTTCAAAGCCTGTAGTTTCACTCAGACATTTGATACACGACTCTGCCTCTGTGACCGTGCACTTGACTTCAGTTTAATGGCTCAAATTATCAGATAAAACATGGACTCTTGAAAGCCTATTACGTTAATCAACTAAAGAGCCTCAGGGGAAGCTTCAGCGCATCAAGTCGTGTTCATCAGAAGGTGGAAAATGGACTGCACTTCTCCCACTTCTCCTCATCACCACAGCTTTAATAAACAATAATGTATTCGGCGCACGGATCCTGGAACAATATTATTCTTACACGCTAACAGAAATTCTGATGAGAGACAAGCGCGTGATCCCAAATCTCGCTCTCCCAATTACAGCCCAATTAGCAATTATGCCCACGTCTTGGGACCACGAAGAAGACTAATATTACTAGTTGAATGGCATATTCACCTCCTCAGAGGCAGAGGTTCTAAAATGTGTTTGAACAGAAGTGTCTTTATTTCATTCAACTGCATTCGAATGTCATCCCGTGTGGAATATAGGCGTGATTTTTAAAAAAACATAAATCACGACATGATTTCACGAGGGATAACCGGGTCTCGAGAGCTACAATGCATATTTGATACAGTCTACAAACCTTATAACGCGCATTTACTGATAAATGTAAATTGTCTTGGGCAAGCCAAATAGAGAAAAGGCTATAAAAAAAAAAAACTAGTAAAATGATAATTTAGAAGACTAAATATAAACCATATTATTTTTGCATGACATTTTATTGCATCATGCTATATTGCATAAATACTAGGAGAACTGGAAGAGCATTATTTATGAATGATGCGTTTTTAATCGAAAAAAAGTTACAAGAACTGTCTATTTTTTTCTAAATCAAAATGCATCATTTAATTAAAGTTATCGGTTTCAGCTCGATTTTATTGACCATTAACGACATTCAAGGTGGTCTAAAAATGCGATGATCACTACAAGTTGTAACTTTCATTTTCCTTTTTAATGCGTTGACGATTTGTTTGAGAGTGGATCAATATAACATTGGCAAAAAAACTAACAAAAAAACTAAACAAAAAGGTGAACTAAAAGATCAGAGCATTTCTGGTGGTGAAGAGGTCTGGGAAAATACCAGTGGGGGCGGGTCTCACCAAAAGACATGTTTGTGTGGGGTATAAAAAAAATCCCTTTTGTGCAAAGCTGCCTATCTTGCCTAGTGCCTAAAAAGATTGCAGAGAAGAAAACAACCTAAAGGCAGTCTCGTTGGCCTTTTTCTGCACTTACCTCTCAAACATCTGAGCAACCAGCTTTGCTTCTAGAAACATGTTAATTGACAACGGAGCTCATTACTGCATGCACATGTAACGCGGCGAGAGGGATTATAGGGACAAGAGCGCATTAATTAACTGTCAACAGCGGAGAGCATGTACACGACAGAGATCAGCCGAAATTGAGGCATTTACAAGCGACAAAAGCCCGGCTGAGACAGGAAGAAAAAAAGACCCAGACTTTTGTTTGGACAACTCAATTGATTGTAAATGGAAGATTAACGGGGGTAGCGTCAGCATTTTTAAGGGGGCGCGGAAGAAAAGGCCCCAATTAAGTCCACCAAATGTTAACTACATCGTTTCTCTCAGTTTAGTCCAAATGAAATTCTAATTAAACCGTCCTCCTTCCATCGTTTTGGAAAGCAATTTCTCTCCCAGTTGGAGAAGAGCGGACTAGTTGTAGTACTTGTTAAGAGAAGCATTGCTTCTTGGCACAAAGCGCTCGCGAGGAGCATTGTAGCGCGCCAAGGGGAAAGTTAATGAGCGTCAGGCGCGCGCTCTTTGGATCCGTTCCAACAGATCGGTGTTGAAAAGATGGACTCAGCCAAGCGACCGCATGGTGTTCTGTACACGTATTTATGTCCAAAAAGATGATGATAAAGAAGGTCAACCTGACAATATGTTGTTTAATCCAGTTTCACAGGCTGTGAACATTCATTCAGCGAATAACCGAGACAGCCGAGGCTATTCACAAATAAAATTAAGGTAGGCATTCACAAATAAAAAATACGTAAAAAATACAATTTATACAAAAATGACTTGAATACATATCTACGGTGATGAAAATATTGTCAATTTCTGGGAAAAGAATATGTGATTACTAGGGTTTATAAAGTCAAAAATGTCTCGGGAGTGTAGCTTTCCAGAGGAGACAGGGGGAAAACTAAAAATGTAAAAAGTCTCATTAAACGCTGAAATGTATTAAACTAACTAAATTACTTTTAATAGTAGTAGTAAAGCAGCTTTTTCTTCTAAACTATGTTAAATATTTGAAAATCATTTATCCGCCAAATTAAAGTGGTGTAACCAACATGAAGAAAGCTATTTTGGTGACAAGAAAGCCATAAGAAATGATAACAAAGAAAAAAAAAATCACATTTATTTCATACGAAAAGGCATAGGTAGTTCAAGTCAAATGAAAGTAACAGCCAGAAAGCAAGAAAACGAAATGGGGGCATAATTGTGTACTATCACACATGACCTATGTACTTTTTTAACAGATAGAAATCACACTTTTTTTTCCTTTTTTGTCTTTTTGTTTTTTCTTGTCACTTGTCTTCAAAACAAAGAACTTGGCATACATATTTTAAACTAGAAAAACATTTCTCTTTCTAATGATTTCAGACATCCTTGTTTGCACAGTGTCACCTGCAAAAAGAGAAATGTAACATGCTTTGAATGTTCACATTCCCATTCCTAAATGAGCGGGATCAGGCATTACCCACGCAGGGCCTTGAGTGGCAGGCAGCGGTGCCCCCTTCGCTGCGTTCGGCCTGCTCGTCAAGGGCATGCTCAGAGAAGGAGATTTATTGCTCTAAGGTGTCGAGGCAGCCGCATGGTAGTGGAGCGCGGGGACTCTGCCTCGCCGGAATTACATCAATGTCAGTCTCGGGTATGACCTCCATTCAGAAGCAGTCTTGAGGGCTTCAGGCCACGCAGCTGAAGGGGACCTTCTGTCCCCTCATCCAACTCTTTACCCACAATGTCTTAAAAGAGACGAAGGTCTGACCTCAAAACAATCTGTTCCACATTCAACAATCTCAGCGCCCCATTATATAAATATGAATGCAAGTGACGCATTGTGTTAGGAAATAAGGGATATGGGCCAAAGGAAACAGCTAAATGAAATCTAAGGCTTATCGGCACATCTCCAATAGTTATCTGTTTAAATTGCTGTATTGCTTCTGTAGAGGAGTGACCTGTAATCAGTCTCATTGTTCGCCAGGATCAGTAAATCTGGGATGTCCGGTGCTAATCTTTTGACCCAGGATGCCCTTTCAGGACAATCTCCACTCCCTGTTTCCCAATGGATGGGTCTTAATTAACTCAGACCAAAAACCCTGCTGTTAAGCTGGTACTCTCTTCAATTCACTAAGTTAGAATGCAGGGGATTTGATATAAAGCGATGTGTCACTCACTGATCCCTTAGGCTGTGATTTTATGCCCAGTCTGTGGTGGGTTTCTGAAAAAAATATAGTCCATCCATATACAATTTTACTGGCATCTATGGTTCCACGAAGAAGCTTGAACATCCATGGAAATTTTCCATTGTTCTTTTTAGTGGAAAAAGGTTCCAAAAGTTCTTCACACTAAGAAACCTCCAAGGGCATTGCTGAAAAAATCTTTAGAACCTTTATTTTTAAGAGTGCAAAACATAAATACATGATTACATACAAACATTTACACAAACAAGCAATGCACACTCAAACTACTGCCACAAATGTTGGGATGGAGTGGATGTTTTGACTACTTGGATTAATGGGATCTAGTGAGGTAAATGGGGAAAATAACACTACCGAAACACAAAATCAATACAACACAGAATGACGTATAAGTTAGCCAGAACAAAAACACAACAGGAGTCCCCTTATGACCAGCACTAGTGCTGAAATAATAGTTTCAAGAATGGAGAGAATTCCCCAACAGGCTCCCAAGCAAAAGCTATTCGTGTTTAAGTGCACTACATTGACAAAGATCTTTAGTTGTGAAAAGCTCCTTTGAGAGCAATGGGTGGTACGTTTCTGATGGAAGGCGAGCTTGTTTCGCTAAGGAAAATTTTTTATATTTATACCATTCCAGAGACATAATGATCAAAGATGGATGAAAACACTCAAAAATGTCATTGTGTATTTTTATGTAGTAATTTTTACTATTATTCAATCATAGTGGCATAATCCCCAACATAAACAGGCTTTCATGTAACAGCAACTATGCCATTTTTACAGACACAAGTTATTCAGTAACAAACAACTTTGTTCTATCATATTACGATAGTGTTCTGAAGATCTGGCTGATGGCCAGGTGTCTGAAGCCCAGAGCTGATCTACAACATTTGGCCTTGGCCTGTGCCTGGGCTCTGACAGCCTCAGTTGGCAGTGGTATCCGTAGCCAAACCACCTCAGGGCTTTCCCCATTAGAATACATAATGCAGAACTAGTCATTTGGAAGGGCTCCAGATCGTGCTCTTCAAAACCCTTTTAGATAATTTGCTGTCGTGTCCTCCACCCACACCCAGAATTCTCCACCCCTCCACAGCCAACCAACCCCCCTGCCAATTTGGAAGCCTCGACTGGTGCCCTGACCTCAGGGGCAGGAGTCCCAGCTGAGGAGGAAGGGCAGCTGCCAACCACCACCACTTCAACCATGACCATCCAGATGATCGCGTTTGTCAAGCCGCCACTCCGTGTCACCCTGAACTGGTTTGATCATCCAATTAGGCTAGGTCATGGTCTGCAATCTCTCCCTCCATGGAGGGACGACAGACAAGACAGTGAACGAGTATGAGAAAAAAAAAAAAATCAGGATTAAATAGTACATGCACTCTAATAAAAATCAATAAAAAGTCAATAAAAAAAAAAAAAAAAACGTTTGTTATATATACACACTTAGATTCAAGCTACTTTAGAGCTTGTTTCATGCCTGGATTCCCAAAACTACCGGTCTGAATATGAGAAAACGCTAGATAAACAACAAACCTGATCAAAGAACAAATCAAATGCGTCATTTTCAGAGTTATAGACAACTTAACTCTAAACTCAAGTGGCTGACCCTTCAACAGACAGGCAATACAAGAGCAATTATCGCATGGACAGTCCAAGTGCTCAGAGAGGCTTTGTGCGATGACCTCATTGTTGAGGGTTCAGGTAGGAGGCAATGAGGTTTAGGGGTGCATTTAAAAGCAGCATTTTTGCACAGATTTTCCCTCACAAATTTGCATTTGTGCGTCTTGAGACAAGATTTTGGATTAAGGCTGGACATCGGAAAATGTAATGCTTAGCAGTGCCTAATGCAACTTAGATACAGCTATTGTTATGTAAATTTGGAGGGAAATAGTGGGTCAGGAAATAGAATGATAAATTAGTTTTTCTTGAAAACATGTTTATTATTTGACACACTATATGGATAATCCTTTTTTTACTTGTAAACTAATCTGACATAATTTTAAAGTAACTTCAATAATACCATTTAATTTGATATCTAACAGCAAAAATAATAGTTTTATTACTTCATTGTAAATCACAGCAACTGATTTTTACAAGTGATTCAGTCATTTATTTTTCAATACACAGAAGAAAAGACAGTGGTGTAGTTACAGAAAACGTAGTCAGTATTGCCCCCATGTGGATGTACTTGTATATGCGAAAATGTTAATGCAGTATTGAATGAACACATTTATACAGTACTTGCATATATAATATTTAAATCAAACATATAACGCATAAAGATAAATAAATACAAATAACAGTTTTGGGCAAAAAATATAAATAAGTTACACACATCAGACAGCTCATCTAGGTTTGGGTCGAGGGGGTTTACCCTTGCATTGTGCAGGGGAGGAATCTTGTTGTCTAGTTTTCAATTTCTGTTGTCTAAGCAAGCTCCCAGTCTCACTCACCGGCGGTTGCCCTTTCCCAAGCAAATACTGCTCCCATTCCGGTAGTTTGCATTCAACTGAGGCCCAATAAAGAGTCTATGACAAGACAACAAAAGATCAACTTTGTTAAAGGAGCAGATAACTCATAAATATTTACTTCTGTATCATATTCTTAAATCGGAAGCAGGTAAACACTTCATGCTGGCATCTGCATTTAAACTACAGCAGTTGTCTTGTTGTATTATAAAAACACATGTAATTTCCTTCACCTTATAACCATCCCTTTTCGATTCATTTTGACGGTCCTGACAGGCACACAGTTTCTTGGGGAAAGACGCATCATATACACATGCAAAAAGTACTTCAAATGAAACATTTACTATTGCATTGTGTTCAAAAATGTTTTATTTTATGAGATGTAATTAATACCTCAAGGTTTATAATATCTGGGTGAAGAAGCTGTCTGGTTTGAAGATTTTTTTCAGCATTCTGTAAATCCTACAGCAGAAATACACATAAATACAGAAAATTATACTATAATATAATTACTATATATACACATATATAGAGAGAGAGAGAAGATTGAAAATAGTCAAACAAACTAATACACAGAATAAAAAACAAAAACATCTTAAAAAGACTGAATTGCAGTCATTAAAAATTCTTCTATGTTAATTTGACTATAATAAATAAAACAAAACCCTTTTTACTGTACTATAATAGAGCTCTGTGAAGCACCTAGTTTGGAATACAGAATTGTATCATATAAATATAAAACACAGTGTATGTATAACAGAGAGCACACAGTAGAGAAACCTTAAGGATCTGAGCATTCCTCTCCTTCGCTGCTTGAGACATCAGACACTGCTGTTTCTTCTTAGCCTTCTGCTGTTCATAATGCGCTTCCATCTGCTGCAGCAGTAATGCTCTTTTCCCCAGTCTACATGAGAAAAATTACATTCATTAAGCCGTTTAGTTGCATAACAAGAAATGAATAATTAAAAATAGGACTAAGAGAAGCTTTTTTTTTTTTTACCGATGAGTACAACTGAAAGGACTCACATATCTTCATGTTTCTGGCTGAGTTCAAACTCTTCGTGTGTATAAGAGGCCATTTAATGTAGTTTCAAAGACATGGAAAGAAAATTCAAACTCTATCACTTAACTGAAACCATCAAAAGCTCACGACTATATACATTCAAAAAGCTCATACTGTTACAACAACCACAGCTGTTACTCTGCGACCATAGCATCCGGAAACAAAGCTCCAAACTAAAGCCTGCCGTAACCATAACTACCAACAGCCTTGTGTGCGGAAATGACAGCTCGTGAGCAAAAGATTAGGACAAGTGCGCCCTCTATTGTTGGGAAGAGTTAAATGACCATAGAGTAGTTTAAAGTTACATTTTAAATGTTTCAACGATTAAAAAAAGATTGTTTTATTTTTTTCATTTAACTTTTTTATTTCATTATTAAATCATTAAATTAGGGTCAGCTTAAATTATCCTTTCCCTATTTTGATATGTCAATTATAACTTAAATGCACACACTAAAAGCAATAAGTTCTATCAAATAGCTTCAAAAATTTGCAATTTAATGCTCAAGCTCATTTTTAAGATGTGGTAAAATACAGTAGAGCCTAAACAGAATCTATGCTGGTTCATAACACACACATTGTGGGGATATGGCCAGAACAAAGGCGGGGAGACACTTGCTTGCAGTAACATTAAAGACCTTTTTCCTGAATAATCGATGAGCGGCGCCATGATGGATTCTAACTTCCGTTTGGGTGCTCTCGTGTTCCGGTCTCCATAGAAATCCGTTAAAACAGGGTGAAAAAAGATAGACTGAATTGAAACTTTTTCAATTTAACTACATATAAAAATGTGCAGAGGGTTGCTGTGCTTTTGTTGGCTGCCACAGTAACGGCAGTAAGCTAAGGAATTCCTTTAAAGTACTTGTTTTGCATATCAGAAAATCTGTCTTGTCAGGCACTGTATACATGGCTTGCAGCGCTTAAGTTAAAATACTGAGTGTGAAATAATAATATATGTTAAAATAATGTTTGCTCTTATCATTCTATGTACAAAATCCCATGAACTTCACCCCGATCGGGAGCTGTATGTGCACTTATCTGTTTTCAATGCAGCTAACCTCACGTCGCTTCATGTCATCTTCCCACTCATTGAACTATGACTGGTTCTTTACTGCAAAAAGACGGTCATTGCGACACTGTAAAGTGATGGAACAATGGTGCCACATGATTTTTTTAAATGACTTTCAGTTTCACATTATATTATCGGCTCTGAAAATATGTAAATGTGACTAGAAACCGGAAATGTAAAGCACCGTTCTAATCGGGGGAGACTTCCGCGTTCAGAAAAATGTCTATGTAAAATCGGGGGAAAATTGGGGCAAAAATCGTGTAGTGTATTCCAGGCTTAAGTGTATGATGCCTGGTGCTTTAAAAATCTGTTCAGATTTTAAAAGTCGTGTAGTGTATTCCAGCCTTAAAGCCTGGAATACACTACGCGATTTTTGCCCAAATTTTCCCCCGATTTTACAGTCTGAACAAGTTGATGCTAGTTGAGGAAAGTCGGAGCCAGTCTGCAGATTACAGCTGACAGATTCCACAGAAAATCGCGTAGTGTATGATGGTCACAGACTCCGATTTTTTAGCTCCAGACTTTGATTCTATCCAGGCCCGGATTAACACAGTGTAGTGCCCTAGGGTGACCACATTTGAAGTGTCCCCCGTTTTTTAATAAAAAAAATAATAATTCCATAAGAACAGGTAGAATAAGAAGAATAAGTTACTAATCAAAAGAAATCATTTAACAAAATTAGTTTCCACTACAAAGGTGGCACAGAAGAACACAAAAGTGGCATGTAGGTAAATTTACAGACATTTAGAGAGGCTCAGAGGTGGCATGGATGTTTTAAATTCATAACAATGTTGTGAGATTAATGTTTTAAATATAACATTTTGAATATAGAACTATTGTTTGATTGAAATTATTTAAATAACTGAAAGGACACTTTAAACATAAAAATAAAACTGCCAACAGGTGGCGGTAAATCACTGATTCGTTTGAACAGCTGATTCATTCAGGAACGAAGCAAGTGACTCACTTTATGAGTGGGTAATTGAATCACTGACTCACTAGACTCATTTAAAAACGCAGGTTCATTCATAAATGAAACACCGCTATGTTTGAATGGAGACGCGCAGCGGCTCGGCTGTGACTGTTTGAAACTATGTTCCTTGACTAAATAGAGCAAAATCAGGCAATATTGTTAAAAGTCATACAATGTACATCACTTTATATAACTTATTGTTTATTGAGCTGTTGTATTAATTTAATATCACATTTACAAACACCTTTAATAATCTTTAAAAGCTGTTACTCACTTCAGCAATCTCACAAAACTCCATTATAATCAATGAAGCTCTCTACACTGCACAACGAATCTCTTATTTACACCATCTACACTTTGTTTGTTATAACGAGAGCATTTGTGGCGTGCATAACTCAGCAATGAACAAAAGTATTTTGAGCAGTGAGTGGATTCTGATTAACATTGCATTCAAGGAATCAACATATGTCTGCGATACATTACTCACCGCTGCACAAACACGCAAGTAGAAATCTTTGAAGCTCCTCTCAGCGCAAACACAAATAGCCTGTGCTGATCCAACCCATTCTCACACCCAACTCGTCACATATTGAAGCTTGGTCAGGACCACTTGGCGTCGCTTTTGACGCTCAAGGTACCCTTAGCGTCATTTTTCGACTTGCAGGGTCCTCCGTTGCTTTAAATAGGAAACCCTTAGCGTCAATATGCCGACGCCATACTGGGAATTTTATCGTCATAATTAAATTATATATTGTGTAATAACATTGCCATTATTGCATATATGTTGGGGTGTGATTTTTCAATGTAAACAGCCACAACAGTTTTATTTATATTACATTATTTACACATTATGAGCACATAACCCAACCCCTGCCCCTAAATTTGTCAATAAAACACAAGATATAACAGGCAGATACAACTACTGTCATAATTTATTCAAAAAATATTAATATTCCAAGTCTTCCGAGGCAAAACATTTGATTTGTGAGAGGAGTAGACGCGTTAAGCTCATCCCGTATGCAGTCTGTGCGCGAATTCAAAAAATGCCGCCAGAAGAAGCCTTGGTTGTGAAATGCTATTGGCTCTTGTGTGTCTCGTGACCGATTGCGTTTTGCTGTTCTGACAGGCTATTGGCTCTTCTGTGTCTCGTGACCAATTGCGTCATGCTACGGGACTTGAGTATCTTTTGAATGAGATGTGAGCGCGTTAACGGAGCGGGATCATTTTCAGCGATTAAAACCTTATGTTTTGCTCTCTTCTTCTCATAAAGACTTCGTATGGCTTCAGAAGACCTGGAATGCAGCACGACTTGTTTGTAATGCTTTTATACTGCTTGTTTATGGGCAGTTTTGCAATAAACACCGGTGACTTAACTTACATTTGCCTGTTAACTGTTACGTGTTTTATGTTGTTCAGAAGTGGGTAGGTTTAGGGTAGGGGTGGGTAAGGTGCTCCAATAAAAGTATAAATGTATATAAAATTATTTATATTTTTTACAAATGCATGCAAACCATTAAACTAAGACAAACAACTGAAAACAACGGCGGAGAACGTGTTGTCATTTTCCATAAGCGTCTTGACCTGACGCATAAAGCAAGCAATTGAAAGCAATGGAGTTCCTATTTTGTCATATAATGACGCCTAGGCGCACTTTTGGCGTCTTCATAGTGACGCGAAGGCGTTTGACCATGCTTCAGTTTTTGACGCCTTGGGAGTGAGAATGGGTTGGCTGATCGGGTTAGTCGCACAGGTGCTCCTAAATATGTTTTGATAGTCGCACACAGTAGCTACTTTTCAGTCGCCCTGTATAGCCCTGGCAATGTGTCATGATATTTTCTCTTCTTTTTAAAAATTTACGTTTCGCACAACCGCCAAGTCGATGCTGCCTATCCATTTGTGAATAAATATGCTCGACTCTGACTGGGGGGAGGCGGCAAATACACTGGGACCTGACCCAATCGCAATTCTTTATATGCGTGCATATATTTGATATTCTCTCTGTATATTGTATCATTAACTGTTCATTTTCTATGCATCTGTATCTCTTCCAGCAAAATAATATATACAAAACATGAAAAAATATTTTAAAGGTCTTGTCATTATCGTAATCACTTGGTGCCCCCCTATTGGCTGGTGCCCCAGGGCACTCGCCCAATCCCGTCTATGGATAATCCGGCCCTGATTCTATCCAGTCGGAGGATATCAGACATGTTTGATATTTTCAGCCGATTTTAGAACAAGTATGTTTTCATTTGTCATCCGTCTCCTAGCAACAAGGCGCACCTTTCTGCATGAGTTTGTTGTGATCGGAACAACTATAAAGTCTGGTAGTGTATGATCTTCAGTCGTGTAGTGTATGATGCCCAGTTTTCCTTTGTCACTACAAAGTCGGTAAGTGTATGATGCCTAGTGTTTTAAAAATCTGTTCAGATTTTAAAAGTCGTGTGGTGTATTCCAGCCTTAAGTTGCCCAAGAGGGTCTAGCTGCAGACATAGGGCGAGTGGAGCTCCACTCAAGAGCAGAAATATGTCACCTCCACTAGCGACGCGTCGGCCATGTTGGTCCGGGAAAGACTTCCTTAAAACTAATGGAGGTAAACGGAGCTGCATTTTTTCTGGATAAATACCCGATGACTTTTACATTTATCAGTCGATTTCAGTGGTTTGTGATCTACATGGAATTAAAAATAACTGTCTCCAGTTAATTAGTTATGTTTGGAAAATGATTAATTTTCCTTAAAAATTGTGACAGCTCACACGCTTGTTGATTTAGCTCATTTTTTCTGGTAACAATTCTAATATTAATTTAGTATAACTGTGATACATGTAAAACAATCTAATGTACATGAAATGAAATTATTTTTTTTCTTTGTGGAAATTGCTTTCTGTGTCTTCAACCCCAACATTTTAGCTTGTCTTGTGCTTCAGGTCAGAACACATCATTCCCTTTCAAATACGGCATGCAAATATATATTTAAGTACTAATAATTGACCATCATTGATAAAATGGAATAAAATCAGTAAATACAAATCAAAAATTGACACACTGTAGTCTGCTTTCTATATTTTCATAGCACTCTATGGATACAGATAAACTCCACAACAAACAATAAGAAATATAACTGATAATCCTTTGTGGATCCAGTAAAACTTACAGTGGTAAAACATTATGCACTGATAATAAATATAGTAATATAGTAAACATATAGTAAAAGTGATATGTGATATTTAAAAAGTATAGTACAAATTAAAATAGTGAGTACAACAAGACACAGTGATATAATAATAGATTTATAATAGGTTTAGAATAGATTTCAGTTCTTGCTGTCCTTGAGAATTGAGTGTTTTAGTTGTAATTCTCCACTGGTTCCCTCAAGATTTTCCTATGGGTTTTTATAATGGGTTTTTACAAATAATGAATAAAATATGGTCTGTGATAAACATAACTTGAAAATACTTTTGCTCTACAATTCAAATTACACACATCCATGGTGAAAATGCAAATTTCCAAGCAGTTAACAAAACACAAACACAAATCTCTTTTTTAAGAACTGGTTTCACAACAGTATTAAATTGATAAGTCAGTTATACAACAAAGAAGGAACACTCTTTTCTTATGATGAATTCCTTTTTTATTGTAAAATACCAATTACTAAATTGTTATTGGTTCAATCTCTTCAGGCACTCACATGTTATGTGGAGGTATTAATAAAGACCATTCTCCTGATTCAGCTTCTCTTTATGTTACTAAATCTTATATTGGTAAAATTTGTTTTTCATTAAATCCCAAGAGTAATAATAGAGCTATTAGTACTCTTTTCCAAAGAGAAATTGTTACTGTACCTTATGTTTTGTCTCATTGGACTTCTTTATTAAATGGAAAATTGATTTGCTGGAGAAAAGTGTGGTTGTTACCGCAGAAATATTATCTTAGAAATAAGATTAAAGAAGTTTCTTATAAGCTCATTCATGAATTTTATCCAGCAAATCATTTACAAAAATAAATAAAAAAACAAATGCAAATTGTATTTTCAGCAATGAATATGAGGAAACTGCACTTGCACTTTCACTTATTTTGGCACTGTACATATTCAGTTGCACTATGGTGTAAAGTAAAAAAATATATAAATTAAAATATTTAGTGTTTAAGACCTTTTTCACACATATGGAAAATGCACTCTTTGGCTTTACTGACTATTCTGACTAGGAACAGTATTTTGTTTACTTAATTAGTTTACCTATACTGCCAACCAAATTTCACGTTCATAAGTGTAAATTTGCTTATAAGAAACCCAATTTTATGGTTTTGTTGACTGAAATATATATACATATACATATAGACAATATAAGAGATTCTTTGAATAAGAAAGCTGTAAGAACTTTGAAAGCTTGTGAGCTTTATAATATATTTACTTATTTGATTTTGATATATGTATGTGTTGGGACACTGTACAAATTGTGAATAAAAAAGGAATGCAATAATTTACAAATCTCATAAACTTATATTTTATTCACAACAGAATATAGATAACATATCAAATGTTGAAAGTGAGACATTTTGAAATGTCATGCCAAATATTGGCTCATTTTGGATTTCATGAGAGCTACACATTCCAAAAAAGTTGGGACAGGTAGCAATAAGAGGCCGGAAAAGTTAAATGTACATATAAGAAACATCTGGAGGACCAATTTGCAACTTATTAGGTCAATTGGCAACATGATTGGGTATAAAAAGAGCCTCTCAGAGTGGCAGTGTCTCTCAGAAGTCAAGATGGGAAGAGGATCACCAATTCCCCAATGCTGCGGCGAAAATAGTGGAGCAATATCAGAAAGGAGTTTCTCAGAGAAAAATTGCAAAGAGTTTGAAGTTATCATCATCTACAGTGCATAATATCATCCAAAGATTCAGAGAATCTGTGCGTAAGGGTCAAGGCCGGAAAACCATACTGGATGCCTGTGATCTTCGGGCCCTTAGACGGCACTGCATCACATACAGGAATGCTACTGTAATGGAAATCACAACATGGGCTCAGGAATACTTCCAGAAAACATTGTCGGTGAACACAATCCACTGTGCCATTCGCCGTTGCCGACTAAAACTCTATAGGTCAAAAAAGAAGCCATATCTAAACATGATCCAGAAGCGCAGGTGTTTTCTCTGGGCCAAGGCTCATTTAAAATGGACTGTGGTAAAGTGGAAAACTGTTCTGTGGTCAGACGAATCAAAATTTAAAGTTCTTTTTGGAAAACTGGGACGCCATGTCATCCGGACTAAAGAAGACAAGGACAACCCAAGTTGTTATCAGCACTCAGTTCAGAAGCCTGCATCTCTGATGGTATGGAGTTGCATGAGTGTGTGGTGCATGGGCAGCTTACACATCTGGAAAGGCACCATCAATGCTGAAAGGTATATCCAAGTTCTAGAACAACATATGCTCCCATCCAGACGTCGTCTCTTTCAGGGAAGACCTTTCATTTTCCAACACGACAATGCCAGACCACATACTGCATCAATTACAACATCATGGCTGCGTAGAAGAAGGATCCGGGTACTGAAATGGCCAGCCTGCAGTCCAGATCTTTCACCCATAGAAAACATTTGCCACATCATAAAGAGGAAGATGCGACAAAGAAGACCTAAGACAGTTGAGCCTGTATTAAACAAGAATGGGACAACATTCCTATTCCTAAACTTGAGCAACTTGTCTCCTCAGTCCCCAGACGTTTGCAGACTGTTATAAAAAGAAGAGGGGATGCCACACAGTGGTAAACATGGCCTTGTCCCAACTTTTTTGAGATGTGTTGATGCCATGAAATTTAAAATCAACTTATTTTTCCCTTAAAATGATACATTTTCTCAGTTTAAGCATTTGATATGTCATCTATGTTGTATTCTGAATAAAATTTTGAAACTTGAAACTTCCACATCATTGCATTCTGTTTTTATTCACAATTTGTACAGTGTCCCAACTTTTTTGGAATCGGGTTTGTATATAGGGCCTATGTATATCTTGTGTCTTTGTTTAAAACTTTTATACTTACCTCCCCCGGCAGCTCCTATTTGTTGTAATTTATTTTTCAATCCTTTTCCTTTTTATTTTCCTTTTCTTTTTTGATGTTATTGTTTTTTGAATAAAAAAAAAAGCCCAAAACCAGCCCAATGGCATTTCAAGGGGGGGTCCCCTGGTAAAAATCGCATTGCAGGGGCTAAATATCACGTTATTGGTTTTGCTTCAACCCGCGGCAACATATTTTAAAGTAGCCCAATTCCGAGGGGAAAAAAATCAGTTGATAGATGACAATGGTCAGCTATATTCCTTTTCAGAATTTTCCTGGAAATTTGATTTTGGGGCTTCGTTAAAAGAATATAACATTGTATTTAATGCCATTCCTAGTGGTATAAAAACTCTACTGAAAGGAGAGCAAACCTTTAATCCTGTTTCTATATATAGGCCTAGCAATTCAATTTCAGTAGAAGGGATTTTGATTGTTGAGGACAAATTCAATAACCACTTTGTTCAAAATCATATCAACAGAAAATCTATTCCAGCGTCTTTAAATGGATGGCATTGTACAACGTTAATTGGAATGTTGCTTGGTCTCTTCCGCACAAATATTTATTAATAAACAAAATAAAAGTCACATTTAAATTATTACATAGATGCTACCCTTGTAATAGTGTACTTAAGTATATGCAAAATATTGGGGAAAAAAAGTACTTTCTGTTATATAGAAGAGACCATTGTTCATCTTTTTTGTAAATGTGTTTATGTTCATTTTTTGGGGAATGAGTTATGTACCTATCTCTCGGATAAAACAAATGTTAGAATATGTATCAACACTTTTGATATTATTTTCTTTTATTATAACTCTAACTCCTGTATTCAATATATTGTTAATCTTTTTATTATACTTGGCAAATGTTTTATTAAATGTTTTAAGCGTAAATTTTTGGGTAAGAACCCAGTACTGTCAATTTTTCTGGTTGACTATAATTCTTTAATTTTGTCTTTAATGGGCATAAAAAACTAAAAATAAATTTTTTCTATCTTGTATTATTTTTTGTATTTTGTCCTCTATTGTTTTTGAGGTTGTTGTGGTTATGTGCTTGTTAAGTGTTTTGGCATCAATAAAAAAATAAAAAATATAATAAAATAAATAAAACAAATCAGAGGGAAAACCACGGACTTGGCAACACAGAGTGGAGGTGACGTATTTCCTGTTCAAGAATGGAGCTCCACTCGCCCATGGTCTGCAGCCAGACCCATTTCCAAGAAAATAGGAAACAGGAAGGCTGCAATTCCTCTTAAAACCCCACCCCCGGCTGCAGTCATGAACCCAGAGGAAAAAAGGAAAGGAAATAAAATTGATAAACTTTAAATAAATAAAAGGAATTACAAGAAAGAAACCTCTTGGTGTCTCTTTTTTTCTTGAACTAATGTAAACCTTAGACAAGAAAAATAAGCCCAAAATAAACAAACATTCATACCAATAAATGAAACCAAAACATACACAGGGCGTATACCAAAGATTAAAGATAACTAACATCGTCTCACACACACACACACACACATACACAAACACACACACACACACACGTTTGTGGGGACATCCCATAGGCATAATGGTTTTTATACTGTACAAACTGTATGTGCTATTGCCCTACACCAACCCTACACCTAACCCTACCCCTTACAGGAAACTTTGTGCTATTTCAGACTTTCAATACACATTACTTCTACATTAATTCTGTGTGATTTATAAGTGTTTTGGAAAAGCGGGGACATGGGGTAATGTCCTGAAAAGTCACCTTCTCCTTGTAATACCTATGTCATACCCTTGTCATTATACAAATGTATGTCCTCATTTGTCACAAAAATGTGCACACACACACACACACACACGTTAGGTTTCTGTGAATTGTGGGGAATTTCCATAGACTTCTATTACTTTTATACCGACCAAACTATATTTTCTATCCCATAACCCATGCCTAAACTCCAACCCAATCCCTTAACCCACCCTTACAGAAAACCTGTTTGCATTGTTACACTTTCAGTTAAACATCATTTACTATTTTTTTTCCCCTCGTGGGGACCGAGGGAAAAAGCAGCCTTGTGTGGCTGCTGTATGTGCGTGTGTACTGCTGTCTATATAAAGAATAGCCTTTTTAAGGACAATAAAGTTAACCTACCTACCTACCGCACAATGTCAAAAAATTTCAGATTTTACTATCCTTGTGGGGATATGTGGTCCCCAAAATGTAGCATAAACAAGCACACACACGTACTCGTACACACAAAATCCCTACACAGAAAATCAGTACAATAGTTCTTACAACAGGGGGAGATTGAGAGAAAGAAAAACTAAATATGCCAACAGGGAATTGGTCTGTTTATGGCAGAAGTAACGGAAGGATGAAAACAATAACAAACTTGTTTTCATCCATCTATTGTTACTACATTTTATGTTTTCAATGATGTATATCTACCGTAAGGCTCTGTAGCTACTTATGTTCAACAGTCTCACTATTTTATCAGTAGAGGGAATATTGGCTTTAACAGTAGAGCTGTAATACACTAAATTTGTTAAAGATTGACATAGTTCAGGTGTTTATCATCACATTTAGACTGTTAATCAATGGCCTTAATAATCCACCTATGGCAATGGCATAATTTGGTGACCAAAATAGGGGCTGAAACCTCAGAACATATTTGTATTCGACCATGCATATATAATCTGCTGCTGAGATATCGGTTTATCTACAGCATAGATTCATAGCTGTCAGCATGTGACAAACAGTTACACAATTCTTTCTTGGTTACCAGTCCTACAGAAGAGAAACAAAAAACAACAGCTACACTTTATCTCAAGGGTTGCCATGTCTTGCATTAATGTACCACCACAACAAAAGCCTTTCAGCTTTTGAGAATGTCTCAATAACTCATTCCCAAATCAATATAAAACCCAATTACTTAAAACTAAAGAACAAATTAGTAAACTGTATGCACAATTAAATTTTTCCCCCCCTGCATGTTATGTGCGGGGCTCCGAATTGCAATACTGCTGTCTCAAATAGAAACCATGCAGTCACATTACTTCCTCTGTTCTGTGCTTACACATAATCAGTTTCTACTTTATTAAAAATAAGCAACATACATCTTTAAAAAATTAATAAATGAAAACAGACATAAAAATTAAAAAAATTATTTACTGGTGCTAATTTTCGTAGTGCAGCTTTGATTCATCACCACATATTATTTGAGCCATGAAAGCTATTCAAATATATTTTCTGTAAAAAAAGAAAAAGAAAATGAAATAATTTAGAGTAGAGGAACAAATGCTTAAAACTTCTCAGTGTACTTTATTTGGTAGTTTTCATATTACAGTGTTTCACTTGAACTCGTCTTCACATTACTGTGAAGAGAATTTTATCATCTATTATCATCAGCATCACCAGAAGACATTCATCATCTTTTCATCTTGCTCTTCTACACTTTCATTGTTTTCACAATTACATTATATTATACGCATTTGACATTATACTTTTATCCAAAGCAACTTCCACTGCATTCAAGGCATGTATTTTATCAGAACCACAAGAGTTTCATGGAGGAAATACTTGACCAGCGGGGCCTGGTAGTGCTTCAATCAAGTCCCCAAACACTTCAGCTTGTGTGTAATGCGAAGGTTGTTGATTTTGAATATCTGCAAAATCCAAAAAAAAAAAAAAGACTCTGATCACCGCAAATGCCCAGAAGTATTGAAACACCATCAGTGAAATTCAACAAAAAGGTTTCTAAAGCGGTTCCTCCAGTTAGAGCACGTTTCACCTCTCCTGTTGATTCAATGACCAAACGTATACCGTAGAAATCCAACATGAGCTTGTATGATTTCACCACCCTATGGTGAATGCATGATGTGGCCACCCTAAGGCACACCTGTGCAATAATCATGCTGTCTAATCAGCATCTTGATATGCCACACCTGTGAGGTGGATGGAGTATCTCGGCAAAGGAGAAGCACTCACTAACACAGATTTAGACAGATTTGTGAACAATATTTGAGAGAAATAGGCCTTTTGTGTACATAGAAAAAGTCTTAAATCTTTGAGTTCAGCTCATGAAAAATGGGGGCAAAAACAAAAGTGTTGCGTTTATAATTTTGTTCAGTGTATATATATATATATTAGTGCTGTCAATCGATTAAAAAATTAAATCGCGTTAATCAGTCATGGACTTTATTTTAGCATTTTATTTGTAAAGGAAGCATTTTGTCAGTGGGAAGACAGTATAAACCTCAATAAACCAAAACAGCATAGTTTTTACATACTTCAACATAATCACCCACTACTGTATTGCATTAACGCAAAACATACAAAATTAATTTAATAGTAGTTTCTAATCACAAGTTATCAATCAGCTAAATTATGCGATAAATTATTTAACTTTTCAAAGCTCACACTTCAACTTGAGGCATGAGGAAATTTTCAATATTTCCAATTTCCAGTGTTCTCAAAAAACAATTCATCAGAGTAGACAAAATCATAGAACTCACAAATCTATCATTTACTGGTGCTACTTTTCATAGTGCAACTTTGCTTCATCACAATTTCATTACTCCATTTCCTGTACAGCAGTTAGGCTTTAGTCAAAGATGTGCTGACAGTGAAAAGATTACAGCAGTTAACAATGAACAGTTCATCAGTACAATAAATTAAAAACCAAAATAAGAAAAAAACATCAATATAATATTACATTTCATACAAGTCAGACAAATATACTTTTATGATGCTATTTTTTCTTTCTTCTGACAATCTGCTAAACAATAATAAAAAAAAACATTAACAATAGCACTTTAACTTAAATCATACAGAACATTCCAATATATTTTCTGTAATTTAATTTAGAAAAACAAATATGTAAACTCATATTGTTGCAGTGCTTGTTACATTTCATTGATCTCCCTCATTTTTATGCAAGATGTCAGAACAAAGATAAAGACAACCCTTATCATCACCATGAGACATGTCAGACATCTCACATGAAGACTCTTTAGTTTGGCGAGGACCCCATGAGATATGTTTGCTGGTGTTATTGATATCATCACAATCACTCATCTCTTGATGTTGCTTTACTACACTTTCGTTTTTTGAGCTGCGCTAACTGCTCTCATTTGCTCCCTAATAAGCCATATTTTTTGCTGTCAATTTGTTTGGACTAACTGGTTCCCCCTTTTACTGCTCATTTTCAGATTTTTCATGTTTATTTACAGTTTCATCCTTCATTTCTACGTCTTGAACCTGACATGAAGTTTGGTGAGAACCACTAGCAGCATCATGACCATGGGACTTGTTTGCTGGTGCTGCGTTTTCATTATCATCACTAACACTGACACTATTTCCTTCTGTCAATTTGTTTGAAATAACTGGCTCATTCTTATTTTGGTGATCTTTTTTACTTTTCATGTCTTCAGGAGAATGACTAGTCTCTGATTTTTCAATTTCTTGTTTGCTCTCATTCAACCTTTTCTGGTTATCTTCTGATTCTTTATCCCCAGTTTCATCCTTCATTTCTACATCATGCACCTGACATGAAGACCCCCCTTCAGTTTGGTGAGAATCATGATCATGATTAGTTGGTACTATGTTTTCGTTATCATCACAAACACTGACACCATCACCACCACTTATTTCATCATTTTGCTTTACTGTATCCCCATTTTCTGAACTGCATTGTCTGCTCTTATTTGCACACTGATCACTATCTGTTTCTGTCAATTTGTTTGGAATAACTGGCTCATCCTTATTTTGGGAATCTTCTTTTCTCTGCTCTTCAGTTTGGTGAGAACCACTAGCAGCATCATGACCATGAGACTTGTTTGCTGGTGCTGAGTTTTCATTATCATCACTAACACTGACACTATTTCCTTCTGTCAATTTATTTGGAATAACTGGCTCATTCTTATTTTGGTGATCTTTTTTACTTTTCATCTCTTCAGGAGAATGACTGGCCTCTGTTTTTTCAATTTCATGTTTGCTCTCATTCAACCTTTTCTGGTTATCTTCTGATTCTTTATCCCCAGTTTCATCCTTAATTTCTACGTCATGCACATGACATGAAGACCCCCCTTCAGTTTGGTGAGAATCATGATCATGATTAGTTGGTACTATGTTTTCGTTATCATCACTACCACCGACACCATCACCATCACCACCACCACCAACACTTATTTCATCATTTTGCTTTACTGCATCCCCATTTTCTGAGCTGCAATGTCTGCTCTTATTTGCCCACTGATTTGTTTCTGTCAGTTTGTTTGGAATAACTGGCTCATCCTTATTTTGGGAATCTTTTTTTCTCTTCTCTTCAGTTTGGTGAGAGCTAATAACAGCACCATGACCATGAGACTTGTTTGCTGGTGCTATGTTTTCATTATCATCACCATCTCCAACACTCAAATCTTGATTTTTTTTTTTTTTTACTACACCCTCATTTTCATTTTCACTATTTGTTTCTGTCAACGTGTTTGAAATAACTGGCTCATCTTTATTTTGGTGATCTTTTTTACTTTGCATCTCTTCAGGAGGATGATTGGCGCCTATTTTGTTCATTTTATGTTTGCTTTCATGAAGATTCACCCTTTTCTGCTGATTTTCTGCACTACTACTATTATTCTCTGTTGGCTGGTCCACGCTTTCGTTTTTGCAGTGCGTCACCTGACCTGACAGAATCTTCCTTGGGCCCCAGACAAAGTGCTCTCGGGGCTTGAAGTTCTTAAAGGCAAATTTAACCAGCTCCCTTCTCTCTGACTTGTCCAATACAGCAAACATAAAGTAATCTAGTGCACTTTGCTTCACATTCTGAAGCTCTCCCATGACAAGAGTTTCATTGAGGAAAAACCTGACCAGCGGGGCCTGGTAGTGCTTCAATCCTAGAGTCCCCAAACACTTCACGATGCGTGTGATGCGCAAGTTGTTATGTGTATGCCTGCAAAATCAAAGGAAAAACAATCTAGCTATTGGAAAAGCCTAACATCAACTGAAATACAACAAATAGAAAAAATATGACAGTAAAAACCTGTTCAGGTTTCTAAAGCGGTCCTTCCAGTTAGAAGCACGAGCCACCTCTCCTGTTGATTCATTGACCAAATATATACCGTAGAAATCCAACATGAGCATATATGATTGCACCAATTTTCTCTTTGCTTCTTTATCTATACGGAAAAGCTGGGGGAAAAAATGGAGCAGTTTTATTTAAGCATTCTCTATTTTTCAATATGCTGTAACCAGCTTCTGAACGGAGACTAATATTTCCTGAGAAATCCTGTCAAACAAATACTTTTTTAGAAGGTTGGTAAGTTAAGTTGAAAAGCCCATCTAAGTGAATGTTTTAAACTGACCTTTATTTCATTTTTTGAGAGCACATGTGCTCTCCAATTCATCCCCGGCTCTTGTATTGGAAACAACCTGCAAAGTTTTAAAATTGAATGATGACCATTCAAACACTTACAACATACATACATAATTAAAACAGTGTTAACTAGAACTCATGGATGAAGTGGAACAGGATCTAACCATTGAATGTAGGAGTGAACATCCTCCAGCAAGTCATATTCACCCCACCACTTCTGGTGAAAATCATCGATGTAAAGTTCTGCACAAACAAAGGAAATATGTTAAAGCACTTCCTTGAATAACAGGTAAATGAAAACCATATATAGTGTGATTTTACTATAGAATGAGAGCAATGCCATACCATCGGGTGAAGATCTTAATTTACCACGGTAAAATTCTAGGTTATAGAAGTGGCCCTTAAAAACAACAACAACAACAACATTAATAATAACACTACACAAACCCATTATCAAGTATCTTCTCCAAATAAAGACTGCTTAGTGAGCTATCAAACAAGTTTTGTGTAAATAATAGGTACTCTAATACTGTACACTGACATGCTTGAAGTGGCTAATTACGATTGTAATGGCAGAAACTTATTTTATAATTAGATGACTTACTTTGCCTTGTTCATCAGCACCATCATCATCACCACTATTATCCAAGCCCTTGAGTTAGAAACAAAAACAAACCGTAAAGATTTTAGCTTACAGCAGGCTCTGGCAACATTTAGCCATTTCCTGTTGTGTGATTTAGATACTCCCATACATTGTGTCAATGTTTTTTTAATTTTTTTTTTATTTTTGCGTATTGAGTACCATTTGTACTACCACACTTTTACTACAAATAACATGGATAAACAATGGTTAGTGTAGCAAAACCGTGGTTAATTTTTGCAAGGGTTGCCATGACACTATTTAGAAGCTTTCTTTTTGAAAAGTTACATTTCTATAACTGCATGCTTTCTTCAACTTTAGGTTAGAGATACAATTAATACAGCGTATTAGGTTTATTCCTGCTTCCTTTCTTTCTCCTTGCCTAGAAAAGGGCATCTGCATTAAAGAGTGACGCAGTTTACCCCACTTTCTATTTTGAAGGTAATGAAACTCACCCGGCAACTATGTCGAAAGGCTCGCATGTCATTTGCAGCAAACATGTTCCTGCGATTCCTTCCGTGGCTGCAAAACACCTGTAAACACACACAGAAATCCCAAATGAGACAATTGTTTGTAAAATCGTTTCACATTCATAGAAACAGAAAGCGGAAAGGATAGTAAACAGCATAATAACGTACAGCTTACCTAACGTAGTCACCGAAACAATATTCAGTTTAATAGTCCTAACAGGGGGGAAATAAATAGTCTATTTGTAGATCAAACATACCTTCTTTCTGGGTGTTTTCTTTTCGTCGTCTCCATCCTCCCATGTAGAGTCGAACTCGCACTCATCATCTGACATGTTGATCTGACTTGTATATCTCAAACGAAGTTTACTGAGAACACGCCAACCCAAAGAAGTCAAAGTACGAAAAAATTCTAACAGACGACAGAACAACCCCCTCAGAACCCTTTTATATCTCATCGAGCGAAAATAACTAGTTGAACCCGAATAACTAGCTGAACAACGCGTACTCAACTCTTCCAATGTCAAGAGAAAATGAAAGTTTGACGCTCGTGGTGAACCGAAAGCATTTCTAGCTCAAGGAAAAACAGGGCTCGAGTTGACTCAAGGGTTGCCAGGTCTTGTTTATTTCTAGGTCCTACACTGATTTAGTCAATTACAGTAAATTGCCTATATATATATATATATATATATATATATATATATATATATATCAGTGCAGTGTTCTAAACACTGACCTGTTCACTCTGTTAATTAATGATTCAGAACTTGTCTGTGGTGAAGATGCTTGAATGTTTTTGTGTACTGGTGGACTCGTGTGTCCATTGGAGTCACTTCCACTGATGTGTCGTTTTATAAAATATTATTCTGTTGATTTCTACTATTTGTGTAACTTTATGCAACGACCAAATTTACGTTTAATACTTTGATGTTTCACATAGGCCTACAGTTTTATGAGCGCCTGTCAATATCATGTTTATAGTGACATCTAGTGGATGTATTTGG
This sequence comes from Onychostoma macrolepis, assembly GCF_012432095.1. Classification (NCBI taxonomy): domain Eukaryota; kingdom Metazoa; phylum Chordata; class Actinopteri; order Cypriniformes; family Cyprinidae; genus Onychostoma; species Onychostoma macrolepis. Next base: position 20,515,545 of record NC_081165.1, on the reverse strand, counting down.
GAACTACGCTAGGTTTCAATTCTAACTTTTGTACTTATAGTTTTTTAGGACAAGTGTACAAGAGGTTAAGATAATCAGTCAAACATACAATCAGGACAACATGCCTATTTACTATGTAAAATGTATTTTAACGATTGTTTGCAGAAAAACGTAATCCAGAAAACCCGCAGTACCTCTGTAACCCACTGGGGGGCCACAGTCCACATGCTGCGATAGAAGCATTGCAGCTGAGAGCCTCTGCTCAAAATATATGAAATGGTCTTCAGTAAATATCGTAGTCATTAAATGAACAATCTAAAGTGGTAACAATCCAGTGATAATTACAGCTGAGTAGAACTTCCAGAATTAAATTGAGAATGCTTATTAAATTCCAATCCATGGTTGTATATAATGCCAAAAACTATATCATATTCTTAACTGTTGTTATTTTTGAGTATCAGTATCATTTTTCAGTATGAGTTAGGCCTACTTAATATTATATACACATCATTTTAGATGACACCAGTGATGTAGACAGATATTAGGCAGACAGAAAAAAAGTTATTTTTGGAGAAAATGTTTTCTACTAGCCTACTACTAATGACCAAAAATAGGCATGATTAGTCATAATTAATTATGTAATTATTATGGGTTTGTCACAAAACCTGTGTGTGACTGTTGATTTTTTTTTTTTTTCAAATTCAGAATGTTTTTGGTATCAGTCAATTTTGTCCAACCATGACACAATCAATTTCAAATTGATGTATCTGGCAATTTGACACACTGCTGACTGACTCCTTTCCTCTAGAACATCAGAACATGAGCCACTGCCATCATATTATCAAAATGCCATCATATTAAAGGTCAGTAAAGTCACTTAATGTAATTAATGTAGCCTACACATAGTCATTTGAGATAACCTGGTTCCATAGGGAAAGTAAATTATGTTGTGTTAGTACGTGACTACCTGCTGTTTGTTTTTCATTATCTCTTTCCCTGCCAGCGTTTTTTTTAAAAGTTGCCAGCCACTGCCAGCATTTTTGATGATTTTCACCTGAATTTGACGGCCCTCAAAATATTTTCTGCTATGAATATATGTAATAAAGAACCGAGCCTCTGCTTTTAAAAAAAAAAAAAAAAAAAAAAAAACAAAAAAAAAACTATTTTATTCTATCTTCATGTGTTCATGTTTTATCAACACTTGAATGCACATAGGTTTAATCAGAAATACAACATTTTGGACAAAAAAAATGAGAAAAATGCATTTTTATCAAAGTAGTGCATTTTCAAGCAAAATACATACAAATGTCATATTCTTTCACCTGTAAATAATTATATGAATAATTGAAATTGCATTCAATAAACAGAACAAACAGACACACACACACACACACACACACACACACACAGACACACATATAGGCTACATACATACATATACATACATATACAGTACACACACACACACATCTGGTTTGCTATCCTTGTGTGGACTCTCCATAGGCGTAATGCTTTTTCTACTGTACAGACCGTATATTCTATTGCCCTACACCTAAACCTACCCCTTACAGGAAATTTTCTACATTTTTAGATTTTCAAAAAACTTAATTCTGTGTGATTTATTAGCTTGTTTACCCGTGACACGAGTCCCCATGAGTCTGTGTGTATTCAGGTTTAAGTCCCCACCAGAATAGAAAAACAGGTAGGGTACAACGGGGCTAAAGGCGCCTTTGATAGTATTTAAATCTAAACCACTAGATGGCACAAAAACGTGGCGTAGCACTTTCCAAAACATCCGCTTTTCAAGATGCACGTGTTTATTTGTCTGATCTTTGACGCGATCGCGCGCAGCAGAGCAAAGTTGATTCTGTGCTTACTTGATCTAATATTTTATGTTTTTTAAAATGTTGTAGTTTAAGTAGCAAATGAGAATCGATAAATGAATGCATATATTTTGAGACAAAGGTCTTCTTTATGATTTTCATTTTTGATTTTTGTTTAAGATAATTAAAGAAACAGTTTTTAAATAACGAAAGAATATGTAAAAGTATGATATTTGGGGTAAAAAGCGCCTCTGCTGTTAGGGCTAAAGGCGCACAGTAATTAACATGATAATTAATAGGCTAGATGGCTTACACTGTAAAAAGTGAAAGTTGACTTAACTTAAAAAAATTGAGGAAACCCGTTGCCTTAAAATTATTAAGCACTAATTAAAAAAAAAAAAAAGTTAAGTGAACTTGACAATTCAATTAACTTATTTTTTTTATTTATCATTTACTTAACGGGTTTCCTCAATTTTTTTAAGTTAAGTCAACTTATCACTTTTTCATTTGTTGACATGACATGGTTAGATTCAGATGGTAAATATCATATATTATGTTGTTATAAATATCATATATATTATGTATGTGTCCATATTAAAGATAATCACCATGTTTAGAATGAAACATGATATTAATCATATTGTGATGATGAGCCAGGTTAATGACACTAGAGTTAGAGTACCAACATCAAGTGAAGTGAAGTGACATACGGCCAAGTATGGTTGCATTTAACCCATCCAACATGCACACACACAGCAGTGAACACACACCCGGAGCAGTTGGGGGTTCAGTGCCTTGCTCAAGGGCACCTCAGTCATGATATTGAGGGTGGAGAGAACACTGGACATTCACTCCCCCCACCTACAATTCCTGCCAGCCCAAGACTCAAACTTGCAACCTTTGGATTACGAGTCCAACTCTCTAACCATTAGGCCACAACTTCCCCAACATGTTAGTGTTTACGAGTGTTCAACATGTTAATGTTTTGACGGATAATAGAGTCTTTGGCTGTTTTAAATGATTTCTTTATTGTGTAAGTTTGCATTCTTTTTGCACATGTTAGATCTTATTTTTTGACATGAGTGCTATGAGGTGTTAAATGTTTGAGTTTTTGGTTGTATGTTATGCATGTGGGTATTATGATTATTGCATGTCAGAAATGAGTTCTTGAACAGTAGTTATATTATTATGTAATGTTTTGCTGTGGAAGTCAGTAATGAGGGTTACGGGGAAAGGTTCCACCCTGTGATAATGGTTCGTCCCACTAGTGTTTGGCGGGAAACTTGTACATTTAAACCATTGTCTGAGCATGCTTGGGGAAAAAATGTTGCATTCTGTGTACTGTGCAAACGCTTGAACATGTCTGAGGTGAGACATGCTGATAATTTTTGTGGATGTGCCACTAGGCATTGTTTAGTGCCAGTTTTGCTGCTCACAGCATTTTTCTTTTGTTTTTAGCACCAGTATATGTGGCATTAAGTGTTTTTTTTTTGTTGTACTCTGTGGACTGCTTCTTATAAAATTCCACTGCAAAAATAAATCACAACTGGCATTTTGGAAAACACTCCATTATACTGAGCCTTCCTAACTTCTCCCAGGCCTCTCGACAATTCTCTACTTGACACATGGTGGCAGCGGTGCTTCCAGGCCAATAGGAGGCTAGTACATGAGGAGGCTGCATGTTTTGTTGTGCAACAAACCCTTTTTTTTCCAAGTTGGGTGGCAGAAGAAACTGTTTATTTTTTTAAACAAAGATGCCGCCAAAGAAGCAGGATGCAGCAAAGGCAAGGGATGAGTCTAAAGTTCCAGATGAGTCCGAATCAACGTGCATAATTCCAGACCAAAGTGAAGTTGTAGCTGGGAGTACAATCGACCAACTTATGGATATGATGGAAAAGTTTTTACGCAAGCAACATCAAAGAGAGGATCGCTTTGAAAGAGAGGCGCAGCGCCAAGAGCATAAGTGGCAGGTGCTTCACCATCAGTTTACACAGCTGCAGTCGGAAGTTCATCAAGACCGACAACCCTTGCAGGATGATGACTCTGCTTCATCAGGTGAGAATCCAACTGAGGGACAAGGACCTGCAATGCCATGTTTCCAAACTCGAGAATGCTTCCTTGGACCCATGATGAGGACATAGAACACTATCTGACAACTTTTTAACGTATTGCCCAAGCGTGCAGATGGCCAAGGCAAGACTGGGTGTTGCATTTGTTACCTCTCTTATCTGGTAAGGCGAGGGCAGCTTATGTGGCCATGGAGCCTGACAACTCCCTAAACTATGGCTTCGTTAAACAGGCTATTCTTGACAAGTTTGAGATAAATGTTGAAAGGTATAGACAGTGCTCAAGAGGATGAGACTCCAAGAGAGCTGCAAGTAAGACTAAGAGACTTGTATGAGAAGTGGATGAATCCTAAGAGTCGAACAAAGGAGGAGATCGGTGACCAGATAGTGCTAGAACAGTTTCTCAAGTTACTCAACCCAGAGACAAGGACATGGGTGAGACAGAATAACCCTACCTCATCTAAACAAGCAGCAGAGATGGCAGAGACCTTTGTGGCTGCAAGACGATCAGTGTATCAACCAAGACGATGGCGAAGCTATAACAACAGCTCATCCGGTAAGTCTGGGGATGATTGGGGTAGTGGTCTGAGCAATTTTGGTTCTAATACCGGTGTATCACAGATCAGTCCTGGTACGAACACAAGTAAACATCAGGGGGCAGTTAATCAGTATAAGGGTAAAGCTGTGATGGTTTGTCATGGATGTGGTCAGCCAGGGCATAAGAAAGCAGATTGCCCTTTGTTATGCCCTGTGTTATGTACCAAGATCCTCTTTGGGGTTGAATGAGGTGGAGTTGAATACAGACACTGTAATTGAGGTAAAGATCGGGACTAAATTCTTTAAAGCTTTAGTTGACTCTGGTTCAAGCCAAACGTTAGTAAGGACTGAATGTTTGGGTGAGGGTAGCATACTGATGCAGGACAAATTGAGTTCGCTGTATTCATGGTGATGAAAAAGAATACCCCAAAACTGATGTGGTAATTGAAATAAGTGGTCAGGCTTATTATCTGTCGGTTGGGGTAATGGACCAGGCGCCCTATCCAGTTATTTTAGGTAGAGATGTGCCCGTGCTTGTAGATCTTTTGCAGAGTGACCGGGAGATAGCGGAAGCTAGGGTGGTAACAAGAGCCCAGGCTAAGCATGATAAGACCTGTAAACAGCTGCTGCAAGATTTACCTTTTGGTGGGGGTCCTAAAACTAGGAAATCTAGACGTGAGAGGCGTCAGAACAAAGTTGAGGGTACAGAAATAGGCGAAAAGTTGCCTGAACCTCATGCTGATGATATGGAATGCATTCCTCATGATATAGTGGAACTTCAAAGGCAGGATAAAACGCTGAAACCCTTGTTTGAGAAGGTAGACAAGGGAGACACTGTGTCAGCTTTGCTGCAGAAAGAGTATTTTGTGATTAAAGATGATAGGCTGTACCTGGTAAGCGTTGAGGGAGAGAGATTGGTGGTCCCTGAATCCATGAGACTGAAGGTATTGCAGTTGGATCATTTGGTACCGTGGGCAGGACATTTAGGCCAGCAGAAAACGCTAGCCAGAATTGCTAGTAGATTTTATTGGCCCAGGCTGTATATGGACGTAATGGATTTTTGTAAGTCTTGTCCAGAGTGTCAGCTGGTGAGTTCAGCTAGAAAGGGCGATAGAGCACCTCTTGTGAGTCTCCCTATTATTGATATCCCGTTTTCTCGTATTGCTATAGATATAGTGGGTACTTTAGAAAAGAGTAGAACAGGAAATCGGTATATTCTGGTTGTTGCAGATTATGCTACTAGATATCCAGAGGTTTTTCCTCTTAAAAACACAAAGACGAGACAAATTGTTAATGCCCTTGTTCAGCTCTTTTCACGGGTAGGCTTACCCAAAGAGATGATTACAGATCAGGGAACCAACTTTACGTCCAGACAAATTAAGCAAGCGTATTCAATGTTGCGTATACATCCTATTAAGACCACTCCTTATCATCCTCAGACGGACGGTATGGTAGAAAGATTCAATCAGACATTGAAAACAATGTTGCGCAAGTTTGTGTCTGATACAGGTGCGGACTGGGACCAGTGGTTACCGTACTTGATGTTTGCCTATCGTGAAGTTCCACAATCGTCTACAGGCTATTCACCCTTTGAACTGCTCTATGGACGTCAGGTTCGTGGACCTTTGGATGTCTTAAAGGAGGCCTGGGAAGGAGACAATGCAAGTGAGCAAACCAATATCTTGTCGTATGTCATTAAGATGGAGAAAATGGACTCGTTGGCAGAGTTGGTAAGAGTCAACATGACTAATGCGCAACAACATCAAAAACAATGGTACGATCAGTCAAGTTGGAAGAGAACATTAAGTCCAGGTCAGAAGGTGCTACTGCTGCTTCCCACATCTGACAGTTCATTACTGGCCAAGTGGCAGGGGCCGTATGAAGTGTTACGAAAATTAAGTGCTACTAACTATGAGATCTCTCTACCGGATCACAAGAAGTCTCAAGTTTTTCCTATTAACCTCTTAAGACCGTGGCAGGAGAGAAAAGGCTCATGGTCAGAGCAGCTGTGGGCAAGAAAGGTGGATGAAGAAGAGGAACTGGAGGAGCAATACTTCCCAGTTGATCAAAAGTCAATTACCTTGCCAGCAGTAGATCATCTTACATCTAAGCAGCAGAGAGAGTTCCTGAAACGAGTACCAGAGAATCTCTTCAGTGATCAGCCTGGAAAAAACGATCTTCTACAGCATGATATTCGCCTTCTGCCGACAGAGCCCATTAGGCAGACTCATTTTAGAGTACCCGCACGCCTGATTACTGCTTTGAAAGAGGAAGTGAAAGTGATGCTTGATTTAGACATCATAGAACCATCTAGGAGTGAATGGTGTAGTCCAGTGGTACTTGTGCCAAAAAAGGATGGTTCACTCAGGTTCTGTGTGGACTTTTCGAAGCTTAATGCAGTGTCAGCCTTTGATCCATACCCGATGCCAAGAGTTGATGAGCTAATTGAACGACTGGGCAAAGCTAAGTATTTAACAACTCTCGACTTATGCAAGGGATATTGGCAAGTGCCATTGACTGACTCGGCTAAAGAATTGACTGCTTTCCGTGTTCCTTCTGGATTACATCATTTTAAATTTATGCCTTTTGGCCTGCAGGGGGCAGCAGCAACCTTTCAGCGCTTGGTAGACCAGGTGCTGAGAGGAGTGGACAGTTTTGCAGCAGCTTATATAGATGACATTGTCATCTTCAGCGATTCATGGGAAGAACATCTGGATCATCTTGCTGAAGTGTTCAATAAGATCCAACATGCAGGTTTGGTTGTCAATGCCAAAAAGTGCCAGATTGCCAAGCAGGAAGTCTCTTATTTAGGCTACGTCGTGGGAGGAGGATCAATCAGGCCTCAGGTAGATAAAGTGCAAGCTATCTTGTCATGTCAACCCCCAACAACGAAGAAGAGTGTTCGATCATTTCTGGGCTTGGTGGGTTGGTACAGGAGATTTGTTCCTAATTTTGCCAGCAGAGCTGCAGCGTTAACTGATCTTACAAGGAAGAGTAGCCCCGTAAAAGTCAAGTGGACTGTGAGCAAGCTTTTCAAGATTTAAAGGCTTGTCTTTGCAAAGACCCTGTCCTACAGAGCCCAAACTTTGACCTTCCTTTTGTAGTTCAAACTGATGCATCTGGGCTGGGATTGGGTGCAGTACTGTTACAGGGTGAAGGACAAGGTCGACACACAGTGCAGTACATTAGCAGGAAGTTGTTTCCTCGGGAGACTAACTATTCAACTGTTGAAAAAGAAGCTCTGGCCATTAAATGGGCCCTGGACATTTAAAAATATTATTTGATTGGCAAAGACTTTGTTCTTGAGACTGATCATAGGGCTTTGCAATGGATCAATAAAATGAGAGACAGTAATGCAAGAATTACACGGTGGTATCTTTCCCTCCAACCTTTTAAGTTCAAAGTCCAATATAGGGCTGGAACATTGAATGTGATCGCAGACTTTTTGTCACGCCTCTCGTGAAGAGTGGCTGTCTTGAGGAGGGGGGTATGTGATGATGAGCCAGGTTAATGACATCATCACTGGAGTGCCAGTCTGCTATTTTGAATTTATTTGCTTACAGGAATAGTTATAGAAATGTGTGTTGTATGTTGACAATGTATATGTGGATGGACAGTACCAACATCGAGTGTTCAACATGTTAATGTTTTGACGGATAATAGAGTCTTTGGCTGTTTTAAATGATTTCTTTATTGTGTAAGTTTGCATTCTTTTTGCACATGTTAGATCTTACCTGTCTGAACCAGTGTTTTGGAGGTGGCTTCTGGAAGTGCGCATGGCCAGAACGTACCATTTTACAAAATGGAGGGAGACATGAGTGCTATGAGGTGTTAAATGTTTGAGTTTTTGGTTGTATGTTATGCATGTGGGTATTATGATTATTGCATGCCAGAAATGAGTTCTTGAACAGTAGTTATATTATTATGTAATGTTTTGCTGTGGAAGTCTGTAATGAGGGTTACGGGGAAAGGTTCCACCCCGTGATAATGGTTCGTCCCACTAGTGTTTGGCGGGAAACTTGTACATTTAAACCATTGTTTGAGCATGCTTGGGGGAAAAAATGTTGCATTCTGTGTACTGTGCAAACGCTTGAACATGTCTGAGGTGAGACATGCTGATAATTTTTGTGGATGTGCCACTAGGCATTGTTTAGTACCAGTTTTGCTGCTCACAGCATTTTTCTTTTGTTTTTAGCACCAGTATATGTGGCATTAAGTGTTGTTTTTTGTTGTTGTTGTACACTGTGGACTGCTTCTTATAAAATTCCACTGCAAAAATAAATCACAACTGGCATTTTGGAAAACACTCTATTGTACTGAGCCTTCCTAACTTCTCCCAGGCCTCTCGACAATTCTCTACTTGACGCATATCATATAATAAAATATCATTTGTTATATATTTCCAATTATTATTGGATCTCCTTCAATACTTTCAGAATCTTTACTAATTAAAATGACTTTGTTTCTGTATTTTAAAATATATTTTCTATAAACATTTTAATGAAAGTATATTTATTGGACAATTTTTATTTATTCATATTAAGCAGAAAACAGTACAAACTTTGCTAAAGTGATTGTTTTAAACAAGTATTAACTCAGACATTATTAAACAAAACATTATTTTAGCTGAAGTATTTGTATCAATACTGTCTTTTACCCCGTGCTGGTGGCCCCTTGCACTGTAAAAAGTGATAAGTTGAGGAAATAAAAAAGGAGGGAGGGATGATAAATTGAGGAAACCCGTTGCTTTAACGTTAAGTAATAATAATTTTTTTTTTTTTTTAAAGTTAAGTGAATTGTCAAGTTCAAGCTTTTTTTTTTTTTTTTTTTTTTTTTAATTATTTAATTATTTTAAGGCAACGGGTTTCCTCAAATTTATATCCCTCCCTCCTTTTTTATTTCCTCAACTTATCACTTTTTACAGTGTGGGCTTTCCTTGCCGTAATACACCTAGAACACGGATTGCCGTAAAAACTCGTCTTTGGTGGGGAAGCGTTGTCTCTTAATTGATGAGATCTCGCCAATGGCGGGGGTTAAGATTGGATGGCTAATATATCTACCAAGCCATAAAATTAAACCATTTGTTTTTCATTTTTCTGTTCTCAAAGCATTCCAATTTCTTGATACGTCATAGACTCACGTGTTCTAGAGGATGACTTTTTTTTTTATTTAAAAATGTTTTGTTTTTTTTGTTTTTGTGGACGTCACGTCATGATTGGGAATCATACATTTTGTTGCAATAGCGTGGTATGAACAGCAGATGGCTCTGTGTCATAAAGCTTTTCTCAGAGCAGTCACTGCCTAAGAGCTAATATCCCTATGGCTCATCATTCTCTATGCTATTCAGATACCTGCTGCTAATACACTTGTCAAATGTCACATTTGGAATCAGATAAAACGCCATTTATATAAAACCATTTCACACCAGGATTAAATCTGAATGAAATATTAGCTCAGCTTACGAATGCTAGTTAGTTAATCAAGTCTGTCACCCAAAAAGAGGCAATGTGGATATTTTAAAAAGCTGTTTTCAGTATCATTTGAAGTAAATATGCTTACTACAAAAAGTGCTAGACCGAAATATGCCACATTTTGCAGTAAGGTATGCAGCATTTCATAAGTCACATTTTCTGCAGGTAAAAGCCATCTTTTATATATCAGGCATAGCCTACACTGCACACAGTATGCGTACTAGCTGCCATACTTCATTTCTGTAGTCATGTTCACATATGCAGAAGCATTTTCCCTTTGAGTTTATAATGTGTCGTAGTGGATTATTCTTGACAGCTTTATGTAACAGCATGTCCTTTGTGGGTGTGTTAATAATTAATTTGCTTGATTTTCTTTGTTCAGGTTCTTTTGAACAGTCATATCTTCAGAGACGTCCATACAGCAGAGCATTTTCAAGGTTTTTTTTTTCTCTGTATAAGACCGGAAAAACATGTATGCAGGTTCAACCTTAGAGCAGTGTTGTTTTCAGCTCCTAAAAAAATCTTTAGCTCTTTAATTTTGTATGAGGTAGTATGTTACACTGCTGGACAATGAGATTCTGGAACGCTATAAGTAAATACATGTGCACTAATAAAATTTCAAACACCGTGGTTTCCACTTATATTAGCACATTAATCAAAAATAATGTGCAATAAAATATTCAATTAGACATCAAAACAACATTACCATTTTTATAAACCTTTTCAAAGCTGTTTTGCTGGCTTAATAAAACATGATGAATTGAAAATAATTAATACAGCACAGGAGTGGTGTTTTACAAGTTTTGTTATTTAAAAGCTAAACACCAAGTACCAGGGCCAACAGCATTCGTGTTAAAAGCAGTTTAACTGCATTAAATTGATCAGTAATGTAACATACAGTTTAAAATTTTGAAACGTTCAGCTGTAGATGTTTAACAGCGATACTGTGTTCACTAAAGAAAACCGTCAGACCTCTTCTGCTTTTATCTAACCTGACCATGTGCTCAATTGCTTTCATCTCTTATCTCATGGTGCATTTGATTCTATGCAAAGCCTGAGCAATAAAAGCAATAAAGTCACAAGACAGGGCTTTGCAGCTATTCAGATATATATATATATATGCATAGATGTGTACTTGTGTTTTTACTTTTAGAGCAAATGAGGGAGCAAAATAATTATTTTTGATTGTCTTCTATGTACCTCTCTATAGCAGTGGTTCTAAATCAGGGGGCCGGGTCCCACTAGGTGGCCTCAGTAAACTTCCAAGGGGCCCCATGATTACTTAAAATTATTCAAATAAATTATATTATTTAAAAAAACATAAAAAAATAATTGGAATCACAAAATGAATCATAATACTTAATTTACAGTGAGGAAAATAAGTATTTGAACACCCTGCTATTTTGCAAGTTCTCCCACTTAGAAATCATGGAGGGGTCTGAAATTGTCATCGTAGGTACATGTCCACTGTGAGAGACATAATCTAAAAAAAATAATCCAGAAATCACAATGTATGATTTTTTAACTATTTATTTGTATGATACAGCTGCAAATAAGTATTTGAACACCTGAGAAAATCAATGTTAATATTTGGTACAGTAGCCTTTGTTTGCAATTACAGAGGTCAAACGTTTCCTGTAGTTTTTCCACCAGGTTTGCACACACTGCAGGAGGGATTTTGGCCCACCTCCACACAGATCTTCTCTAGATCAGTCAGGTTTCTGGCCTGTCGCTGAGAAACACGGAGTTTGAGCTCCTCCAAAGATTCTCTATTGGGTTTAGGTCTGGAGACTGGCTAGGCCACGCCAGAACCTTGATATGCTTCTTACAGAGCCACTCCTTGGTTATCCTGGCTGTGTGCTTCGGGTCATTGTCATGTTGGAAGACCCAGCCTCGACCCATCTTCAATGCTCTAACTGAGGGAAGGAGGTTGTTCCCCAAAATCTCGCAATACATGGCCCCGGTCATCCTCTCCTTAATACAGTGCAGTCGCCTGTCCCATGTGCAGAAAAACACCCCCAAAGATGATGCTACCACCCCATGCTTCACAGTAGGGATGGTGTTCTTGGGATGGTACTCATCATTCTTCTTCCTCCAAACACGTTTAGTGGAATTATGACCAAAAGTTCTATTTTGGTCTCATCTGACCACATGACTTTCTCCCATGACTCCTCTGGATCATCCAAATGGTCATTGGCAAACTTAAGTCGGCCTGGACATGTGCTGGTTTAAGCAGGGGAACCTTCCGTGCCATGCATGATTTCAAACCATGACGCCTTAGTGTATTACCAACAGTAACCTTGGAAACGGTGGTCCCAGCTCTTTTCAGGTCATTGACCAGCTCCTCCCGTGTAGTTCTGGGCTGATTTCTCACCTTTCTTAGGATCATTGAGACCCCACGAGGTGAGATCTTGCATGGAGCCCCAGTCCGAGGGAGATTGACAGTCATGTTTAGCTTCTTCCATTTTCTAATGATTGCTCCAACAGTGGACCTTTTTCACCAAGCTGCTTGGCAATTTCCCGTAACCCTTTCCAGCCTTGTGGAGGTGTACAATTTTGTCTCTAGTGTCTTTGGACAGCTCTTTGGTCTTGGCCATGTTAGTAGTTGGATTCTTACTGATTGTATGGGGTGGACAGGTGTCTTTATGCAGCTAACGACCTCAAACAGGTGCATCTAATTTAGGATAATAAATGGAGTGGAGGTGGACATTTTAAAGGCAGACTAACAGGTCTTTGAGGGTCAGAATTCTAGCTGATAGACAGGTGTTCAAATACTTATTTGCAGCTGTATCATACAAATAAATAGTTAAAAAATCATACATTGTGATTTCTGGATTTTTTTTTTTAGATTATGTCTCTCACAGTGGACATGCACCTACGATGACAATTTCAGACCCCTCCATGACTTCTAAGTGGGAGAACTTGCAAAATAGCAGGGTGTTCAAATACTTATTTTCCTCACTGTATATATATATTTCAACACTTTCAAAAGTATTTTTTTTTTCTCTCAAGATTGAAAACAAGCAGCTTTGTGAAATGTAAAAATGGTCCATAATAACACAAAGTAAAATAGGGGAGCTTAACAAACCATGACCTTTCTGGATGTTATTTTACTGTAAAAGAATCTTCTCACAAAGCTAATAGTCACTCCTTGGCTTTTAAATGACCATTTATGAGTTTTTTTTTTTTTTTTAAATACCAGTGGTTTCTGCCTTGTACTTTTTGTAGTATCTGGCCTATCTACACCTAATTACACACCCTGACATAGACAGCAAGCACGTTTCCTTGCGATATGAGAAATTTAGAGGTGACTGGAAAGTTCAGTCATCATTTGTTACAATATGACCTTCAGAAGACCTCTAAGGCTTTATCATTTCATAGACCACTTAATACTGTAATTGCACATCACATTTGCCTCTTTTTTGAAAGTCTATTTCAAAACTTGCCCATCTGGCAGAATTTGAATGGGAACAGATAAAGACAGCCTACCGAGATAAAATTTGTTAAAACCCTAGGCATTTGGTCCAAAAGATAACAAGCGCATCTTGACGGATTTATTTTTTTATCTTAGCAAAATAAACTAAAAGGACAGAATAGAGGAGAATCACAAAAAAAATTCATTCCAGGGTAGAAATATGAACAGAGAATTATTCATGACCTCGGTCCATAGAAACTTGTAAAAGAGTGACGCTACAATTTGTCAGCATGCTTGATCTTCAAGAGAGGAGGGGCGAGTCAGATCCTTTGCAGCGACTCATCTCTAAATAATTCAACATGCCGTGGTTAAGCTTCACGCCATTTATCTCTGCTCGACTGACAACCATCAAACTTGTCACTCTCTTATGTTTCATTGCATTGAAGGGCTCTATTGATTATGCCTGCTGAGATTCGTTCTCTGAATGACTAAACAACAAAACTATGAGTGGCCTCCATCGGCTTATTGTTTACTTCTTTCCTCAAGCTCTGATAGGAAAAAGTTTTTTTGGCTGGCAATTTAGTATAGAAATAAAACAAAGTGTCTTTGCAGTGTTAGACAACACATTATCATCCTTCTATTGTCTCATTAAAAACTCAATAGAGAAAAGTTTGGTGCTTTTTAGGTTGCAGTTTTTACGGTTGGCGAATTAGCATAGATTTTCATGCCATTTACAAGCTCTCATATCTAAGAAAGCTGGTTCAAATTAGCATAAAATGCATCAGTTCTGCTCAAAGGGGTAAATAATTGTGCACAGTGTTGCCAGGGAAACCAGTAAATGTTTGCAAATGAAGAGGAAAATCACTGTGCAGAATGAAATGTATTAGAAACTGGAATATCGGAAAATTGAGTTAAATCTACAATGTCATACCTCCTTTTCGATCTCATTTAATCAAAATTATTTCATGTTGCACATTTTGAATATCTGCTGAACTTATGCAATAGCTAGGGCTCCCACGGTCATGAAAAATGGAAACAAATCAATATAAATGTTGTGATTTATAGGCCTGAAGAATTTCTACTGTCATTTTTTTTTTATGCATCTTTTCTTTCACAAAAGTATTACTGTTAACAACTATTAATTCCAAAGATTCACATCTGACACACATATGGAAATCTATTATCTCTATGAAATCATTTATTTGAAAATCCTAATCCATTCACCATGACTGGAAAGTTTGTGGAAAAGTAATGGAAATATTATAGAAATATTTAATTTGCAATATTATAATATCTGCCTAACCTTTCCTGGGTATTTCTGTAAGCCTTCACTGATGATCTGACTAGTTATTATAGTTTGTCGGTTCCTGTCGGGCAGGCATGCTACAGGAGTTATGGGTACCCCAATGAAATTATGGAAAATTATAAATAGTACTGTGTTGAACTAGTTTAAGGGGTACAGCTAACTATTGTTCATCCGTTAGAGATGAACTTCACAAAGAGAGTCAGGGGAACCGCACGAACAGCAATATCCATCAGCAGCTAGTGACAAACTACCTCTGTATACCAGCTCAAAGACCTCCAGAGTAGTTATTATTTCACTTGGCAACATTTCCATATTTGTTTTGTTTACCATTTATTTTTCAATGTTTTTGTCCTATTTTTAAGGACAAACACATAGAACACATAATGATATATATAAATATATTATTATCATGTAACAACTTATTTCCTGAGGATATGGTTTCTTCATTTTTTCGTTGTGCATTAAATACTTTCATGTTGAACTATATCTTCTCGGTTCTACCCTGGCGTCCTCAGTCAACCTCAGTTATTACAGTTTTGGGTAGTAAAATACTGATTTGGGGTATCAGACGAGACTTGCTGTTAATGAGTTTTAGGTATCAGATAAAGATAACAGACAAAACGGATATCTTCTGGCAGGATCTGACATCCAGGGTTGGATTTAATATTCCTGCGGTGGAGATCTAACAACCTTCATCGCCCCCCAAAAAGTTCTTGAACTTGGCTTAGGGTAGCCTGCCATTAAACTGCAATATGGACCTTTCCAATTTCAAAGCATAAAACAATTATGAAACCCTTATGACAATTGTTCTATGTGACAACTAGCCCCAGTCTCCACTACAAACCCATAATGCTACTGTACAATTGTCACGGTGCACACAGCAGGGAGGAACGAGTAACACGGAGACGAGGATAAACTTCAAAATAATAGTCTTTAATGATGACATCAGGACAGGGCAAGACAAGGCAAGGTTGACACAGACAGAAACACCGGGGAATAATGAGTAGACCAGACCAAAACTAACTGAACAGGCATGAACTAAATCCACATGACAATCACAGATAATTACTAATACACAGCTGGACAAGACTTAACTAATAATCACACTTAACAAGGACAGGAACAAGACCAAATAAGGAAACAAGAGGCGGGAACACATGACACACAGGACAGAGGACTGACAACAATGCATTATTTGACCAATTCCAGAATATTTATCCTTTAAATTCCTTCTTTCAAGACATTTTTTTGATACTCTACAATTTATGGGCCAAATCTGTTGTGTTCAGACAACTCTTATGAGGCATGTTATGTTTTTGTAACTTCTGATGTAATATTTAAGTATAACCAGAAAAGACTTGCTTTACGCAGAGAGCACTGAAACTGTTTAGCAGGCTTCAATGGCTTGTTTGAATGCACCCCAGAAGAGGTCGGTTTTGGCTGGTGCAGGCTGCTTTGCTGTTGGAAGATCTCTCCTGGGTAAGTGCGCTGTACGGTAATCTCGCTCTGATGGCAGGGAAATGCTGTCTTTGAACAAAGAGCCTCTGCAGCAGAGAAAAACCTCCCTTATGGTTGAGATGTGATTAAAGTTTCTCTCTCAGATCTCTGTGTGTCTGTCGAGGGGAAATGCGTTTGCTCAAAGAGAGAACCGGGGAGTCTCTCGGATTTGATGGGTGGGTGGGTGGGTGGGAGGATTGGGGAGCTAATAGTGAAAAGAATAGAGTAACTTACTAAAAAAAAATCATATCGGGCTCATGACAGCTACTGTAAGTGACTGTAACCAAAAATACTGATGATAAACGCAACGTGCGAAATGATGACTTTAAGGGACAATAGTCATATTTTTGTATATGAATACTGACATTTACTTGCAGTGCAGGAAGGCGAATTCAGAGAGTGGGAGATAAAAATGCAATCTTTCAATTGCTGAATATATTTGTGCACAAACACACACACAAGGCTTTTCTCCCGTCTCTCTTGGCTTTCTCTCAAGACTGGTCTGGCTGTGGTTTGATGAGGTGTAATAGAACTCATTCTCAGTAAACAGAGATTCTCTCAGTTGGAGGCCAATAGTTGGCTACGTCTCCTTTGCTGTTTTCTTCTCGCGTCAGACATATGTTGTAAGCCTGGGTGCCGATTTAGATATTTGCCTTCTCACCCTTTGAATTTGAAATTCAATTCATTTTAATCTTGTTTGCATTTTTCTTTTCTCTGAAGATTTGCATGGGAAAAAACTGAGATGGATATCTTTCCTTAATGCTGGTTCTATAAGAGTTCTGAAAGATTTCAAGGCCATATGTGTCATTTCTGTTACATTAGCGGCACCAAGCGGCACTCTGAACCGGTTCAAGGAACGAAAACGAAAACCGGAAACAAACAAAATGTTGACAGGAACAGAACTAGAACCAGAAACGAAATAAAAATTTTGTTGAGAACAATCAAAAATGAAATGGCCATTAACCAGTTAATAACGTTATTTTATCGTTCCATTGAATATTTGTAATTTGCTATCAACCAATCACGAATTCAAGTAGTAGGCTAAGGCCTATATTGCAAATGTGGCGCTGATGCGTCCAACGCGTGAAATGCCTGCCCGCGCTCAGCTGTGGACTATTTTTAAATATAGCAAACATTTTTAAATATCTTGAAAAAATACTTTAATGTCGTTAAAGCTTTAGCAGATTTTTTCTTTTGTTTAGTAGGCTACATTTGGCCAAAATCTATAAAAGACCATGCTGTATTGGCTACGATTAAGCTCAGCGGGTTAAGATAACAGATTTTCTGGGGTTTTTTTTTTGTTTTTGTTTTTTTTGAGTAAAGAAAACGCTGTACTTTATTATTATTAATATTATTATTATTATTATAGGCAAAGAATTTATTATTATTATTATTATTAATAATAACGTTATTAACCGGTTTCGGAACGATAATAATACATGAGGAACGCAGGAACAGAAACGTTAAAATATCGATTCTGCTTGGAGTGAACCGACTGAATTTTTTTTTTTTTCGTTTTCAAGCCCTGCCAAGCGGAATTGCAAAAATAATTTTGTTTCCAACATTTTGTGAACATTGCTCATTCCAAACTGCATGGTGCGGTTACAGTGTTTTTAAAGTGGCACATAGGTGGCATAAATGCATTT
The DNA here is from genome assembly GCF_012432095.1 of Onychostoma macrolepis. Lineage (NCBI taxonomy): Eukaryota > Metazoa > Chordata > Actinopteri > Cypriniformes > Cyprinidae > Onychostoma > Onychostoma macrolepis. Next base: position 20,497,805 of record NC_081165.1, on the reverse strand, counting down.
TTTAAAGATTCTCAATCAAAAGAAACAGTATTTGAAATATTAGAAACAAACTAACACAAGAAACAAGCAACAAAAATTCGGTTAAATATCCTCTTAATAGAAAGTAGTTGAACTTGTGTTATTTTAATGTATTCTGTGTTGGTATACTACAAACCGAAATAATAGTTAATTTAAAGCAACAGAAATTAGAGGTTTGTTTTATGAGAAAATCTGACGTTTCTAGCTTGACTGAATGCCTGCCCTGAAACCGAGTTTACTGCACAGTATCTGAGTACTGTAGACTGAATTGTACGCTACAAACTTTCAGTGTCCTTTTAATCATGGCTGTATTGTTATATAAAGAGAAGCCTGGAGTGTAATAAGCATGCTATGCATAATTACTGTAAATGCCAGCCTTGCTGAAAATGGTTGTATAACAAAAAGGTTAGGGCAGGCTGCTCAGAACCATATTTGTCACACAGTAGGTAACCATTAGAGGTTTCAGAGACATTATGAGCCTCAACCTTGACGTTATAAGTCAAGACATTTTTAGCTGGGAGGAGTGTAGTAGAAAATCTCTTTTATCCCATTACTTCTCTCTGTGTTTGCAACCAGCATTTATCTTAATGCCATTATGAGGTTATAATGGTGCAACTCCCACAATAATTTGAAAAGTTGAAGCCCACGAGTTTGTCATCAAAACCACTTTGTGACAGAGGGGCCCGCCCACCTTCAGTCATTGTGACCCTCTCTCTCCTGTTTCCGGCCTACGTCCAGCCTCACTACAAGAACATGGAGGCATGTGAAAATAAAACACGCAGCATGTGATGAGGCACATCCAATGCTTTTTGCACCCTTTTACCACTCCTGCTGTATAAATCCAGCATCGTGCGTCTTATTTTGCTGAACGTCCTTCAAAGTACATGCAGGAGATGTCCTTAAGTGCAAGCCGACTTTTAACTGTTGACATTGTTGCTTAAAGGGATAGTTCACCCATAAGTGAAAATTGCATCATGATTTCCTCCCCCTTATCATTCCAAACCTGTATGACTTTCGTTATTTAACTGCTTGATTACCAAAATTCTTTAAATTATCTGCTTTTGTGTTCTGCAGGATTAAAAAAAAAAAAGAATTATTGTTTTTGTATGAACAATCCATTAAAGATGCCAGGGTTTGGCGGTTAACATAGTCCATTTAGCCCTTTCTGGCAGTTGTTGTTAACTATACGATCTGTGTCTATAAAATCTCTCTATTCATGTCCATTTAATAGTAGCAAGCAACATACACTAATATTCTAGGTTTAATGATAAATAAGAGTGTTCATGGTAAAGAAAAGGGAAAAAACATTTAAAATCTAGTTTAAAACACATGCCATGTTCTTGGAAATAATTGTTTCTCATGGTTTTTAAAAAAATATTTTTTAGCATTTGTATAGCATTTAAATGTTTCTGCATTATTTTGTTGGTGCACGTTTAGTTTCTCAAATATTAATAAGCAAATAATAATAAAAGATAATTCCAAACTAGTTATTCTTTTTTTTTTTAAATGATTGTAATCTTTAGCTAACATATGATATTTTTGACTTTTCAACCTAAAAATATAATGGGTTTGATTCCCAGGAAATGCATTAACTAATGAACAAATAAAATGTATATATATATATCAAGAATGGAATATAAATCTCTTTGAATAAAAGCTTCTGCTGAATGCGTTAATTCATTAAATAAAAACATGACTATAGATGATGTATATTCAAGTCTTTCTCTGTATAAACAGCATTTTAATGTTTCATGTCACTGAACCTAAATGTTTTACCAGTGCTAGTTTTTTCAGTATTTGTTTTAGTTTGTGCTGGATCCTTAAAAGCGTTAATTGGACTAAATGGACTATTTTTTCATGACTGCTTTCTTTGATGTCACAACTCATTTATAGCTCAAGCGAGTGCCCATTAGGAAAGATGGCAAAACTGTATACCATTGGATGGAGTTTTGCACCAGCTGAGCGACTGCCATTGAGATAAATAACAGCTCATTGCTTGCTTTCTCCAGGTATTATAGGCCTCCTATGAGCTCCTCTAGTGGTCTAACATGCTTCCCTCTTCCCTCATGATTTGTTAATACCATCTGGAGTTTTCAACCTCAACCCCTTCACATTTCACTTTAAACTTTATTCAAAAAAGAAAAAAAACTTTAAACCACTAATCTTTAATCCTGCTGGGTCTTCATTCTCTGCTGTGAGATACATCAGCAGTATGGTCTTTTACACCTGCAGGCGTCACCATATGGAAGCTCAAGTTACATTTCTTGTGTAGCATGCAAGCTACCAGTGCCAAATTGCCAGTGGAATCGCTGAGGGCACAGAAGAGAAGCTTCCCATAACTAGTTCATCCATCCCACAAAGCTCAGAAACATAAGGCAAACCCACAGGGTAGAGCTTTTGATGTAAACTTGAGTCTGTCTGACATCAGAGTGCGCTTCATTTGGTTGGTGTTAAAGTGGTTTTCTGAACTTGGCTGAACCGCACCTGAAGCCGCATGAAAAGGTGGTCTGAGGTAGGGTTCATGTGAACTTCTCTATGGTTTGCAATTGATACAAGGGCAACTCGTAGAAGTAAACTGCTTCTGATGATAAAAATGTTGGGGATGCACTGATATAATACTTCTGCCGAAAACCAAATAAATGAGAATTTTAACATTCTGATACTGTATTTGGTATTAAAATACTAATTAAAATACTATTTAAATAAATACAATTTTAAATAAAATTGTTTTAAAAATTGTTCAAGTGAAATTAGAAATCACAACATTATAATGCACATTATGGAATCATGGACAAAATATGGATTGTATTTTATAGTGTTATTAAATTATTAGTGAGTTTGAAAATAAACATTAAATAAGCATTAGTTGACCGCAAAAGTAAATCTAAAGGAAAGAAGAGTAACAAAAAACATTTGAAAGTTTGAATTCAGTAATAATTCACTTTTGAAAGAACTTCATGCATCAGACTGATCAAATGTAACAGTAAAGGAATTTATAATGTTACAAAAGATTTCTATCTCAAACAAATGCTGTTCTTTTGAAATTTCACAGTTTCCACAAAATATTAAGCTAGAACCAATTTTGTCTGTGATTTTATTAAGAAATGTTTCTTGAGCAGCAAATTATCATATTAGAATCATTTCTGAAGAATCATGTGGCACTGAATACTAGAGTAATGGCTGCTGAAAATCAGCTTTGCCATCACAAGATTAAATTACGTTTTTAAATATATTAAAATTGAAAACACTCATTTTGAATTGTCATAATATTTCACAGAATTAATGTTTTTACCCTATTTTTGATCAAATAAATGCAGCCTTGGTGTGCATAAGAGACAAAAACATCAAAAGTACACTCCCCAAACTTTTGCATTTTGCAGCCCTAAATAATGTGCATCTTAATTTGCATTTCTCATAACAGCTTGTCTATTAAATGTCTGTTGTCGATTAAATTGCTTTCTGGGAGCACCTTGCATTCATTGCATGTCTTGCATTGCATCTGTAAAAAAGAATCACCCCTATATTCTGTTTGCAGTTACAGCTACTCATATTGATGATGCAAACAAAAAGAAGAATGTGATCCGTGGGAGCAGGCAGAGGTGTTTGCAGTCGAGCTCAAGTTCAGACAAAGAAATCAAAAAGCAGCCTAGGATTCTGGCTTATGATCCCAAATCTCTCCCTGATTAATTGACGGAGAAGAGTCTTGCTAACTACAGCTTATTATATTTTCAACGAGCTAGACAATTTGGGGTCAAGATGGAACTCCTCTCAACCAGTCGACCAGCTCCTGCACCGGGCTAAATTATTAATCAGTTTGTGATATTTTTTTATTTTGTAGTGGCGCTGACATTTTTTTTTTTAATTGTGCAGTTTGCATCTCCGCTTAGCCTCATTAACACCGGTATTGTCAGCCGTGCATTCTTTCACCGGCGAGTCCTCCCAGGACCAGTGAGGATAAATCAGAGAGACTGCCTGGAGTGCTTGTTAGTGATACACTTCTTTAATCAGATAAAGCAACTTTGCCCAATTTACCGGCTGCTTAAGCACTGGATAAAGTGAAAAGTGAGGGCTGGAGGCCTGTGGGCAGAGAGAGAGAGCTGCTTACTGTATCTGTAAATAAGGCTGTGTTGACTCACTCTCTGACAGATAGTCCTCAGTGGGTGAGCTGGTACAGAGCGAGAAACAGGAAAACCTGTATGATTGCTTTGTACTAGCCAAACATTCTCTTTTCATTGTTGAAAACACTCTTGATGGTCAGCCGGAACTGAGTCGCCTTTGGCAGCAAGCATCTTTTGAAGTTATGCAAGCTTCTGAAAGTCGCCATGCAACACACGTGGGCGCATGCCTTTTTTTGACTGTCTGATGTTGTTATCTTTGAGTGGCTTTATATGTTCAGTGAAACGCTGGTAATTTAAAAAAATCTGCTTATTACATAACACGTAAGCATCTCATCTCGGATGCGACATAAACCTGTGTATGAGTGCCTTACACTCTCATATTTATAATGTATTACTGTTTGAGGCATTTATTTTTTAACTCAAGTGTTACTGTACACTGTGTTTTTTTAACTTCTAAATGAAATAGACTATTGGAGTACATTTTAAAAAAGAGTCAGTCTTTTTTGCTTCAAAATTGTATGTGTAATTCAGTGTGTTACTTGCCATTTCTTTGTAAGTGTTTGTGAAATATGAGTGTAAATCGTTGTTTTCAATGCAAAAAAAAAAAAAAAAGAAGAAGAGAGAAAAGAAATCAATTGACAAGTACTTTTATTTGTAATATATTAACTGGATTATGTTTAAAAAGCCCACTTTATTTATGTATTCCATGTAAGCATCAAAGTTTATATCCATGGCAAAAATAAAATATTTTTAAAAAATTAACACACAATAAAACTTCTTACAATATTACAATGACAAATGTAATATTTCAGTTTGTTTGTTTGTTGATTTACATATGGGACCTTGGACCACAAAACCAGTCATAAGGGTCAAATTTTTAAATGAATAAATAAGCTTTCCATTGATGTATGGTTTGTTAGGATAGGACAATATTTGGCTACAACTATTTGAAAAATCTGGAATCTGAGGGTGCAAAAAAAATCTAAATATTGAGAAAATCAACTTTAAAGGTGTCCAAATGAAGTTCTTAGCAATGCATATTACTAATCAAAAATTAAGTTTTGATATACTTACGGTAGGAAATTTACAAAATATCACTGAATTTAAAATGGTGTGTGTGTCAGTGTTTGTGGACACATCACTGATTTGATGACTCCTCCCTCTTTTTGTGACAGGCATCAGTGTATCTTGCTGCTAGTAAGATACAATCTTGTTTTTCACCTAATAAATATTGAAGTTGTGTTTTACTGTTTAATATTTTGAAGTCAGGGCAAAATATTTCAAATTTTGGATAAAATTTCTTTCTAATGTCTAAATAATTAGGGCAGCTGGAGAGGAAGTGTTGCTCTGTCTCCACTTCTCCATGGTTACAGTATGGGCAGATCTCTCTTTGGTCAGCCAGTGCTGTAGATATCTGCCCGTCTCTATAGTGAGGTTATTCTCTCTCTCTCTCTCTCTCTCTCTCTCTCTCTCTCAAACACCGTCCTGTTCACAGAGTCTGACAGTTGCCGCAGCCTATAACATGGACACATCTAGTGAAAAGTATCCTGCAAATATGACTTGTGATGGAGCCAAATGACCATTTTCTACGTGGTTAATCAATCTTCTGTACATTTTCCAAGGAACTTAACCGATTGATTTTCCCCCACCAACAAGCAGTTCTATGAAGTCCAAATGAGAGGCCACTCCACATGACTATTTGCAGGTTGTACTGAATCTTAGTCTATTGATCTGTCTGCTCACAGAGCATCCAGAGACTGCACCAACAACTGCTGCTTAGTCAGCGCTCTCTAAAAGACAAGTGGAGGAGAAGCTGTGTATAGTGGAGAAAAAAAGTGAAAAACTGACATTAAATATAAACCAAATTGCGATTGGTATACACTTCTTTACTAAATAATGACTTTGATATGTGTTTTGAGTGTATGTGAACTTGTTTATTTGTGGAGAAATGATTTAAATTGCCCTCTAATTAAATGCCTAATTACGTACTTGAGAGCAGTTCTCTGAAAAAAGGAACATAGAGAAATGTCTTGCTTAATATGCGATTAATGACAATAATTTATTGGGCTCGAGACATTAAATGGTGTAAGAGGATTTTCTAAATGAACTATTATTGGCTGATGAGCATCTACCAAATATGTATGCTTTTAGAGTTTAAAAACTGTGAATTGCCAATTAATGTAAAATTAAAATGTCAAGTTGCTTTTTTTACTTCATAATTTTTCCTCTGTTGTCCACTTACTAATAAACTTATATTATTTAATTTTTTTCAATTCTGATTTTGCTTTATGACAACTTTCCACTCTTTTGCTCTGATCCTTAAGCATTAAAAAAAATAAAAAATTCTGATGGCAAAAAACCCCAAATAAATTAAACTAACTAAATAAACAAAGACCTATTTAATATATCTATATATAATTTCTCAGTAGTTGGAGTGTAGAAGTGTATGTGAATTACACTGTGTATGTAAACTGTATGTAAAGATTTGATGCAGCAGCATAACAGCCATACTAATATATACCAGCTCTGACCCACCCATAGAAATAGAATGAGTGAAATTATAATAACAATAATCAGTGTCCATCTGGTTTTCAAAAGCCAACACAGTGTTTCCTATGAATGTGATTCCTGTGTAAATACATGTATTCCGCCTCCACGGTGAATTAAAACATCTGTGTAAATGCACTGTTTACCTCTGTTGTGGTTTTTATGCCACTTCAGATGTGCACTCTGTCTTCTCAGTGAACGGACAGCATTAGTTATTTTCCTGAAATGTCGCAATTGAAGAGTGGCAGGTTTTTGCACACCATGGCACTTTTCTGTATATGTAGTGTTTTGTCATGTGGATGCTCTATAAACAAAATTCTTAGCAACTAATTAACGAGTCTTTTGATGATTTTTTTTGTGTGTGTGTGTGTGTGCATTGAAGCAGAATCATCGCGTAAGCATCAAGATACATATCTGAATCCTTTTTTCCCTTCTCTTTCACAAGTCAATGGGCTCAAGTGTTAATGGAGCAATATTCTGCAATGTGGAAAAATGCATTTTTCTGAAAAAGGGGACATCCATGATGAATAATCCATGAATGCATTTGTATATGAAATATGTAAAAGAATTTACAACATTTATAAATGTGTATCATGTTTAAATGTGTAATTTGGTGTAAATCAGTGGTTCTCAAACCTGTCCTAGAGTACCCCCACCCCTGCACATTTTGTATGTCTCCCTCATCTATCACACCTGATTCAACCCATCAGCTCATTAGTGGAGACTGCAAGACATGCAGTGGGTGTGTCAGATATAGGGAGCAGTGTTGAGCACTTTACTTTAAAAAAGTAATTAGTTATAGTTACTAGTTACTTCTCACAAATAGTAACTGAGTTAGTAACTGAGTTACATCATTATAAAAGTAACTAATTACAAGGGAAAGTAACTATTGCGTTACTTTAAAAAAAAAATCAAACGTCAAATAACTTTGGATGCCCCGAATATTAAATATGTTAAATTAATGAAATGGACACTAAAAAGAATAAATTATTATTATAAAACATTGTACATTAATCTACACTATTTATCTACTGACACTTAGTATCAGTCAGTCAAGCATTATAATATAATATTATGATAATTTAATATTATATGATGATAGAACTTTAGTAATTAGAATAACCAAGTATGAATGCATATTTGTCATCAATATAAAACGCACTAAGGATTAATGAGCTGCTGGGTTCATGAATATTAATCACGTTGTCTGCGTTCGCTCGAATTGATTTGCTGAAATCAAAACAGTGATGATAATAGGTGAGCGCCGGCCAATGAGATTGTCGCTTGCGCATTAGTTCCGCCCACTACCAGACAAACCGGCAGTTCTTAAAAGCTGAAGAATTCCAAAGGAACTCCGTTATTTTGACAGGAAAATACAACAAAGAATATCGTTTACATGTAGCGCGTCAATTCTACATGTTATGAAAGACTCTCTTGCTCTGTATCTTTCTTTGCGTGCGTGTACGTGAGAGAAAGCGACGGCGAGTCGTGCGCTTCACACTAGAGTTTATGGTACGTCAAATACAGCTACACTGCGCATCCGTTCAGATGAACTGAAAAATGTAATTCTAATAATATGATATAGTAACGCCACATTTTATTGTCAGTAACGGTAACGGCGTTGTAACGGGGGAAACAGTAATTCGTTTGATTACTCGTTACTGAAAAAAATAACGCCGTTAGTAACGCCGTTTATTTATAACGCCGTTATTCCCATCACTGATAGGGAGACACAAAATGTGCAGTTCTGGGGGTACTTCATGGAGAGTTTTGAGAACCACTGGTGTAAATAATATTTTATAGTGAAAGTGAAAAAAGGTAAAATAGGCTTTTCAGTTAATATTCAGTTAATATGTCAAATGTATGTATAATTTATGTATGTATGTATAAATATGTATAATTACTGTGGGATAAAAAATCTTGATATAAAAATCTTGAACTGGACATCTTAGACGTGTGCATTTATTTATTTCTAAATAAGTATTTATACTGTGATGAGTTATGAGCACAGCACAATAAATGAGATAAACTGTGAAATGGCAAATTTGAAGTAAAAATAAAATATTTGAGTGAGGTAGGCGGATGAAAGGGGAAACTGGAACCTCTAAAAAAAAAAAAGTGTTTCATGTCAACAGCTAGATCTTGGCTGTACTGGAATCTGAACGCAGCCCAAGTGCTCATATCCTCCCAGGCAATGAGCAGTTTGCAACTTTTGCAGTTTTTCCACGTGCTCTAAAGCAATTAAAACAAGAATGTGTGACCATTTTTGTGTATGCCTTGCACATTAGGCACAAGTTCAATAGACCCGAGGCTCTTTCCAGCCCAGCCGATATTCTGTCTTATTTGAGATTAAATTAGAGAATGTCAGAAATAATCAATGTTACCATGTAAAATAATCCTGTTGCTATTGATCGCTACGCTCTAGAAAGGCCAACTATGAACACGGTTATGAAATAATGAGGAATTGATCATGCGGCCAATGTAGCTGCTGGCTGCAAGCTATATTCACCGTTAATTCATACATGCACATCCACATCTAAACTGAGATTGTACAGTAATAGTGCAGGATTTCAACAACCAACATGCAAATCTCTGGCGGTGGAGGATAACCTCACCTCCTATTAGAGGTCTGTCACTTCAGTTGTATTTGTATAAAGTGACACTTTGCAGTTTATGAGAGACACCTAGCTAAAATCGATACTCAGGCTCAGTTTCAGCCGGTAGACGGTATAGATACCTCCCCCATTCTGGAAACTCTGCGACGGCTCAGTTTTCACGCCGCCAACATAGACATCCAAGAAAACAAGTGGCACAGCACTGTGACACGGCTGGCTGATACTAATTCCTGTAACTTAAAAGTAAAGGTCTGTCTAAAGCCAAAAAGATATTTTTCCATTTGATTGACACACCGATAATACCCATCCCCAGGGTAACCACATTGGTTTCCTTGGTAACATTTATCACATAGAAACAGAACAAACTGGCATGAACTTGAGAAGTGCTGTCAGCGCTGTGTCTGCCTTTGTCTGTCCGCTACTCCTGTAGACGACGCTGCAAAAGTTTGGCTTTGAAACCTCGCCAGTCACGATTACAGTGTGCGCTGAACAAATGCCAGAAGTGCAAGTCAGGTCTGTGCATCTCTGTTTCATATAGGTCTTGCTGCTTGGTTCCGTGCGTGGGAGTGGATTCAAATGGGAGAGAGGCGAGACAGACAGCGTGTTAAACACAGAGGGCCAGACCCTGGAATGACATTTGAAATCTCTTTGTGTATGCTGGCCTTCATTCTCTTCAATAGCGCGCTATTCAGTGGAGATAGTGGTCTGGAGCGTGGATGTTATAGAGAGAAACCAGGTAAAAGCTGGTCTTGGAGGAGGAAGACTACCAGGGTCTTTGCTAGCTTTGTTTTGCCACATAGCCGCGGGAACAAATTTTGAGCAGGGGGGGGGCTGAGAAATAAAACTGGGACACACACACACACACACACACACACACACACACACATGACAAGTGTGATACAAGAAAGACTAACACTACTATGGCCCTACTTTTGTTAATACAATTTATATTTCTTTGTTTAATATAAATGAGTGTATTGTTGCTGGGTTTTCATTAAAAAAATAACAATGAACCACAAACGTTTTAAATAAGGGAAAAGACCTTATTTATTTGGGTTTTACAATACAAGGTTATATCCATCTTATTAATTTTGTTAATAAAAGTTAGATGTTTAATATATGCGAATATGCCATTGTAGCTACTATTTTATGGCTGATGTGTTTTAATTAATGAGATAATAAACCACAAGCTACGATCGTTTTAAGGTAGCCTAAGGGGAAAACCATATTTAGCCTATTTGTGTGTTAAACATGGGTAAAACACAGTTTAATGTAGGCTAGGTAAATTTGTCATTGTACTATTTTATTGGCAAAATTTGCCATGGTGCAGTACAGTGCCTTAGTACTTGGAGACTTATCATACTTGGAGACAGATAGCATTATTGTGGCAAGCATGCAGTTTGAAATCTTCCAGCCATGAGTGCAAGCAGTAGTTCTGCAAGGTTATTTTCAGCCAATGATCTGAACCGTGGCTTCATTCTCTGTGGCTTAGGTTCTATATTGTGCTATGAGGACCTGATTTACAAAAACTATTTCTATTTGAAAACTGCCAAGCAGTGTTGGGGAGTAAGTTACATGTAACAGAGTTACATAATTTACTTACAATATAAATGGAACAGTAATCAGTTACAGTTATTGAGAAACAATGTGTAATTAAATTACAGTTACTTACAAAAATATATCTGCTTACATCTGGTTACACACGCATACAGATTTGATTTCTTTCCCAAATTGCATTGACTGCTCTAAAATAGAGACATCAATGAGTTTAGGACACAGAATAGGATACATGCTTTTTCGGTAACTGTTTTATTTCCTATTTGGGTTTATGTATTTGCTTCTTTTTTCTTTTCTTTTTTTAAGATTAACTGTTTTTTCCAAGGCATTGTTAGATGCCAGTGTTTCCTATCATAGCTATGCAAAGATTTGATTTCAAAAACAGCTATTAAACTATTTAACTCTTGTTATGATATAAAATCTGTATTCAACCTCAGAACAATCTCAAAGTAAAAAGAGGTCATAAAGTCTGTTTTTGTGGTGGCTGTGCTTTAAAATTGAATTATTATTATCTTAATTCAAGTGATGAAGAATTTTGAGAAGTATTAGTTAATTAGTGTTGAGTGCTACCGTAAGGTTAACTCTGCCTGGTTTAAATTTTTGAAAATGAATAATAGGTGAAAACATTCATTAGAAATAAAAAAATAAAAAATAAAAAAACTTATCAAATGGAATCAGTTACATTACTTTAACAAAGTAATTGAAATAGTTACACCACTTATTACATTTTAAATAGGGTAACTTAACTTGTAATCTGTAACCTATTACATTTCCAAAGTAACCTTCCCAACACTGCTGCCAAGTAAACACAAAATGATTTTACAATATTTCACAACATTGTATTTTGGTTGCAGTAAGAATATGTTGCAGAGCAAAAAATAATGAAACCTCAAGTCCTGGCATACTTTTTTTTTTTTACTCGTTTTACTCTGATATATGGAATAAAAGGGGAAGAAAAAAGATTGCAACTTTCATTTCATGCTGACTTTAAGTATCCACAAAGCCTAAATATGTGCAAAAAACTCAATTAAACCAAACTACAACATCTGTGAAACCTTAGGTGTTAAAATAATGTAATTTATACATTTGAATTAGACTGGAATTTGTTTCTAATTCTCATCTGCTGAAATGACCATTGCGCATGTTTAAATTAGAATTATTTTTGTAGATGTTTGAATTGGGTATTATATTTCAAGGCAGTTTGTGAAAACAGAAGCAGAAGAAATACCATGTCAACCTGAACAGAAGTCCGTTCCAGTTCCACCTACACCACAGCAGACCTCTCTCTATTTGTATATGGATAGCTTTATACTAGTACAGTATATTATGTTCTCTTGAGAGTTATGTGTTTGCAAATATTACTCAGGGATGTGAAAACTTGAATATTGCATAGAGAATTACCTTTTTTTTTTAATGAATGTTAATTGCACTGCAGTTAAAAAGAAAAAAAAATGTACTCACAGGTTTTTGAAAATTAATTGTAATATTTTTGTGCATAAATGCTAATACATACAGCTACAACAGGTCACAACAACTCCAACAGGGTATAAGTGCAATAACCCTTGCAACAACCATGTTTTTTGTTTGCTTGTTGTAGCAGTGTGAATTGGCCCTTAATATGTTAAGTGCAGAGATTAGTTGAAATGGTCTTTAATTTGTTTGCTAATATGTATCTATTTTTGAGTGCATTAATGTGAAGCAAGAAATAGTACATCAGGAAAATGCATCCTTTAGTGGAACATGCACAACAAAATATTAAATTAATGATATTTTCTTACTCCTCTAATATATTTCAGAATTCCATGATTACAGTTTGTGTTATTGAAGTAAATCCATGGTAAATTTATGCAAGGGTAGTCAGTGTGCGTGCACTGGAAGAAGCAAAGAAACTGTGCTTTCTCAAAAATGAAAATAATGAATAAACACTCTCTATATAATTATAAATGGTAGCCCAAACAAGTTTTTTTTTGTTTGTTTGTTTGTTTGTTTTTAAACTGTACAAATGTTATAAGAGACTACAGAACGAAGGCTATGCTTATTACTAAATTGACTAATCACTGCACACCATGTGACTAACTCAAATGCAAGAAAAGAATGCAGTGACAAAGCCGACTGACTAATGGCACCACAAAAATTCGAGCAAATGCATTAAATAATTTAACTTCAAAATATATACACAAATAAACATGATTTATTTGATCCTTTTTAAGAAACATCACTAGTAATTTATGTTTGCATGGCTTTAAATATATATATTTCAGGATTATTAGGCCAATTAGCTTGCTTGATGAGAAAATCCATACATACTCCTTATCTGAACAAACTGATCAATTATGGAAAAGTCTTGGAACTAATCCCTATTTAGCCTATGCTGACCGTCTGTTTTCCCCTGAGCTTTTCATTACCTTCCGTTGCTCCTCCTCACACTTTTAATGAAAGTCTCTTTCTTTTTATCCTCGACCCTTTTCTATCCTTCCCTCTCCCGTTCATTTCTTCTTGTTCATAACTGACCATGATTTCATGCACATTAAATTAAAAAGATGTTCATCGGATAGTTATCATTCAATATTATTCCAATAATGTATGAGCCATATAAATACAAACCTGATTCCAAAAAAGTTGGGACACTGTACAAATTGTGAATAAAAACAGAATGCAATGATGTGGAAGATTCAAATTTCAATATTTTATTCAGAATACAACATAGATGACATATCAAATGTTTAAACTGAGAAAATGTAGCATTTTAAGGGAAAAATAAGTTGATTTTAAATTTCATGGCATCAACACATCTTAAAAAAGTTGGGACAAGGCCATGTTTACCACTGTGTGGCATCCCCTCTTCTTTTTATAACAGTCTGCAAACGTTTGGGGACTGAGGAGACAAGTTGCTCAAGTTTAGGAATAGGAATGTTGTCCCATTCTTGTTTAATACAGGCTTCTAGTTGCTCAACTGTCTTAGGTCTTCTTTGTCGCATCTTCCTCTTTATGATGTGGCAAATGTTTTCTATGGGTGAAAGATCTGGACTGCAGGCTGGCCATTTCAGTACCCGGATCCTTCTACGCAGCCATGATGTTGTAATTGATGCAGTATGTGGTCTGGCATTGTCGTGTTCGAAAATGCAAGGTCTTCCCTGAAAGAGATGACGTCTGGATGGGAGCATATGTTGTTCTAGAACTTGGACATACCTTTCAGCATTGATGGTGCCTTTCCAGATGTGTAAGCTGCCCATGCCACACACACTCATGCAACCCCATACCATCAGAGATGCAGGCTTCTGAACTGAGTGCTGATAACAACTTGGGTTGTCCTTGTCCTCTTTCGTCCGGATGACATGGTGTCCCAGTTTTCCAAAAAGAACTTCAAATTTTGATTCGTCTGACCACAGAACAGTTTTCCACTTTGCCACAGTCCATTTTAAATGAGCCTTGGCCCAGAGAAAACACCTGCGCTTCTGGATCATGTTTAGATATGGCTTCTTTTTTGACCTATAGAGTTTTAGCCGGCAACAGCGAATGGCACAGTGGATTGTGTTCACCGACAATGTTTTCTGGAAGTATTCCTGAGCCCATGTTGTGATTTCCATTACAGTAGCATTCCTGTATGTGATGCAGTGCCGTCTAAGGGCCCGAAGATCACAGGCATCCAGTATGGGTTTTATTTCCGGCCTTGCCCCTTACGCACAGAGATTGTTCCAGATTCTCTGAATCTTTGGATGATATTATGCACTGTAGATGATGATAACTTCAAACTCTTTGCAATTTTTCTCTGAGAAACTCCTTTCTGATATTGCTCCACTATTTTTTGCCGCAGCATTGGGGGAATTGGTGATCCTCTTCCCATTTTGACTTCTGAGAGACACTGCCACTCTGAGAGGCTCTTTTTACACCCAATCATGTTGCCAATTGACCTAATAAGTTGCAAATTGGTCCTCCAGCTGTTCCTTATATGTACATTTAACTTTTCCGGCCTCTTATTGCTACCTGTCCCAACTTTTTTGGAATGTGTAGCTCTCATGAAATCTAAAATGAGCCAATATTTGGCATGACATTTCAAAATGTCTCACTTTCAACATTTGATATGTTATCTATATTCTATTGTGAATAAAATATAAGTTTATGAGATTTGTAAATTATTGCATTCCTTTTTTATTCACAATTTGTACAGTGTCCCAACTTTTTTGGAATCGGGTACATTAACCTTGCCATAACCTGATTAAGTCTATATTTTTGTTTTGGAACAGCATATACCTGTATAAATTTGAATTCGGTGTCATGTAAACGTCTTAATCAGCATATTGACTATTTTACTGCAGTATATGTAGATATAGAAACAGATGTAATGGATGTAAAATGGTCATTCATCCATCTTTCTCTTAATCTCTTCGTTTCCTCTTGGCATTTGCCGCCTTGTTTTCCTGTGTTTCCTCCTCTGCCCACCTCCCTCCCTCTCTCCCTCCCTCTTCCTCTTCTTCTAAGCTTCTGCTTGGATCCATTACAGTGTTCCCTCCCGTGAAAAATCTGAGCCTGTCAGCAGAACATCATAATCAAATTGTTTCAAAGGTCATTTAACATCGGAGCACAGAGCACCAACTAAGCCAAAGTCTTCAGAGGATCTGGCTCAAAAGCAATTTACGTGTCAGAGATGAATTGAGGAACGAAACATTTACAGAGAAAATGAACTATCTCAGGCCTTATTGTGACTGGGAGTGTCAGTCCATCTACAACGTCTGTCCTGTTCCATTCAGCCCCTCCATATGTTTCTAGATAGATATGGTATCATGTTTCATGAATACTAGTAGCTGCGAGGAGAAATTTGTTTGGTATGGCGGGATACAGACAGCAGATGTGTATATCTTCATTTCTAAGAGCATATTTTGGCAGTTGACATTTGTTGTGTTGTTATGAATTGTTTATGCTTAGAAAGCACAAAACTGTAAAATTGCTTGCACAACTCTTGTGAATTGATTATTTGGAACAAAGAGTCACAGATGCCTTTGTGAAAAATTTGTGCTTTTTTAAAAATAATTAGTAAAATTGTTTGGTAGGTAATCCAAACCATCAACGGTTATTACATTTCTGAAGTAAATCAGAATTAGATAATTCGAAACTAAATTAGCAGGCAGGCCCAATGAATCATCCTGTTCCAATAAACGTAATGGACATGCTAAGCTTTGATTAATTGTTCAATTAACTTTTCCTTATGTTAGAAGTTATTAGCTTTCTATGGATGAATATTCCTGCCACACACTTTATCTGGTACAACATCCTAGTTTCTGAAATAAACCAAAACAAAAGCATGGATTCTCATTTGTAAATTAGTCATCCACTCAGACAATTAAATACGTACCACAAGTCTTGCATATTCATGCAGTTTTGCTATATTTAGTAGGTCTGCATCGTGCTAAAGCGGGAAGGATGTTTTATTTTTTATTTTTTGCTCAAATCCAACAGTACATTTTCAAAGAAACAAATCTTCTACCCATTTTACTGCACATCTGATTTTAATAGGTTTGGGTAAACAAATGTCTGTGTTCTTTTTAATGGACATTCATCAGTTTTGAAAGATCAGTTAAACTACCGTGCCTTAGTTAGAACTTGACAGTACACATCATTTTTTTTTCTACCAATTCTTTGAGAAATTAAGAAAGAATATACTAAACTCCAATTAAAATAATTGTTTTGTTTTGTTTTTCTATTAAACTTTAGTCTTTTCATTATTGATGTGGTTGCTGCATGCTATTCACCCATTTGCAATGGTAGGCAAAGTGACATTTCCAATTATTTATTTATTTATTGTTTAATGTTTTAATTATTTATTTATTTATTTTTAAAGTGGCCTATAAGTGGACTTTATTTAACTTATGTGATGTCAACCTTCTCTACATTCGATAGCTCAACCAACATTTAACAATAAAGTTTGTCTGGCCAAATGACATTTGGGTTTTTACAGCTTTTTAAATGAACTATTAATGATGAGTTATACATAATAAATCAGTAATAATTCCACCCTGTGATTGCTGCTGTTTATAAAGGATTATAAAGTGGAAGTTTCTTTACTAATGAAGCCTTCTCACTGAAACAGTCTATTGTGTTGACATCCATAATGTCTTGTTTGAAAAATGTGGCTTAGTGCATAGATGGTTTAGTTTTTACTTTTTAGATTTCTCTTTTTGAGTAATAAACTTCACAACAGACAGCAGTAATACATCACAGCTTACTAAATATATTACAAGAAAATATTAGAGATAAAGTAGGTGCACAAGCAAGAAATCTAGCTTGTCTGGGCTCAGTTTTGTAATGCTAAAGAACGATCCTTCTCTCTGACCTCTCCATGTCCCCAACCAAATGCAATCAGCATGAAAGCCTAACGTGATCGTTCTTCCGCACCTCACTTGTTTTAATCTACTTTGGCTTGTTAGAGCCTCATAATATGAAAACATAGGACCAATGATGACTGATGTAAAATGTAAATCTGTAGGGGAGATTAAATAGAAAAATTTTGCCCCCGGGCCAAGCTTAGATGGATCAGGGTGGCAGAGAGCTGTCTCAACTCTAATTGGCTCCAGTAGACGCTAACAGCCAATCGAACAGTGCTTCTTCCTCATTGATCCCTCACTTAAAGCCAGAATAGGGCAAGACACAGGAAATGATAAAGAACATGCAACACAATGGAATTGGATTTGAGGGCACGCAGAGAATAGAGGAGACCAAATTCTCCTTTCAGTAGAGCAAGTGGATTTTGGCATCGGATGAAAACAAACACACCTGTTTTATTTCACTAATCTGTTCAAATATCTGAGGGCTACCTGAGAGGGATCAGGTGTGTTTGCTCTGTTCTGGAGGAAATATGCCTTCCTACAAAAGCAGAGGCTTTGGTTTGCATTAG
The DNA here is from genome assembly GCF_012432095.1 of Onychostoma macrolepis. Lineage (NCBI taxonomy): Eukaryota > Metazoa > Chordata > Actinopteri > Cypriniformes > Cyprinidae > Onychostoma > Onychostoma macrolepis. Next base: position 20,480,061 of record NC_081165.1, on the reverse strand, counting down.
CCACATGATGTCTGAGTGAAGCCTTGATACATCTACTTTAGGACCCTGGATAGCACACTAGGTCGAGCTCAGTAACAATTCCTGCTTTATTTATTGAGTTCATCACTTCAGAACCATGGAGAGCACTCCAATCATCCCTAGGACTTCAGAGCCTTGGAATGTGTCCTGTAACCTTGTTCAATAACATAACTCCATCTATCCATCTATCCATCTATCTATCTATCTATCTATCTATCTATCTATCTATCTATCTATCTATCTATCTATCTATCTGTCTGTCTGTCTGTCTGTCTGTCTGTCTGTCTGTCTTTCTGTCTGTCTGTCTGTCTGTCTATCTATTTGTCTGTCTGTCGAGTTGCTGTATGCATTGGATATGCAAACTTTTAATGCAATAATAATAATAATAATAATAATAATAATAATATGAGTACTGTATAAAAACACCAGTATTATTAAATGTGCATTATATATGCAAACATATAATGCAATAAAAATAATAATGAATTAATAATTATAATAAAATTAATAATGGGTATTATATAAAGCATTCTTATCATTAAATATGCATTGGCTATGCAAACTTAAATTGCAATAATAATTATTTATTTTTAAATTTTATTTATATAATTAATATAAATATAAATTTTTAATTTTATTTATATAATATTTATATACAGTGCCCTCCATACGGATTGGAACAGTGAAGACAAAATTGTTCTGTTGGCTGTGGAGTCAAGACATTTACAAATATGATGAAAAGATGAATATGAGACAAAACTACAGAATGTCACATTTTATTATTAGCGTTTCAACACATACATGTTTTGCCAAATAAAAAGGATAGCACTTTTAGAGTTCATCCCACCATTTGATGCGAGCATAAGTATTGGGACAGATGAACTTAAGGCAGATGTAAAAGATTAAAAGCTATTATTTTGTTGCAGATCCCTTGCGTACAATCACAGCAGTGAGTCTGTGACCCATAGACATCACCAGACTCTAACTTGGTCTCATACTTTTCCCAGCCTTTAATGCAGCCAATTCCAACTGTTGCTTGTTTTGGGGAGTTTCTGCCTTTAGTCTCCTCTTCTTCTGGCGAAATTAATGTTCAATCGGATTTAATCTGGAGATTGATTTGGGCAATCTAAGACTTTCCATTTCTTTGCCCTTATAAATTCCTTGACTGAACTGGCAGGGTGTTTTGGGTCATTGTCCTGATGCAATATGAAGCACTTCCCAATAAATCTGGTGGCATTTTCTTGAATATTGGTAGGCAAAATGGTTTTGTACCCTTCCAAATTCATTCTGCTACGGTCATCATACATTAAGTCATCAGTAAAGTTGGGAGGACCTGTTCCAGAGGCAGCCATACATGCCCATGCCATGACACCACCTCCACCATGCTTTACAGATGAGGCTGTATGCTTGGGATCATTGAGGTTCCCTTTTTTTCTCCACATTTTTGCTTTCCCATCACTTCGATAAAGGTTCATCTTTGTCTCATCGGTCCATAAACACAGTTCCAAAACTCTTCTGGCTCACCTTTGTGCTTTTTTGCAAACTCTAATCTTGCCTTTCTATTTTTGGAGGTTTGTATCTTGCTGTGTAGCATCTGTAATTCTGTGTCAAAGTCTCCTGAGGACAGTAAATTGTCAGAGCATCACCCCAGCTTCCTGGAAGTTGTTGGTGATTTTACAGACACGTCTTTTACGATTAATTTTCACAGCTTTTATGATTTGTCTGACATCAACTACTATTGTTTTCTCAGCCGATCAGGTCGTTGTTGGTTGCTGGTGTCGCTGGTGGTTTCCAAACTCTTGATTTCTCCATGCCCTTTGTTTTTGCTAGAGCTCTAACTGACTTCCTTTTTTCTTTTAGCATCCAAATTGCTTGCTTTTCTCTCAAAGTCAGCTCCCTCATCTTCATCCTGGTTTGTGTGTCATCATCAAATGCAAGATTCAGAATGCAGAAGTAATGGATATAACTGATACGACACATTCCCTGCTTTTAATATCTGAAGAATTAATGCAACAGGACACAGCTGATCACTTAGAAAGACCTGTGAGGCAACTGTTCCAATACTTATGCTCTTACATCTATGTGTTGAATCACCCAATAATAAAATGTGACATTCTGTAGTTTTGTCTCATATTCATCTTTTAATCAAATTTGTAAATGTCTTGACTCCACAGCCAACAGAGCAATTTTGTCTTTACTCTTCCAATACTTTTGGAGGGCACTGTATATTTAAGTTTGCAATCTCTTTGAATCTTTAGAAGCATTCAAGAAGCCTTTGGAAAACTATTTATTTTCTTTAAAGACTGCAGGTAACCAAAACACATTCTTAGACTCTAAACTACAAGCAATGCTGCTTAGTTCAGAAGAATTTGCCCTACTAATGTCTTAGGGTAGACAAAAGAGTATTGCAGCTTTTAATCTGCTTTAATGAAGTTTTTTGTTACAATACTGGATCCAAGGTAATCGTTCATCTGCATGGGATTTCACAAAATAATTCAGCATCACATCATGTAGACACAGCAGTATATTTTGGGATATTATGCTAATTTTCTGGCAAGCCAAACATCACTGATAGCATGCAAATAAAAACAGCATTTGGAAAACAATTTAAGGTGAATAATTTGAGATGTGAATGAGAAAAACACTGGAGGTAAAAGCATAAAAGCTAGAGTGATGACTCTTATCCAGACCCTGAAGTTTAGAGAGGTGCTCATGAATTTAAATTAATCAACGAAGACATGCAAAAACGAAAATTGAAGCACAACAGAGAATAACACAAAGGCCAGATGAATAGAGCAACACCATGGGCATTGCTTTGAGACGCCATCATGTTAACTATGTGTGAGATGTCTCCCAATGAACAGGGATACTATCCCTCTTTGTGCGGAGAGAACGTGTGGATGGTCTTATAGATTGGGCTTTAATCAAGACTCCGAGAGGGAATGTTTTTAGTTTGTTTGCTTCTCTTTTTTTATCTCTCCAAACAAATATCACTGATTGTGGTAATTTAGTCCATTATCACAACTGAAAAACTTAAATCAGATTCAGAGGAAGACAAAGCTTTCAAGTTCCGTGTGAATAGCTCCAATTTGAAATCTAACATTGCCGCAAGAACGTGAGAGGTATTTATGAGGCGAGAAAAGCGCTTGGGGTAAAACAATGACATGCGAGAGATAATTTAAGAACCAGCTATGTAATCTCTTCCACAGCTATCACTGAAAGCAGTCTCTGATAAGTGATGTTCACATGGTAGCTCCATCGTTTTTAGGATCAAAAACACAGGAGATGATGTTACTAATCCTTTGTGCCAAATAGATACACAGCACTTTTCTGAAATTGCCTTGATGTTAGGGGTGACACTAAGTTGACATGCAGAGCTTTTTCAAGTGGTCACCCTTCTTTTCCTGACGTTTCATTGACTAGCCTTCACAAGGCTTGAGGATGAATTCTGGTGTCCCAGAGTCATCTGCCGTCTCTCCCCATTTCTTGAAGTTATCTTGGGGCCCAGGAGAGATATTTCTGATTGATCCGTAGCCATCGACTACATCTTTCTGCTGCCTCTGATGCATATTTGATGTTTTTTTGTAGGGAATGACTAAATGGATCTCTCGTGTTTTATGCTGGATGAAGCTGTAAAACTTCTGCACCACACTTTTCTGTGGTTTTCCAGCCCTGTTGCTTTGCATCTGCTGCCAGTTCTGTTTAACATTGCCTGTGTGCTTCGTCTACTGAATTCTCCAATGGGATGTTAGGTCAACAGTGTTGACCACAGGCTTTTAAACTGGGGTCAAATGAGTCCCAAAAGTTTCTAGGGAGGCATTGTAAAATTTGAGAGAAAAAAATAAAATTATATATATATATATATATATATATATATATATATATATATATATATATATATAGCTGTCAAAGTTGACTTTAAACAGCTTTGGACCTATATTTATTGTGAAAAGTTCTATACAAATGTGACTCTGGACCACAAAACCAGTCATAAGGGTCAATTTTTTTTCAAAATTGAGATTTATGAGATACAACTATTTGAAAATCTGAAATCTGAGGGTGCAAAAAAAATCTAACTATTGAGAAAATCACCTTTAAAGTTGTCCAAATGAAGTTCTTAGCAATGCATATTACGTTTTGATATATTTACAGTAGAAAATTTACAAAATATCTTAATGGAACATGATCTTTACTTAATGTCCTAATGATTTTTGGCATAAAAGAAAAATCAGTAATTTTGACCCATACACTGTATTTTTGGCTATTGCTACAAATATACCCAGCGACTTAAGACTGGTTTTGTGGTCCAGGGTCACATATGTGAATAAAAATAATTTTATTCAGGTTTCTAGATCTAACATAAATCTAATAGTTCTGTAGATAACATTTTAAATATTTGCTTTGGCATCAGTATGACAATATAAATGCTAGTAATTCCATTTAGAATATCATATTACATGTTTAATATATATTTGAAGTATGGGTCAGATTATTATTATTTTTTTTATTTAAGAAGTAGATACTTTTTTATTCAGCAAGGATGCATGATCAAAAGTGACATTTATAAAGCATTTATAATAAAAATATTTCTATTTCAAATAAATGCTGCTCTTTTGAACTTTCTATTCAGTAAAGAATCCTAATTAAATGTGACAGTTTCCACAAAAACATTAAGCAGTACGGCTGTTCTCAACATTGATAATAATAAGAAATGATAATCAGCACAATGATTTCTGAAGAATCATGTGACACTCAAGACTGGGGTATAATGGCTGCTGAAAATTTAGCTTTGCATCACAGGAATAATTTACATAAAATAAAAAAAATAAAAATAATATATATATATATATAATGTGTGTGTGT